>NC_141695.1:1380104017-1380774517 GCF_964263255.1 Lissotriton vulgaris
ACACATCTATCGCCCTCACTCTGTTGCAGGAAAGGAGGAAGAAAGGAAGGTTCGATTGATTGATTCTAATTGCAAGTGTCAACATGAACAGGTTTGTTTTGAAGATGTAGTCCCCAAACTTGAGATTCCACGACAGAGAGGGGCTGTGAAGGACGGAGAGGCGACAGGCAGAGGCCACGCACGGCAGATATCAAAGGAAGGGTGGGAAGGGGAAAAAGCATTAGCGAGCGAGAAAAGCCAGAAACACCAGGGGGGGCGGGGAAGCAGATTGCCTTCAAGCCTTTGAAGACAAATGCCAGCGGGTCGCGCACCTCATGCACTGTCGGAAGCAAGCCCCTTTTACAAAAGCTCTCGCGTTTGACGTGGTGAGGGAGGAAAGGGAGTGAGTGGGAGCAGAAGCCTTTGATGGTGGTGTGCGAGGCCTAGTGCGCGCCTGGGGAAGCTTCATGCTTGAGTGCACAACCTGCATTGCACGAAATCCGGCTATTCAAGAGACTTTGGTTCAGCAGTAATAGGATCGAGTTATAAATAACTCAACCTAAAAATGTGTCATTTACAAGACCAATAGCTCAAACTTTCCTAATGTGAAACCTATTTCATTGCAAATGCTTGTTTTATGTAAATTATTGCAACGGTTTTAACTAATCATGCAAATAAAGAAATGTAATTCATTCAAAGGAGCGTGGGATGCAAGCCTTAGCCTCTAATGGGCTTATGGGAATGCTGCAATCAAACATTTATAGAAAAACAATTAACTTAAACCGTGCATATTATAGTACAATTTTTCAAACAAGTTGATTAATCCCTTTCAAGCCAGGATAGTGGAAACCCTTTCCGCCCAAACCAGCCAGCTAGCACGCAGCCTACTAGGAACTCGCCAGTATATACTAATGGTCATACATCTCTAGGAAGAAGGGGATGAAAGGGGGTGGGAGATGTGCAAGATCGTTCTTAATTTAGGCTGTTATACATGTGTACGATAACCTCCCCTTAAATATTTAAGAGATATTCCTCACAAAGCGTTTCAGGATTTGCCAAGTAATATTGTTCCTGCTTTCGACCTAGAGGCAGTCCCGGATGTGGCAAGAGACCGGCCAGCTGGTGCACAACACATTGATAAAATGCTGGACTTTGATTACAAAGCACAGACTGTGGCTTGGCATGTACGCTGTTAAAGCCAACTATCCTCAATACATGGGCAGCGTCTTGGCCTACGAACAAACACTAGGCAATGGAGACACGTATTACTGATTCTGAATAGTCCAGTGGCCAGGTAGTGGCCGTCAGTTGTCCGAGGATGCTATAACTAGTGTATTTATAGCATATGTAAGACCGACTAATGCTTGTGCACAAATTGAATGGCACTCGTCATCAACCTCTGAAGGATGAAAGTGTGTGTGGGCCTGCTAGGATTCAGGATTCAGACAGGGCACTATATGGTTAAACACAAATCCCTGAAGTTGATGCATTAGTCTCCTCCGTCACCAACGTCTGTTAGGCCGCCCTATTCTTCTTCATCAGCAGCCCACTTGGCTAATTGAAAGGCAACTTTCATGTACACGATTGACTGTTGTGGAGAATTATAGCAAAGAAACCCCAGAAGTACTGCGTAGGATTAAGAGTCTGACGTGAGAAATGCATGCACAGCCCACGGATCACTTGCAAATATTCTTGGAAAGGTGTGATGTAAATTAATTATTTGGCCTCTGTTCGCAAACTATATTCTTAGTGGTGGGCTCCAAAAGGCGAGACCCACATCTTGTCCTCAAACACTGCCGAGCGACCTGACCTACAAAAATTACTCTTGTTCACTCAATGAAATGTTGGGGTCTGAATAAAAACATTTTCTAGAACTGCTAAAGACAAACAGTCACAACCAACACACCAAGATATCCGGGCTCAAGGCATGTAACAAGCATTTGCAATGCAATCGGTCTCGCCTTTGGGACATTATATGTATTTAGCTACGCAGCACATTACCCTGGGTGCTGAAACATATACTGTTTTTTAACTTGGTAGAAAGTAAGCACCAAACTGCTTGACACGCCAGGAATGGGAGCAGATGGAGAGAAATATTGCCTATCAGCGGGAAATGGTATAGTCCACAGCTGTTTTTATTATAAAATCGGGGTCTTCGGTGGTCATATCACTAAAAATGCAAGATTTGAAAAAAATATTATTGTTTACGGGTGCTCGTGGAAGACCATTTCTATGGACCGGAATCTAGGAAATGCTAAAGTGAATCTGGTATTTTACTGACCTCTGCTGGTCGTTTCTATCAAGAAAGTTTATTAGAGGCAGTTGCCAGAAAAATTAAAAAAAAAAAAAAACAATTAAATGAGTCCTTCAGCAGAAAGCAATTCTGGTGTTTTACTGACCTCTACTGGTCGTTTTGTATTAAGACCGTTAAATAGAGGCAGTTGAACAGAAAAAAAGTCCCTAGAACTGATCTCCAGAGCTCACAAAGTACATAAACACATGTATATACTAATATATAAGTATATACTAAAGTATATACAAGAGGTCTTGAATACTCGACCTAACAAACACAGGCATAGCTGATATCTATTACTAAGCAGCAGGGAAACGAACCAATGGCCATTTCCACAGGCTGATAATTAATATCCAATTTACATGAAAAAGAAGCGCTCTAATAAGTGTGCTGGGAGGTGGACAAGTAGTGTTGTGGGAGGGGGTGGGTAGAGAGGCCACAGCCAATCAGTGTAACCTGCCTGCAAGCTGTTAACTCATGAGCTGGAGATCAGTGTTCGAGCCTCTGTCTGCTCAATTATTGTAAATATCTGTACAATTTTGCCAATCACTTATGGACCCCCCTGCCCGCGCTATATAAATGTACATATGGAATAGAAGAAAAACAGCAATCACAGCTAAAAAAAAGGGAAATATGTATTTTTTTTTATTTAAACAAGCAGCGATCCAGAGATCTAGAGGTGATGGGGATATGCATGTATTGTTGTGAGTAGGGTGAGAGGGTGGGGAGAGAAGGCAAAGGGAGATTAAGGATTATATTTTGAATGGGGCTGTCAAATGGTCAGCGCCCGACTCCCATTGATTGCTGGCCTCATGTGAGGTGTGCCATAGCACAGTGGACATGCTACTTACCATTTTCACTCTGCATGGATACCTCCAGCGGCTGTGTTTAATCACGGATTTAAAAGGCACTGCTTTTGCTGCGCGAGTCAGCATGTGCCAAGGTGGGGCCAAGTCCTGAGCGGTAACCATGCCAGGTCAGGCTGTTGTGTCATTTGAGTAGGGAGGACTAAGATAAAGTCTCTTGTACAAGCATCCATTGTTGCATGTTGAGGTCATGTCTTTTACGAAATACAGAAAACTGGGGCTACTTTATAGATTAAAGGGAAATTATCAAATCTGTTTACGGTTAGCTGTGCAGATTTTAAAAGGAGGGACTGTCCGATGATTGTGTCCTATATTATGCTCAATGTACAATATTGAAAAAAAGTAAGTTTGGCGGGCTGCGCCAGAAAAAGAAAGGTGTGGTTTGGGAGGGAGAGCAGAGAAATTGAGATGCTGCAGCTTGGAAAAGACACGAGAATGAAAGTAAAACCAGTGCAGTGCTCATTAAACGAGCACCGTGCTGATAAAGTATGTTCATGGTTATTTAATAAACAAGCGGGGGTGCACGGAAAAGAACAGGCCCGGAAAGCAAAAAGTGTGACTGCAACAGCAGGTAGGGGAAAGTCCTTTAAGAAAATAGTGCCTGCAGACTTAAAATAAAATCTGCAGAGTAACTACACAAGTAAAAGGTCCAGTCCTCATGGGAGGTTACTAAGGCAGACCAGATAGTATTAAGGAGGGACTACTAAGCCTGTTCACAAATTAAAAGCCACTATTTAGAAAGGACGTTAATAGGAGCCAATTGAAAAGTTGGACGGAAAATGAGAGGCGCTTCAAGTCCTTACTCCAATACAGCATGCCTAGCAGAGCAGTGCATACGCTGCCAAAGCTTGACCTAAAAATGACTAACAAGTTTCCGGACCCAACCACTAGATGGCAGAATAATGCACAAAATGTAAATCAAAACCAGAAAATTCTTCAAGCTGCAAAACTCCTTCTACAATTAAGTAACATTTGGTTGCTAGTTGAGTGCTGGCTTCGTTACTGTTATATTTCTGTGGCGGATTGAGATTCCTGTACAACGGATGTGCAGCAAGATTGAAAAGGATTTGGGTGTCTGATTACTTTTCTAAGCCTGTTTTTCTTCTTGTCTTTTTTCCCTTCTCAGGTGGACAATGAGGAGTTCTCCAAGTCGAGCACTGCCGGCCAAAAGGCAAAAAAGCGCAGCCGCAGTTCCAGCTGTTCTAGCGAGGAAGGCAGGGCGAAAAAGCATGATGCCGGTGAGTGATCATTTGGGAGAACCCGCAGCCCTTTCCTGCAATCCTCACATCAAAATCTGTGAATGCTGCTTTCAGGCTTATGCTCTCTCTCTCTCTCTGCTATTCCACTGAACGTTTTGGATGTTTGTTGCCTGTTGGACCAGCTCGCGCAGCCTCCAGTCCAGATGTCTGCACCTCTCCAGTTCTCCAGTTGTAGCCTGATATTGACCAGATTCCCGATCAAAATTGGCCAACTCTTTATTATTAAATCTAGCTTTATTCTTTATTTTACTGAAGGTAGCATTAAAAAAATAATGAACTTTACCTCTAGACCTGGACTAATTTGGGACACGATATAGCATCTAGATAACACAGCCACAGTTTGACTCTGTAACATTTTTTCTTGGGTTTTACTTGTCCTCAACTGATTTAAAAGTTCCTTCTATGCAGCATCCTTTTTTTTCCAGCTCACTTTGGTATCGCAAAAACCGTTCTCAAGCACTTCCATTCTTCATAAAATTGGGTTTAAGACCAGCAAGACCTTCAGCTTTCATATCTGTTTCTGAACCCCACAGATTCAACAATTTTTAGGAAATGAGCCCCCAAAGATATCAAGGTGTTTTGGAAATGGGGAAGAAGAGGTGAACAAGTTAACCCAATTCCTATCTCAAAGGAACTTTGAATCGGGACTGGGAGAATGGGCGTTATGCTGCTGTCGGGGGAGGGAGAATGGAGGGGGGGTCATTAATCCACAGTTGGACTGACTCACAAGAGAGTCAGTAAAAGTTTGGTGTACGTTCCTGCCAAACACTTTGCATGAAGCCTGTGACTGTACAGGAAGACCTCCGCTTCTGAAATTGCAGGTCTCAAAATGAGTACTGATACAGTCTGCTCTAGTTAATGTTTGCTTTTTGACCCACAAAGCTTGCCAGAGCCTCTAAGGTCCATTCCAGAAGGCTTCATTGTAGTAGATCTTGTCCCATTCAAACATACCTCAAAGAATCATCCTTTGAATCTGGTGTTTGGTTTCTGTTTTATGACTTTGGTATGATAACTGCCAATGCAGCAAAATCCCAGACTTTTGAGCACCCTGGCCTTGATGATACAAACACTCGATCTCGTCTCATTCTGAAGACTACAGATCTAGCATTGATATTAAAGCCTGTGCTGCAGTCTTGGGAACTGTTTTTAAGGAACCTATTTGCAATTCTAGAATTCCAAGACGGCTACCCAAATTACTCCTTGACCCAGATCTGTTAAAGCCTGATGGTTGGGCTGGGAAATAACTCCTATATTTTATCACTGAAGTGTCCACCAGTGTTTGTGTAGGTCAACCTTCTTGAGCTTGTGGCATATTGCTTATTCCGTATGATTAACTTCCCCCCCACCTGAGCGAGCACAACCCAAGACCTAGCCGGAATATGTCAGTTAGGCGGCCCCCATAACGTCGCTAGACATAAGACACAGTGTACTCCAGTTATATCTCCAATATCTCCAATTATAACATAGGGCTGACAATGGATCGCCCGACTCCCAGTACGGCTCATCGACTACTTTGCATGGACTTACCCCGCCCCACCTAATTAACTGTCACAACATTATCATTTCCAATACAGTTCGGTGGGACATGCACTAAGATGTAATTCTACTGCATTCCAAGATGTATAACTAATGAATGTTATATTCCATTCGTAATTGCTACTACTGTACTGTTTTTTCAAAAATGGCAATAAAAACGATCTTCTAAAAAAACATTTTAAACTAAAAAAAAACAACAAAAAAACTACCATGATAGCCTATGGAATTAACAGTGCTCATTGATTTTCATGGTATGTGCCAAATGTTCGCTCAGTGGTGTGTTTGTCTAACCACAAATCAGCTAAAGCTTACTTGGCATTCTAAAACCCACACTTGGCATTCTAAAACCCCAAACTAGAATTTCATAGTGGTCAATGCAAATGTCGTGATGAAGTGGCCATATTTTATTTATTGAATTTTTTATTTTTCGAAATAATTACCAAATTTACCTGTTGGTAAATTACACCTCCTAAGGATTTAAGGAAAAGGAAGGAAATGTGGCATAATACAATTCAAATACTTTATTGCGGTCATTCGACCAGATCAGAGCAAGTGCATAAAAATGATAATACATACAAGCATCCACCAGGGTCTAAACTCAAGGCCCCTGGGTCCTATATTATTATTGCAAGCTATTATCCGGCACCCCAATAAATAAGCAAGGTACATGACAACCCATATATGGTGCCATATTAATAAAATATACAGTTAATACAGAGAAATAGAGCTGATGCATCTCAGATTAATAAAACACTAAAAAGCACTCTTTAAAATAACATTTAAAAGTTATGTTAAGAAAGATAGTGAGCCCGATTTTTAAAATATAAACAAGCATTGGAAATGCAATAGGGCTCGCATTAGGAAAGTTTGAGCTATTGGTCTTATAAATGAATTTTTTTTATTTATGTGTTTTTTTTAAATAGCTAAATTAATAGCTTTGTCATTTACAATGCCAATAGTTATAACTTTCGCAAATGTGACACCTATAGCATTTGTAATGCAATATGTTTTGTATTTACGTGACTTAGATGTATTGATATTACAAATAACAATGGCTTTTAATTTTTTTAAATAATTAATACTTAAATAATTTATTTAATTTGTAATGGCAATAGCTTAAACTTTTGTAAATAACTTTTGTGAAGATTATGTTCAGTGTTTTTTATTGTGACGAAAATCCAAGAACAGAAGTGAAATATTAACATCTTTTTGTGATTTGTAATAAAGCGTGAAAGCTTGAAAACCGCTTGAAACATTGAAAGAACATATTTGAACCAGTGATGCTGCGGTTGCGCTGTGTGATGCTGTGGTTGCGCTGCGTGATGCTGTGGTTTCGCTGAGTGATGCTGTGGTTGCGCTGAGTGATGCTGTGGTTGCGCTGAGTGATGCTGTGGTTGCGCTGAGTGATGCTGTGGTTGCGCTGAGTGATGCTGTGGTTGCGCTGAGTGATGCTGTGGTTGCGCTGAGTGGCGCTGTGGTTGCGCTGAGTGGCGCTGTGGTTGCGCTGAGTGGCGCTGTGGTTGCGCTGAGTGGCGCTGTGGTTGCGCTGTGTGGCGCTGTGGTTGCGCTGTGTGGCGCTGTGGTTGCGCTGAGTGGCGCTGTGGTTGCGCTGAGTGGCGCTGTGGTTGCGCTGAGTGGCGCTGTGGTTGCGCTGAGTGGCGCTGTGGTTGCGCTGAGTGGCGCTGTGGTTGCGCTGAGTGGTATGTGCATCGGTGGAGCTTAGTGGGTGCATCGGTGGAGCGGTTTGGTGGGTGCATCGGTGGAGCGGTTTGGTGGGTGCATCGGTGGAGCGGTTTGGTGGGTGCATCGGTGGAGCTGTTTGGTGGGTGCATCGGTGGAGCTGTTTGGTGGGTGCATCGGTGGAGCTGTTTGGTGGGTGCATCGGTGGAGCTGTTTGGTGGGTGCATCGGTGGAGCTGTTTGGTGGGTGCATCGGTGGAGCTGTGTGGTGGGTGCATCGGTGGAGCTGTGTGGTGGGTGCCTCGGTGGAGCTGTGTGGCGGTTGCATCGGTGGAGCTGTGTGGCGGGTGCATCGGTGGAGCTGTGTGGCGGGTGCATCGGTGGAGCTGTGTGGCGGGTGCATCGGTGGAGCTGTGTGGCGGGTGCCTCGGTGGAGCTGTGTGGCGGATGCCTCGGTGGAGCTGTGTGGCGGGTGCCTCGGTGGAGCTGTGTGGCGGGTGCCTCGGTGGAGCTGTGTGGCGGGTGCCTCGGTGGAGCTGTGTGGCGGGTGCCTCGGTGGAGCTGTGTGGCGGGTGCCTCGGTGGAGCTGTGTGGCGGGTGCCTCGGTGGAGCTGTGTGGCGGGTGCCTCGGTGGAGCTGTGTGGCGGGTGCCTCGGTGGAGCTGTGTGGCGGGTGCCTCGGTGGAGCTGTGTGGCGGGTGCCTCGGTGGAGCTGTGTGGCGGGTGCCTCGGTGGAGCTGTGTGGCGGGTGCCTCGGTGGAGCTGTGTGGCGGGTGCATCGGTGGAGCTGTGTGGCGGGTGCATCGGTGGAGCTGTGTGGCGGGTGCATCGGTGGAGCTGTGTGGTGGGTTGCACTTTTTATAAATCATTAGTAAAAGAGATCAATGAAATTCAACTAAAACCCATATATAGCAGAAGAGGAGAAACAGGGTTCAGGATGAATGTATTCCTTTGAAGCAAATCGGCAGCATGTGAAAGGTGTAAAATAGCAATCGGCATAAAACGAAAATTCCAGCAAAAGACTTTATAAAATTCTGTGTGGCCCTGATAAAATAATTAGAGCGTTTAATTATATCATGACCAACAACGGTTATTGTTTCAAGAGCAGCGTGCGAGATGGTTAGGCTGCAATATAAACAAGCCCTCGGCATTGATGTGGTGGGAAGGGGGGGCAGGGAGAGGCAAGAAGGGAAGAATAGGGGCCTTTGATGTGCCGGCCGGCCAGCCGTGCAGTGAATAATTAGGGGAGGAGAAATGCCGGCTGGGGGAAGCTTGAGATGCCTGAGGAGGCTGGTGGCTTTGATGTGCACACGCTCTCGGGCACTGCAACAAATCGCTGAGATGGTTAAGCTCTGTTTAAGCCACAATATAGCTCGCCAGCTATGCGCTTGAGCGCATCAGCAGGCGAGCCCTAAAAAAGGCTTGTCTGCTTAATCTTGTGAATTAATTTTCAGAAGCGACTTGTGCACACACCACATAGAGAGTTGGAAGCGTGACACCGCAAATACAATTGAGGGTAGTGTTGTAGTTCAACAACCTAAAAGCCTCTCTACACAGTGTTTGGTCCCCAGGTTTCTACATATTTGGATCCACAAACTGCGTCTGGATTTTCTGTAGCCAGGGCAGAAAAAGAATACATGCAGCTCTGACTCCACTGCATTGTTACAGGCCTGACAACCTAGAGAGTGTTCATGCCCATTTGTTAGCCAAAGCGCGCAGTGGGAGAACCCCATGTCTAAACTGAATATACAATTTCCACGCTAGCACAGGTTGTATCTTATCCAGGGCAGACTAAGATATACTGGTCTTTTATTCTCAGAAACGCACAGGTTAGTGAACCCTTTGCTGGGCACCCCTGTAAATGGGCAAGTTTGCCCTCCCTGTAGCTCCAAACCAGTTCTTTTCTAGAGATTATAGTACAAGCTTTCTCAGGGTTTTACCATAAACTCGCTCTACTCAGCAGTTCCAGACATACACTAGCCACTGTAATTTTCCTGTGCCCTGCAGGACCAAGATTTCCTTTAACTCGTCCCTATACACAGCCAGTTCCGGTGTTACCCATATGCAACGCCAATAAATCGGGGGTCTAGGGGCAATTTCATCAGCAATTGGCCTAACCCCCCCCCCCCCCCCCCCCCCCCCCCCCCCTGTCAAACTGAAGCGGTGTAAGGGGGAGACCGGAGTGGTAGACCAAATAGCAACCTGGTAAAGTGTTCTCGGACTTGGTGATATTTCTGAGAGACATTGCAGCGTCCCTTGTTTGCACTCTATAGATATCCAAAAGTGGGCCAATAGGTTTATGGAAGGCGTTACTAAATATCTTCATCAAACTTGCTGTGTTCTGCGCTAACTTCAGACTTGTTTATTGATTTGGGCCCCCAAGTCCATTTGTTCCCTTAAAGTGACCCCAAGGTACTCAAATTGTGATCCTCTCCCAAAGGGATACTGTGCAAGCCGGGATTGGGGCGAATTGAGCTGGTTGGATTAAAGACCATATATTTGGTCTTCTGGCAGTAAAGCCTTGAAGTTGTCGCGGACTCTCTGTATACCCATCTGCGACTCGGAGAGCAGGAGAGTGTCCTCGGCAAACCTCATGGCAGGCGCTTTGTAGTTCGCTAACTTGGGTGCATCATTATCCTTCTTTGCATTCAGTGTATCTGCAAGTGCATTTATAAATAGACAAAAAAGGGTGAGCGCTAGCACACTCCCCTGTTTACCCCTCTATAGCTTTGAAAGTGCTAAGTTCACCACGTTTGCCAAACCTGATTTGGGCATAATTGCCTTTGTGCAAAAGCCTAGGCATATAACAGAACTAGAACGGCACCCCCAAATCACTTCAGACAGCCCACAGTGTATCTCTTTGTACCAGATCGAATGCAGATTTTAGGTCACGAAGATCAAATAGAGGCTGCCACCCTCTATGATCACCTTTTTTCCAGTACAAGAGTTGAAGCCTGAATATTTGGCCTATAGTGGGCGTATTTTTCCTAAAGCCAGCCTGGAATGGGCTCAATATTTTAAATTCGTCCATCCAGGCCTGGAGACGATCCAACAGTACCTGGGAAAAGATTTTCTGGCCAACATCAATTAAACTTATGGGTCTATAGTTGGAGGGAAGAAGTGGTCAGCCCTTCTTGTGACCCGGCAGAATTTCCCGCCTGCCACATTGCTGGGATTGCCTTTCCCTGCAGTATGGTGTTAAACAGGGTCCACAAATGGGGGTCCCAGATAGTAGTTTCAGTGTGAAAAAGGTCCCCTGGCATCTTGTAAAGACCTGCGCCTTTGGAAAGGACAATTTTGCTTATGGCATTGATTACTTCTGTAAGCATTATCTGAGGGGCCTCGGAGCAGATCTCCTGCGGTGAAGAATTCTTTTTAGCTTTACTGGTGCCCGCATTCTTCAGCCTAAGATACAGGGCCTCAAAATGTTGTTTCCAGACAGCGGCTGCAATGTTTGGGTTGATGGCCTACACTGCTACCTGTTTTAACTATACACAAAAAAGCCTTCACATCATGGGTGGATAGGGCCTGTTTCAAAGTATCCCACTTGTCCAGCTCCCACAGTTTCTTTGCTTCAGTGATGCTAGGTCTATATAGTGCCCTCTTTACTCTGATGATTGGGGGCCTACCTCTGTATTGATTGCCTCTATTAATGCTAACATGGCCCTCCAACCACTGTCCTTGAACCAGGGGTGTTTAGCCTTTTTCCATCCACTTGGGTATGACAGGGAGGGGAATATCAGCCAGAGTGGAAATCAACACCTCATGCGTCTCAGCAACTCACGTGAAGGAGATGAATGTACCATCACTGACGGGGAGGAGCTTTGTGTGCATCCGAGATGGCCGCGTGAGCACAGGGCTCCCGGGACCCTCGCCGCCTTCCGCATATATCCTGAACGGTATCCTGATTATGAAGACGTGTTATTGGAGATGAAACTCAGCTGATAGATTAGCTGCTTTCAAAAATTGATTCGGACTTCGGGAACAGATACTACGACAACCTGAACTTTTGAGGCCCACCCCATGGCGACGTCTGGGGCTCGAGTCGTTGAGACGCCCAGGCAGTAGTTGAACAACAACGGCCAGCGGGGCTCTGCTCAGTGCCTTGGAGTTAACTTTCGGTTTCGCTTATGGGTCTTTGGCCTTATCCTATCTCAAGATTGATCTGGTTGCCTGAGGTCTAGCCGAACTCGGTGAATCCACTGTGTGCCAACGGTCGCAAGTGTCTGTGTGCTGAGCTGCTGGTGCCTGCTTTTGAAGACTCCGGTGGGTTGACCGCGAAGGGCCATTCTCACCAGGTCTCACAGGCCCCTCGGGGCACATTGCCCAACATGGTGGGCAGGCCCACTCCGGATCTCCAACCGACCCCCTGCCCCCACCACGTCTTCAACAAGACCGACGCCGTCATCGCACCCCACCTGCGGGACATCATCAACACCTCCTTCGACACTGCTACCTTCCCGGAGAGCTGGAAGCACGCCGATCTCTGCGCTCTCTGAAGAAACCATCAGCGGACCCTACCGACCTCAAAAACTACCGCCCCATCTCGCTCCTCCCGTTTCCGGCCAAAGCCATCGAGAAGACCGTCAGCAAGCAGCTGGCCACCTTCCTCGAGACAAACGGATCCCTCGACCTCTCGCAGTCTGGCTTCCGGGCCAACCACAGCACCGAGACCGCCCTCATCGCAGCCACCGATGACATCCGAGCCCTGCTCGACAACTGGGAGGCTGCGGCCCTCATCCTCCTGGACCTCTCCGCGGCATTCAACACTGTCTGCCACCGCACCCTAGTGCAGTGCCTCAGCAACGTCGGAATCCAAGAGAAGGCTCTAGAATGGATCATCTCCTTCCTCGCCGGGCAGGACACAGTCTGCCTCCCCCCATTCAGATCAGAAGCCACCGAAGTCCTCTGCGGCGTTCCTCAAGGCGCCTCGCTCAGCCCCACCCTCTTCAATGTCTACATGAGCACCCTCGCGGCCATCGCACGCCAACACAACCTCAACATCATCTTACGCCGACGACACCCAGCTGATCCTCTCCCTCACCAACGACCCCGCCACCGCCAGAGCCAACCTACACGAAGGGATGAAAGACGTAGCCAAGTGGATGATGAACAGCCGCCTGAAACTGAAGTCAGACAAGACGGAAGTCCTGATCCTGGGCTCGTCACCCTCCGCCTGGGACGACTCCTGGTGGCCCCCCGCCCTGGGTAGCGCACCCATACCAACTGACCACGCACGCAACCTGGGCTTCATCCTGGACTCCTCCCTCTCCATGACCAGACAAGTCAACGCCGTCTCCTCATCGTGCTTCAACATCCTGCGCATGCTACGTAAGATCTTCCGGTTGGTCCCCACCGAGACCAGGAAGACGGTCACCCAGGCCCTCGTCACCAGCCGACTGGACTACCGCAACTCCCTCTACGCCGGAACCACTGCCAAACTCCAGAAGAGACTCCAGCGGATCCAGAACGCCTCAGCAAGACTCATCCTCGACATTCCCTGACACAGCCACATCTCCGGACACCTGAGAGACCTGCACTGGTTCCCGGTCAACAAGAGAATCACGTTCCGACTCCTCACCCACGCACACAAAGCCTTACACAACCAAGGCCCAAGATACCTCAACAACCGCCTCAACTTCTACACCCCCACACGCCAGCTCCGTTCGACCAACCACGCCCTCGCCTCCGTCCCCCGCATCCGAAGAGCCACCACAGGAGGAAGGTCCTTCTCCTACCTAGCCGCCAAGACGTGGAACCCCCCCCCCCCCCCCCCCCCCCCCCCCGAACCACCTCCGCCGGACTCAAGACCACCTCGCCTTCAGGAAGCAGCTCAAGACCTGGCTGTTCGAGCAGTAGTGGACCTCCCCAAGCGCCTTGAGACCCTCCGGGTGAGTAGCGCGCTATATAAATGCTTGATTGATTGAGGCCCGACAACGAGAAGCGAAAAACCAAGATGCCTATTCGGGGGAGAATCATTCAAACGAATGTCATGGATCGATATACCCATCCCAAGGGGTCCCCCGGTGGTATGAATGGGACCCTGGAAGAGGCAAAGGAAGACCCGGCTGCGTCAATCGAGTTGACTCTACAGGATGTCATGGGCGCCATTGCTGGTATTAAGACTTCCATTGGCCAGCAATATGAGGCTCTCGCCCTTAAGCTCGACACCGTGGTCATTGACGTTAATTTGATTAGAGCTGACTTATCGAAGACTAATGAGAAGGTCAAATCCTTAGATCTGAAGACCTCCAGCCTCACGACCGACGTGTCCGACTTGCAGACGGAGGTCGGCAATCTGCGATCCTCCAATGATCTCATGGCTCGTCGACTGGAGGATTTTGAAAATAGGGCCAGACGCAATAATGTACGTATTATTGGGGTCCCTAAAAAATCGGAAAATCCCGCTGCAGATCTCCTTGTGGAGGATCTCATCCTAAATTACCTCGCCCCCAAAGGCATAAGTAAATTCTTTGCTGTGGAGCGTGCGCACAGAGTGCCGGGTGGGAAGCCGAAGCCGTGTGCCCCTCCGAGGCCGATTATCGCCAGAATTTTCAACTTTAGAGACAGAGACTCTATCCTACAGGCTAGGCGGATGGGCGGCCCCGTGAAGTTTAAAAACACAACGGTGAGCTTCTACCCAGACTTTACCAAGTTCGTTCAGAGGCAGAGGATGGAGTTTCAGGGGGTGAAGCGACGATTGAGAGACATGGACCTGAAATACACAATGCTATTTCCAATCAGGCTCCGTGTCGAATATGAGGACGTTTTTCTTTGATCGTCCCGAGAGAGTGAGTGACTGGCTGGATACATTACCAATGCGGAGCGATCGAACGTAACTCTCAGGTGGAGCGGAGGGTGGCGTACCGGAGCAAGAATGACAATGACAGTGTGGTTCCTGATTTCCGAACAATTTACATACCATACAGCTCGGTTTGACGTCTTTCATACTTATGTGATTTATGGTGGCATACCCGAGGGTGGCGGGGGGAGTGGGACTCTTTCCTCCTCTGGGTTTCTTTTTGTAGACTAGTTTAATGTTAGGGCAACAGGCACACTGCAAGTTGGGGTGGCTTTTGAGTCTAACGCAGGGGTGCAGGGTGGGGGGGTACTGTAACGGGTCCATGTTGGGGGGGTGGAGGGGGGAGTTTAGGTATGTTTTATTTTTTCTCAAGGCAACATATTGTCTTATTTTTGGATTTGGGTACTGTGTTCGCTATGAGGTGGATTCTGCATTCATTTCCGGGATGGGGGGTAGTGGGTTGAAACTAATGTGTTGGAATGTCAATGGGTTGGGGGATAGGATAAAGCGGGGAGTAGTGTTGCAACTGCTGAGACGCCTCTCCCCTGATGTTGTGTTGTTGCAGGAGAACCACTTGATTGGAAACACTTGTCACGCTATGAATCGGCGAGGATATCGTCTTGCTGCACACTCTGGGTTCACTACTGGTTCTAGAGGCGCGGGCATCCTAGTCAAGAACTCTCTCCCCTTGGAAATAGACAACCTGATCCTTGATGACAGGGGGCGCTACGCTGCTCTCACAGGGAGGTGGGAGGGGAGGCCTGTCTCGCTGATTTCTGTATATGTCCCGCCTGGTCTACAGACCTCGACTTTTGCTGATCTTGGGCGTGTGGTACTGGGGCTTCTGGATGGTATCCTGGTGATGGGCGGAGATTTCAACTCAGTTGTCTCCGATAGTGTAGATCGCTACCCCCTAGAGACCTCACTGGGTCACAGTCTCGGTTAAGTGGGTTTTGGAGACACGGGGTTTGGTAGATTGTTGGAGGTTGATGCATCCGGGACAGGTACAATACACCTTCCACTCTGGGGCCCACGGTAGTCTCTCTAGACTTTACTATGTTTTGATGCCGGCGGCGCAGGCCTCCTCTGTCAGGGAGATTAGGCATCCTACCCGGGGTATATCAGATCACTCCCCACTATGGCTCCAGATCGACACTAGTATGAGTGTCGAGGGACGAGCTGCCCCGATCAATCCCTGGTACCTTCGCAACCCCAAAACTCGTGCTGAGTTGATTGTCCCTGGATCAGTACTTTGTTGAGAATGAGGGGTCTGTGTCTTCTTCTGTGTCACTGTGGGGGGCATTTGATAGTCATCCGAGGACAGGCATTATTGTTAATTGCTGGTGCCAAGAAAAGTAAAAATGAGGAGGTGGTCCGTTTAGAGACTGAAATAACGGAGTTAGAAAGGGATTTGGAACTAGGTGTGACTCTTAACAAGCTTCATGCCCTTAGTCTCAAACAACTGGATTATAGGGCCCTAGTGACTGATACCGCTAAAGTCATGAGTAGAGAGCAGCAGGGCAGACTGTATGATGTGGGAGAAAAGGCAGGGAAACTGATTGCTTGGCTGGATAAAAAGGAGAGGGCGAGTCGTGTGGTTCCTGTGATTGAGAAACTTGATGGAGTGTGTGTGACTGACCCGACTGAGATTGTCGAGTGTTTCGCGGAACATTTCCGAAATGTGTATACCTCAGTCTGCGATAGACCGGAGGAAGACTCCCACCTGTTGCTGCGTGACCTTGCATTGCCTCGCCTGTCGGATTCTGATGGGGACCTAATGGGCGCTGTATTCTCAGCTGACGAGGTAGCCCTCGCTATTCGCTCTGTGCGCTCGGGCAAAGCTATGGGCCCTAATGGTCTTCCCATCGAACTTTACAAGTTGCGTCCTGACAAAATGGCACCGTATCTCCGTGATATGTTTCTAGAGTCGCGAGAAATCGGCTCCCTTCCTCGTGATCAGCGTCTGGCTACCATCGTGGTGATTCACAAGGAGGGGAAACCGCGGGAGCGTTGTGCGTCCTACAGGCCCATTTCGCTCTTAAACGCCGAACCTGAGATTCTCGTTAAGTTGCTGGCAAACCGCTTGATAAAAGTAATTAGTGACTTGATCCACCCGGATCAGTCCGGTTTCATCCCACACCGCAATACAGCACTTAACCTGAGGTGCTTGCACGGTGTTCTCGCGAGGGCATCGTCGCTGCGTCAGCTGGCCATTTTGGCTTCCATGGACGCTACGATGGCCTTTGATACAGTGAAGTGGCCGTATCTCTGGGCCGCTCTTGCGAAATTTGATTTCGGTCCTGGTTTCATTGGCTGGGTGAAACTTTTGTATGAGGAGCCATTGGGCACAGGTGGTAGTGAATGGTCGAGTGTCTAAGCCTTTTTTTCTTGGGAGGGGTACGCGGCAGGGCTGTCCATTGTCCCCACTTCTTTTCGCTCTTGCCTTGAAGCCTCTGGCTGCCTGGCTGCGATGGGAGCCTCCGATGAAGGGTGTTCAGTGGACCCCAGAATTCGAGGATCGCATATCGCTCTATGCAGACGACATTTTGTTGTACCTCACATCCCCTCGTAAGTCGTTGAATTTATAGTTTGATGTGCTCACCTTGTGTGGAAGGAACTCTGGCCTTGTGATCAATTGGACCAAGTCCTGTGTGTATGTGCTTTCGCGTGATACTCCCCCTTTACCGCGAGGATGGCCCATCCAGGTGTCGCAGACGGGGTTTAAGTACTTTGGGATTTTCGTAACTTCAGATCCCGTGGCTCGTTACGATCGTAATCTGCTCCCTCCTCTTCAGAGGTTAAAATCTGACGTTGCGGGCTGGTTCAAGCTACCGCTTTCACCACTTGGGCGCGCAGCGCTTTTTAAAATGATGTCCTTACCGCGATTTCTATACGCGCTCCAGAATACCTTTGATGTTCCGGCGAGCTATTTTCGGGAGGTGGAGAGTCTGCAGAGACGATTGGTCTGGGATGGACGCTCTCGTATTGCCCTCGCCAAGCTCACACTTCCCTGGTATGACGGAGGTATAGCCCTTCCGGGTATCAGGCGATATTATTGGGCCTCTCAGTTGGGAGCAATTATCCATCCCGAATGCAGGGTTAGAGGCTGGTCTATATATTCCATGGTTAAGTACCTGTTATCGGGTGGAGGGGAGGGGGACTATAACCGGGCCCTTTATTCCAAAGCAGCGGGAAGGGAACTCTCAGGACCCACCAAGATAGCGGTACGAGTGTGGCATGATGCAAATGCGGCAACGGGATGGAGGGATCAACTGACCCGTGCGACTCCACTTTACGCGTCTGAAAGACTGGGTTGCCTGTGGAAGACGAAAGGATTTGAAAAGGGGGATGTGATTGGTAATAGTAGGGTGAGTGATCTGTGGTTCAAGGGTAAAATCAAGACCTTTGAGGCACTGAAGGTGGAGTACGAGCTGAGTGATAGGGAATTCTTCCGTTATGCACAGATTACCCACGCATTGAGTTCGGTTTTTCCTGAGGGTACTGACATCCCCGAATCCTCCCCACCAGAAAATCGGGTGCTTGATGGATACGTGCCCGACAGCACTATTTCTTTGATATATAAGAAATTGATTAATAATCGAACGGATCTGTTGGTGCGGCTCAGGGAGGTTTGGACCAGCGACGGTTTGTAGTTGGATGACTAGGACTGGCAGTCGGTGCTATCCTCGCCTAAGGAGGTCGTGATTCCGGCCCGTCTCCGACTGGTTCAACTTAAAATCCTACATCGGATATACGTCACTGGCCCGGCCTGATTCATTTGGGCTATTCAGTGGACGGGTTATGTAAGTGTGGTTGTGGACTGGTTGGAACCTTCCTCCATATGATTTGGGAGTTTCCGGAGGTGGTGGTGTTCTGGAATCGTGTACATGCTGTGATGTAAAGAGTCACGGGGGTGGCATTATTGCCCGAAGCTAGGCGTTGCCTGTTGAATGTCTGGGAACCGAATGACTATGATGTGGCACAGACGCAGTGGGTGACCCTTGGGAATATGATTGCTAAGAGATATCGCGCCAGCGGTGTCCAGGCCCTTGTGGGTGAGATGTTAGCCTCGGGAATTGACCAGTGTAGGTTACTTCACTGGGAGTTTCCCCATTACAACCATTCAGGGTCTCGAACTGGCAATTAAAGTCACCACCAACAACTATCCAATATCTGTTTGGGATGGTAGCTATGGAAGCTGCCAGTTGATCAATGGTTGGCGATTAATGGCTGTTGCTTACAGGGCTGGAGTAAACATTGACCAGAGTAATTCTGACCTTAGGTTATGCCCAGTGCATTTTGCTGGGATTTACATCTGTCAAAAAACCTTCAGCTGTTTAGCTGACAGCCCAGATGGGACCCAACCCATATACAAAGACCACCCGATGGCCAACCCATGCCCATGGTGGTAGCGACTATTCTAAAAGTCGCGAAACCCAACCGCGGTGTATCCTTCCTATCCCAGTTTTCTTGGAACATGCAGATGTCATATTGGTCCACAAAATCCCCCCCAGTCAGGATTGTCCAGTTTGTTTCTGAGGCCTGCAACATTCCATGATAGGACCCTCAACTTTGTTAATTCTGTGCGTTTATCTGGCATGGGTGGCCGAGAAATAGTGTTAAATGACATGGATTCTCACTGTTTGCCTGGCCTGATTGCCAGAATATTATTTGGTACCTTGCTGGTGTCTGCTGCGGATACTAGAGAGTTTGGGTCTGGTAAAAATGAGTATGCCTGGGCCCCTGCCGGTTCAGAAAATCTTGCTTGGCTGCTTTGCTGAGAAGTGCCAGGACTCCACTCCAAATCTTATTTGTAGCCCTGTTGGGGTCGTATGTGGAGATGGGTTTTGAGCATTTGGGGATTCGGACCTAATGCCAGGTGTTAAGGTATCAATGTCAGCCTGGCAACTGGCACTGATTATTTTTCCTGTGGTTGGGACTAACCTTCCCACAAAAGATTCAAGCAAATGGGCCAATATATCTATCAGTGCTACTAGGGAACTGAGCTCATCTTCAACAATGGATCTAAATTGGACCTGTAAGTCCACCACGTTTGTTACCCATACTGGGCTGTCCAAAGTCACTTGTGAGCGGTCTGTGTTCGGATCATCCAAGAACTCTCCGATATCAGGCGTCCCATCATTGAGTTTCTTTACTTCTTTGCTCTTTACTTTCTTTACTTTTTATCTTCCTTTCTACTTTCACCTCCTTTTTTTTTTTTTTTTTTTTTTTTCTCCACAAAAGGGCTCTGGCTGGCACTGATAACCTTCGCAGGTGAGAGACCTAGCATATCTGTCCACACAACACCGACACCCTATCCACATGCAGTTCACAAGAGGCCTGTAATCATACCGCACGAGTTGAGTGTGGGGGGGGGGGGTTTAAGAGCACCACCCTCCAGCACAGGTCCCAGGGATAACAAAACCGCGAATTGGGTATATAGAGTAGACCAACCAGACACGCCTCACCATAGATAATGGCCCACAGCGATACTCTCAGCTGGCTTCTGACCTGAAAATAGTATCCCTCAATGTCAAAGGGCTCAACCACCCCATCAAACGCAGGAAGATCTTAGACTACTTAGCTAAAACTAAAGGAGGTGTAATTATATTACAAGAGACCACAAACTAGTGAAAGGCAACTGGATCTTACAAACTGCCTGCTCATCTGCCGAAAGGAAGAAGCGAGGGGTCATCACTCTGATATCTAAAAACTCCAACCTAACACTAGAATCTCAGTACCACGATGAAGAGGGTAGACTTTTGATCACACATCTGAGAAGGGGAGAGGAGCTAATCCACGTTGCTAACCTATACGGACCAAACGCGGATGGCCCAACCTTTTGGGAAGTGGTTTCACACAAGCTAGATAGTTTCCCCCAGAACGACCTCATGGTGGTGGCGGGGAATTGTAATATTCCGCTGGACCACATAATGGATAGACAGTCATCCAGCCAATACCAGCCCACGAGTGCACATGTCTCACTCAAAAATATCTGCTCTAAATTCAATCTTAAGGACCCATGGCGCCTCCAACACTCTGACACTAGGGACTTTACATTCTGCTCCAACCCACACAATTCGTACAGCAGGATAGACTACATACTAATCTCAGGGCCACACACTCACCTAATAGAACACTCTGAGAACGCCTAGATTAGTTTCAGACCACTCATGTATTAGTCTAAAGCTGAGCTGCTGTCACAATGAAGCCGTACCCCAGAGATGGCGGTTTAACAGCGACGTCCTAGCAGTCCCCGCGAACAAAAAAAAGATTGAGGAGGCCATAACGGACTATTTCAGACACAATGACTCACCAGGACTAGTACTACCACACTATGGGACTCTCTGAAGGCGCCAGTCGGAGGCACAATAATTGAAATTAAATCCAAAATGAACCAAAATACAAACCTTCAGCTGACACAGCTCAGGAAATTAAAAGCCTAGAAACGGCCATGCCATGGCCACACAAGACACCAAACTCCTAGCAGACCTAATAAAAAAAAGAAAAGTAGGAGTATAACAAAATCCTGAGTGAGAGAGCAGGTCTGTGGTTTAACAAATACAAGGCCTTTAACCTATGTGAAGCAAATAAAGAGAGGACACTACTAGCCTCCTACCTAAAACACGAACTCAACTAATTTACTGTCTCCTCCATCACAGACTCAAACAACAAAACCCACACAAGACACGAAGACATCCTCAAGACCTTTCAAGAGTTCTATCAGGAGCTCTACAAAAATGACCAGACAATGGATCTAGAGGCATGCACAAAATACCTCAGCAGACTGTCTTCCACAGCTAACTGGTGAAGACTCACTGAGATTAGGGCAAGAAATTAGCGCCTCTGAGATTGATATGGCGGTCAAATCAATGAAAGATAACAAAGCCCCCGGGCCGGATGGGTACACAGCCACCTTCTACAAGACCATCCTAGAGCAGCTAAAACAGACCATGGAACAGGTCTTTAACCACTGTGCATATAGAGGGACTGTCTCACATTCGATGTCTGAAGCCAAAATAATAGTCATTCCAAAGGAGGGTAAAGACCACTTGTCATCCAAAAACTACAGACCCATATCCCTTATTAACGTGGTCTGCAAAATATACACAACAATCCTAGCAACCAGACTAAATTCTGTCCTACCCAACCTAATAAGCAACTCCCAGGTGGGTTTCCTACATACTCTGATGTCAAACGACCATACCAGACTACTCTGCCACATACTGCAGCATACGGCCACAAAAGCAGAGCCAGCAGTAGCTATTAACCATGATGCCTAGAAGGCCTTTGATAGAGTTTCCTGGAGCGATGCATGCAATCCTTCAATTTAGGGGAAGAGTATATACGGATGGTGATGGCCCTTTATGAGGACCCAGAAACCTGTATTGTCATTAATGGGCCACTCTCTGATCCATTTACACTACAACGAGGTACAAGACGGCGCTGCCCACTGTCCCCTAGCTATTTTTGCTGGCACTGGAACCCCTGATCTCTGACCTCAAGATAAACACGAAAATAAAAGGGGTAGATAAAAATGGCATAAATATAAAACTCACCGCACACGCGGATGACCTACTAATCTTAACGGAGCAACCGAAGACCTCAATTGAGGCCTTGATAGACACCATAGGAGAATACTCCGGGCACTCGGAATACAAGCTCAACAGAGATAAATCAGAATGCAAACCGCTAAACATCCACTGCACTAGGGATACTCTAGGAGGGTCAGGTCTAGTCTGGCAAACAGGGTTTATTAAATATCTAGGTATACACTTTGGGAGTGACCTAATGAGCACACGAGGCCACAACGAGAAACTATTGCTAGAAAAGATCATGAAACTCCTGGAGACCTGGTCCCTAAAATTCATAACCTGGTTGGGCAGAAATGAGACTATCAAAATGATGATCACCCCAAAGATTAACTACCTGATAAGCATGCCCCCACTCCTGCTCACAGATCCCTTTCGCCGTAAGGTAGACATCCTGATCTCTAAATTCCTCTGGCGAGGGATGAAAGCACGAATAAGCATAAAAAAACTAAGTTTAGAGAAAAACCTAGGAGGGGTAAACCTAGCAGACTTTAGAATATTCCAAATAGCTTTTCTGGCAAAGCAGGAGTCTTACTGGATATCACCCCCTAAATGATAAACACCGGCTTGGCTACAAGTAGAGAGGGCCATCCTGAACCATCTAAACCCCATGGCGCTGTTAATAGCAAACAGGCATAATCGCGCCTCTAGGTCCTTTTTAAAAAACACAAAAATCTCCATACTAAAGATAGATAAGAAAATGGAGTGCAGCATCAAAGGCTCTAAGTTGGAGTCACTCTGGGCTAATAGTAAGATCCTATCCAAGTGGAAATGCTTAGCCTTCGACACATGGATAGGAAAGGGTATTTACCACCCATACCAATTAGAAGATTGGGCATATCCCGCCACGTTTGCAGAATTGAAGTCTGGGCATAATCTATCAGACATTGATCTCTACAACTTTTAGAACATCAAAACGTCCCTGTCCAAAATCAAACTATCGCCCGCACCGTCAATCTCCCAGTACATGGCAAACATCAATAGACTAGGACATCTCTACAAACTCCTACGCCCGAAATCCACTAAACTTAATGATAAGACAATTAACTATTGGGGAAAAACAAACCAAAAACACACTCCATGAACAAGAACTGGCAACACTAAGGACCTCCGTCTCACGCAATAAAATCTCCCTGGTGCTCTCACAAACAAAATTCTGGCTACTCCAAAGGCTTTCTGGACCCCTGCATGCTTATTCTCACTAGGCCTCAGGGAAGATGCATTATGCTGGAATTGTAGCAAAGAAAAGGGAGACCTAGCACGCCTTATCTACCAATGCCCAATTCTCAAAACAGTCTGGGAGAAAATCTTTGGCTTTATAAATAGGGTACTGGGCTGTACTCTAACAACTGAATTTTCCTCCCTCGCTACCTCATTCATGACCGCGGAACGAAGATCAGAGCATGACAAAGACCTACTAGACCTGCTGCTGACCGCGGCGGTAAAAATGGTCTTAGCCAACTGGAAGACCCAAATAAGACCTCATACAAAGGCTGGTTCAACTGGATTACGCACCTTAGAGATGCAGGCAACATTTCACTACAGAGCTCACCCTGGAGACCAGCAACCAGAGGATGTGGAAGTCCCTCGACACATATCTAGACTTTTACGAACCCCCATAAAACAAATCCGTCCCGTGGAACCCCCCCGACCCCCTTTTTCTGTGCCGTAAAGTGTACGTAGCTGAGCCCAACTACTATGGCCCTACAGGTCGTTAGGTGGGCTGTCTTGTCTCCCAATCGCGCCACAAGCAAGCCAGTGGTGTGGCGGCTTTGTCAAGCGTTTATAAGTCTCACAACACGGAGCCTTTCTTGTGTCCTCCCTTCACCCATTTCTCTTTTTTTTTTCTTTTTTTTTCTTTTTCAAATGACCCTTTTTCTTGTTCTCACTAAGTCACGTCAGGTTGGGTTAGCTAAGCATATATTTCGAAGTACCTGTAAACACTGCTGTACAAACTACGAATGCTAATGTCTTTGCTTATAAAATTCATAATAAAATACTTTGAAATCAGAGTACATTATCAAGAAAAGTATGATTAGAGTCCCATCAATCTGGAGAGATCTGTGTAGAGAGCCTACTTTCTTCAAAGTAGGGTCTCTGAGATCAGGATCCACTGGGACTACAATAACTGTTTAACTGTGTGGTGCAAGAGACCTAGAGGGAAGCATGTACACCCTTCTCATAAAAACTGAGGATTCATATTCCTAAGGGGCCAAGTTTTCTATCATAAACAATTTCAGTGCCTTCAGTAATGGACGTCTTCAGGGGAAGTGGCAGCCCAGAAGGTGAATATTAGAGGCACTTTGTGAGTGCTTCAGCATTTTCAACCTAATTATTTCCGATATAAACATTGCCCTCATCTTGGAGCTCAAAGTGCTAATGCTCCTGCCCCCCGCCTAATTTTGTGATGTCCTCTTGGCTTATTTTGATGCACCATGTCACCCAGAGCAGGAATAATATGTACTAGAGCCATTCTATCGTTCTGACCCATGGCCAGATCATTCCTTGACTGACGCCACCACCCCTCTTTCAACTTAAGACACCATCTCCCTACCGTGCAGGAGGGGGGGGGACTCTGGCATTCGACAATACAAAAGCTGGTAACTAACACAAAGATCATTTGTTTACTTTGTTCACAACAAAATGTGTACTTTTTATGGAGCAAACAAAGGGACCAAAGTGATTAACTGCCAGAAAAATTTTCAGCAGAAAACGTTTGCCTCACTTTACATTATGGGCCAATCGAATAAAGCTTTCCACTTTTGATTTCTCTTTTTACACTCCATGAACATGCAGAGAAACCCCATGTGATTCTAATAGTCTTATTTTGATTGGACATTTTTCTAATTCTATTCAGTGTATAGCCATCTTAAAATGTCCACGTATGTTGTCTTCCTGTGAGAAGGGGAAGCTTTACTTTTCATTCAACTAATACCAGGTAGACTTTTCGGTTATAATGTGTTAAAAAAAAAAAAAGCAACCAGAGGTGATGTTGAAGACCCAAGGGACGTTTTCAAGCTTCATTTCCAGATTCTTCATACTCCTGATCCTAAGACCCAAAAGCGGTAAACCTTTTTCTATATTTGCTACAGGATTAGAATTAGCGATGCTTTCTCAGTTGAAACGAGGAGCTGGCTTTCAGCTGCCTTCGTATTTTTCTCTATTACTAATGTGACTGGTTCCTATATTTTCCTTTGTGGCACATTACAACCTCCCTCCAGTTTTTGGCCTATGTTTGTTGTTTACCTCTGGCCTGGATTGCTGAAGATGGGGACAGACACTTTTGATAATGCCTTCGTCCACACTGCACATATGCCCGCTGCTCAAGTGGCTGTCGTGTTTTACCTTTGTGGTTAAGTCTGCTGAGATTTCCCTAATTTACTCCTGCCTGGCAGAGAGCACTGCACTTAAACTTGCTTTCTTTATGCAGCAGAAAACTCATAAGCAATCTAATTTCGTATAAAAAAAATGTTGTACTGAGGATTGTTGCTTGGTGTTACGTTGTTCCGGGTTACTGGCCCTTTATATTGATGCCTGATCTGCTTCAATGCCTGCTAACTGAATAGCCCTTGCCTTGCACTAACGCCAGATCTGCTTCATTGTCTGCCATAGACACTACCTGTTCTCCCTATTGGTATTTGTCAAGCGCTCTCTTATGCCGCTTAATTGGCTTATCTGCCTAACCGAAATTTGGCCTGCTCACTGGATTACGTATTGCTTGTTCAGATGCCAGATCTGCACAACAGCCTTCTTAAGATCTATCCTACGCAACCATTTGTATTTGATTGTCCATTTTGCTCCCCCATTCACCTTTTCAGTTTTTTGCCCTCCTGTAAGAATTTCCTAAGTTCCCTTTTCTGCTTGTGTCTCCTCAGCTTCCAGTCCCAACTCTGAACTCCATTGATCATTTCCTGACCGAGAGTACACTTGACCTTTTGATAATTAGGGGTCTTTAAGTGCTCTCAGCTAGGTTTGGGTAAATACCAGTTAGGAATCTAATAAATGGACCGTAGCATACTGGTAAGTTGCTCTTGTACTACCTGAACATGAAGGCTCATCTACAATATTCAAGAAGACTAGCTGAAAATTAGCATAAATTGACGGTAAACCATTTCAGACCCCCCTCTCCTGAATTAGTTTACTTTTTCTTTGAGAGCGTATCAGCCCAGATTCAGTTGTTTGCACAGTAACCATTGCTTTTTGATGGACATTAGTTGCACCTTGAAATTATACTGAAATAACTTTCAATTTGTATATTTTCTAAAAATTGATAAATTCTGCATTAGAAATTAGTAGGTTTTTGCGCTTAAATGGATGAAGTGAGACAAATTTATTTTATTCATTTTGAAAGTTTTATATAGCGCGAACAAGATCTTTGCAGATATCAGAGCGCTTTACAGACTAAGGGTACAACATGTGAGTAAGTAACAATTGGGGTGGGGAAGGTACATGCAGGAGCATAGTCAGACAGATACATCAATAGTGATACAGGTAAAAATAAGTGGTAGCGTAAACAATCAGGTAAGTCAATAACACGAGTCATACAAAAATGCAAAAAGATCAGTAGAACTGGATGGTACAGCGTCTGTAAAAATCATCCCCAATAATAATTCAGGTGTATTTAGCCATGAGGATAGCTTTTACTTCTTTCTTAAAAAGTATGGTAGAGGAGATGAACCTGGTTTCAGGGGGGAGTGAATTCCAGATCCTGGGTGCCATTCCTGAGAAGGAGCGTTTATAGGTTTTTTCCTTGCGGAATCTTTGGGGCTTTAGCAAAAGATTGTTTGTGCCTCTAGTGTTTCTGGAGCCTCCAGAAATCGTCAGCTTCTGAGCGAGGTATCCGGGTGAGCTCAGGTGGACAGCCTTGTGCGTCATGCAAGCGATTTTCAGATGTATTCATGAATGATGAATGATTTGGCTTTTATAAAGCGCGACTTACACTCCATGGAGCATCTTGGCGCTAGTCATAACGTGTCGCAGAGGAGAAAAATTGGGAAACTACATAAAAACCAGAAGAGGGGGAAATTAGGTGGATCTGAAAAGTGTTTGGAAGGTGAGAAGATTAAATTAGCGCTAGACAGGTGTCAGAGGCATTAAAAATCCAGGTTTTAAGGGCCTTTCGAAACAGGTTCTCTGAGGGGATCAGACGCATCTGGGGTGGGAGCTTGTTCCAGGCTCTGGCTCCCAACACTCTCACATTCTGGCTTCAAAAGGCAGCCAGTTCAGGGATTTCAGGTCAGGGGAAATGTGTGAGTGTTTTTTTGATCCAGTGATGAGTCTCGCAGCGGCGTTTAGAGAAGCTCTTATGGGTGCCGTAGTAGTTAGGGGGAGACCGCAGAGGGCGATGCTGCCGTAATCTATTCGAGGGATGACTAGTGCTTGTACCGCAGTTTGGAAATCTTTGGCTGGAAGGAAGGGTTTGAGTTTCCTTAAGGTATTGATCTGGTAGTTCGCACCCTTAGTTGCTTTGTTGATGTGTTCCTGCATGTTGAGGTTGGTGTCAAGTGTTATGCCTAAAGATTTTGCTGAGTCCACGATGGTGGGATAAACATTGAGTGCCGTTAGGTGTTTAAGCCAAGTTTGAGCGGTAGTGATCTTCGCGGGAGGTGAGATCAAGAGGAACTCTGTTTTAAGAGCATTGAGTTTGAGATGATTAGCGGCCAGCCAGGATTGGGTGCTTCTGATCGTTGAATTCAAGAGCATAATTAATGTCTTTGGGTGATTATAATTTGAGATAAAGTTGGGTGTCATCGGCATACATGTGGAAGTGAACATTGGATGCTTCTAGCAAGGTGGTGAGAGGTTCCATAACCAGGTTAAACAAAGTTGGGGATAGGGAGGATCCTTGTGGGACGCCTAGCGATACAGGTATTGGCGAAGACATCAAGTTGTTACTCTTGAATTTCTGCGATCTGTTGTGTAGAAAGGACGTGAACCACTTGAGCACAGTTCTAGATAGACCCATTCTTGTGTTTAATAGTTCGAGTAAATTCTCATGTTTGACGGTGTCGAATGCAGAAGAGAGATCAAGAAGGATGAGGAGGCAGGTATCGTTTTGATCTAGGATTTGAAGGGCGTCGTCAATTATGTGAGTCATAGCAGTTTCTGTACTGTGATCTGCTCTGAAGCCTGATTGATGAGGGTTGAGTAGATCAAACTGATTAATGTGTTTGGTCAATTGTATTTGTGCGCATTTTTCCAACAGTTTGGCAAGAGTCGGAATATTGGTAATGGGGCGGTAATTATTTAGATCAGAGAGGTTGGCTGTAGGTTTTAGTAGAGGTGTGACTTGTCCAACTTTGAGGGCGTCGGGGATGGTCCCTTGTTGAAATATTGTGGTAACTGTAGAACTGAGTAATAGAAAAAAACAGCAGGGCAGAGAACCAGGGCAAAATGTTTGTACTGCCAAATCGGAAGGTTGGTGGTAGGTATGGGGAAAACTCTCCCTCTATGTCGGGTAAACATAGGAAAATAATATGCCCCACGCAACTTGTAAATTACAACAGTACTTCTCCAAACACTTTGTTGCTCATGATAAACACATAAATGGCTCCTCACGCATAAGTTTAACTACAGGAACATATTATGGTTCTGCATGTCCTTCCTGATCTGTCTTGCATTGGTCTGCTTAATTTTATGCTTAAATGCAGCTACTGGTTTCCTGCGATTTAATCAGAGCACCTTTCTCATATTATACACAACACCCAACACTTTGGTCAGAGAAATCTGCTAAAGCCCCTGGACCAGATAAAATACCCGGGCATTTATATAAATCCGAACCATTGATCTGGTCCACCTACCTTAATGTTAGTTAATGCTATTGCAGCTGGGCGGAAGGTACCTGACTCGTGTCTTGGAGCTGACATTATAGCTATACATAAAACAGGTGATTTGGGGGAGCCATCTAATTATAGGCCTGTCGGCCTCATTGATAATGCCCAAAAGATTTTTTTCGAAACCAATCCTGATGAGACTTTTGAACTGGGCTGATGCACAAGATATTTTATCTCCCCTCCAGGCAGGTTTTAGACCAAGAATTAGTACAACAGATCAAATGTTTTGATTTATTGTTTTATACTGGAAATATGTTTTACTTCAGAAACAACCACTTTACGTGGCATTATTGATCCTAGAGCAGCGTTTGATCTTTTACCACGATCGGCCCTTTGGCAATCTCTTATAAACGTGTGCGCTCCGGCCAATTTAGTGCATTTAATAAGTAGATTACATGTGAATAATTTTGCACAGGTCCGCTGAGGTCCAAATGGTGAATTGACGGATCGTATTCCCATAGAGCGAGGAGTTCGCCAGGGCTGTGTGCTAGCGCCCACCCTATTTACTCTATACATTAGAGATGTTGTGGACACCCTAGAACATTGTAGAAATGACTCTCCAATTGTGAATAACAAAAAGGTACCTATTTTACCTTTTGCTGACGATTCCCTCCTCATCTTCTAAATCTCCGATGGTCCTCCAGGTTTTAATTGATAAGTTTTTAAAATTTTGTAATTTGAGAGGCTTAGAACTGAATATAAACAAAACTAAGTTTATGGTTTTTGGAAAGAAGAAAAAAGGAAGTCCTAGTATTCATGCGGGGGGCAAGGCCCTAAGCGGAGTACATAGTTTTGATTATTTTGGGGTCAGACTTAAAGACAATTTAGGGTGGACAAACCAATTGGGGAAATCAAAACTAATTACTGAACACCGATCCAATGCCATTTTAAGGTTTTATAATCAAACTAATTTGAGTGCTAAAAATGTACTGAGCAACGGCTCAGGGTGCCGCTCTATAGGGTAGAGAAATGGGGTTATGGTAATTTTACAGTTGGTAACCATTGCCAAGAACAGCTTTTTTTTAGAAGGCTATTAGGCTTACCATCTAGTACCTCATTAATCCCCATGTATCTTGATGTTGGAATAAAACAAGTTACTCACCGGGCTATTTTGAAAACTTTTGTATATTGGATCCGACTATGGTCTACACAAGAACATATAGTCTTTAAAGACTCTCTGATAGAGGTAATGACCCTTCAAGGAGCCAGGGAAATTTGTTGGGTTAAATCTGTTTCTGGATGGTTTTCCAAAGTCAGTATGCAGAACTTGTGGGGATGAGCCCAATTCTATTTTAAAATCTCATATTAAACTACTTAAATATAGGTACTGGGCTTCTATAAATGACCATCTGTTATGAATACCCACAATGGCCCTGCAACTATTACGTTCGTGCCTCATAAGTGCTCTCCACTATTTGAAGAATTTTTATATTGAGTTTTCCCACTGAGAATCCTTACAAGCAAATAGTTGGCAAACCAAGAAACTGAAATCTGTCCCATTTGCGACCTGGCACCCGAAGAAGAAAAGCATGTACTGTTTTTTGTAAGGAGTACTTTTACTACACCGTAATCGGCTAGTTCCCATTTGTCGTAGCATGGCCACTGGCAGTCACCTAGAAGCCTTTAGGGTGTTGAAAAGTGATACATCACAAAAACAGTATTTGCTGTAAGTAAATGTTTAGAAGCAATGTGGTGTAGGAGAGCAAAAATCCTACAGGCTTTTGAATAATGAGTTTTTTGGTTGATCTTTTTCCATTATGTACTGCAGTTAATTACATGTATTTTACGCACCATGCCCAGTCACTTTTTTGTATATTTGCACTTCACTCATGGTATGTGACGATAGAATTGCTTATGCACAGGAGGAAAAATGTTGCTGGTTTAAACAAATGACTATAAAGAGAACCTGATGGTCAGAGTGGTCGATACTTGAAGTAATATATATATTTTAGTTTGTTGTACTTTTTATGGGATGTTTTATAGTGTTTTTATATTGTATTTAAACTGCCTGGAGGGAAATGTTTAAATGATGTACATTATTGTTATTATGAATATCTTAATGAACTGATTGAAATGTTTTTTGATAATTGTAGTGAGGTTGTATTGGTGTATATAGGACTCTATTTTTTTACCGTGAATTGGTTGTCTGTTTGAGCTTGTTTTTATTTGTTGTGTGTACTTTGATGGCTATTTAACTGAATAAAGTTATCCACTACTACTTCATAGATCACACTAACACAGACTATTTTCTAACTCGAATGCCCTTAAAACTGCGTTCAAGCCACAACAGTGGTATCATATGCAAGGAAATTGTTCCCAGTGTGATTGATTTTATTTTCTTCTTTTCTTTCATAAATGTAGTTGAAAGATTTTACTTATTTTTTCCGTTATTTACTTTGAAAACTAGGATTAATTCATTCCGGTAAGAAAGTAGGAAACAAGATCATTTTATCTTTGGACAGTAGATTTTGGGTTATAGCATTGTGACCGTTTCTAACATTTTATTTTGATGTTCGTGAATCATGCAGTGGTGGGACAAATAATTAGTTTTCAAGTGTAATTAACTGGTGATGGCGGAAGGATATGTGACCATGCACAAATGTCCTGGTAGCTTAACGAAGTCCTTGCCCTGCACATCCCAATTCTTGTGACATGGTTAATTTTGAAGGTAACTGGAGAGTAAATTTCAGCCTCAGAAAGGCGACATAAAAAATAGCCTATTAACATGGGTATTTGTATACTGAAGAGCAGTGAATAAGTCTACTTTTAACCAGATCTTCAATCCTCTTGAACACATTTGAAAAGACTGCTCTCAGCAGAACTTCTGAATGTTGCTGCACTTTTTATGTGCTCTCGATCCTGGTCCTTTTTTGTGTCATGCAACGCTTTTCATACATAAGGCCCGTGTGGTCCTACAAATTGTCTAAATGAGAAAACATCTATAACCCAAGCTTTGACTCCATTTCTTTTTACTTATCTATAACCTGCATTTCTAAAGTTCAATAACTCCACAGTACATCACAATTAACAGCACTTCATTTTTGTTGATACCACAACACTAGCATTAATGAATATTTGCAGATGTGTAACAGAGTGGGACCTAGGCATAATTATAGTAATGGGCGTTGTTAGACTGCATTGTTCTCACATTTTGGTGTGCGGTTCGAAATGATTACATTGTGAGTTTTTGCACTATGTGAAGTTGCACTATTTTGGTTGGTTTCTTGTAAGGCTCAATATGATTGCTGACAGTTTCTATTACAAAATGATTTAGAAACTTAACAGACACTTTGTTTTTTAAATATATAATTACAGGCAAGAACTCTGACATGGAGAATTTAGGAATCGATCATGTGAAGACCAAGTTGCCCATTTCCAAACAGTCTTCAAAAAGAAAAGCAGTGGAGACAACACGTAAGGGTTCCAGAGATAAGTCAAAGAATGAAAACGGCACTGCGTCTCAAAATTTAGGTGCTAAAGGCAGTGAAAATGAATCTGAGTTGGAAGGAAGTTCTAAGAAAGTAAACACTGAGAATGAAGAGGACCAGGAGAAGGTTGTGGGAATACAAGCTGCAAATCGAAGGAACAAAAGTGACCAAGAAAATGAATGTGAGCCAAAGAAGGCACCAAAACATGTAGTACAAGTGAAGCAGCAGTGTGATCCCCCTCATCTGGTAGGTGGGAGCAGCCGTAAGGCACAGCCGCTGGGGAAAACAGTAGTGCAGGTGAAAGACGGAGAAGACTGCTCCAGTGGTGAGGAAACTGGAGAGAAAAGGACCACTGGTGAAGGAGTTTTGCTGCCACGGGATAACACAGCCAGCCATTGCGATGACGAGACAAATGAGATGGTGGTTGACGATGCAGAGGAAAGGCTAAAGCTTGGTAGTCCAAGGCGAGGACGGCCACCTAAAGCAAAACGGTCTAATAGTGCCAATGAGGATGGAAAGCAGTCCAGGCCACCAGGACGGCCACCAAAAAGAAAGCCCCTCAGTGTAGGTCTGAACCTAAGTGAAAGGCCCCCAAAAGCAAGACTAATACAAAGTGGTACAGAGGAGACCGAACCTGCAAAACCAGCACGTCCAAGAGGACGGCCACCAAAAGAAAAAATAGCTACGAGTAGCAGTGAGGGGGACGAGCCGGTGAAGCCAACGCGACCCAGAGGAAGACCACCAAAAGCAAGACTGGCCTCTAGTGGCACAGAGGACAGTGACAGCCGTGGAGAGGAGGAAGGCTCCACAAAGCAGACCAGAACTAGAGGAAGGCCACCAAAACTAACACCACCCAAGAGTTACTCAGAGAGTGAGGAGGAAGTCCAAACAAAGCCTGCACGTCCAAGAGGTAGGCCACCAAAAAGCACACACATGAGTAGTACTGAGGATGCTGGTGACAATGAGGAGGGCGAAGAGATTGTTAAATTACAAATAAGTCAACGAGGAAGGCCTGTAAAAGCAAGAGCTGCTAATTTCTACAAAGAGAGCCAGGAGATAGACGAGAGTGAGCCAACAAAGGTGGCTCGACCGAGAGGAAGGCCACCAAAGCTGGCACGACCGAGAGGAAGGCCACCAAAGCTGGCTCAATCGAGAGGAAGACCCCCAAAGCTGGCTCGATCGAGAGGAAGACCACCAAAGCTGGCTCGATCAAGAGGCAGACCGCCAAAGCAGAATAGACCGAGAGGAAGGCCACCTAAAGCAATATTGTCCAGTAGTAGCAAAGAGGACGGAGGCTCATTAGGGCAGGTGCGTCGAAGAGGCAGGCCATCAAAAGCAAGATCGTTTGAGACCAGTACTGAAGACGAATCTGAAGAAACAAAAGGGATTTCAAGCCCCAGAAGAGGAAGACCACCAAAAGTGAAACGGGCAGATTCCAGCTCAGAGTATGATGATGAAAAACCAAAAGTAATTGCAAGTCCAAGAAGAGGAAGGCCACCAAAGGTCAGATTAGATGATAGTAGCACAGAGGGAGAAGTGGCGGAGCCAACAGGGATAAAAAGAAGAGGGAGGCCATCAAAAGTGAGGCTGGTTGAGAGCAGCACTGAGGAAGAGGGCAAACATCAAGAGGAGATTGTAAGTCCAAAAAGAGGAAGGCCACCAAAAGTGAAACAGGTAGATGCCAGCTCAGAGGAGGAGGATGAAAAACCGAAAGTAATTGCAAGTCCAAGAAGAGGCAGGCCACCAAAGGCGAGATTAGATGATAGTAGCACAGAGGAAGAGGTAGAGGAGCCAAAGGAGATAAAAAGAAGAGGGAGGCCATCAAAAGTGAGGGTGGTTGAGAGCAACACTGAAGAAGAGGAGACGGAACCAGCAGAGATTTCTACTCCAAGAAGAGGAAGGCCACCAAAAGTAAAAGTTGCGGAGACCAGCAGAGAAGAGGAGGAGGAGGAGGAGGAGGAGGGGGAGGAGGATGATAAAACAGAAGTGATTACAAGTCCAAGAAGAGGACGGCCACCAAAGATGAGAACAGTTGAAAGTGGTTCTGAAGATGTAGAGGGGCCAACTGAGATAAAAAGAAGAGGAAGGCCACCAAAAGAAAAACAATCTAATGACAGTATTGAGGGAGGAGAGGTGGAAAGATCAAAGGTGACTGAAAATCGAAGAAGGGGAAGACCTCCAAAGGTTACACTGGTTAAGAGTTTTGAAGAGGAGAAAGAGGAGAAAGAGCAGAGGGGGGAGGAAGAAGAACAGCAGGTGGAGGAGGGAGAAGAGCGGGGGGAGGAAGAGGAAGAGAAGGGGGAGGAGGAAGAAGAGCAGGGGGAGGAAGAGGAAGAGCAGGGGGTGGAAGAAGAGGAGGTAGCGCAGCAGGATGAGGAGGAAGAGCAAGAGTCAAATGAGCAGGAGGAGCAAGAAGAGGCGGGGCCGAAAGGGATTTTAAGCCCAAAAAGGTCAAAACAGTCTTTGAGCAGTACTGAGGAGGTCGAGGAAGAGCAGGATGGGTCACATGAGGTTATAACCCCAAGAAGAGGAAGACCACCCAAAGCAAAACTGGTCAAGGGTAATTTCAGGGAAGTGGAGGCAGAAAAATCAATTACATCTGCAAAAAGAGGAAGACCACCTAAAGCAAGACCGGATCAAAGTAACACTGAGGACAAAACTGAGTCGCTAATGAGTGAAGAAAATGTAGCTGTGTTGATGGAAGGGGGCAAACCCGAGAGCAGTAGTGAAAGAAGCGAAGTAGAGGTGGAGGAAGATGATGTGAAAAAGAAGCCTGGTCGCAAAGGGAGGCCACCAAAGGACAGCACAAGCAAGACTGCCAGTGACGGATCGGGTGGTGAGCTGAAAAGACGAGGCAGGCCACCAAAGTTAAGTAGTCCTTAGAAGCTGTGAATAGAAGGTGGCACACCTGCTGAATGAGCCAAGAGAAGAACGAAAGCAAACCAGTTCAACTGAAGAGGGTAAAAGAACAGATGCTGATCAGTATTATCAGAATATGAAACGGGCAGGGTTTTTTTTACCGGTAAAGAGGGCATCTTCATTCCATTGTAGGCCATGAAAAGCCTTTCTGGACACTGTGTTAAATAAATCCATTTTTTACATGTCTAGAGTGCAGCTAGTTCCTGTTTGTTCTTAATAAATAAAATGAAACAAAGGTTGGCAATTTTTCATTTCTTTATGCTCCAGTCATTTGGTTTCTAATAAGTGGAGAACTGTAGCCATTAATAATGAGTGGAAATGGCTGGGGAAAAAACCTGAACATGGTAGATGCTTAACAGTGCAAAATAAGTGTCACATGCCATAGTTGACGGCAAAGGAATGAATGAATTTGTTGGCAATTTGCCCTTTCTTAAGGGTCACCTCAAATTTTATGCCTTTTGGCTCAACCCTATTTATGCTGTCTATATTAATATGTGCATTGTATCCCTGTAACCGGTGGTAAAATAATTGGCCAACCCCTATTTGGCATATTTACCTTATCTATATGTCTAGCATATGGTTCGTAAGGTGTACCCAGGGCCTTTAAGTTAAATGTCACCAGTGGGCTGCAGTACGTATTTTGCAGCCCAGTGCAGTGACCGGACAAGCATGCATGCTTACGTAGCATATTGATGCATGTTTTCACTGCAACTTTGGCCTGTCAAAATAACCCGTTTTGGCAAGCTTGAGAACTTCTTTAAAATCTCACCCCACCTATATAGAAATGGTGAATTTGACACTATCGGACGCAACTGGTAGGACTGAGTAATACTCCATAATTCACATTTCTATATCCTTGTCGCAGAACAGTAGTACGAGCAGCGCACAACCTGCGTTTTCCCTGGGAAATGCTTTAAGGCATGAATCTCTTTTAGATTCACATGCTGTTCATATTCCTCTATTGAGTAGTTCGAGCTAGGAATTTCTTGTTTTAACCTTTTTTTTCTTTTCCTCTCCTCTCGGGAGATAGGTGAAATTAGATTCCTTTAGAGTAGGCTATTAAACCCACCTTTGTGTGGCAAAGCCTTCAGATCATTTTGTCTGTCATAGAGCTTGGAGGTGCCTGCTATGCCACGGGAGACAAAAGGATGACCCGCAGGAAATAATCACATGGGTGGTAAGAAGAAATGTTGCCTAAATAAAACCTACAGATTTTTAGGTCGAGCCTACAGTTCTTTTGCTGCAGGATGATCTGTTGTATGTACTTTGTGAGTCTGGAGTATTGCCGCTGGACTTGTTTGCGTCCTCTTTTTACTTTCAGTGTAGGGCCTTTTTTTTCCCCCTCAACATTCTCTTCCTGCGCGTGCACACCACAGTTTACCTGGGGCACTAGCAGGGACCTCCTTACAGGCTCCAGTGTTCTTTATGCACTCTCCAGTGTCCCAAGGGACAAAGTAGGCATCCACATCAGTGTGCCTTTGTGGTGCTTCCCGCAGGCAACATGGCCCCCTCTACACCGTTGGAGGGCTCGTGCTCAAACTTGCGTAGAAGTGTTACTAAATGCAGCTTTGTCGCTGCTTGCTCCCTCCCTAGACAAATATAACGTGGGAAGATACGGAGTGCGCACTAGCTGGGCTGTTCATTTCCTGGGCCCCTCAGTTACTGTTGCAGCCACTTTCCTCCCACCAGCAACATGGCCACCTCTACCCAGGTGCAGGGCTCGCGCTCAATCTCTTGTAGAGGCTGCACAACAAGAATCCCTCTCAGCCCCACACGCCTTTCATGGCTGCTGGAGGAGGAGTTGCGCCACCTCCATGAACATTCTGAATACGGAGCCGCACGTGTTTGTTCGTTTTTCCTCTCATGGAGCAACTCCTGATTACGCTCTGCATGCAAACTAAAACTTTCTTTGCCTATTCCAGTTTTCATAGAAAAATTTCATTCAACACTAGTCAATAGGCTATGTAGTATGACTGATGTTCCAAGTGTAGAACCTTAGACTTCCATTTTGATAGCAGTGCATCGTAAGCATCCACCCCATGGATGTTTCGCAGTAGGCTTGTCCAGCTTTATCGGTGACAATAGTAATAAAGAATGCTTAACTAACCATAAGGCATGTCTCATGGAGTTTGTGTCACAGTGGACTGAGACGTCTGAGAAAAATAAAATTACGTAATCCGACTACAAGGTGTAGTACTGCAGCGTGTTGGTGTATAGTCCGCCACATTCCCTTTCAGCCACAGCCTCCACAACGGCAGTTTTCAATAAGCGTTTTCCACTTCATGGAAAGTTTCTGCTCCTCAAATGGCACAGTATTGTTTTCAAAAGAGGAGGGAGTTACCCCAATGCTAAGCAGAGGGACTGGGTATACACAGGGGGAAAAAGACTCAGAAGTCCCTACACTCCAATATAAAGAGGGCAGACACCTCACTAAGGACCAAGTGTCTATGTGAGCGTACAGCTGATCTAGCATGAGATTTCTAGTTTTCTAGTTCAATGGAGTGGAGTTTGCAGGAATGTTATAAGTGAATTGTTTCTCCACTGGGCTAACTGGGGCACCCAAGTTTTTCTATTGGTTAATGCTCCAAGCAGTCAGCCAGTGTTTATATGATCACCTTTCTGTTGCTTATATTTGAGTGTTGAAATAATGAAGTAATACTATTACAAAATGTGCAGCATTATGCTGCACATTTTGCCTTTTCTTGCCGCAGAATTTACTCAACCCCCTGCATAATTTGGCCCTACCTTGCCCCATAATTCCATTCCAGTGGCCCTGTTAATGGATGAGGTTTAATTTGCTGGTCATCATGGTTTAGAGGGATTTGGCGTTAAAGTGAAAAATTGTGCAGAACCCTGCTGTTGGAAAACCAGTTAGACAATTTTGGATAGTAGATTCAGACTTAGATGAGGAGTAGCAGCTTCGTAAAGGCAATGAACCAAGTTGTATATGAAGTCTTCAGCTGTGACTCATCGCTAGAGTATCAAATCCATGTTACCTGATGGTACGGCCCAGGCTATCTACCTCTTCACCGAAATGTTTAGAAATATGCTTTCAAGAAATTGTTGCTCATTCTTTAATTCCTTATGGTGAGAGGAAAAGGAGAACAGTGAAATCCGGGCCTTTAAATGCTGGTTTACTGGACGGCGTAATGTAGATAAATGAAAAAAGGGTTTTATTTACACAATTGGGTGCGTGTCTAAACATAGGCTTAAGCTTCTAGAACTTCCAAGAAGTTCCCAGACTTGTAGAGCTCTGTGGGCAAGACATTTGCCTCCAATTATACAATGTACTTTTCCACAACGTCCTTGATTATGCATTCAAAGACCGGGATCAAATGCCCGGTTCGGTCTTCCAAGGGAGCTTAGCATTTCATTTATAATTTTTTGTTATCTATTCAGTTATCCTACTACTGCACCCCCACCACTTCATCCACAAACACCCCTCCACCCCCCTCCATTACCCATCTTGTTGCCAAAGCCAATAATAGCTCGCCCACAGGTGCAACCTATTGGCATGACCAATGCTTTTTTTGTGTGTCTGTGTGTGTTCAGGATGTAGTCTCTTTCAGCTTGCCAAACATTTAAAAAACTTATTGCGCAGTATTTTATGTGTAAGAGAGAAATGTCTTCAACAAAGCTCTTTGCAGCCCTCAAGCAACAGTTAATATATTTTTTGCCTTTTGGAAGCGCAGGTTTTGTTTTAGCTTGTGTATGCAGAAAAAGTATGCGGTAGTGCAGCATGGGCGTTAGCTTAACACAGAATGAAGATCACCAAAAGGAAGGTAACTTTCAGTTGTATTTCTTTTGGGTTCACTATTGTTCACAGTGGCAGTTTTTATAAAACGCTAATTAATGGCATTTTAGAGTTAACTGATGTTTTTGTTGAAGTGTAATGTTCAAAATTACTGTTATTGTTTTTTAATCCTTCATGTTGAATAATCAAAGTTAACTTTCGCTTTACTAGTACCTTAATTATGTTGGCTGGCATCCGTGTGATTAGCCACATTTGCTTAAATCTATACAAGACTGTTAGATGTGAGGTTGGGTGAAAGGGGCTGTTCAGCTGTTTCTGGCCTTCTAGCAAAAGGCAGAACGATAAAGCCCAAAAAACAACAGTATTGTTCTTCTGTTGCAAACATGCACAGAAATAAGTAGAATAATGAATAAATATAGTGTTCTATTTTGCAAAAGGTAAGGTGTACCGATATAGACTAAACTCAGTCTGCTGCAACAAAGGGTAAAGGTCTATATAAAGTCACCCATAGCCTACTGCCTATGCAACCCCTGCAGCTGGGAGGGCCCCATGCACCCCAAGATCTTTCAAACAGAAGCAGAGCTGCGGACCCACAGAGACACTGAATAACCACTGGTTTTTGGTCACGGTGCAGTCTCGAAACTGTTGACCAGCCGGCCTCCGCTGGCTTCTGCCAGTGTCTACCCCTGTTCCTCTCGGCTCACGTTTGGTCACCCCCTGTATAGAGTGTGGCGGGTGAGCTCCGGGTTCAGCTGCTGGACCTAAGGGCTCACAATAGAATATTTTCTAGCATTTGCCACAAGAAGTTTGGATTCTATTAAGGACACGGAGGGGAAGATTATGCTTCTCAATCTTTACTACTCCCAAAACTGTAAATGCATTGCAACAGTAAATATTGAACCACACCACCTAGAAACCACCAAAAGTCTTAGTATCATGTACAAAATAGAGAGGCGCCCTCTTTCTGCCTCTTTGTTTGCGAACACGCAGTTCAAGCAATAAAAACTAGGTCCATGTCACCCCCCTTGGCTCACGCTGCCAGAGCGCCCCACGCTGAGCGTTCTCCCCCCTCTGACGGGCAGGTCACTGGGGCGGGGACGGGCGTGGCTTCCATCTCGGGCTGCTCTGGGGTTGGCGGTGTAGCTCCTCTGTCCCTCCCCCCCCCTGGCTAATTCTTCCGGACTTGGCGAGTCCCGCCCCAGCTCTTCCTGTAACACAGACCTCCCGAGGCTTCGCCGGGAGCAACAACGCTACCTGCTGTGGCGCAACTTTGCACTTATAAAACGCTTTTAAGACTTTGACTTTACCTGTCCTGGGGCTGCGCTCTGGACGCCGCGCACCCCTCGCCGCCACTTCACCCCCGCCGCCACTTCACCCCCCTTGGCTCACGCTACCAGAGCGCCCCACGCTGAGCGTTCTCCCCCCTCTGACCGGCAGGTCACTGGGGCGGGGACGGGCGTGGCTTCCATCTCGAGCAGTAGCTCCTCTGTCCCTCCACCCCCTGCCACGCCCCTTCTGCTTCCTGCGGCCTACTTTATGGCACTTCTATCCCGGCCGTGCAGCAGACGAGCGCAGCGAGCGTGACGAAGGCGCTGGAAGTTACACCTAAGTTAAGCCCGTCTGCGCCCGTCCGCGACAGGCCGGGACCTGGGGCCTCTCACCCTGTCCCTCCGCGTGCATATTCATCTGTGCAACTCCTTTCCTGCTCGGCTGATGTGCCTCTTCCTCTTTCCCTCACGCAGCACCTCACTTCCTTAGGTATTTACGCCCCCCATCCTGGCCGTGCTGCTTTCCTGCAGTCTATCCCTTCCTTGCACTCCCAGGATTCCACGCCTTCTATCACTACTTCTCCTCCTTCTCATATTGCCTCTGCCTGTCTTCTCAACACTCATTCGGCAGGCAAGCACCAACTGCAATTATTCAACCTTCTTACCTCAGATTCTCCTGACATTCTGTTTTTAACAGAAACTTGGTTTTCTGAGGCTTCACTTCCTGATATCCTGGCCATCCTCCCCGATTCCTATTACGCCCTCCGGGCTGATCGCAGTGACGGCAGGATCGGAGGGGGTGTAGCCATGGTTGTTCGGGCCAGTCTTCAATTCCAGCTTCTCTCTCAACCTTCTATAGCTGGGGTGGACTTTCTGGTTGCCCGTTCCACTAACCTTCCCGTCCCTCTGACAGTCGTCCTTGTGTACCGCCCCCCCTGAGTATGCCCTTATTTGTGGCCTCCCTGCAGGAACTCCTTGCTACGCTTGTAGTTAATAACTCCTCGGTTCTCCTGCTGGGAGACTTCAATTACTGGCCTCGAGACCCCAGGGAGGATTTAGCGTCCAAGGACTTCACGGCCACTCTCTTGTGCCTTAACCTCCAGTCCCATGTTTCTGCTCCCACCCACAACCTTGGCCATACACTAGATCAAGTCTGGTCATCTCAGGACATAGTCTCTCCTCCTAGCATTCTTCCCTGCACATGGTCTGACCATTCTCTTATCTTTTTCACCATTAATCTTGGCTCCCTTCACAAACCCCTTCGCCCTAAGAACATCTTTGCCCGCAGCTGGAACCGTGCGGATCTGCATTCCCTCTCTCTTTCTCTTGCATCTTCTCCCCCTGACCTTAATGGCCTTTCTCTTGATACCCAGGCCGCTGATGTTAGCAACTGGCTATCTTCTTCCTGCGACCAAGTTGCCCCTCTCAAGATCATTAAGTCTATTCGCCCACATGAAGCCCACAGATGGTTCAATTCTGAACTCAAGGTTCTTAAACTGGAACTCAGACGCTCTGAGCGTCTTTGGCGCCGTAATTACTGCCCCGACCTCAGGGCTAAATACAAACGCCTGCTGAACGACTACAAGAAAGCCATCCTTGCGTCTAAGACCAAGTACTTCTCTGAGCAGGTCGCATTGTCTGCTAACAAATCTAAAGAGATTTTTTCTCTGGTCAACAACTTGGCCACCTCTGATCGTGTATGCCCCAAGCTCATTCCTTCCCAGGCCCTCTGCTCCTCCTTAAACGACTTCTTTATCGAGAAGATCGTTAAAATAAAATCTAACATTCCTACCACACCCTTCCCCTCTCATCATCCTGCCCCCCCTGCTCCTAATTCTTCCTTCGATTCCTTCCCGTCCATTTCCTTGGAATCTTTTCTTGCCTTGCTCTTTAAAACCAAGTCCGGCTCTCCAGCCGATTGTGCTCCTGCTCGCATGCTGAGAACTCGCTTTACCTCTTGCCCTACCACTCCCCTTTCTCTTCTTAATGCCTCTCTTTCTACTGGCTTGGTCCCCTCTTCATTTAAATCTGCGATCGTCTTTCCTATTCTTAAAAAACCTGGTCTGGATTCTTCTCTCCTTTCTAACTTCAGACCCATCTCTCTCCTACCCTCTCGCCAAAATTCTTGAAAGTTACGTCACCTCTTGCCTTTCCTCTTAGGTTGAGCAGAACCATCTACTCGCTTCCCATAAAGCGGGCTTCCGCTCGGGCCACTCTACGGAGTCAGTGGTGCTTGCGGTTCTTGATGAGGTGAAAGCCAAGGCCGATACCAACTCCCCTCAAGCTCTGGTTCTCCTCGACCTGTCCGCTGCGTTCGACACGGTTGATCCTACCATCTTACTTGACAGTGTCGGCGCAGCGGGCATTCGGGGTTCTGCTCTCTCCTGGATCACGTCCTTTCTTACAGGACGTTCACAAGCTGTTCACCTCTCTGGTTTTTCCGCCTCTCCCCTCCCGGTGTCCTGTGGGGTTCCTCAAGGCTCTTCTCTCTCTCCTCTTCTTTTTAACCTCTATATTCGTCCCCTTATTGTTTCTCTTCTTGATCTGGGGGTCTCTGTGTATAATTACGCAGATGACCTCCAGCTCGTCTTTGACCTTTCCTCCTCTTCTCACTCCTTATCATTTTTTCGTTCCACTCTGGTTTTTATTTCCGGATGGATGAGCGCCAATCATCTCAAGCTCAACCCAGACAAGACTGAGCTTGTCTTGACTAGTGGCTCATCCAGTCCTTGGTCCTCTGCTTTCTGGCCCCTCATCTTTGGTCCCCCTCCTACCCCGGTTTCCTCTGTCAAAACGCTGGGCATCAAGGTCAGCCAGGACCTGTCAATGCATGGCCAGGTCAGCTCTGTAGTGTCCTCTTGCTTTCTTTCCCTCAGTCTGATTCGAAAAATCTCCCGTTTTTTTCCCTGGATTCCCTTAAAATTATCATTTCGGCCCTCATCAACTCCTGCCTTGATTATGGAAACAGCTTGTTCGTGGGCATCCCCGCCTACGAAACCCGCCGTCTTCCAGCAATCCAGAACCAGGCTACCCGTCTTATTTTTCATCTTCCCAAAACTCACCATATCACTCCTGTCCTCAAATCACTTCACTGGTTACCTGTTTTGCAGAGATCCCTATTTAAACTAGGGTGCCTAGTTTTCCGGGCTGTTGATCGCTCTGCTCCGGCGTTCATCAATACCCTGATCTCCACTCACATCCCTGCCCGTACCCTCCGCTCTTCAACTTCTGCCCTCCTTACTGTTCCCCGCTATCGCAAATCCCGCACTGGTGGTACTAGATTCTCTGTTCTTGCCCCCCGGTTCTGGAACTCCCTTCCTCTATCTATGCGTTCAATCCCCATTTTCTCACACTTCCGCAAAGCGCTTAAAACCTTTTTGTTTGCCCAGGCCTACTCCTGTTAACCTCCTCAGTCCCGTTCTGTTCTGTTCAGTAGAGCTCTCAGCGCCAGGAAGCCGCTTGGCCACCGTGCGCTCAACAAATACCTTATTCATTCAGTCCATAAACTGAACAAGAAAACCGTTCCAAACACTCAACGAAGAGTTACCACAGTTCAGAATGTCACATCTTAATGGGTGCAAATACCGTAATCTGAGTTTAGAACATAGACCACCGGAAACCGGTTTGAAATCAATAAGATCGTGTCCAGTGTAAAAAGCTGACCTGTAGTTATTTACTGACCCGGAACATAATCCAGAGTCAGCACACTTAAAAGCAAATTCAAAATATCTTTTAACTTGGATCCCACAGGATCCACCTACCGTAGAAGGCCCCAAACCACCCGTCACTTCCATGCAGAAGAATCTCTCTAGCGGGTGAAAGGAGCCCAAGCCTGATGCATAAACGTCATTCAGAAAAGGGGGTGGTGATGGACAGAGTATCTGAATTAAACAGAACACTCGTACCCAGTCAAAAGATCAGGGCTTGATCCATCACCGTTTTTTAGCTCACTGCACCATCCCAGCTCAAAACCTGGCTACATGCAAATTAGTCTATTCCTGGCCCAGTGCATCATGGGAACAGGGCAGACCAAACTACCAAGCCAATTCTTTTACTGGAAAGGAAACAAGCTTCCGGGGACCAGTTTCTGGCATTACAGCCGTCTTCGGCCCGGCTTGCTTGAATCCTGATGGTGCAGTGAGAAAGGGACTCACATCTGAGCATACCCTTCCACGCTTGTGGTGGACAAAACGATTCAGAAAAGGGGGTGGTGATGGACGCGTGGTAGGGTATGCTCAGACATGAGTCCCTTGCTCACTGCACCATCAGGATTCAAGCAAGCCGGGCCGAAGACGGCTGTAATGCCAGAAACCGGTCCCCGGAAGCTTGTTTCCTTTCTACCAATACTAAACAGTGACTCCTTAGTGCTACCCCCAGACCATATAACACAGGTCGGGGGACGATTACAACAATTCCTACCAGTCTGGGAAAACATCACTACAGACAAGTGGGTACAGCAAATTATCCAAAATGGCTACTGCCTATAGCTAACCTCCACTCCACCCAACATGCCTCCAAAAAACCGTCCTATGTCTGTAGAACACCTCAACTTATTGCAGCAAGAAGTCATCCGCATGCTGCAAAAAGGGGCCATAGAACTAGTACCATTAGAACATCAAGGTACAGGAGTATATTCACTATACTTCCTCATCCCCTAAAAAGACGGGTCTCTCAGACCAATATTGGACCTCAGACCCCATAATCATTGCATCTTATCAGAACATTTTCATATGCTCACTCTATGTTTGAGCCATTTTTAGAGCGCGCAAATACCCGGGGGTGTCTCGGCGCTAGAATACCGAACCATCGCTGAAGTGATAAGTTATACTGGGAAGAGCCAGGTTTTCAGTTTCTTCCTGAAACTAAGGAGAGTTCGGGCGGTTTTGATGTGGATGGGCAGTGTGTTCCAGAGTTTGGATGAAGCGATAGTGAAACACCTGTCACCCCAGTTGACCTTTTTTGTTCGAGGGACTTTCAGCATATGTGCCGACGAGGAACGAAGAGTTCTTGGGTGATCAAGCGGGCAGAAAGCTGCTCTAAGGAACTGAGGGCCCACGTTGTTGGCTGCCTTGTAAGTGATACACAGGGCTTTAAACATTATACGGCTCCTGACCGGGAGCCAATGTAATTGGCGGATGTGGGAGGAGATGGCTTTTGATTTGGGGATGTTTAAAAGGACTCTGGCCGAGGCGTTCTGGACTAGTTGGAGTTGATTGATAACTTTTTTCTGAGCATTCAATAGAAGAGCATTGCAATAATCGTTTTTTGAAAAAAACAATGTGCTAACCAAAGTTTTGCCGGCCGATGATGGAAGGTAAGGGAGCAGTTTTTTGAATCTTTTTAAGACGTAAAAAGAAGAGGAGACCACTGCATTGACGTGATGATGAAATGTCAATTTGTCATCAAATATGACTCCAAGGTTGCGAACCTTGGTGACAGGTTGAGATGGATCTCCTAGCTCCGAAGGCCACCAGTGAGGGGACCAAGTAGGGTTCAACCTCCCGAATGTCATCACCACTGTTTTGTCAGAGTTTAGTTTGAGACAGTTAGATGACATCCAGGAGCTGATGGCCTTCATTCCCATTTGAAAGTTTGCAGCCACTGATGTCCTGTTGTTGTGTACAGAAAGCACAAGTTGGGTGTCATCAGCATAGGTTGACAGGGCAATGCGGTAAGATTTTATTACCCTCGCTAAGTCCGAAATATAAATGTTAAAAAGTGTCTGACTTAGCGAGGAGCCCTGGGGGACACCGCAGGGGAGAGTGAACGTTTGGGAAGTGAAGTTGGCCATCTTGATGGTTTGAGGACGATCAGCTAGGAAGGATGCTAGAAGGTCTTTTGCTTTGTTCTCGACTCCTATAGCTGAGACACGGTCGATCAAAGTGACATGATCGACCGTGTCGAAAGCTGCTGAAAGATCTAGCAATATAAGTACCGCAGCTCCTCCCATATCTAGGGTTGTTCTGATTTCGTCTGCTGCTTTGAGTAGCGCGGTTTCAGTTCCGTGACCCCGTCTGAAACCGAATTGAGTCTCGTCTAATAAATTGTTATTGTCTATAAAATTAGATAATTGCAAGTTCATCGCCTTTTCGAAAATTTTTGCTGGAAAGGGGAGGCAGGCGATGGGACGGTAGCTGGCAGGGAGAAGGGGATCGAGGGTAAGTTTTTTTAGAAGTGGCTTAACAATGGCCTCTTTCCATACTGAAGGGTAGATACCGGTTGTAAACATGGAATTGCAAATGGACGTTAAGATAGGAGAGATAGCTTCAGGAATTTGGTTAAGGATGGCAGGGGGACAAGGATATAGAGGTGATCCTGATTTTGTGCCCAGAATGAGTCGGTGAACTTGTTCCTCCGTAACAGCTTCGAAGAACGGAAGTGAAGGTGTATCATTATTGGAAGGGGAATTGGTTGAAGTAATGGGGGGTGCAAAGGAAAAGGCTGAGAAAATGTCAGTGACTTTTTCCTTGAAAAAAGTTGCGAGGGAGTTGCAAAGGGATTGGGTTCCATGGAAGCTGGGGGGAAGGAGGGTTGGAAAGATGAGTAACTACCTGAACTAGTTTTTTTGCTGAATTTTTTGCCTGGGTGATCTGAGAAGTGTAGTAGGATGATTTTTCCATTGTAATGAGGTCTTTGTATCTCGAGAGAGCACTTTTGTAGGTGATTTTTTCTGATTCATTGTAGTGGCGACGCCAGCGTCTCTCAAGGTTTCTACACTGTTGACGCTGCAGTCGAAGGGATTTTGTGAACCATGGGGCTGAAGGGGAAAGTCTGGTGTGATGGCAGGTTTGAAGGGGAGCTAGGGTATGACGAGCCTTATTTAGGCTGTTCAAATAGTTGACAGAAGCTAGAGAGGGATCATGTTCAGTAGTAGTAATACTGTCTAGCAGCAAAGCTGAAAGGTGGGAAGGTTCGACATTTTTCCAATTTCTTGTCGTAGTAGGAGAGTGGGATGGTGGGTGAGAAGGCAGAGGAGTCAGTTTTAAAGAAAAACAGACTGCTGAATGGTCCGTCCATAAGAGAGGGGTCGCGTTTGATAAAGTCAAATGAGGATTGCTAGTAAATAGCCAGTCAAGAGTGTGACCGGCTATTTGAGTGGGCTGCGTGACAATTTGCTGTAGGCCAACAGCAACTAGATCATTAGTTAGCGTCAAGGTGTCAGTGTCAGATAAGGCCTCAAGATGAAAATTAAAATTGCCCAGTATGTTGAAATGAGAAGCTCCTGCGGAGAGCTCGATTAAGTTGTTGAGGTTATTAAGAAATTTCGTTCTAGACCCCGGAGGGCGATAGAGTAGGATACCTAAAAATGATTGGATATCGGAAATAGTGATGGAAAAAGAAGCAGCCTCGCAGGTGCTATCATTTAAGTCGAGAAATTTGACTTTGAAGTGGTTTTTATATATTATAGCTATTCCTCCACCCTTACGTTTCTTCCTATCAAGTCTACAGACACAGTAATTTTCGGGAATGGCTGCTTTAAAGTCTGGGCCTGAGGAGTCATCACCCCATGTTTCGGTGATGAAGAGGAGGTCTATGTGATGTAGCTCGATAAATTCCAGAATTTCAAGTTTGTGTTTAGAGACTGAACGGACATTAATAAGTGCTCCTAGGACCTTAGGAATGGGGATAGCGGGGTGTATAGGGGAGGTGCAGCATGGGCATTTGTACGGCCCTATATTGAGATTGGTGTAAAGTAGATGAGGTAAGGGGTGTGACACTTCTGTTAAGCAGTTCAAGTTCCGAAGTTGTTCAGAAGTATAAGTGAGAATGGTTGATTTAGGAGTCAGATGTGGCTGACCCGTGTCAGAGTGGCTAGTCTCTGGCGCGGACGAGCGCAGACGAGCTTGCCTTAAGCGTGCAATCGTCGCGCCCGCTGCGCTCGTCCGCTGCGCTTCCGGTGAGTGAACATATTATATAGGTAGGGGTGAGGAAAAAGGGGGCGTGGCCAGCGTCAATGGGCATGTCCGCTTTGCCAGGTGTGGCGAATGATTCTCCAAACACTCTCCTGCAGCAGCGCCAAAATCGGCTGGGCTGGGTGTTGGTGAAACGAGGCAGAGGCCAAGGGTGAGTGAGATAAAATACAAGTTACACACAATAGTTTTAAAAATCACAGAGGTCCCCGTCAAAGCTCCCGGCTTTTCGCCTCAGGAGTGGTTCAGTAAACACTGCGCTAGCAGTCAGCGCGCGCTTACATAGGAGAGAAAGGGGGCGTGGCCAGCGTCAATGGGCGTGTCCGCTGTGCCAGGTGTGGTGGATGATTCTCCAAACACTCGCCTGCAGCAGTGCCAAAATCGGCTGAGCGAGGTGTTGGTGAAACGAGGCAGAGGCACTGTTGCAGCAAGGAGACTTCCTCGCAACCTCAGATCTCAAAGACGCATATTTCCATATCCCAATACATCCAGCTCACAGGAAGTATCTCAGGTTCACGCTATTAAATCAACATTACCAGTTCAAAGTCCTTCCATTTGGTGTAACAGCTCCAAGAGTGTTCACAAAATGCCTAGCGACAGTGGCTGCACACTTAAGAAGACAACATATTCACATCTACCCGTACCTAGACAACTGGCTAATACAAACACAGTCAGCCCAGCAGTGTGGCAGCCACATGTCCAAAACAATTCATCAACTGCACAGCCTAGGCTTCACGGTAAATTACCAGATATCTCACCTTCAGCCATCCCATGTACAGCAGTACCTGGGAGCAACAATAAATACTCTGACAGCAAAGTCATACCCAAACGCTTCAAGAATCAACAGTATGCAGCTGCTAATCAAGAAGTTCAAGCCCCAACACTCGCTCTCTGCGTGAGTGTTTATGCAACTCATAGGCATGATGGCTTCCTGCATCTTTATAGTCCCTCATGCCAGACTTCACATGCGTCCGTTACAGGAGTGCTTAGCACGGCAGTGGAACCAGGCTCAAGGACAATTGAAAGACCTAGTGTTGGTAACCAGTCGTGCATACAACTCTCTGCATTGGTGGAATCCACAAAACCTTTGCAAGGGACGACTTCCAAGAGCCTGTACCACAAATAGTGCTGACAGCGGACGCATCCCTGATAGGATGCCCATGTCCTTCAGTACACAGTGCAGTGTCCAGCACAACAAAAGAAAATGCACATCAACTTGCTGGAAATGATGGCAATCTTTCTGGCAATGAAAGCGTTCAAAGTACATTTATGCAACAAAGCTGTGTTGATCCGGACGGACAACATGACAGCAATGTACTACATACAGAAAAGGGGAGGAACACACTCTCCACAGCTATCACATCTAGCACAAAGCATGTGGAAGTGGGCCATTGAAAGAAGCATTTTTCTCATGGCGGAACACCTCCCAGGCAAACACAACCAAGTGGCGGATCTGCTCAGCAGACACAGCCAACAGCTGCACGAGTGGGAGATTAACCCCACAGTGCTCCAACCATACTTCCAACAGTGGGGACAACCAGAGCTAGACCTGTTCGCCGCAAAAGAAAACGCAAAATGCCAGTCCTTTGCCGCCAGGTTCCCACATCCGCAATGGCAGGGCAATGCAATATGGATGAACTGGTCCGGCAGATTTGCATACGCTTCCCCCCAGCACCTTTAATACCGCTAGTGGCACGCAAACTACACCAGCATTCACTGACCCTGATCCTGGTTCCTCCCAACATGGGCGAGGTAACCATGGTACACAACGTTCCTAGAACTTTCCGTGGTGCCTCATCAAAGGCTGCGGCTAACACCCACTCTACTCACTCAGAGCCATGGAGACATACAGCACCCAGATCCGCAACAACTGAATCTTGCAATCTGGCTCCTGAAGTCTTAGTTTGGGTACCTAAACTTACCTCCTGACTGCATGAACATTATCAAAGAGGCAAGAAAACCTACAACCAGGGCTTGCTACGCTGCAAAGTGGAAGCGTTTTGTCATTTACTGCAATAACAATGACATAAACCCACTAGATGCTTCAACGCAAAATATCATTTGCTATCTTTTGCACCTACATTGTTGCAATTTAGCCTATTCATCTATAAGAATACACTTAGCTGCCATTGCAGCTTATCTTCAGAACAGACAGCATCTTTCGCTATTCAGAGTACCTGCAATTAAGGCATTCATGGAGGGACTCAAAAGAATAATTCCCCCAAAATACCCACCTTCACCTGTCTGGAACCTAAACGTTGTTTTAACCAGACTAATGGGACCACCTTTTGAGCCATTGTATTCATGTGATTTACAATTTTTAACATGGAAAGTGGCCTTTCTAGTAGCAATTACTTCACTTAGAAGAGTTAGCGAGCTACAAGCCCTAACTATTCAAGAGCCATTCATCCAAATACATGCAAATAGGGTCGTTCTTAGAACAAACCCTAAATTCATGCCCAAGGTGGTATCCCATGTTCATATCAATCAAACAATAGAACTGCCAGTGTTCTTTCCAAATCCAGTCAGTACCTGAAAGGGCTCTACACACACTAGATGTCAAAAGAGCACTTCTATACTACATTGATAGAACTAAGGATTTTCGAAAGACTAAACAATTGTTTGTGGCCTTCTCACCACAACACAAAGGCAACCCCATTTCAAAATCTGGGTTAGCCAGATGAATAGTTAAGTGCATCCAAATATGTTACATTAAAGCAAAACGCACCTTAACAGTTCCCCCGAGCGCATTCTACACGCAAACTAGGGGCATCCATGGCTTTCCTAGGAAACATTCCTCTAGAGGAAATATGTAGAGCAGCCACATGGTGTACATTCAAAACAGCAAGCAGCTGTAGGACAGGCTGTTCTAAAAACTCTTTTTCAGACTGCTGCAGCTGGCACAGGTAGCCTCCACAAAGGGAGAAACTGCTATACATTCTAAGCACAGATATGAATTCAGCAGCCCACATGCCTCGAACGGAATATGCTACTTACCAGTATGCATCTGTTCTTGGCATGTAGGGCTGCTGACATTCATATCGCCCATCCTCCTCCCGGTGCCTGTCGCAGCTGCAGCATTCATTATTACTTTCTTACTTTCCTGCATGCCCATCTCTTACTGTACCATACTCCATTTCTGCCACAATGGTGAAAAACAATCTAAGGATGGAGAGGATGCCCTTGCGCACTGTAGTCCAGGGTAGAAGCCACCTATCTCGTGATACTTCGAAGACTCTTCCAGGACAACAATGTGCAATCATCCAGACCCAACACTAGGCGGCGATCTATCCACAGATATGAATGTCAGCAGCCCCACATGCCAAGAACAGATGCATACTGGTAAGTAGCATATTCCTTTTGCAGCGTGAATCTTTCTGGATTCACTATGCTGTGCATTATTCCGCGGTCTTGTGGTTGGGTCCGGATTCGTAGTCTTTTCTTTGTTTTTTGTTTTTTTGTTGCCCAGGTGGGCGTCGACGTCCTACTTTTGGTGTATTTCCGGTGACGTTGGTACGCTTGCTGCGGAAGCTCCCACTCCTGGGCGCCATCTTCAGATTCTTTTTTTCCGCGGTTGGGTCTGGATCGTTCCCGAAAGGGCTCCAGACTTTTTTGGAGAAAGAAGAAAAATACACACTTTTTTGCAAGAAAAGAGATTGATAAGACTACAGGAGACTACATCATCGAAGAGGACGACGAAGGGGAAGAAGAACTTCAAAAACTTTGACGTCCATCGGAGAATGCAAGCTCAGGGGGCCCCCTGAACGCATGAGTTGGACAACACTCCTTTCAAATTCTGCCCTAACTGCCACCACAAGTACGCGCAGAAGGACCAGCACCCGGCCTGCAACCTTTGCCTACCGGTCGACCACAAGAGCGAGGACTGCAACACCTGCTCCGCCTTCACGCCGAAGACTCTTCCAGTGAGAAAGAGACGAGGATAGCCAACGCCACCATGCAGGGCAAGGGACAGCCACCATCGTTTCGAGACCTGGGGCTATCATCAGACGAGGAGGATAACGCCGCCGCCGAACAAGACGGCTACACGGTCGTAGAGACCGACATTACGGAGACTCCAAAGAAGGTAGGAGACTCTACGGCCCCTAGGGCACCAAGAGACCCCGAGTCTCAAAAAATTGAGGGCAAAACCTAGAAAGTGCTGATGCCGAAAACTTCGGCGTCCGCGGCTACACCAAGGCACAGCGGATCCTCTGAGAAGGACTCCCGAGAGCTGGAGAACAGCAAAAGACGTCGAAAATCGCCCCCCGAGAAGGAGTGTATGACGCTGAGTGAAAAGGACCCTTCAGCGCCACCGAAGGACACGTGAGCCAGCTCGGCACCGAAACCTTCGACGACGAAAGTCGGCTCGGCGCCGAAAAGAGCGGACGATCCATTCGACGCAGACCACGCGGCCAAAATAGAGAAAAAGAAAAGACGCCCGAGGCCGAGATGGAAAACATCCTGCAGCGGAAGAAAGATTTCGATGCCAGGATGAAAGAATACACAATCCTGACTAAACCTAGGTTACAGGTGGTCGAGGAAACTGAGGAGGAGGACTACGACGTCGAAGGACAGTCGGTGTACGTCGAGACCTTCGACGACCAAGAAGAGGAGGAGGCCTCCTACTACGAGGAGGAGGGAGACGATGACTGCAGGACACTCCTCGGGTCTGCATCCTCGGAGACTCAGGACATAGATTGGCAGGACGTCGACACAGAGAGCCCAGAGGAAGCAGTCGACACGTACCCCTCGAGGTCTTCACCGCCAGATGACATGGGGGTCTACAACACAGTCATCAGGAATGCAGCTGTAGTTTTCAAAGTAAAACTCGAAGAAAAGCAGAAAGCATACTTTCTTCTCGAGACACTGCTCCCTACACAAACAAGGAGCCAGTTCTGCCCATGCTCGACCGTGTCCTGGCACAGGGAAAAGAGGCTTTCAAAGCACCAGCTACATGCAAAGCCGTCACTCCCAGGTCGGAGAAAAAGTATAAACATTCCTCCAAGGACCCACCCTACATTCAGGGATCTGTCTCAGCAGACACCATCATCGCAGCCACGGCAAGAAAGAGGCCCAATGCGCCTACAACTTCTGGGCCACCTCCAGACAAAGAAAGCAAGAGGATGGACCTGGTGGGGAGAAGAATTGAACGCAATGCCGCAATGCACTGGCGCATGGCGAATTCCAATGCTCTGCTCAACAGGCACTAATACCGGATCCTGGAAGAGCTGGGCGAGTTAGTAAAGAACATGCCACAGGAATTCAAGCAAAGAGCTGAAAACCTTTTTGGAGAGGGGAAGAATGTAGCCAATTCTTGCCTCAAGATTGCCCTGGACGGAGCAGACACCTCCAGCAGGCTCATGATGATGGGCATCACTGAGAGAAGACAAGCCTGGCTCAGAATTTCGGGCTTCAAGCCAGAAGTGCAGCACAGCATCCTCAACACACCGTTCAACGGAGAAACGCTGTTCGGGGCCCCAGTTGACGAAAAACTCAGCCAACTGAAGGATAACGAGACTGCAAGATCCATGGGGGCATTTCAGTTCAGAGGTACTAAAAGGGGCACCCCGTCACGAAGACCTAACTGGAGGGGAGGAAACCAGCCAGGAACATCACACAAGGCGTTCCAACAAGCCCACCAAGCAGACACCCAGACGCAGCAGGGGCAGCAAAAACAGTCCTGGCAGTACCAACCAAGAGGCAAGTCCTTTCGTGGGAGAGGGAATGGACGTGGACATGAGAGAGGGGAACAGCAGCCTGCCTCTAAGTGACTTCATAAAACTCCATGTGCCCACCCGAGCAAAAACTCCCAGGGTCGAGCACAAACACATCAGACGGGAGTTACACGAACTAGACACCTCCGTACATGTAAGACCAGAGGGAGGAAGACTGAAACACTTCTTCAGGGAGTGGAAGAGTAGAACATCAGACAAATGGGTACTCCACATCATACAGTACGGGTACTGCATAGAGTTGGAGGGTAAGCCAACGGACAGGAAACCAAAAAGAAGCCCACTAGCAAGGAAAGACCTAGAGCTCCTTCGGGAGGAAGCAAAGGAGCTCCTGCAAAAACAAGCCATAGAGCCAGTACCTTACAGGGAAAGGAACAAGGGTGTATACTCCACATACTTCCTGGTACCAAAGGTGGATCAAACTATGAGACCCATCCTGGACCTAAGATTCTTAAACAAGTTCGTAAGAACGCAAATGTTCAAGATGACCTCCCTACAAGAGGTACTTCCTAAACTGCAAGGCTGGGACTTCATGGTCACCATAGACCTAAAAGATGCCTACCTGCACATCCCAATGAACAGGGGCCACAAACACCTCCACTACCAGTTCACAACCCTGGCGTTCGGGCTCAAATCGGCACCAAGGGTTTTCACAAAGTGCCTCGCAACAGTCGCAGCACACCTACGAAGGGAAGGGGGATACACGTGTACCCTTACCTGGACGACTGGCTGATCAAAGCAAGCTCATACAAAACGTGCAAGCAGCACGCACAGAGAGTGACCAGCACACTGATGAACCTAGGATTCTCCATCCACTGGGGGAAATCCTCCCTGGAACCAGAACAAATAAAAATCTTCCTGGGAGCACAGATCGACACCTTACAGAGCAAGGTGTTCCCCAACGTGAAGAGAACGATAGCGCTTGTGAGGGCGACGCAGCTCTACCAGAAGGGGCAAGCTCGGACAGTGAGGACCGCGAGCAAAATCATGGGCATGATGGCATCATGCATACACCTAGTGCCAAACGTACGGTTCCACATGATACCTTTACAGGAATGACTACAGGAGCAATGGTCACAAGCTACAGGTTGTTGGGAGGATCTAGTGGTTGTAACGCACGCAGTGCAGAAAGAGATGCCATGGTGGAACCTGGGGAACATAACAAGGGGGAAGCCTCTGATGCAACCAACGCCAACAGTGACCATTACCACAGACATTTCCCAGAGTGGATGGGGTGCTCACACGGAGAAACTTAAGTAAGAGGCCTGTGGACACCAGCAGATGCGGCCAAACACATCAATTACCTGGAGTTAAAGACCGTTTTCCTAGCTTTAAAGGCCTTCCAAACAAAACTGTACAACCAGAGAGTGTTGATCCAGACAGAAAACACAACAGCGATGTTTTACATCAACAAGCAGGGAGGAACACAATCGGCCCCGCTTTCGAAGCTAGCCCTGAGATATGGCTATGGGCCATCCCACTCAAGATAGACCTGCTAGCCATACATCTACCAGGAAAGGACAATGTAGAAGCAGACTGCCTCAGCAGACACATCGGCATCCCACGAGTGGGAACTCAATGCACAAGAGACGAGAAGGCTCTTCGACAGTTGGGGACACCTTCGGTAGACCGGGTGGATTCTGTCATGGCTCTATTGTTGCTTCCTCCACGGATAGTGAAGTCAAACGAGAATTGAGGTCTACTCTAACTAAACATGGTGTCTGAGATCATTGGCTCGGATTGTGGTGGTTGCTAGCATCATTGATTCAAGCAGTGTTCCTGCGTCTGCCCAGTCACCCTGGGGAATGTCCTATGGATAGACTGGTCCAGGACATTTGCTTACGCTTTTCCCCCAATACCGCTGATACTCAAAGTGCAGAGCGAGCAACATGACCCTGATACTGGTGGCATCACAGTGGGCCAGGCAGACATGGTACTCTCAGATCATGGAGATGACAGAGTGCACCCCACAGATTCGGGAGAAGAAAGGACCTACTCTCCATGCAAAACAGAGAAGTGCTGCACCCGGAGCTAGAGAGCCTGAGCCTCGTAGCGTGGCTACTGAGGACCGAGTTTGCGCATTTGAAACTGCCAGAAAGCACCCTAAGGGTACTTCGGGAGGCACGAAGACCCAGCACACGGAAGTGCTACGTAGCGAAATGGAAGAAATTTACACTGTGGTGCAGGAGGGAAAAGCTACACAATAAGATGAACAAGCATTTACAATGCAATGGTTTTGCCTTTGTTAAAGTTAGAGCTATTGGCATTGCTCTTGACACTCTGAAGCTCCACTCTGCATTCTGAAGCTCCACTCTGCATTCTGAAGCTCCACTCTGCACTCTGAAGCTCCACTCTGCACTCTGAAGCTCCACTCTGCACCCTGAAGCTCCACTCTGCACCCTGAAGCTCCACTCTGCACTCTGAAGCTCCACTCTGAAGCTCCACTCTGAAGCTCCACTCTGAAGCTCCACTCTGAAGCTCCACTCTGAAGCTCCACTCTGAAGCTCCACTCTGAAGCTCCACTCTGAAGCTCCACTCTGAAGCTCCACTCTGAAGCTCCACTCTGAAGCTCCACTCTGAAGCTCCACTCTGAAGCTCCACTCTGCACTCTGAAGCTCCACTCTGAATCTGCACTCTGAAGCTCCACTCTGCACTCTGAAGCTCCACTCTGAAGCTCCACTCTGAAGCTCCACTCTGAAGCTCCACTCTGAAGCTCCACTCTGAAGCTCCACTCTGAAGCTCCACTCTGAAGCTCCACTCTGAAGCTCCACTCTGAAGCTCCACTCTGAAGCTCCACTCTGAAGCTCCACTCTGAAGCTCCACTCTGAAGCTCCACTCTGAAGCTCCACTCTGAAGCTCCACTCTGAAGCTCCACTCTGAATCTGCACTCTGAATCTGCACTCTGAATCTGCACTCTGAATCTGCACTCTGAATCTGCACTCTGAATCTGCACTCTGAATCTGCACTCTGAATCTGCACTCTGAATCTGCACTCTGAATCTGCACTCTGAATCTGCACTCTGAATCTGCACTCTGAATCTCCACTCTGCACTCTGAATCTCCACTCTGCACTCTGAAGCTCCACTCTGCACTCTGAAGCTCCACTCTGAAGCTCCACTCTGCACTCTGAAGCTCCACTCTGAAGCTCCACTCTGCACTCTGAAGCTCCACTCTGAAGCTCCACTCTGCACTCTGAAGCTCCACTCTGAAGCTCCACTCTGCACTCTGAAGCTCCACTCTGAAGCTCCACTCTGCACTCTGAAGCTCCACTCTGCACTCTGAAGCTCCACTCTGCACTCTGAAGCTCCACTCTGCACTCTGAAGCTCCACTCTGCACTCTGAATCTCAACTCTGAAGCTCCACTCTCCACTCTGAATCTCCACTCTGAATCTCCACTCTCCACTCTGAATCTCCACTCTGAAGCTCCACTCTCCACTCTGAATCTCCACTCTCCACTCTGAATCTCCACTCTCCACTCTGAATCTCCACTCTGAATCTCCACTCTCCACTCTGAATCTCCACTCTCCACTCTGAAGCTCCACTCTCCACTCTGAAGCTCCACTCTGAAGCTCCACTCTCCACTCTGAAGCTCCACTCTCCACTCTGAAGCTCCACTCTGAAGCTCCACTCTGCACTCTGAATGTGCACTCTGAAGCTCCACTCTGAAGCTCCACTCTGAAGCTCCACTCTGAAGCTCCACTCTGCGCTCTGCACTCTGAAGCTCCACTCTGCACTCTGAAGCTCCACTCTGAATCTCCACTCTGCACTCTGAAGCTCCACTCTGAATCTCCACTCTGCACTCTGAATCTCCACTCTGCACTCTGAAGCTCCACTCTGAATCTCCACTCTGCACTCTGAAGCTCCACTCTGAATCTCCACTCTGCACTCTGAATCTCCACTCTGCACTCTGAAGCTCCACTCTGAATCTCCACTCTGCACTCTGAAGCTCCACTCTGAATCTGCACTCTGAATCTGCACTCTGAATCTGCACTCTGAATCTGCACTCTGAAGCTCCACTCTGAATCTGCACTCTGAAGCTCCACTCTGCACTCTGAAGCTCCACTCTGAATCTGCACTCTGAATCTCCACTCTGCATCTGCACTCTGCACTCTGAATCTCCACTCTAAATCTGCACTCTGCACTCTGAATCTCCACTCTAAATCTGCATCTCCACTCTAAATCTGCACTCTGAAGCTCCACTCTGAATCTGCACTCTGAAGCTCCACTCTGAATCTGCACTCTGAAGCTCCACTCTGAATCTGCACTCTGAAGCTCCACTCTGCACTCTGAAGCTCCACTCTGCACTCTGAAGCTCCACTCTGAATCTGCACTCTGCACTCTGAAGCTCCACTCTGCATCTGCACTCTGAAGCTCCACTCTGCATCTGCACTCTGAATCTCCACTCTGCATCTGCACTCTGAATCTCCACTCTAAATCTGCACTCTGAAGCTCCACTCTGAAGCTCCACTCTGCACTCTGAAGCTCCACTCTGCACTCTGAATCTCCACTCTGCACTCTGAAGCTCCACTCTAAATCTCCACTCTGCACTCTGAAGCTCCACTCTGCACTCTGAAGCTCCACTCTGAATCTCCACTCTGCACTCTGAAGCTCCACTCTGAATCTCCACTCTGCACTCTGAAGCTCCACTCTGAATCTCCACTCTGAATCTCCACTCTGCACTCTGAATCTCCACTCTGCACTCTGAATCTCCACTCTGAATCTCCACTCTGCACTCTGAAGCTCCACTCTGCACTCTGAATCTCCACTCTGCACTCTGAATCTCCACTCTGCACTCTGAAGCTCCACTCTGCACTCTGAAGCTCCACTCTGCACTCTGAAGCTCCACTCTGCATCTGCACTCTGAATCTCCACTCTGAAGCTCCACTCTGAAGCTCCACTCTGAAGCTCCACTCTGAAGCTCCGCTCTGCACTCTGAAGCTCCGCTCTGAAGCTCCACTCTGCACTCTGAAGCTCCGCTCTGAAGCTCCACTCTGCACTCTGAAGCTCCACTCTGCACTCTGAAGCTCCACTCTGAAGCTCCACTCTGAAGCTCCACTCAAGCTCCACTCTGAAGCTCCACTCTGAAGCTCCACTCTGAAGCTCCACTCTGCAGCTCCACTCTGCAGCTCCACTCTGCAGCTCCACTCTGCAGCTCCACTCTGCAGCTCCACTCTGCAGCTCCACTCTGCAGCTCCACTCTGCAGCTCCACTCTGCAGCTCCACTCTGCAGCTCCACTCTGCAGCTCCACTCTGCAGCTCCACTCTGCAGCTCCACTCTGCAGCTCCACTCTGCAGCTCCACTCTGAAGCTCCACTCTGAAGCTCCACTCTGAAGCTCCACTCTGAAGCTCCACTCTGAAGCTCCACTCTGAAGCTCCACTCTGAAGCTCCACTCTGAAGCTCCACTCTGAAGCTCCACTCTGAAGCTCCACTCTGAAGCTCCACTCTGAAGCTCCACTCTGAAGCTCCACTCTGAAGCTCCACTCTGAAGCTCCACTCTGAAGCTCCACTCTGAAGCTCCACTCTGAACTCTGAAGCTCCACTCTGAAGCTCCACTCTGAACTCTGAAGCTCCACTCTGAAGCTCCACTCTGAACTCTGAAGCTCCACTCTGAAGCTCCACTCTGAACTCTGAAGCTCCACTCTGAAGCTCCACTCTGAAGCTCCACTCTGAAGCTCCACTCTGCACTCTGAAGCTCCACTCTGCACTCTGAAGCTCCACTCTGCACTCTGAAGCTCCACTCTGCACTCTGAAGCTCCACTCTGCACTCTGAAGCTCCACTCTGCACTCTGAAGCTCCACTCTGCACTCTGAAGCTCCACTCTGAAGCTCCACTCTGCACTCTGAAGCTCCACTCTGAAGCTCCACTCTGCACTCTGAAGCTCCACTCTGAAGCTCCACTCTGCACTCTGAAGCTCCACTCTGAAGCTCCACTCTGAAGCTCCACTCTGAAGCTCCACTCTGAAGCTCCACTCTGAAGCTCCACTCTGCACTCTGAAGCTGCACTCTGCACTCTGAAGCTCCACTCTGAAGCTCCACTCTGCACTCTGAAGCTCCACTCTGCACTCTGAAGCTCCACTCTGCACTCTGAAGCTGCACTCTGCACTCTGAAGCTGCACTCTGCACTCTGAAGCTGCACTCTGCACTCTGAAGCTGCACTCTGCACTCTGAAGCTCCACTCTGAAGCTCCACTCTGCACTCTGAAGCTCCACTCTGAAGCTCCACTCTGAAGCTCCACTCTGAAGCTCCACTCTGAAGCTCCACTCTGAAGCTCCACTCTGAAGCTCCACTCTGCACTCTGAAGCTCCACTCTGCACTCTGAAGCTCCACTCTGAAGCTCCACTCTGCACTCTGAAGCTCCACTCTGAAGCTCCACTCTGCACTCTGAAGCTCCACTCTGAAGCTCCACTCTGCACTCTGAAGCTCCACTCTGAAGCTCCACTCTGCACTCTGAAGCTCCACTCTGCACTCTGAAGCTCCACTCTGCACTCTGAAGCTCCACTCTGCACTCTGAAGCTCCACTCTGCACTCTGAAGCTCCACTCTGAAGCTCCACTCTGCACTCTGAAGCTCCACTCTGAAGCTCCACTCTGAAGCTCCACTCTGCAGCTCCACTCTGAAGCTCCACTCTGCACTCTGAAGCTCCACTCTGAAGCTCCACTCTGAAGCTCCACTCTGAAGCTCCACTCTGCACTCTGCAGCTCCACTCTGAAGCTCCACTCTGCACTCTGAAGCTCCACTCTGAAGCTCCACTCTGCACTCTGAAGCTCCACTCTGAAGCTCCACTCTGCACTCTGAAGCTCCACTCTGCACTCTGAAGCTCCACTCTGCACTCTGAAGCTCCACTCGGAAGCTCCACTCGGAAGCTCCACTCGGAAGCTCCACTCTGAAGCTCCACTCTGCACTCTGAAGCTCCACTCTGCACTCCACTCTGAAGCTCCACTCTGAAGCTCCACTCTGCACTCTGAAGCTCCACTCTGCACTCCACTCTGAAGCTCCACTCTGAAGCTCCACTCTGCACTCTGAAGCTCCACTCTGCACTCCACTCTGAAGCTCCACTCTGCACTCTGAAGCTCCACTCTGCACTCTGAAGCTCCACTCTGAAGCTCCACTCTGAAGCTCCACTCTGCACTCTGAAGCTCCACTCTGAAGCTCCACTCTGAAGCTCCACCTCATATCTCTTTCATGAACCACCATACATATCCTGCCCATTTATTTCACTCATGCATGGGTTTTTTTAATCCCTGCTTTCTCCCTTTGTCAGCGTTTTACCGTCATTTTCTTTATCAGTCTTCACCCCGTTTCTCTCTCTTATTTTGGATGGAGGCTGGTGTTAAAACAATAATAAGTGCGGGTTTTCAAATACGAGCGCTGGTGGACCCCTGCAACCAGCTCAGCTGCTCAAAGTAAGCACAGTATAATCTTCATGCCTCCTACTTTCCCTGCAGCCAACCATCTCCTCGGATGACGGGCTGCCGGCGATACCTCCCTGCAGCTTGGTTTGACCTTCATGCCCTTTCCCGGCGGGTGCCCTCAATCCCGGACCAGATTCGGGGGCGTTCCCGGCGTCGCGTGACGTCGGCAAAAGCCAAAAAATCTCGGGAACGCCCCCGTGTCTGGTCCGGCATTGACGGACAGGCCCCTCGTCCAATGGCTAGGCTCCATTTATGGAGCCAGCCAATGAATGACGAGGGCCGACCCAAACCCACACTACAGTACTCATTAGTTTTTGCCTGCGCAAAAAAGATGCGCAGAGCGCATCTTTTTGGCGAGGCAAAACCTAAAAAGGACTCAACAGTGCTAAAGTACCTCACGCACCTGCTCGACAAAAATCCTCACTGAGGGTTCACTTGGCAGCGATAGTCGCTTACACGAGAGGAGAAACGGGCAAGAGTTTCTTCACATTACAGGGCGTTAAGAGATTCCTGGAGGGAGCAAAGAGGATCGCACCGCCAAAGAGGCTGCCACCACCTGCATGGAACCTTAACCTAGTCCTAACGGAACTCCTGAAGGAACCTTTCGAACAGATTCACAAGGCCTCCCTAGAAATGCTGCCCATGAAAATGGCTTCCCTGGTAGCAATCACTTCACTGCGCAGAGTGAGCGAACTGCATGCACTAACACTACAGGAACCCTATATACAGATACACAGCGATAGGGTGGTGATGAGAGCAGACCCACACTTCATGCCAAAGGTGGTGTCAAGGTTCTACTTGAATCAAACTATACATATACCGAGTTTCTTCCAAAAACCGGCAACAAGAGCTGAAAGGGCACTGCACACTCTGGGCGCCAGAAGGGCAGTCATGCACTACATTGAGAGAACAAAAGGAACACCGGAAAATAAAGCAGTTCTTTGTGTCCTTCGCTAACAGTTTCATGGGGAAACCAGTAACTAAAGGAACAATTGCGCGATGGATCGCCCAAACAATACAGTTCTGCCAAAAGCAGGCAGGGCAGGAACTAACAGAGGGGACACGTGCCCACTCTACCAGGAAAAAAAGAGCTACAATAGCTTTCCTAGGTAACACACCAATTCAGGACATTTGCCTGGCGGCAACATGGGCTTCAGTGCACACGTTCACGAAGCACTACTGTGTGGATATACAGATGAACAAGGAAGCACAAGTCGGACAAAGGGTGCTTCAACACATATTCAATAACCAACGCTCATCTTCCACCCAGCCGCCACAAACATGAGAAACCGCTCCAAAGTCTATGCACAGCATAGTGAATCCAGAAAGATTCACGCTGCAAAACGAATAGTTTCTTACCTGTCGGTGTAGTTTTGCAGATTGATGATCTTTCTGGACTCACTAGCGAACTAACCCACCCACCTCTGCCAGAAAGATGAGGCTGGAGAGATAAGGTGGTTGAAACAAAGACAATACTTGGAAAAGAAGCCTTAAAGGTTAAAGCGGTGAAAAAACTTTAGTTGAAAATTGCCATAACTTCGGTAACAAGACGAACACGAGAAAAAAGAATCCGAAGATGGCGCCCAGGAGTGGGAGCTTCCGCAGAAAGCGTGCCGACTTCACCGGAAATACACCGAAGGTGGGACGTCGACGCCCACCTGGGCTACAAAAAAAAACTACGAATCCGGACCCAACCACAAGACCGCGGAATAATGCACAGCATAGTGAATCCAGAAAGATCATCAAGCTGCAAAACTACACCGACGGGTACGAAACTATTAGTTTACCTGACCCGTCCATGTCTGTAGAAAGGCATCCGCCGCCGTGGCCATCGGATATGGTTTCCAGCTTCAAAACTGTTTCTTTATTGGTTCCGGAGGAGCATGCTACTCGCTGAAAAAGCGAATTTGACGCCTCATCGGGGGTAGTAAGCACCGTATAAATGCAATTACTATACAAAAATTCCATTGGGACGCAAAAAGGTCCATTTGACTCTTCCCCAGAAAAAACACAATTCTCTGGAAGATGCGAGAGATGAGTTTCCAATCGCTGAAACCTGGAATTCTAATCTGCTACTCAATTGTCCTTCTGGAAGGAAATCCACTAGAACAGTTATCTGCCTTGACAGGTAGAAGTGCCAGAAATCGCTGGTAATGTTTTCCAGAAGGCGCAATCTCTTTCCCCGCCTAAGTGGCTGGTGTAATGAACCAGTAGACAAAGCCTATCATCTGGAGTATGCAGCTGTTGCTCTTAAAAGGAGAGAGTGGCTTTTTAGCAACAAAAGAAAACTGCCAGAAATTCCAGGCAGTTGATGTGGACTCGTAATTCTTTGGCCAACCAGTGGCAACTGGTAGAAAAATATCTGCATCGGGCTCCCCTGCCCAAACAACTGACTTCTAATTCTACGTCCGCTTCGGGAGAGTCCCCGAAAGTGGCCTTGCCTTCCACACGTCCATATGAAGGAGTCTACCAAAGCTCTTCTTGGGCGTCGGGGGGGGGGGGGGGCATGGAATCATGTGATCATAACTGAAACCCTGTTACTGATACTGAATCTTCAGGTGTTGAAGTTCTCTGTAGTGCAGCAGACGCAGGAACACTGCTTGAATCAATGATGCTAGCAACCACCACAATCCGAGCCAATGATCTCAGACACCATGTTTAGTTAGAGTAGACCTCAATTCTCGTTTGACTTCACTATCCGTGGAGGAAGCAACAATAGAGCCATGACAGAATCCACCCAAAACCCCAAGAATTCTACTTGAAAGTGAATCCTCATGGATTTTTTTGGTATTTATCAAAAACCCCAGTATTTGTAGAAAAGACTTTGCCAAAGACAATTGCGTCCGAAGCTGAGGCTGGTCCTGATCTAAGATGGCATGTTGTCTAGGTAAACAATAATGCAATCTCCCATAGGTGAGCAACCACCCGTTTCAAAGTTTGGTGCTGACAAGAGACCGAATGGTAGAGACTGATAATCCTACAACTAAAGGTCCCATCTGAGAGGGACAAATGAGGACTGACCAGTCTTTGAGATCGAGACGGACCATTTGATCTCGTTCTTGAAATAGATCCCTCAGCAGATGGATGCCTTACATCTTGAAATGTCGGCAAATCACAAAAGGTGGCATTGTCTGAGGTTCAGAACTAATCTCTGACCTCTACTCTTCTTCTGTACCAAAAATACATTGCTGCAGAAACCCTGTGGATGAGGGGATGTAGGCGCAATGGCCATTATTGACCAAATCTCTAGAATTTCGTAATCTATAAAATACCTGTCTTGTTTGTGGAAAAAAGGGGAGGGGGAGGACGGAATGGGACAGGTCTATGTGATAACCTCAAACTGTATTGAGTACCCAGCAATCGGAAGTGATCTTGTCCCAATTGTGTGAAAAATGCCATAGTCTGCCCCCAGAGGAAGAAGAGGTTGAGAGCTGTCCATTGCTGAAGACTGGTTGTCGGAGTTACGATAACTCTTATTAAACCCACCCCTGAATTCTCTGGATCTGATTAGGTGGAAGCCTGCCTGAGCTGGGTTCTGGGTGAAACCCCTGCACATTTGGTTGTATCCTTGTGGAGGACATTGCTGATTAAAGCAGTGGGTCGAGCGTCCTATGCCACGCACAGCCAAAAAGAGGATTGAAGGCTCGCTTCAGAGATGATTGAGACTTGTCAATGGAGGTAAAGGTTTTGACAAATTTTGCAGTGTCCTTCACAAACCGATCACCAAATAACTGCCCCCAAGCCAGGGAGCCCAGTTCAGCAGTCTCCAATTCCACCAATTGTGGGTCACTGCACAGTACCACTGATTTGGGGCGTTCAGAAGCCATTGCGCAGTTTGCATTTCCCAGGAGGCATATTACCCTCTGTGTCCAACCAGCTGGCACTTCGAGATGAGCAGGGGAACTGGTCTCCTGCGCCAGGAGGGCCAATCCAAGGATCTTGGCCAAGGGGCCAAAAATATCGAGGAGCTTATCTGCCAGGACAGGAGGGCTCTATCTTTGCCCTTTTTTTGACTCTCTTTATTGTATTTCTGAAGCCAGGTGAAAATGGATGTGTCCGTATCGGGGTGAAAGCAGTTTTGGGAGGAAGATCAGCCCTAGGGCATTCAGATTTTATACAAGACTGGACTTCCTTATCAAAGCTTTTGCCCAGATTCAACTGCATTTATTCCACCACCGCAGGAGCAGGGATCCAATCTGAGGATCTAAGGTGTACAATATTTAAAGGGTCAAAAGAGAACGGGGTGACAAGAGAAGGGGAGGTCACAGGATGTATAATGATTGATTTAATTGGCGCTGCGTATGTTCAACGCATCGACACTGACGAAGGAGCATTCTCCGAAACGCGTTTGTCAACACTGTTAATTAGAAAGCCGTTTGGAATCACCCCTCGAGTGCTGGATTACTTCCTTTTGAATTTGGAGGTTTTTTGGAGCTGGAATATATATATATAATTACAGCCCAGCCCAGGACGTCAGTGGGAGCAGGAGCTGGCAGCTGGACTTTAATTATTAATCCACAGGGAGGGCAAAGAAATTGCCAATGACTCGCAAGCAGAGAAATACTCCGCAAAAGCCTAGAGGAATCAGGCAAAAAAAAAGTGGCCAAGTTGTTGGGGAAAAAAAACTTTTTTTGCAGCTCGGGGAAGGAGGCACCAGCGTGTTCACAGGGAATCTGCTGGGCGAAAGAAATGCACACCGGTAGCCTTCCCAGAGGAATGCGAGCGAGTAGCCCATTTGGGCTCTGCAAGCAACCTAGTTCCCAGGAAAGCTGTCCGCACCCTGCGGCTGCGCTAAGCACGTTTGGGGCAGAGGGAAGTGATGTCAATATTAAAGCATTACAAATTGGAAAGAAAAAGTATGCGGTGCAACAAAAGGGAAAGAGCGCTGGTGCACAGTGCAGAAACGGAGGACAAAACTGTTAAAGATATAGAGATAAGCTGCCAACAGCGCGTTTGCTAATCAAGATTCTTGAGAACAATAAACCCACAAGCATAAACCCAAATACATTACGGTAATGTAACAAAATAGGAACTTATCTTGAATGCAGAGCAGCATAGAAAGATGCAGGAAGATGGCTCTCTATTTTGTAGATGATACCAAGAGACTTTCGGTGGGTTTATATGAGGCATGGTTCAAAGCCTCATGGGACATATTGTGTTATAATCTATTTACACTTTTTTTTTTTTTTTAATTGGCTGCTATTTTGAGGGTAGTAAAGATTGAGAAGCATAATCGGAGCCTTGAGTCCTGCCATAGAATTTCAGCCCTCTATTCTGAGAAGGGGTGAGAGGGGCTGCTCATCTGTTTTCGGCTCTGCAGTGGGTAAAAGGCAGAAGCGCTTCTGGTAGCGTAAGGCGGCGCTGGGGCCGGCTCAGAAGTGGCTGGTCCAGGCATCTGTGTTTTTTGCAACATCTGTGCTAAGTTTGATCCTCTCCTCTTTACTCACATCCTTTCTCACTGCCGTCCCCCGCCTCAGAGCTCTATCGCCTTTGTCCACAAAAGTATATACCATCCAAGCTTTTGTTAGCTGAAAGCTGTACTTGCACACGCGTCACTCTAACAAAAGGGTGCAATATTGAATCTGCATGTTTGTCTTTGGAGGAGTTTAAGAAAATTGGTATTAGGCAAACCAAGAAGCATTCCTTGCAAGAACGCTATCTAGGAAGAATCGCTGCTGGGGGCTGCAGCTGAAGACTGAGAGGCCAGCCCCTACCTGCTTATCTCCTCTGTTCCTGCTGCCTTTCATCTTTAAAGATTAGGAACGAAAAACAGGCAATCTAACAAAAGTAAATTCGGTAGGGCAGTGATTAGAAAACACTGGTGAGTAGAGCCCAGTAGCATGGAAACAACCAAGCTAGGCAAGTGTGCAACCTGTGGACTGGTGTTGCTTCCTCCTAGAAGTTAAATCTGCAGAAATTTGTTTGCTTAATAAATGAGTGAGTGTGAGCTGAACACAGTTCGGCATCTAATTTCCCCTAAAAATCACCCCTGAGGAAAGGAAGCATTCTGCTGATGTTTCAAGTGCTGTGGAAGCGATCCGAGTGCCCCCTGAAAAGAAGGGCCTTCACCCACGTTGCAGCAAGAGCTTCCATCCACTGACCTTCTGTTGACTGTAACGCTGGGTAGCCAGCCATGGTTGATATTAGAACACAGGAGGGGGGCAGCTTTTTAGAGTGTTAGTCTACCTATTGAGGAAGGAGCTTGTAGCGGGTTGAACACCGCTCCAAATTCTTTTAACTTTACAATGGAAAAAGTACAAAATTCAGTGCATTTACAATAAAAATATTTGCTCAGGTCAAATAAAACTTGTAATGACCAGCGGAGAAAGCTTTCAAACAGGATAAAGGATCCAGAGGAATCAAAATTAAATACAGGATGTGGATTGAAGTCTAATATAGATTCCCTAATGGACTTGGATAATAGATCTCCATTATCAAATTCTATTAGGAAATATGTAACAAAGCATTTTCTCTAGGCGAAAGGGGAAAAATCAGCAAAATATGGTGTTGAGGCCGATACCCAGAAAGAAGCTGCTGGGTGTAGCACCCAGGACATTATCAAGCACCTTGATCAGGACATGATATGTAACTTGGATGCTTCAGTTTTGCCTACCACCTTTAAGAGTTTATAAGAACCAAGACTCTCATCCTCACATTGCCTACAGCAAATAATCTGTGATGTTACATTCTGGTCTATGAGCAATTTAGTACCAATAATTCGGGAACCCAGTGAATGTCTGCAGTTGAGAAAAAGTAGCTACTGACCAATTGCCACAAAATGAATATAGACTAAAATCTTTATCTTCGCTGAAACTGAATACTACAACAGGAGGTGGCTGGAGGATGTGCGGGGGTCGGACTGACCTGATTTGATCTGGGCTGAGCCGCCGCTATCAACGGCGGTGTATGCAGGGTGCAAGGAGCTTAGAACTAGCCACCGGGACGGAACTCCGATCCGCAGCCAGGTGACCGCGATACGGAGTGGAGAGCTGTGATCAAGCCGAGGCGGAGTTGTGGTATGTGTTCGCAGCTGGACGCGGAAAAGGCTCTGGAGGCTGCAGGATCGGGACACCCGGCTAAGGCAGGAAGAACCGCTAAGAGCTGAGATACATCGCAAGCCGCGCTGGGAGCAAGCGTCGAGAAAGACAGCTGAAGACCGCTGCAGCGGGTGAAACCGCCAGGTACTGAGAGCATAATTGGCCATAGCAAGTGTTTAGCTCCTCTTTTGGGCCCGCTGGGTCAGGATCTTGAGTCTACATGAAAATCGACTCTCTTTTTTTATACATTTATACATTGCTGATAATGTGTTGCATTACATGGGCCACTTTGTAACGTGGAGAAATAGTGGCAATTGGCTGACAAAACTCATCTAGGCACAGCCTTGAAAATCGGCACTCTTGGCAAATTCTGGCTTTTTTGGATTTTGAGTCTTGAGATTGTAGTGGGGTGCCGCTCGCAGCCGTTTTGTGGAGCTTGTTCGCTGCCATCAGGAGGGAAGGTCCTGCCAGAAGTTCCCCTGGATACACTGCGGAGGGGATTGATTGACTGTTCGTTCTTTGCCTCGGAGGGTGCGGGACTGCGAGTCCCAGTGGGCAGAGCGTGCAGACCATCAGGCGCACCTGTGACTCTTCCCGCCCCCCTCCTCCCCCTCAGCTTATTACGGCTCGCGGCCGTTTCGTGGCGCTTGTTCGCTGCCATCAGGAGGGAAGGTCCTGCCAGAAGTTCCCCTGGGTACACTGTGGAAGGGATTGATTGACTGTTCGTTCTTTGCCTCAGAGGGTCTGGACTGCGAGTCCCAGTGGGCAGAGCGTGCAGACCATCAGGCGCACCTGTGACTCTTCCCGCCCCCCTCCTCCCCCGCATATAGGCAGGCCCACAGCCGCGCACGCAGGACGCGCGCCGGGCCAAGCCTGGGGAAAGGGCGGGCCCTCTGTTGCCCTCAGAGGCTAGAGGAGGCCGGGCCGGGCAACCCCCCTTGGTTTTGGGGGACTAAGTACATGAACTAAGGTATGCACATCTAGAGACTATCCATGAATACTTCTGCTTCCTCTAAATGGTCTACCTATTGGTTATTAAGATACCCACTGGACCGATATAGTTTCGTGTATGTTATTATTGGTTATAACTTAGTTGTACCATGGCTTTCAAAGGGGCCTCCAAACAAACACTCTCTCTGGGGGGGGTCACTCAAGGGGACACTGGACTACGAACTAATTAGGGTAAGAGCAGTTTGTCTACAGATTCTATATCCTGCAAACGATCCCCTTTGATTTCAACTGACTCACCGAATTCTTTATTACTGAGGGAAATAAATGAAATTAGTAACACTAGGTACTTCCCTGTAGCACAGGGAACTGAGCAATTCAGTCCCCCAACATGCCCTAAGGGAAATAGATGCCCCCAGTTTAGTAAAACTCCCCACCCGAATAATAGCCCCCTGGAATCCCCTTTTCCATTAATAGACAAAGCTAACACTCAAGCGATCACGCATTCCCAGGTCCCTCCCCAGAACAGAAAGCGTAAAGGTGCGGAACATAGGGGGAGTCTAGCGACATCCAAAAATGATTTCAAGTCCCCCCTCGGTCAATGCCACCATCACACCTGAACCACTCAAAGCATGTCCAATACTGGAAACTTCTGTATCCACTTTACCATCCAATCTCTTGGCCCAGCTTGAAGAACTGGTTAAAACGTTATTATCCCCACTTATAGAAAGGATAGAGAGAATTGGGGAAAAGCTCACGTCGATAGAAGAAACTATCAAGCTAAGTAAGCAACGCAGAGCCTAGTTGCTTACAATCTGCTCGAAACCACTGCACATAGTATAATTGCCCAAAAACAGTCACTAGATTCCACATTACTAGCCTCAATAAGCAAGGAAGTACCCAAGAAAACGACAAAGGAACCGAGATCTGCCGCTAGAGCAGGGCCGTCAGTAGTAGCCACGAGCTCTGAGGGGTCCGTTGCTAACCAAGGTAATATGCGCAGAAAAATCAATTGTATAAATCTACCACCAGAGGCAGCACCTTATGTGTGCGTCCGCTCGGGAATACCGGTGCTTACAAACGGGAAAACTGAAGGGCATCAGGACCTCAAAAATAAAGTACAATTTTGGTTAACTAAGAATAGACCACTTCCATCTAATATTGATGGAATAATTTTAAATATCAGAAGGGTGGGATGGTTAGGTTCCCGTCCTAAGGACATGGTTGGAGACCTGGTAATTGTTAACTTCAGGGATAACGAGGTCATCCCATATCTACGTAGTTGGGACCCACAAATAGGAGACTGGCCCATAGCAACAAAAGCATTGTCCGATTTCTATCCCAGAACCGCGTATCTGCCCCCCAGAAGATGGAGCGTAGAGGAAAACCACTGGATGGGCAGGAGGGGCCCCGTAACGAGTAGTTACAAGATACCCACCTACAATCGTTATGACCTTCTTCATGGCTTAGATATGGTAATCTGAAAGCATCCAATAAGTACAGTTAACTTTTTGCTTTGTCAAATGTAATGAATCTTAATTGATGTCGCCTATGTGCTTTCTTTTACATAGCCCAGATACAGTTTCATATTCATTTCACTTCCTCGATTGTAATTGTTTCTTTTTTAACTTTCAAAATCTATCTTGTTGGGTTGACTCCTTACTGTCTGTCCACAGGGAAAATTGATTTATGTTTTTCTAACTATATTTTATTGTAAATGAAATTTGTACGCTGTATGCTTTTATGGTTATTAATTTTAACCGAATAAAGTACTTTGAACAAAGAATAGTACAACTCCATCTGCTCTATTTGATGTTTTATTACTCATGCAAGGGACTTTGAAAGGCATTTTAGTAGCATAGGTTGTGCTAAATCCAAATCACTGAATACACTCCCTGTTCTTACAGAATATAACCGGGGAATTACAAAAAGTGAACATTTGTCTGCCGACTAGTTAGGCCTGTAAGTGAGGCCTTGGTAAAAGCTCAGTCTTATGAGACAGAAAATGTGGTGGAGGAGGTGGGTCCTTTCCTCAGGCATAATTGTGACATGGCAGCTTCCCCTATTAGCAATGGGAGAGGGAATGGGGTCAGTGTATATATCTCTTTGTCCAATGTTAGTTAAACGAAGATTGCAGCATAAAGTATTTTAAGATTGACATCAAATTATAATCTCTCCTATGGGAGATGTCAAAAGCTGCTATCCTGGCACGCGCATAGAAATTTAAAAGGAAAGCCAGTTGTTGGCGCCCCTCTAAGGATTAAAAAGAAAAAAGTGATTTAGTTAAAGCCCAATCATGTAAGCAAAGGTAAGTTGCAGGATCTGGAAAAAGACAACAATGGTGCTGCATAGAGGCCTATAAAGCCCAAGTGTGATATGGAAAATCACCAGAAACTAAAGGGAGAGAGTAGTCAGCCAGTCTCCGTAAATCAGAATGTTAAAACGTTATAAAACCGGTACCAGAATGATGTCCATGTAATCTTGTCTTTGATGTATTCCGTAAAGGTAAAAAATCTTAGTCCTCTGACTAGGTCAATGTTGCTATCATTCCAAGTTTGACAGATATCGGCTCATCTGATTTGAAAGCTGTGGGATTTACTGTAACAGTGGAAGAGAAGTAAGTTACAGTAGTAGAAGGTTCATCTCGTTTAATTGGAAACGTTCTGTGCAGAGCGGAACAGAATTTGAATAAGTCAGATTTGGAACCAGAAATATATCTTTAAATAAATCTGTGAATCGGGGCCTTAGTGCATCCCAATGGCCTAGTAAAGAAGCATTGGCCAAGGCAATAGGTCACGTCAATGCCCCAGCTATTGGCCATGTCAATGTGAATGTCTTTAAGCCATGTTGTCTAGTAGCACATCGGCTGTTCAGCATGGCTGCACTAGGCGCCATGATGCGGCCAGCAAAAGGCTACGTCAGATTGCTTTCATGTGGGAGAGGGCAGGACAATAAACTCAGCATGGGGGAGGGAGGGTGCGAAGAGACTGCTCAACATCCTGTGATTCTGGGCTTTCAGTGACTTTCAGCCTTGCTGAACAGCAGATGTGCTGCTAAAAGACATTCACATTAACAAGGATAAAAGCTTGGGCATTGCCTAGAACTATTGGCTTTGCCAAGTTTTGTTTAGTGTTGACTGGGTCTTGCTGAACAAATGTGGAAGTGATAGTGAGAAACAGTTGAGGAGCTTTGAAGTGGTGAGGAAATGGTGTAACGGCCAGGGATGCCGACTGGGGAACCAGATTTGAATCTCTGGTTTGGCTGAATAATTTGAGATTGCGGTCAAATCGCGTACACGTCCCCCTGGCCAATAACAATGGATGTGTCATTGTGTAATGTAACTTTTGAGAACTAAAAGTGCTGCAATACCATCTGCTGGTGTTAACGCTATGACAAGATGGAGGACGAAACAAGTGCTCCAATACTATTGGATTGTGCAAATAAAAAGCAGCAGCTACAAGGGAGGTAGTGGGGGTACAGGTCAAGCGGGGAAGCAGGAAGGGATTGTGTGGTGGGCAAGTAATGACTGATGGGGAAAACCTTAATTAAAGCAGGATCTCAACAAAAACAAAAATGTGGCATTGTCTAATGTAACTGGTGAGCACTTAAAGCCCTATCTTGCTGAATCTGTAATTTGGTTGGCCCATCAGCCTTTCTGCTTGAAGTATTCTTGCACCAGCCACTATTGGGAAACAGGTAGTGCCACACACACTGGTGGCCCCATTCAGAGTTGGGCAACAATTTTCCTCAAATTCTGTTGCTTCATTCATATACATAATTTCAGACAGTCGAGCCGCTGTTGGCTCTTCCATTGTGGTCACCTTTGTGCAGCCTCAATGCAAGTGATGATAGACCTTATTTTTGTCATCTGGCTGCCCCTTTTAACACCAAGTGCTAGTGTTGGTTCTGTGCTGATCCCCATCACAATCCTGGCCATCCCAAAAAGAAAAGGTTCACAAATATCCTGTAAGTACTTCATCAAAACTTATGAAACATAGGGGGTCTTTAGTTATATTTTCAGAAGAGAAACCCCCATGTTGGGGGTTTGTCTTAAGAAGAAAAACATACAAGAGGGCAGACCTTGGTGTGTAACGAATCTATTGTCTCACCTCCCTCGCCTAACCCATCAGGCCATGGAAACTGAGATTGAATGGTGGGAGGAGGATAGGCCACAAACTTGGCAGCAGAATGCGAGTTTATCATCCCAGCAATATAGTGGTGGCCCACATAACTGTAAATGGGGTTCTTATATAGATTATGAGGTTTTTTTTTTTGGTTTTTTTTTTTTGGGATTCAAATCTGCTTTATTGAGACAAAAGTAGTAGGATACACAGCTTGGATCGCCTACAACCCGGAGGCCGGCAGCAATGGAGAAGCAACAATACACAGCCTGGGAGCCGGCATCCCGGGGGCCCGGCGGCAAAGTATAGGGTGTCGCTATATCACATCAGTATCCGGTGGAGCAGGCCAAGCGAGGATGAGCAGCAGTCGAACAGATTTTTTGAGCGAGAGAAGAGTCTCACTATTGTTTTGTTGTCTGTGAAACGAGAACCACGAAGCATCCCAACGAGGTAACAAACTTAGAGGTGTCGCATGACTGTGTTGCGTTAGTGTATGGTAGCGGTGCATCGCGGCTGTCTTGGCAGGTGGCGCTGTGCGGGAAAAGTGACTGTCCTAGTCTTGATTTCTAGTGTGAATGGAAGTTCGCGGGGTGTAGTCTCAGGATCAGCAGGGTATGAAGGACATAGTTTACCAGAGGCGGGACCGTCCGCCTATGTGGCAGGGAGGACGCTTAGGCACAGAAAGGGGTAAGAAGGCAGCGCTGTTTATCCAGGGTCACAGGCAATGTCTAGAAAAGTGTCACTGTAGCTGGGGAGAGTCGGGTGCGTCGCTTGACTGCACATCGTCTGGTGAGCGTTTAAGCAAATAGTGTACCAGTGGATCCCAGATGTTCCCAGGCCGGCAAGAGAGAGGCAGCAGCTCAGCAAAGGTGGTGTGTTGGTCTTGGCAGTATGTTAAGTTAGTTAGCCAGTCCTTGAACTTGGGAGCTCTGCCCCTGCTCCAGCGGCAAGCGACACGTCTCTTGGCCAAGAGCAATGCTATGTCAATGAATTTTATGCATCCCCTAGGTAATTGCTTGGTATATCCAAGGATGGCTACCAGAGGGTCCGCAGGAACCTCCTCATCTACCATTTCCGCGACGGCTTCGATGACCTGTCGCCAGTAGTCAGCAACCTGGGGGCAGGACCATGCCAGGTGGAGAAAATCAGCATGTTCAGCACGGCATCGTTCGCAGCGATCATTATCGGCCAGTCCAAACCTGAATTTCCGGACCGGCGTGTAATATATCCTCTGAAGGAATTTATAATGTATTATTTTCAATCTGCAGCTGGCCGAGATGCGGGAAGTTAATACGCAGCAGTATTTCCATTGGTCATCCGAGACATCTGTTCCCAGTTCCGCCGTCCAGTGCAACCGGGCAGCAGAAGCCTGTAAAGGAGCAGCCCCGCGAAACTGGCGGTAGAGCCCAGAGACCAAATGGGTCCCGTCCTGTGACTCTAAAAGATAGTGTAGTGGCGGTAGGGTCGCAGGCCCATCAGGATAGTCAGGTAGGATGTCACGCATCCCAGCACGTAGTCGGATATAGTAAAATAGGTCAAGGGGCGACTGGTTATGCGTTCCAAAAAATTGATCGGCTGATTTGAAAAGTCCGTTGTGGAACAGATCTCCCCAGCAGGCGATAAGAAGCTTGCCACAAAGGTGCCGAAACCCTATTTCCGATAGCAAGGCAAGACGTGGATGATAAGTAAGAGGAAGTTTGGGGGAGTAGGGCAGCGTGCAAAGCAGTCGGCGAGCAATGCGACGCCATGCATCCAGCGTGCAAGAAACCGAGGTATTCGAAGTGGTGTTGGAAGTCTCAGGACAGTGCAGCAGGCCATTCAGCGGGAGGGGGTGTACTATCCAGTCCTCCACCGCTATGTGTGGCATGAAGGGAGTGGGGGCCATCCAATGATAGGCGTAATGCGCCTGCGCGCATAAATAGTACGTTTCGAAATCGGGGACATCAAACCCCCCTTGGTCGTAGGGTAGGGTCAATGTCGACCACTTCAAACGGGGAGACTTACCGCCCCAAAAAAGTCTGCGCAGCTCCGTGCGAAGTGTCCTGAAGAAAAAGGCACCAGGGTAGTAGGGAATATTGAGGAAAAGGTACAGGAATCGGGGCAATAATATCATTTTTATAAGGGAAGCTCTACCAGCCATGGAGAGAGGCAACGTGATCCACCTATCAACGGAGGCAGTAAATTTGGTCACGGCTACGCCATAATTGGAGCGGAGTGTCTCGTCCCTGGTGCGCGCAATACGAATCCCAAGATATCTGAGATCATCACGGCACCACACCAATGGGTAATCTAGGGGGAAATCGTGCACAGCATCCGTGAGAGGAAAAAATTGCGATTTAGACCAATTGATGTGAACGCCCGACTGACCTCCGAAAAGGACAAACTCACGAAGCAGGGGATTAATGTGTTGATCCGGGTATTTGACGTACAGCGTTATGTCATCCGCATAGAGGGATACATCGATTTGCCGCTGCAGACATTGTACCGCTCCTGCTCGGTGTAATTGGCGTAGACGGCAAGCCAAAGGTTCCACTGCAATAGCGAATAATAGAGGCGAGAGCGGACACCCCTGGCGGGTGCCTCTCGTAAGGGTGATGGGTGGCGACAATTTTCCATTTATCAGCACTTTTGCCGTGGGATCTGTGTATAAGAGGCGCACCCAGGCCAAGAACATTTTAGGGAAACCCATGCTGGCCAAGACCGAGAAGAGGTAGGGCCATTCGACAGAGTCGAACGCCTTGGAGGCGTCCAGGAACACAGCTGCCACAGGGATATCAGGGTGGACTGTGCGGAGCAGGGAGAAAAGGGTGCGGAGATTATGAGACGTAGACCTGCCCGCCACAAATCCAGACTGATCAGGTAGGACAAGTCTGGTCATGAGTAGTGAAAGTCGTGTGGCCAGGACCTTGGCGAGGATCTTGACGTCACAATTCAAAAGGGAGAGTGGGCGGTAAGAGTCGCAGGAGGTGGGATCCTTATCCGGTTTCAGAAGCGAGGTGATAACCACCTCCCGCATAGAGCAGGGCAGTATCCCATCAGCCAACGATTCGGCAAACACCTCACTCAGCACGGGAGCCATGATTTCGATATAGGCCTTATAGAATTCAGCCGGGATGCCATCGAGCCCCGGGGCTTTACCGTTTTTGAGGGACATGATGGCTTCGCGAATCTCATCGAGCTCGAAGGGCGCCGCAAGGAATTCCCTATCTCCATCACTAAGCCAGCAGAGGGCCACTTCGCTCAAGTATTCGGCATATGGAGCGTCCTCCTCCGCAGTGGACGTATATAGTGTCGAGTAGTGTGTCGTGAATGGAGTAAGGATCGCATCCGTTTCCCTAATGGCGGCGCCAGTTGCATCCGTAAGCTCTAGGACAGTGTTGTGTGCGCGTGGCGTGCGTGTGAGTGAAGCTAGCACTTTCCCAGGTCTCTCCCCTTCGCAGTATCTCCGGGCCACCCAGTGTTTACCCCGGTATTTCGCCTCCCTGGCAGCCTCTTCCTCATATTTGGATAGCGTGTCCCTAAAGGTCACCTGCAGGCGTGGATCATCATCTACCGCCATTTGGAGCTCCAGAGCACGCAGCTCTGTCTCTAGTGTGGTGATGGTGCGCAGGATAGCACGTAGTACCCCGTGGCATTTGGAAATGCAGAACCCCCTAATAGTGACCTTGAAAGCCTCCCATATGTGCTCTACCGACTCCACTGAGCCCTTGTTTCTAGGGAAGAATTCTCTAATCTCTTCACCCAGCTCTGTGCGAAAGAGCTCGTCAAGGAGCACGTCGGGGCTTAGCCTCCACTGTGGTCTCGGACTGTCCCAACCAGGGTTTCTGAACTGCAACTTCACAGGGCTGTGATCTGAAAAAGTTCTGGGCAAGTGGTCAACCCCTATCAGCTCCATAGTAATGTCTTGGGTAACCAAGAGATAGTCCAGGCGCGCCCATGTCCCGGTGTGAGGTGTGAAGTGTGTGCCCTCCCGTCCGAGGGGATGCAGGTGTCTCCAGGCATCAAACAGACCACCCTCCTCCACCACTCCCTCCAAAATCTCCCTGGCTCGGGGCTTGTAGGAGCCAACACCATCCGCCCTGTCAAGGGGGGGCGCCAGCGCCAGATTAAAATCACCACCCCAGACGACATGTCGTGCTCCTATGGAAACAATCCTACCCCACAGTGTGGAAAAAAAGGCAGGCGAGTCAACATTCGGTGCATACATAGAGACAAATAAATAGACGTCATGCCCTACCCTGCCCCACAGCAAAACATACCGCCCCTCCCTGTCCACCTCCTCCCCAAAGCGATGGAAAGGCACGCCACGGGCAATGAGAATCGCCACACCCCTCGCATATGTCGAATAGGAGGAGAAGGCACGGGTACCCGCCCATTTGAGTCCAAAGGACTTGTCCCTGCGTATGGGCATGTGCGTCTCTTGCAGCATGGCAACTTGTACATGATGTCTATTCAAGTAGGCAATAACATTCCTGCATTTTTTAGCATTGTTCAGCCCCCGGACATTCCACGATAGACATGTCAGTCGCGCAGCAGTGCTCACAGCAGCCATGGACATAGCGAAAGCAAAGATGAAAGTGCCCAAGAGGGCCAAACAAAGGATCCACCGCCACCCCCAAAGGACCGAGTCATACACCAGGCGAAGTAATATATACACAGCGCATTCAATGCTAACCTCACAAAAACTAGCCCCCCCCCACCCACCCCAGCATCCCAAACATGCCAGTAGCCTTGGATCCCCTCAACGTGAACCCCCCCCCCCCCTTCACCCTCCCCCCCAACTTCAGAGAGGCAAACAGCCAAACAAACAATAAGTCAGTGGGGAACACCCAATAGGGGTACATCAGAAAGTACGCGCTGCCACTATCCGGCCCATAGCTCCAAACTGTACCGCCCTCGGTGGAGTCTAGGGCCGAGAGAGTGGTCCTTGGTATACGTTACCACTGGGGTGCAATGTCCAGATGATCGCCGCTCACGCATCTCCCCAATTCTCAAGTGGTGAGTCAGTGCCAGCTAGTGGTCCGGTATGATGCAAATGTGAGTCAGAGTGTGTAAGATCCGTTAGTCTGCATGGTGCTCAGGAGGCAGGTCGTCATTCTCTTGTTCGTCTGCAGGGGCCTGTCCATCTCTGCGTGCTCTTCGGATCGTCTTGAGGAAATCCTCAGCTTTCTGCGGGTTGGTGAAAAAGCGTTGCTTGCCCTGGTGGGTGACTCTAAGCTTCACTGGGTACAAGAGGGCGTAGTCTATTTGGGCCTCCCGCAGTTTTTTCTTCACTGGGAGGAATTTGCGCCGCTCGTCCTGGACCATCGGGGTGAAATCAGGATAAATGGAGAAGGTAATGCCCTCAAACCGCAGCGATCCTTGTGTCCGGGCAGCCCTGAGGGCCGTGTCGCGGTCCCGATAATTCAAAAGACGAGCAATGATAGGTCTCGGAGGCAGGCCTGGTTGGGGCATAGGCGCCAAGGATCGGTGGGCCCTCTCCACAATGAACTGGGATGAGAAAGCTTCATCTCCGATCGAACCCTTGAGCAGTTTCTCCACGTAGAGCTCCATCCTGCCCGTAGCAGTGGATTCCGGCACATTCGTAATGCGGATGTTATTCCGGCGGCTACGCGCTTCCAAGTCCTCATTCTTTGCCGCTATGATGCGGAGGAGATTGTCCATTCTCGCTAGTTGCGTCGTATGGGACGCGGCGGCATCGGTGTTGTCGGAGATTCTCTGTTCCGCAGATGTAAGGCGCTCCTCATGGCGATCTACCTTATGGACCAGGGCGTCCAGCCTAGCCGTGACGCCGTCCACCTTCTCTACGACGGTGGCGAAGCCTTGACGCATCTCCTGTATCAGGTTGGTAAGGTCCGCAGCAGGAGCGATGGGTGGGGCAGGCTGTGGTGGCGGTACGCTGGGCCCCGGATTCATCTGCGTCGACGTGTTGCTTCTGCGTGTGTTATCGAAGCTCAGCTTAGGCTGGCGAGTCTCAGGCCGTCCCATGGTTGTGACCGGAGGCAAGTGAGAGGCCAAAAAGGAAGAGATAGGGCGACAGAGCACTGTGGGTAGTAAACAGCCAGGAGTAGGTAATAGGGTCCCAGGCTCAGTGTGCTGTGGTATATCGCAATGCAGCCGGTATCACCAGTAGCGCTATATGGTTACCAACCGCCCAGTGGTAGTGGTTACTAGTCCAGTCCTGGGCATCCTGTTGCAGTAGCAGGCACTCGTTGTGTGATAGCCAGGTAGTGCAGAGGCCAGAGCATCGGCCCTCCCCGATGGGCTGTAGGGTCAGATCCAGGGAGGCAGGTCAGTGTCGGGAATAGCGTGGCACATAGATTGATTGGCGCCTCTCTGTATGGCAGCTGTGTGATATGTGTACAGCCCCCAGCGCATCCAGCGCTCGAAATAGTTCATAACCCAGCAATGCGGGAAAGTGCCAGGGGAAATCCGCGCGATGGGGCATCCCCTACACCCGATTCAGGATTTCAGGCGGGCATCGCCGCACGGGGCTGTGGCGCCAGGGGAGACAGGCACGGCGGCCAGGTAGTGCCGCGTTTGCAGGCGTCGCGGCAGGAGCAGCCCGCCTTCTGTGGCAGCTCGGTGACGGCCGGGGGGAGACCCAAGGAGAGCAGGCAGCAGTCTCCTACCTTCACCGTCCTGTCCGCACGCCGTCTCAGCAGGATCGGGCAGGCGAGGGTCCGTTGCGGCCTGGGAGCCTTGTGGCAGGCACCGAGGTCGCGCAGTTGTGGCGGCCGAGCGCCCGCCTCAGGCAGCTCCAGAGCAGGCACCGGGCAGATTTCAGAAGCCCGTATCTTCGGCTCTGGGGATCGCAGCCACACCAGACTGGACACAATTGTGGATAGCACCCCCCGGATGCGGAATCCGGTCTCCTGGGGGCACCGCGGCACCCCGTGGCGAAGGATCACGGCAGGATAAGTGACCAAGGAGCGGGAGCTGCAGGTCTAGGCAGCCATTCCGCAAGCGCGCCCTCTAGCGCCCCTCATATAGATTATGAGTTCAGTCGTGAGGGGGCTTTAATCTCCCTGCACTGCGGTCCCTTTAACCCATTTCATTCAAGTAGTTTTGAAGTACCCTAATGAGTATGAGTTGTGTTTAAGTGCTCCTACCTTTTTAAAGAGCAGTTTGAGCAGAGACATATCTTTTGGGATGAAGACTGACATCATCAGTCCTGCAAGCCTTCAATGGAGCTTGCCCGTCGAGATTTTTAGATTTCCTTGCAGGGCTGCATACCTCTGGCCATTTCCAAACAATTGTTTTTAGCTTCAGGTGTTTGGACCTTTAAAGCCCCCAACCTACCCAATGAGAAATGGCCATGTAGCTGCACTCTACACGTATGCAGAATTTTTACTGAAACTTTAAAGATCTCATGAAGGATAATGCACATATGAATATTTCATACTGAACATGCTGTACTCTTTGCAGAAGTGTCACCAAGGCCACCAGATGTACGGCGTTGCCATGGTCTGGACGAGACTGCACTAAGAACATGAAACTGTCGATCAACAAAATGTTTGAAATTAAAATTACATCCACCAGAAAATAACAGAAAGCCAACCGTCGGGGGGACCAGAACATCTGCCCCTAGATCTGTGGTGAATGATTGTGTCCGCTCAAGTCACCACCAGTGATCAGCGTGCATGCATGTCCGGTGATTAATCTTGGCCACGGACCTCATTTAGTTACAAGCAGCTTTGCACTCCAGTTTCACAACGTACTCGTTTCTAAATTTGAACATTTTTCTTAGAATACGAAGAGGGTAAGGTTTATGGTATTTTAGCGCTGCATAAAGAGTAATGCAAAGAATTTCAAGACACGATAGACAGCATAGGGTCAGTGTGACAAAGAGAATGCATAAATATACGAACTTAACACCGCTTAGCAATTTTGAACCACCAGCGGTTCATCTCTTGACGTGTGTTTTAACTGCTTAAAGTGTAGGGTTACTGGTCACAAATTTACAAAATCAAAACAATCTGTTCGAGACATATGAGCTGCAGATTACACACTGTGCATAGATGGCCACCTAGTGTTGGGCCAGATGTTTGCAGTTTGTTTTTGTTGTAGAAAAGTCTTTGGAAGTCACAGGACAGGTGACCCCTCCTTTGGATCATGCTGTGCATGGGCATTGGCTCCATCCCCAGATTGTTTTTTTCCCGCCACCGGGCTCGGATGTGTTTCAAGCGCTCAGTGTTGGAACCGATTTCCTTCGACGCGCAATCCTCACCAGCTTCCAGAATTTCGTTTCGAACGCGTTTCCAGTCAACACTACTCTTCAACATCGAAGATTTTGATTCCCGTCGTTGACGACTGCCTTCAGGCCTAACTAGGCCTCAACTCCAGCTCATGGAAAGGACGCCATTTAAAAAGTGTCCTCAATGTGGGTCGAAGTTTACCCACACCGACCTTCATGAGGTGTGTAACCTTTGCCTCTCCCCGGAGCACGAGGCCAGATATTGTTCCGCTTGTGCCTCCTTCCTCTCCAAGAAGACGATCCGCGACCAAAGAGCTAGGAGAATAATGGCTCGATCTTCAGCTCCGATTCAAGACGACATCTTCGCAGAGGGTGTCGACGTCGCAGAACAACATGCCGTCGACAGCAACTCCGAGGCAGAAGATTCCGAAGTCGAGGTCATCACTCCATCACAGTGGGTCGTAAGTAAGAACATCTACCCTAACTCTTCCTCGACACTCCCAAAAAAGGCTCCTGTCACACACTCGGGTGCACACCGAGACACTGCTTCTACTGCCCCACCTTTGGCCCCGGCTAAGAAGCTAGCTAAGCCTTCCAGTGACTCGGGCTCTAGTCGGCCTCCCCACGGTGCCAGCGCACACCTATCGGCACTGAAAAAGACAACATCACCTGACACGCCGGCATCGAAACAATCGGCGCCGAAGCATACCGCTAGTCCCTCGGCCCAAAACCCAGGTCGGAACCAAGCAAACACGCTTCGGATTCAGAAAGATCACTGGAACCGAAAAAAACATTGGATCCGAAAAATGCAGCGGAACTGAGATAATCATCGGAGCCGAAAAAACCATTGTAACCGAAAAACCATCGGAGCCGAAAAAGACTCCTGTTTCTCCTGTTAAAGGCAGTGCCAAAAAAACCAAAGAAGCTACTTCGGTGCCAAAACCTCCCTCCGTACCACGAGATCGGCCTCCTGCAGAGGACTTATTTCACCCAGACCCTGCACAAAAGACTCTGGTTAAAGATCCAATCACTGGTCAATTTAACTCCAAGTTAAAAAAAACGACCACTAGATACACCTGTACCGGCTCCTCATCCAAAAAAGGACATGGCTACCTCTCCTCTAAGAGTTCCTTCCCCTTCTCCTCCACCTATGCCATCACTACCACAACATTCCCCTACAACCTCATTCATACGATATGATGACAACAAGGATGATATAGGGAATAAATATACGAACTTAACACCGCTTAGCAATTTTGAACCACCAGCGGTTCATCTCTTGACGTGTGTTTTAACTGCTTAAAGTGTAGGGTTACTGGTCACAAATTTACAAAATCAAAACAATCTGTTCGAGACATATGAGCTGCAGATTACACACTGTGCATAGATGGCCACCTAGTGTTGGGCCAGATGTTTGCAGTTTGTTTTTGTTGTAGAAAAGTCTTTGGAAGTCACAGGACAGGTGACCCCTCCTTTGGATCATGCTGTGCATGGGCATTGGCTCCATCCCCAGATTGTTTTTTTCCCGCCACCGGGCTCGGATGTGTTTCAAGCGCTCAGTGTTGGAACCGATTTCCTTCGACGCGCAATCCTCACCAGCTTCCAGAATTTCGTTTCGAACGCGTTTCCAGTCAACACTACTCTTCAACATCGAAGATTTTGATTCCCGTCGTTGACGACTGCCTTCAGGCCTAACTAGGCCTCAACTCCAGCTCATGGAAAGGACGCCATTTAAAAAGTGTCCTCAATGTGGGTCGAAGTTTACCCACACCGACCTTCATGAGGTGTGTAACCTTTGCCTCTCCCCGGAGCACGAGGCCAGATATTGTTCCGCTTGTGCCTCCTTCCTCTCCAAGAAGACGATCCGCGACCAAAGAGCTAGGAGAATAATGGCTCGATCTTCAGCTCCGATTCAAGACGACATCTTCGCAGAGGGTGTCGACGTCGCAGAACAACATGGCGTCGACAGCAACTCCGAGGCAGAAGATTCCGAAGTCGAGGTCATCACTCCATCACAGTGGGTCGTAAGTAAGAACATCTACCCTAACTCTTCCTCGACACTCCCAAAAAAGGCTCCTGTCACACACTCGGGTGCACACCGAGACACTGCTTCTACTGCCCCACCTTTGGCCCCGGCTAAGAAGCTAGCTAAGCCTTCCAGTGACTCGGGCTCTAGTCGGCCTCCCCACGGTGCCAGCGCACACCTATCGGCACTGAAAAAGACAACATCACCTGACACGCCGGCATCGAAACAATCGGCGCCGAAGCATACCGCTAGTCCCTCGGCCCAAAACCCAGGTCGGAACCAAGCAAACACGCTTCGGATTCAGAAAGATCACTGGAACCGAAAAAAACATTGGATCCGAAAAATGCAGCGGAACTGAGATAATCATCGGAGCCGAAAAAACCATTGTAACCGAAAAACCATCGGAGCCGAAAAAGACTCCTGTTTCTCCTGTTAAAGGCAGTGCCAAAAAAACCAAAGAAGCTACTTCGGTGCCAAAACCTCCCTCCGTACCACGAGATCGGCCTCCTGCAGAGGACTTATTTCACCCAGACCCTGCACAAAAGACTCTGGTTAAAGATCCAATCACTGGTCAATTTAACTCCAAGTTAAAAAAAACGACCACTAGATACACCTGTACCGGCTCCTCATCCAAACAAGCATTTGCAATGCAATAGGTCTCGCAGCATTAAAGTTTGAGTTATTGGCATTGTATATGACAATGGGTTGCATTAAATTTTTAGCAAAGTCTGTATTGGTGTTACTAATAGCAGAAGGATTGGGCCAATCAGTATTATACGTTAATATGGTTTCAAAAGAATGTCTTTGTTGAGGAGATTTGGAAATCAGGTGAGTTTCCCTTGAAGAGGGTAGGACCGGATAGTGGTGGGTAAGGGTGAGGCCCTCAATAACTGGTCGGAAGTCCTCTTTCCCTGCTTTGTTTTTGTGCTTGTGTTTGTGGCCCCTGAGATGCTATATTCTTTTGGATGATGTCACTGAGGTTCAAGACCCTAAAGAGTGAGGCAAAAATCTAACCTCTGTTGATGTACCAAAGTCTAAGAATGTACCATTGAAGTATGGGTGGTGAGCAGAGATGGAGGCTCAGGAGACCAGGCTGAGGGCAGTTGTATCTGAAGGGGAAAGGGACGTCAGGACAGAACTTTCCATGGAGAGAGGCTGGGGTGGGAGCAGAAGCAGGGGTTTTGAGGATTTGATCGACTTTTCTGCCTGTGCCTTGGGTGTTTCCAGTTTGCTCAAGCCTGTATTAGCTTTGCCAATTGCCTTTGGTGGGGCTGCAAAGCATTGAGATGCTGCCCACAATCATCAAAATAAAAATGTATAACAAAATGCCCACACAATGGCTGTGCAGTTATTCCACTGTCAAAAGCATGCATCAGAATGTATGCGCACTTCGCTGACATTACATAGGTGTGTTTTGCTCCAGTTTTCTTTTTTTTCCAATTCAGTTTGGAAGACGGCAAATAGAAAAATAAATATTTTTTAGCACAAAAGCTCCAATTAAAATAAATAAATAAAAAAGCTGGTGTGAGGTAGAGCGGTCGTAATGTAGGAGCGGGTGGGAAACGGAAACAAGTCAGCCCAGCACCATGTGACTCTGGGCAATAAATTGCGTAATATTCCTGACGGCCCCCAACGCCGGGATGCCTCCGGGTAACTGTTCGTGCTTTACAAATACTGGATTTACAACCCCCCTTGACTGTCTTCAGCTTGGGGACAGGGGAGAAGGGAAAAGTATGTAAAAGGAAGATGTGGAAAGACCGCGAAGAGAAGGTTAGGTGTGGTAAGGGGCAAAGAGAAGGTGGGGTGAGGGGAAAGTAGAACAGAAAAGGGAGAACACTGAAGGAGCAGAAAGGTGGAACACGGATACAAGCACTGTGGAGAGAGAGGAAAAAAACAAACGAGAAACCACACAAACCCGGGAGGAGCACATGAGACAGGAGGGATAGAGAAAGAAGAGGTTGAAATGGAGAAGAAGAGAAGACAACTGGGCAAAGAATGGGATGAGAGGAAGAGCGTGACTGAGTGACGCTGTGTGCACACGCCTAGGTGCCTTGAAGCGAGCAGCAGCGCAGTGCCTGGTGACTCTCCTTGATGGCGGCAGTGTGTTTGTAAGCTGGCAGGGCACACTGCACTTAATTACTACCTCTAGGCGCGGTCTAGTGTGTGTTGCGGCTTCCAATGCACACTGAGGTAGTGACGCTTTGTGCAGCGCCGAGAGTGCATCTGCCATTACTGCAAGGCGCTGTCCATACCACGGGGCCTGCGTGAGGGTGCTACGAAGGCAGAACTGTCACTGATGTCAGCACAGCGCTCTCTGCTGCTGCCAGGCACTTTATCGCACATGACCTCCACTCTTCTTCTCTCCAAAAGTCATCCTATGTTCTTTAAACCCTAAGACACAATGGATCCATCCTCGCACACAGCAAGAGTTGACCAGTGTGAGGGCCTACCCAGAGGGTGCCTCCACCTTAGAGTATGGATCTGTGGTGTGCCACAACCAGAGAACAAGCAGAAAATGCAGCACCCCCTCACTCCATATGCACAACCCTTGCCCCATCAGGATGTGCCCTAGTGACACACAGCAGGGGCGTAAAGTATGTAATTTGCTGTGTAATGAAAGTAAAAATGCACAAGATTATGCAATTTACACAGGGAGCATAACTAGCATTTTGCGCCTTTTTCCAGAGGGTGCATTTTGCGCTATTAGTACAGCAGTGAATGTAACAGCTTCTCGTACTTGTTAAGTTTGTGCTCCTGAGGTAGGATTTGATCGAATTACTCCCAACTATGCAACCAGACATAACCACTTTAGTAAATTTCGTATCTAAAGATGAACACAAAATTACTCTGCTTAACACTTAAGGCGGGTCTAATAACAGGACCTGTACACCAACACCTAGAACCAATCAAGATAAGCATAATGAATAAAAGAAAACCGACTAGCCTCCGACATACCTACAACAGAAATACACCCCTAAATCTACCAAAGAGGGCACATGCAAAGGCAGGCTACCCCATACAAGACCAAAATGGGCATCACACCAAAGCCAAGCACCCTTGAAAAACAGTCAAGCTACAAATCTCCCACACGTCAAGTCCATCTGAAACGCCTTCACCCACCCGCATTCATACCGCCTGCCAACCCTCCATTGCAGGGTGCAGATGCTGGTAGACCTCGTTTTCCTCTCTAAACAGCACCAGGAAGTAGCACATTTGACAAGCACAAACCAAACGTACCAACTCCAAAGAGTCGTTTAGCAAGAGAGCCTACCTAGAGCAAAGACATGCAGAAGAGATGGGGAGGACCGCAGTACGTACGTAGGTGCATTTTTACTTAATTTTTTTTTAGAGGCAAAATCTCACAGGACACTTTCAGCATGTTGGCACTTTGAGCCATTAGTGTTCTAGATTTTAAATACGGACCTCCGATTCACTTGATAAGAGCGGCTGGTCTTTTCAGCTTAAGAGAGGAAAATCGATTTACTCTTAAACTTGCACCACACACAGCTCACCGACTTAGTAAAATAAGGTGATCGCATGCAGACAAACAGGGTTCAGAAAGTAGTTTGACCCAGTATCTTAAATTAAGACGGCAGAAGGATAGGGGTTTGGTTAGACCTGGTAACTGCTACCAGAGCTCAAATAGAAACTTAAAATCAGAGTTTACCTGCCAATCCGGTGTGGGCGGCAAGGGAGATAGAGCGATCTAAAGTAATTTGAGGTACACATACACAGGCTAGGAAAATAGGTATTTTATACCACAATTCTGAAATGCACCGACTGCAGAAACGATGGTGTAAATGGCTAAAGCATAGAGGCTGTGGCGATAATATTAAGACGAGTAAAATGAAGTAGTAAGTTCTGCTACAAAATCTAAGAAGTCTGAGCCGAGTCAGAGTTAACTATACATGTGACTGACCCTACCCCAGCCTCACTAACCCGTGCGAGAGAACCAACCCGCTTGACTCGTTAGGACCCAGGCAGTACAGGGGCTAGACCCGCGGAGCAGCCGACAGAGTGCGGTTTGGCGCTATGGAACGGCCTCGACCCCGTACCTACCAGGGACATTTGCTTAGAGAGTTAACTATACATGTGACTGACTCTACCCCAGCCTCACTAACCCGTGCGAGAGAACCAACCCGCTTGACTCGTTAGGACCCAGGCAGTACAGGGGCTAGACCCGCGGAGCAGCCGACAGAGTGCGGTTTGGCGCTATGGAACGGCCTCGACCCCGTACCTACCAGGGACATTTGCTTAGCGGACCTTCCATGATAGACGCCATATTGCAGTGGTTCCCAAACTTTTTTGACCCGTGGCTCCCTTGACCTAATCGGCAGTTGGCCGTGGCTCCCCACCGTTTATTTTTTTTACCAGTGGGCGGGATGTAAGCCCGACCTCGGGAGTACTTCCTGTTGTCTTCCGTAAAGTAATTGGGACGCAATGAAGGTATTATAATGATATTAGTAACAAAATATGCATGGAGGCGCCCTGGGACATGGTGGCCCCTGGATCAGCCACACTCCGTTTACCCGTCACTAGTTTCACCAGGGAGTGACAAACTCGCCCTGCTTGGGGGCCTTTTTCTCAGAGAAAACCAATTTTTTCTGCATGTGTTCGGGAGCCACCACCTCCTCCCAGGCCTCAAAACTGACCTCAAAGTTCGCCTCCTTCAAAGACACTTCCAAATGTAACTCACGCCCTCTCTATTATCTTAAGGAAGACCTTCCAGTACAGAAAATTATTTTCTCCATGACTATGGAAGTGCCTTCCCAATGTGTTCTTGTGCTCGAGTGTCTGCCATTTATTGCAGTATTATACCTCTACTTGTAGTTTGTACGTTTTTACAACTTGCACACATGTCACTTTTCCCCCCTGTAATGTACTTTTTGCTACCTCTTGTATTTTGTTTGCTCATATTACTGCCTCATGCAACTTAACTTTTGCAATTTGGTCACTTGTAATTTTCTCATGTATCATTACTGTTCCTATTGTGAAGCGCTCTGCCATCTTTGGGCATTCCACGTAGGCCCACAAGTGCCTGACCTGTGCAGCACTTTCACGATAGCCATGTGAGGTTAAATTACATATAATGAGGCCCTGATTTTGAGCAGGGTGGCATAGGGTGGGGCACTTAATGCACCTGCAAATACTGGAAGATGAGGATCGGGTATTTACTGGAAGTGGTAAATACCTCCAAATTCTGAGCTCCACTCCATGAAGGTAGCATTAAAGCACCAGACTGTTGTTTTTCCTTTTTACCCGGAGTTTTTGCAAATACATTTTTTTAAACCCATCAGTGAAAAACTGCATGGGTGCAGTCATGCCTGCAAAATACAGAAGTTTCATTTGTGTGTGCTTTGCTTTGTTCCCACCTGTCCTGGTTAATTCCGGACTATTTAACACCCCCCCGCCCCCAGCTGCCACTGTGCGCCCCCTATAATGTACCTTTTGCTACCTCTTGTATTTTGTTTGCTCATATTACTGCCTCATGTAACTTAACGTTTGGTTTTGTAATTTGGTCACTTGTAATTTTCACATTTATCATTACTGTTCCTATTGTGAAAGCGCTCTGACACCTTCGGGCTTCCCACGTAGAACTCCCTTCACACTATCTCTCACTGCAAAGCCGAGAACACACGGGTACAAGGAAGCTGGAAAAAGACTTTGAAAAGCCACGGTTCTGATCATTTGGCTCGCTTCTAAAGCTTGGCATGAATCTCACGTTACCCGCAAAATCGAAGGGCTTTCAAGCGGAGCTCAGTGAAATCGCGCGCCACTGCACTTGCTACTGTTCAAACGATTGAAAAATTAAAAAGCATTGTGATGAGACATTCCTACATTCGTCTGCGACACTTACTTACCGATTTGAACAGGGTCAGGCGAGGCAAGGCACGGCAGGGCAGGGCACAACACACGGGTAAAAGGAAGATAAGCTGGAAAAATACTTTGAAAAGCCACTGTTCTGATCATCTGCATCTGACTTCCTGCATGGCTGCGCGGCGCCCCTGGCTGTTCATCACGGCGCACCAGGGCGCCGCGGCGCACACTTTGGGAACCACAGCCATATTGGGACAGAATAACAACACCACCAGCGACGTCACGTGGCACGTTTTCTGTCGGGCGAAGTGATGACGTGATGACGTGGACTGTGGCGCGCGAGGAGAGGGGATGCATAAACTGGTGTCCTGCGAGATGAGGGGAAAGACCGGACTGGCGGTAAGTGGGATGGGGGGCGGTGCGCTTGTGTGTGCGAGCGTGTGTGTGTGTGCAACGGAGGAGCGTGTGTGTGTGCGCGACGGGGGTCTCTGTATGTGTGCGTGCGTGTATGTGTGCTTGTGTGTGTGTGTCTGTGTGTGCGCATGCGTGCAGAGGGTGCCTGTGTATGTATGCTTCCCAGGAGACAGACACGGCGAGCGCGTTCGCGCGCGCGCGGCCGGCGGAAAAGGCAAAGCGCGCGACCCAGACTGTCTCCTGGGAAGCATGCTCCCTGACATAAGATCTCGGCGAGTACAGCGCTGACGCGCTGTATCGCTACGAGACCTAAAAAGGACATGGCTACCTCTCCTCTAAGAGTTCCTTCCCCTTCTCCTCCACCTATGCCATCACTACCACAACATTCCCCTACAACCTCATTCATACGATATGATGACAACAAGGATGATATAGGGAATAATGCAGATGATCCATCTATTCCTCCAGGCTCACCTGACCCGTGGGATGATTATAACATCCCAAATGTCCCTCAGGAAGACCTATACCCCTCTAGGCCTTCCCCACCAGAAGACACTATGGGCTTCAATCAATTAGTACTGATAATGTTTTGATCCACTACTTTTCTAACACGCAGGAGGAAACGTGAGTTTTACCCCAAGGGACTTGAATCTTTGTCCTGAGGAAGGTGTGCCGATATCCAAGGGCAGTGACACCGAAACGCGTCGACGCCTTTTTTTGACACAAAGAATTCAAGCCCAGTAAATCTCTGGTACACCACCAAAAAAAGGATAAAAAGAGATTTGTTTGAAAACTATCGACAGGGCTCTATGAATCTTACAATTCACAACTGTAACGGTTGCTTTTGACTCTTGGGGTTTTATTTATTTTTATTTTTAATTTCCGATTCCGAATTCACACTGCTGACATTGTTTCTTTACAGTAAATTGTTATGCTTGAAGTTAGGATCTGTTGATACCCTGTTATATGTTAGACCGGATATTGATTTTCACTTATAAATTGGTGAATTAATTTGTAACTGTGATTTTTTACCCACTGTATGGACTGTTCATTCTTTGTGTTTTTAAATGACAACATTAATTCTGAAATGCACTGATTTTTATCTATTTATGTATGTTTTTTCTTTGTTTTAATAAAAAAAAGTCTGAACGGTATAAAAAAGTTTATGACCAATGGTGGTTTCTAGTATGAATGAGTGAATGAACGGTGCTCTCCAGGGATCCTCTATATACTTATTGAGGACTTATTTCACCCAGACCCTGCACAAAAGACTCTGGTTAAAGATCCAATCACTGGTCGATTTAACTCTAAGTTAAAAAAAAAAAACGACCACTAGATACACCTGTACCGGCTCCTCGTGCAAAAAAGGACATGGCTCCTCTCCTCTAAGAGTTCCTTCCCCTTCTCCTCCACCTATGCCATCACTACCACAACATTCCCCTACAACCTCATTCATACGATATGATGACAACAAGGATGATATAGGGAATAATGCAGATGATCCATCTATTCCTCCAGGCTCACCTGACCCGTGGGATGATTATAACATCCCAAATGTCCCTCAGGAAGACATATACCCCTCTAGGCCTTCCCCACCAGAAGACACTATGGGCTTCAATCAATTAGTACACAGAGCTGTGCAGTATCATGGGGTGGACATGCGTACATACCCCGTAGATGAAGACTTCCTAATGGATACCTTTGATAATGCACAAAGATCCTTATCCATTTTACCCGTGCTTAGAGGAGTGATTAAGCATGCTCCTGAAGTCTTTAAAGACCCAGTTAGAACTCTGGTTATAAACCCACGAATAGAGAGGAAATATAAAGCTGCCCCTTCAGACCCAGCATATATTAAAGGCCCAGTACCACTAGACTCGCTTGTGGTTTCCAATGCACGCAAAAGAGCAAATTCACAAACATCACTAGAAGCTCCCCCACCAGATGAAGAGTCTAAGCTCCTTGACGCATTGGTGAAAAGAACTGCGTCTCAAGCAGCAAACATGTGGCGTATTGCCAATACACAAGCATTATTGCCAAGATATGACAGGGCACATTATGACAAATTAGATTTGTTAATGCAGCTCCTCCCTGATAAGTACAAAGATAGAGCAAATGAGCTTATCCAAGAAGGGAAAAATATTACAGACACCTCCATCTGTTGTGCACTTGATGCAGCAGACACTGCCTCCAGAGCAGTTAACACCAGTGTTTTGTTGCGTAGACATGCCTGGCTACGCATATCAGTGTTCAAACCTGAAGTCCAAAGTGCTATACTTCACCAACCCTTCAATGAGCAACACTTATTCGGACCCAACATATATGTATCCCTTGAAAAGATGAAAAAGGATACAGATACGGCAAAATCTATGGGAGCCCTGCAGTCGCAGGCTCCCAGACGTTCATTTCGCCGCTCATCTTACAGAGGCGCCACCAGGGGATACTCTTCAGACACACCTTCTACCTCGTACAAAGCCCCCACACAATCCACCTATAGTAGGGGCTACCAAAGGGGTGGTTACAGAGGTAACCACAATAAGGGCAGAGGATAAAAAAAAAACCCGCTCTGCCTCTACCCCTGCCCAAAGACTCTTCCCCCCCCCCCTTCCCCCGCCCCATTCCACTCCTGTCGGGGGAAGACTACAAGAACACTTACCAGCCTGGGAAAATATCACAGCAGACAGGTGGGTGCTTCAAACAATTCAGCCAGGTTACTGTCTAGAACTAACAACACCCCCCCCCCCCCCCAAACATACCACCCAGGCAGCGTCCAATGTCGCAGGAACATTTGTCACTGCTCAGGCAGGAAGTGATATACCTCCTGCACAAAAATGCAATAGAAATAGTCCCAATGCATCAGCAAAACAAAGGAGTATACTCTACATTTCTTAAATCCAAAGGATGGATCTCTAAGACCTATTCTAGACCTCAGACCTCTAAACATTTACATACAGTCGGATCATTTTCATATGGTCACACTCCAACAAGTCCTTCCGCTCCTGTTACAAAACAACTTCCTTGTCACTAGATCTCAAGAATGCCTACTTTCACATTCCTATCCACAGAGCGCACAGAAAATATCTCAGATTTGTGCTGGACGGGCAGCACCACTACCAGTTCAAAGTGCTCCCATTCGAAGTCACAACAGCACCAAGGGTGTTTACCAAATGCCTAGCAGTAGTAGCAGCACACTTAAGACAGGATATTCACGTCTTCCCATACCTAGACGGCTGGCTCATAAAAGCCAGCTCATACAGCCAGTGTGTACAACACACTCACGCTACCATTCAACTGCTCCACAACTTGGGATTCACAGTAAATCACACCAAATCACATCTGCAACCTTCACACATACAATATCTCGGTGCTACAATAAACACCAGCCTATCCCTCTCCAGCAAGGATAACAAGGGTACAAACTCTCCTAACAAGATTCAAACTACAACACTCGCTTCCAGCTCGAGTGTTCATGCAACTCATAGGAATGATGGCGTCTTGCATATTTATAGTACCTCACGCAAGACTGCAAATGCGTCCACTTCAAGAGTGCCTAGCACGCCAATGGAACCAGGCTTGTGGTCAATTAACAGACCTAGTGTTGGTAGACAGTCGGACTCCTCGCTCTCTGCAATGGTGGAGCACCAAAAACCTTTCAAGGGGCCAACCGTTTCTAGAGACAGTTCCTCAAATAATCCTGACAGCGAACGCATCGCTCTCCGGCTGGGGAGCTCACCTACTGCATCACACCATGCAAGGCAGGTGGACACTGCAACAAAAGTTACTCCACATCAACCACTTGGAGTTACAAGCTGTTTTTCTAGCCCTAAAAGCATTCCAAAAACAAATATCAGGCAAAGCTGTCTTAGTCCGCACAGACAATATGACAGCCCTGTACTACATAAACAAACAAGGGGGAACACACTCTCTGCAGCTCTCTGTTAGCACAGCAGCTATGGAGATGGGCTATACCACTAAAGATCTTCCTCTTACCCCAACACAATCCAGGAGTACAAAACACCATGGCAAATCTGCTAAGTCGACAGACACAGCAGATCCACGAGTGGGAACTTCATCCGCAAGTTCTTCAACCGTTCTTTCAAATGTGGGGACAACCTCAGATACACCTCTTCGCCACCCACGAAAACGCAAAATGTCCAAACTTTGCCGCCAGATATCCACACCCGCTGTCCAAAGACAATGCGATATGGTTGAACTGGTCAGGACAATTTGCGTACACTTTTTCTCCTCTCCCACTACTTCCTTTAGTGGTACGCAAGCTACAGCAACATTCCCTAACACTCATTCTAGTTGCTCCAACTTGGGCCAGACAACAGTGGTACACCACGCTGCTGCAACTATCTGTGGTACCACACCAGAAACAAAGCCTATCTCCACGCCTATTAACACAGAACCATGGAGAGATCAGACACCCGGACCCAGCTCAACTCAACCTAGCAATCTGGCTCCTGAAGTCATAGAGTTTGGTTACGTCAGCCTTCCTCCAGAATGTATGAACGTTATTAAAGAAGCTAGACGTCTCACTACTAGAGCATGTTATGCTGCTAAATGGAAACTGTTTGTGATCTAATGTCAAAACAACCACATAAATCCTTTAGATGGGTCTATTCAACACATCATAGGATGCCTATTACACCTTCAAAAGTGTAATTTAGCCTATATGTCTATCAGACTACACCTTGTTGCCATTTTTTTTTTTAAACTTTATTTTTGTTGTAGAGCTAGACATTGTACATCTATTCAATCTGGTTTACTCACCAGCGTACATCGCGGCATGCTCATTTACAGTACAACATAAGTATGACAGCCATTTAGCCCACAACCCGGAGGCCGGGCGGCGTTCGTTATCAATGTCGCGAGCAGCACCCGCGTGATAAAACCTTAGTCACTGTGTGTCAGAGACGTATAGCAACTGCTTTTATAGTTCACCACCCTTCTACTCATCTAGATAACCAAACCCATGCACTTAGTGGTATGTATTACTCAAGTATTTTCAGTTTGGAGCCTCGTCCTGGTGGTATTAAATATCTATCTGTAGTGAACTACTAGTAGTGCTCTGTTCCCATCCTATTCTTTATGGAGTCATCAGCCTAAGTCCTCCTACTTAGAACTTTAGAACATACCATCTGTTGGGTACTAATAGGTCCTATTATACTAAAGGGACCGAATGTTTCGAACTCCCCCACTAAACCCCTCCTCCCCCCGAACTGCAGGTGGTGTGGGCTACAACAATTTCTTCCAACAACTCAAATGGAGGAGACCTGTTGGATTCCATCTATGCATCTGTATCTCACATGGAACAACTCTCTAAACTTTCTCGGTTTATTCTTCTTCTGGGGCTAGGGTATCACTCAACACCCTCACTAGTTCGGTCCATGTGCGCGCTGCTTCCAAACTTTTCTCATTAGCCGTACGGGCTACCTGGCGCAATCTGACCATGGTCTCACTATGGGCCCATTTATGGAGTTCGTTCGCCCATCGCTTACTGGATGGACCCTCCCTTGACTTCCAGTGTCAAGTGATTTCCCTCTGTGCCAGAATTAGGCCCAGATCAATTAATTTGTTAGTTATCTTGGTCTTCCTGGTGTGAGGAAACCACAGCAACAAACAAGTCGCCATAGTATATTCCACTTGCCTTTCCGTGACCTCATTAAGAAGCTTTCCCACCTCAGTCCAGTATGTCCCCAGTTTCAGACATTCCCACATCATGTGTTCTATCTCTACATCGGGTGCCAGGCATCTGGGACATGCCGCGTCCTGCACATGGAAATACTTCCTGATCTTTCCCGGTGTTAGGTACGCCCTGTGAATCGTAAAGAAATGTACCTGCTGAATTTGTGCATTCCTACATCCCTTCCAGGTCCTTAACATATTGCTACCCCAGGTTGCGTCTGGTATTGACTTCCCCACACTCGCTTCCCACATCTGTTTGAGACCCGTCGGAGGTACCAGCCCTTCATTTAGCATTCGTGTGTGCAGGCAAGTGACCGCTTTGACCGTTCCCTCCGCCATCACCACATACTGGCAAGCCATCGTGGTCTGCCGTTCTGACTGCCCGGTCTTCCAATGCTTCCGCATCTCAGTGGTGACTGCCATGTGCAATAGAAAACCTCCGTCCGGAAGTCCGAATTGTTCTTGTTGCGCCTCGTAGGGCAACAACTCACCATCGGCATATAGGTCGCCCACCATTTGCAACCCCATCTCCTCCCACTCCAGTAGTTGAGACCAGTCCCCTCCATGTGGCAATGCGGTTAGCAAGCCTAGAGGGATCTCGGGTGCGTACGGGTGCACCACTTTTGCTCTCTTTTGACTCCTATTCCAGCACATTCTCAGGGTCTTCTCTTCCACGGTTAAATCCCGGATCACTAGGTGCTGTTGCAGAACTATGTAAGATAGGACATGCCTCGGTATCCCCGATCCGCGCGCTTCTTTTGGGCCCCTAAACTCCTGTGCTATATTTTGTTAGGATCTGCAGCTGTGCCGCCAAATAATATAGTTCAAAATTAGGGACCGCTAGTCCCCCCTCCTGTTTCGGCTGCAACAGTGTATCCATTGCTACCCTTCTCCGTCTTCCCCCCCCCCCTCCCAATAGAAAATCGATGGTAAGTGTCCTCAGCTCCCGGAAGTACCGAGGAGGCACCCATATCGGGAGTGTACGGAAGTAATAGAGTAGGTGTGGTAAGGCCACCATCTTAAGTAGTGCAACTCTCCCCAACACCGAGAGGGGTAGTGTTGCCCAAAATGCCATGTTACCCCTAAGTGCCCTTATGCAGCGCCCTATATTCCCTTCCAACATATCTTCTACTTTATGAAATATCCGTACCCCTAGATAAGTGAAGCACAAGCGCTCCCATACCAAATCAACATCTAGTTGCGGCTGGAGTGTATCCGCCCTCAGTGGGAATACACATGTTTTGTTCCAATTCACCCGCAGTCCCAATAGCCTCCCAAAGGTCCTCAACATGCTCACTGCCCCCTCCAGGGCGACCGTAGTGGTCGCTAAAAACAGGAGCAAATCATCCGCATATAATGATATATAATACGGAAATCCCTCGCAGACCAAACCGCTATACTCTGCCCCTGATCTGGCATAGACCGCTAATGGTTCTATTGCTAATGCAAACAGCAGTGGTGATAGGGAACACCCCTGGCTCGTACCTCTCCGTACCGGATATTCTGGCGATATGGTTGAGCCCAGGCGAACCCTAGCTGCTGCTGAGGAATACAAGACCTTTGTCCAACGTCAGAAATTCTCGCCCAGTCCGAATTTCTCTAGAACCCTATCCAGATATTCCCATTCAAGGCTAACAAACGCCTTTTCTATATCCACTGATAATACTGCTGGCGTCGCCTCCGCCCCAAGATCAGTACTTAATACTCCCACCAAGCGCCGGACATTATGTGAGGTGTTCCTAGTTGGTATAAACCCCGCCTGATCAGCATGAACCAAGGCCGTCATGTGAGGTAGTAACCTTGAAGCCAGAATGCGACTCAGTATTTTGTAGTCCACTGTCAGCATGGACAGTGGTCTATAGGGGGTCACGTCCTCGCTCTCTCTTCTCGGTTTCGACAAGGGGACGACTAGCGCCACCCTCATGGATTCAGGTAGTTTACCCAATTCAAACACTTCATTATAAACCTCCTGCAACTGGGGCGCTAGAGAGTGGATGTATGTTGCATAAAATTCTATTGGGAGACAATCTACCCCTGGGGTCTTGTTTCTAGCCATGTATTTGATTGCCCCTCTGATCTCCGCTATCGTGACAGCCTGGCCAAGTTCCTTAACGTCCTCCTCTTCTAGCTGCGGAAGCGCGAGCCCTGCTAGATAATCCTCAATATCAGACATTTCCGCCTCTAAGTGACTCTGGTATAGAGTGGTATAGTACCTGAAGAAGCGGGAAATAACTTCAGTCTGAGAATAGACCACCTCCCCGGATTCTGATCGGACATTTAGGACTAGGTCTCTTTGGTTCGCCATTCTCACCAGGAGCGTGCCTACTTTATCTCCATCCGCATGTACCTTTGCTCTATACTGCTTATAGTCATAACTACGTAACCTTTCTGTCTCAGTGGCCAAGCGCTCCCTAGCCGTTAGAAGCCGATCCTGCAACTCTCTCTGTTCCGGTCTCAGCTTCTCAACTTCCCTTAATTCCTCCTCTGCCTTCTGGACATCATTCAACACCACACTACTTTCCCCCCTATATTTACCAATACAGAGCCCTCAATACTACTTTAAAAGCATTCAACTCCATTCCTCTAGCATATGTTGACTTCTTATTTATAGTGAAATATTGTTCAATACCCCTCTGGATATCGTCCCTAAAGGACTGATCTTCCAGTGTGTCTGGTTTAAGTCGCCATGTGGGAATCTCCGTCCTCACCTGCTGCCATTTAAAGGACACCAATTGTGGATTATGATCAGATATAGTCCTTGCTAGGTACTCGGAGTGTGTTGCCAATGGTGCTAGTGATTGGGTGCACAGCACTGCGTCAATTCTAACATGTAGCTCATGAAGAGCAGAAAAGGAGTAGTCTCTATCCTCAGGGTGCTGCACTCGCCACACGTCAATTAACCCCCACCCATTCTGCCACTCAGCTCTCTTCTTTGCGATCTTTCGGACCTGGGATTCCCCTAGCGGGGGTGTGACCTGTCCAGCTCCACAGCCGTAATTGAGTTAGTCTCCACCTACTATTACCTGACCAGCCAGGAAATACGCTAATTTTCCAGATATGGTGTCAAAGAATCGGGGCTGGTCTACGTTCGGAGCGTATACGCTACATAGTACCATCTCTCTACCATATAGCTTCCCCGCTACCGCCACATTTCTGCCTTCAGGATCTACCACGGTTTGTGTGGCCTGAAACGGGATTCCCGCCCTTACCCACACCAATGCTCCCCTGGCAAACGCCGAGTAAGTGGTGCCAAACACCTGACCCCTCCATCTTTTCTGTAGTGCAACACACTCCTGTTTGGTAAGATGCGTCTCTTGCAACAACGCGATTTGTATCCCCCTTCTCATTAAATATGCATGTACCTTGTGACACCTTGACATAGTATGTAATCCACGCACGTTCCATGTGATACAGTTTAACTCGGGTAACGTTCCCATTGCAACCCCTCCAGTCCTCCTTCCCCTGTATGTTTTGTATGCCCACACGTTATGTCAAGCACCAGTTTTAGCGACACCATGTTACAGCAAGCCTTTTACACTTTTTGTCACAGAACGTGAAGGTACTGCATTGTCGGTACTCACGCAGGATCAAGCAGGTTCACACAAACCGTGTGCTTACTTTTCTAGTACATTGGATCCAGTAGCCCAGGCTCTGCCTGCGTGCTTGAAATCAGTTGCAGCAACAGCTCTAGCAATCAGACAAAGTGATTCAATAGTGTTAGGACATCCATTAACAGTACAAGTTCCACACTCCGTGGAAGTTCTTTTAAACCGAACACAGACTCAACACTTGACTATAGCAAGATTGACAGGTTATGAATTGACATTGTTTCAGCCACACATAGAAATTAGACGTTGTAATACATTGAACCCTGCTACACTTTTGCCATTAACTGAAACAGACCCATTGGCACATGATTGTATTGAAGTCATTACCATCACGACGAAACCCAGACAAGACTTGACAGACACCGCATTACCAGATCCAGACCTGACACTTTATGTGGATGGTTCATGCATGAGAACAAGTACAGGAGAATTAGTGGCCGCCTACGCAGTCACAACAGAAACTGAAGTCATTGAAACAAATTGTATTGACACCCTGTCAGCCCAAGCAGCAGAGCTCATCGCTCTGACACAAGCCTGTATTCAAGCCAAGAGCAAGAGAGTTAACATATACACAGATTCCCGTTATGCATTCGGAGTCGTACACGACTTCGGTGTCCTCTGGCGAGAGAGAGGTTTTTTGACTTCTCACGGTGCCAAAATTCAACACGGTCCTCTCATTCAGACTCTGTTAGATGCAATACATCTGCCTACAGCAATATCCATCATGAAGTGCAAGGCATATACAAAGGTTACAGATACTATTTCCCAGGGTAACGACCTGGCAGACCGAACCGCAAAACATACAGCTCAGAATCAGATTCACACCACTGACCTGACAAAGACAATAGTCGCGACACCGACACATTGCATGACAGTTAAGGATCCCGCCCTAGATGTAATTGACATACAGACACATGCTACACCAGACGAAATCAAGAAATGGACTGAACTAGGAGGGATCCAGACAGAACAGGGATGGATGACGAAGGGAAAATCCACATGGTTTCTCCCCGACTCTATGGTTCAAGTTATCATTAATACAGTACACAGTCCAGCGCATTTAGGAGAAAAAGCCATGTTAGACAGTATTCAACACCTCTGGTTCAACAAACATTTACGAGCAGTAGCCAAACAGAAAGTGCGTACGTGCATGATTTGTTGTCAGTTCAACCCAGGTAAAAGCATTCCCGTAGAGCAAGGTGGATTTTATCCTCCCGATCACCCTTTTGAAGTCCTCCAGATGGATTATATCCAGATGGAACGTTGTCGAGGTTTCAAATATGTCCTCGTAGTTGTATGTGCACTTTCCCGTTGGACAGAAGCATATCCAGTCCCAGATTACACTGCTCCGACCACTGCCAAGCAGCTGGTTCGTGAATTCTTCCCCAGATATGGTTTGCCCCGCATCGTATACTCAGACAACGGTCAGCCATTCTCGTCCGAGCTTATGAAGCAGGTATCACTCCTGCTAGGCTACCAATGGAAGTTCCACTGTGTCCGGCATCCCGAGGCAGCAGGTCTTGTGGAACGTCATAATCAGACTCTGAAAATTCGTCTTGCTAAAATCTGTAGGGAGAAAGGTGTCGACTGGATAGTAGCTTTGCCAGTCGCTCTTTTCTATATGAGAATGGTCGCACACTCCAGAACAGGGCTATCCCCGTACGAGGTGGTCTTTGGTAGGCCACCGAATATGTGGGGGACGCCTTTGCCTAGAAAAATTACCGATGTCGATTGTAATATGTTGACAGATTACCTTGCCTCCTTGATGTCTGCACTACAATCATGTCGTTCACAGGTCGCTGCAGCCTTTCCCGACAACACCGAGGTGAAACCGCATGACGTTGTTCCAGGAGACATCGTCCTCGTGAGGAACTTCGACAGGAAAAGTCCGCTGGAGCCCCGTTGGCAGGCGCCGAAGTTGGTGCTTCTTACAACCAGGACCGCAGTGAAGGTGGAGGGCCGCAAGGGATGGCTCCACTCGAGTCACGTGAAGAGATTTCATGCATTGCCAGAGACTGACTCACCCTCCCCCTCTAAGGACTGTCCAGATTCTAGTGACTCTAAACTTCCCCTGATAGAGAAAACTCCACAGCAGGAGTATAAAGAAAAATTGAGGTCTAGCAAGTCAGACAGTTTAATTGTTTAAGTCCTCCCCTAGGTGAATCGGTTAGACGTGTTTTCTGACATGTATCCCCTAGACCCCAACAGAGAGAGAGATAGACAGAAACAGCTCAAGAAACGTGAATATTGCAAATCTCTTCGCAGCCACTGCATTGTGACACTATTGATTATGTTTTTTCTGAGCCTTATGATTAATGCTGCAAGTGTGCTTCTACATGTATACTATCCTATTTTCAAGCGTGCACAGTCTCCCTTCAATGTTACTGCCGAGCATTCTTTCAGTGAACTGCCCCCGCATGAATTGTCTTACAGACTTGCGCTGCGCAACAATACATTCATTAGTATGTTACATCATTCCCATCAGACCAGCAACGCTACAAATTGTTGGATATGTGGCCGACTCCCTCCCTATCAGAAATACAAGGGAGTTCTGCCTCTTTTTCCGTACCCGTTCACACACAATGGATCCTGTGGTGCATGGTTTAGTTTGATTAATTCCTTGAATTCAGATTCTGTAGTTTACCAGGGTAACTGGGTATGGGGAAACCTGAACACTGTTCTGCATAAAGTATGTTTCCCTGACAAGGAGGGTCTCCCCAAAAGGACGGGAACTGATCTAGAAAATGAAGTATATGGATTAGGTAACTTTACACTTAACCTCATGATTCTGAGTGTTGAATCGGAAACAGAACCAGTCTTGCCCGCCATGTCCGTACTTCCAGTCAAAGGTGAATTATGTGTCAGAAAGAATGGTTCAGTACACCTGGGTCATAGTAAATGTACTACTGTGATCAAATTCAGTGAGAAGGGCAAGTCTACATTCAAAGCTTCTCGTCATTCCTACTTCATTTGTGGTCATACCGCATATATACGTTTACCTCTAGACTGGGATGGCACCTGTTACATTGCATGCCTTCTGCCACCTGTTTTTCTAGCCCCTCCTGATTATCATAGGGATACCCATCTAGTACACAATAGACCACAGAGAGATCTCCCGATTGTCGACTACACTGAAACGGCATGGGAGCAATACACAGATTTCAATAAAGGTTTCTTTCCCTACTTAGGTGCTGTCTTTAATAGTAAACTGATACGAAAATTAACTAGAACCCTTGAAGCTGTAGTGAATGAAACTACTTCCGCCCTAGGTAACTTAACAGAGGAGCAGTCTGCTATGCGGATTGTTGTTCTTCAAAATCGTCTCGTCCTTGACGTCATCCTGGCCGATAGGGGCGGAGCTTGTAGAGTCATCGGATCGAGCTGCTGTGTTTTCATTCCAGAAAACGCGCCATCAGTATATAAAGCCATTACCCGTCTTCATAAGATTGCAAGTCTGATACACCAGAATCCAGGCACCTGGACTTGGTCCGGTTGGTTCTGGACCACGTTGTCAGCCTGGGGATGGAAAGTCCTATCCTTCCTAGGTATAGCCCTTCTTATAGTATTCAGTTGTTGCCTATGTCTGCAATGTGGGCCAGCGATTTGCGGCTTGTGCGCCACATCATGTATTCCTCATTCAAGTTCACATTCAAAACGCCGTAAGAAGAAAGAAGAGCAAATGATGTTACATGAACAGATTGATAGATTAATGAGGATTGATATATCATGAAGGGTCCGTAGGGGACAAGGAGGGAATGAGGTAATATGAATTTTTATGGTCAATTGTGTCCCCTATCGTAGACCCCAACGGCTCCATGTACGTGCTTCTAGTACATGTAAGTTTCCTCCACAACCAGCTATGAAGACGCAAATACATTTGCGTCCAACGTTAACATGTCCTCTTTCAGATCCACCATGAATGGGTCCGATATTCAGTTCCTAAGTGTGCCTTGCCAACGTCTTTACATGGTGCACTTTCACGTTTTTCTGGCCCTGGCGAGTTGGGCCTTGTTTTCTGCCATTCAAGCCTTTTCCTGCCTTCTGCCTCTGGAAGCTACAGCCTGGACCTGCATTTGTATCCATGACCTTTTACTTACTCCCTGCGTGGCTAGCGGTGCTTGGCTCGGCCTGCTCGCCTGCCAAGACTGTATTCAGCCTTCAAGTTATCTGCTCCGCTCCTCGAAAAATACATTCCTGTCTAGTAGTTTAGGTAAACATCCTTCCCAGCTGCAGAGCACAGGGCCCGACCTTTCTGTCTCCATGCAAGTAATTCATAGCTTCCGTTACCATGGTAGGCCCATGGCCCCCTTGCCTTACACGTAGACACGCAGTCGCATATGCACGCATTAGCAGTCAGTATAGAATAGCCTCTGCCCGAGACACCTTTCCTTCTAGATAATACAGTTCCTCAAACACAAGATAATAGATATGATTTGGGATTAGGTTGTTCTGACACACCAGACTTCTGTCTCCACATGTAGGGCTAAATGTCAAGTCCCCTTCACCCTCCAGTTACACGTCAATCACACGTCATGCTGCTGCGCGTGCATCTCTGCCACATGTTTTTGCTGACTCTGCAGGATCCTTCTAGGGATCCACCCATTCATGACACCTCTATGTGACGTTTCTAGCACACACCTCCGTGTACGCCCTTGTGCACGCCTTCTGTTATGTACTCCTGTTCTTATCTCATTTCTCTCAGCTGTTACGCCTTCTGCATTCAATACTACTGTATGCATTGACTATATATATGATATCCTGTTAATAAATCATTGTACATGTCCATTGCAATTCCCATCCTGAACCCTCGTGGTGATGGATCATGCTACCTGGTTCGAACCAATTCCTTTTTAAGGAATAAAACCTTCATAAACCTCAGATGCCACGGACTCTGCCTTTTCATTTTGACGGAGTTATTCTTATTGAACTTTACCGCATAAATTCCGTATAGGTAATTAAAATTTACCACAAAATTGGCGCCCGAACAGGGACCCCTCCCCCACCCCACGCGCCGGCGGTGCGTTGAAGGCCTGGTCCCCTGCCACAGCGCTGACGGACAACTACGCGTACCCGCAGGATTTCCTGTATCTCCCTCAGGCCAACGGAGGTGACTGAGGCTGCGATCGACACCCAGACGAGGCGGTGAGGAGTGCGGAGGATCCCGACCAGAGCCTAGCTGAGAGAGCAAAGTCCGAGGTATCCGGAGGCCCACCAGTTCCGAAGTGCTTACGTCACGAGTCGAGTCGAGTCCGGTCCAGTCCAGTCCAGTATCGAGTTTCCGAGGCCTTCTGTTCCGTGCTTCCCGGTGAGTACCGTTGCCAGGGACGCATCTAGACGAGCGCATTAATTTGTGCCGGTCAAGACGGGTTTGGGTACACAGACCCGGTCTGCACTGTTTAGCGGTGTATCTGTACTGTTTAGCAGTATATCCAGTATGCAATTAGCTAGTTTTATTCTAATCATTATTGTTCGTTCTGAAATGTTTTAGTATGTTTTAATGTCGTGGTATGAGTGATTGTTCGATCTACATTATTGTGTTTACTGTATTAGTTGTGTCCAAGCTCAAGTAAGTATCAAGTCCCACGTAGTACGGCTGAAACATGCCGTTGTTCTCCAAACTGAAACAGATAGGAACTAGAAAAGGGATTCTAGAAGAAGCAGTGCCTGTTCCACCTAGGGACACTCCAGGGCACTTTATGTACCACAAACATGGCCCAGATGCCATATTATATCTCGATCTGTGGGTAGACTATACCAAAGATTTAGTAGAGAGTCAGACATGGCCCGCTACAGGGACATGGGATGCCGATTGCATCATGAGAGTAGAAGAAGCGTTATGGAAAAAGAAAGCCAGACAGTCACAGAAAGACGCCATTGAACTATGGCGTAAAGAATCGCACAGGCGCACAGAGAAAGCACTCAGAAAAGCAGAAAAACATAGAGAGGATTCAGACAAAGCCCAAGAAAACGTATTAGTTGAGGAGGGGATACGAGTAAAAGCAGAACAAGTAGACCAACAACGAAACACTCTTATGAATGGTATGTATCCTCTGCTGGCCGAGGGTTTACCTAAGGCCACTCCGGAAATACCGAAGGATCTGCCCCCTCCATTGCTCCCGACTAAAGTACATCATAAGACCACAAAAGACATATTTCTTTCTTCCTATTTAGACGACGTAGCTCCCGCATATGCAAATAGACGTGTCCATGTACCACCCGATGACGGCACCCCACCCCGAAATAATAACCTACTTCCGCAACAACAGACTCCTCCTCCCGCTCCACATCCTCCTCCCGTTCTACATCCTGCACCTGTTCTCCCAACTCTTCCTGCACCTATTCTTCCTATCATGCATCCACAAAATCCTTTTGGACCTGGCACCTCAGGAGGTGCGACAGGAGGTTTTCAAACGCCACCACAAGCACACCGATTGACTTATAGAGATTTAGCGCAACAACGTACACCTCAAACAGCTAATTACGACATACTTAAAGAGCCTCTTACAGACTGTAGATATGATCCAGTACCCGGTAAAGACGACAGAATGATGCTTGCATCAGTACGGTTGCGACGAGTCGCAAACTTTTTATTGTAACTACCAGGAATGGTTGATCATCTAGACAGAATATATCATTTTGTTCAAACAGGGGAAGGTCCTGAAAGTATTGGCGAGGCCATGGCTTACCAAAAAGTCGACACTCAAGGCATGATATTACGGTTTTTCATAAACTGCCTAATAAGAGACCAAGACAGGCCTGGTGTAGACCAGGAAGAAATGAGAGCACTTAATAAATGGGGTCAGAATATAGCAGACGGAAAACATGATAAACAGGGTTGTATAGATAACATGTACCGAAGGATCCGAAAAGCAGTATTAAAAATACACGAGAGAAGACAGCCAGAACCAGAAATAGATACAGATCAGAATGAATCCTCGGAGGAGGAGGAACAACCAGAAACGACAACAGGACAATTACCAGCTAGAGAAATGATAGCATACGTAGGTAAGGGAAGACCTTTTAATAATTCAATGCGACCGGTACGCCCAGAAAGTAAAAGAATTTTTCAAGCTGCCATGTCAAATCCGAAGACCCCTGAACATCTATTTCAGGCTACTGATAGAATACTTCAAGAACGAATGGGGTACCATGTACTCAATACCATGGATGAACAAGAATTGGCCAGGTCAGCAGTACAATGGGCTGACAATCCTGAGAAATATAGTGATGACGGTTTAGCGCAGACCTTTTTAAACCTTTCCCCTGACGAACAGAAATTTGCTGGAATATATATGATTCAGCATCTCATTACATTATTCAAAGGCCAACATTCTGATCCAGGTCCCTTACCTGATATTTTAATAGAACTACTCTCGCCCCAATGGAGAGGTCTAGGTACCGACTTAATTAAAGTAATTCTAGAACATCGACACAGGTATAATACCTTTCTGAATACACAGTTTGTTCCAGCTCCACCCGTAGAAAGAAAAATGTATTACATAGACAGACAGAATCCCTTGCGAGAAGTGCATCCAGTCCAGAATGATGATAATACCTTTAGATGCGTATTTGTGTACACGCCCATAACTAAAATGGAACTATTGGAGATGAAGAAATTAGTGCCTAGTCACGATAAAGACCCTGCAGGTTTCCACCGTGAAATCAAAGACATGTTACTCATGGGGGATTATACCTATCCCGACATTATGAAAATATTGAAAGTGTTAATGCCTGCCGGTATTTACGAGAAACTCAAAGAAAAAGATTGGGAGGTGGGAGAACAAAAGATTGATTGGACTGCATTAGGAAATGAAGAAAATCTTCGAACCCCAGGAACAGGGCTTGGGGACAAATCTAAAGCATTACCAGGATTGTTAGTGCAAGTATTGCCACGTTTATTAGCAACGAAAAAGGAGGACTGGGATGCAATCTCAGCCTGTAAACAGAAACCCGATGAAGACACTAGTGATTTTTATTCCCGATTTGAGAAATGTTTTGGTATTAATAGTGGCCTGAAAGCAAGTAGCGAGTCATATCCACATCTTTTCGTAACCAAGTTAGTCGAGAATTCCCTGCCCCAAGTTAAAAATCGTGTACAGAAAGTCGAGAGCACATGGCAGGCAAATACGCCTTCACAAATGTTACAAATGTTACAGTACTACCAGAATAGAATTAGAGAAGAACAAGAACACGAACAGAGACGCATGAAAGACACGAAAATGAAAATGTTAGTTGCTCAGTCAGTTCCAGCTGACGGTCAGAAAAAGGGCACGACACAGTCTAATAATTCAGCAGCTCCTGTTAAAGGGACATGCAACTATTGTAAACAGCCAGGTCACTATATAAACGATTGTGCAGTTTTGAAACATAATATACTTACTGGAAAAACTAAAGAGAGACCGCGTCCTCCTAGACAGGACCAGGTCCAACAACAAGCACCCCAGAATATCCAGCCTATGCAAGCCTCACAACAGACAGTACAGACAGTAGCGGTACCACAGCCACAACCGATTGCCGCAACACAACATGCATCACAGCAGATGTACCAGTATGCCCAGACTGATTATCCCGACTATCAGCGATACACATGAAACAGCCTAGAGAGGGAAGTTGGCTTGCCTCTTATTGAGGTTCCTATAGATCAAGAGGGTCCTTATGTACACAGTCCAGTATTAGGGAAAGACAGAAAGTTTTTAATTGATACAGGGGCAAGCCGAACAACGATAAGTCATGACGAGGTCCCAGGTGCACCCCTCTCAGGCTCACAGAATGTTTCCCTTGGTTTTTCAGGCAAGCCTATTATTAATGAAGTATCGCAACCACTTCCCCTTGCAGTTGGTCCATTAACACGTACTACAGATTTATTGCTCACAAAGTCATGTCCAGAAAACTTGCTAGGTATCAAGACTCTGAAAGCTCTAGGAGCTGTTATTTGCTGTTCTCCGGAAGGAGTACGATTGTTTTTGCGTGACTTTAAAGGTCACTATGTGTTGAGAGATATTGATCCCCGATTACAGAATGTACCTGCACATTTATGGGCGCAAGGCCCCACTGATGTAGGTTGTATGCACATTACACCGTATCGAGTCACACTCAAGCCAGGAGTTGTTTTACCACGAATTCGACAATACAAGTTACCCCCAGATGCTGTAGTGGCTTTGCTGAAAATCATTGACGAGCTCATTGCACAAGGAGTGGTTGTAGAAACCAACTCGAATTTATGTAATTCTCCTATCATTCCAATTCTTAAACGCACTGATCCCAATGCACCACCAGTCTATCGATTAGTTATTGATTTGCGCGAATTGAATAAATGCATTGTACCACAGTACCCTGTGGTCCCAGATATCTCATCTCTATTGACAGCTATTGATTCTGAGGCAACGTTCTTTACTGTAATTGATCTGAAGAACGCCTTCTTTAGTGTCCCAATTGATCCGGAAAGCCAATACCTTTTCGGATTCTGTTTAAATGGACGAAGCTTCAAATTTGCACGCGCACCTCAAGGATTCACAGAAAGCCCCAGCATCTATAGCCAAGCACTGAAAAGACAACTCAACAGTATTCACATGCCTGACAACACTGCCCTGCTCCAGTATGTCGATGATCTACTGATCACCGCCCGAAGTGAACCTGAATGTGAACTAGCGTCATTGACGGTTTTACATTTCCTGGCTGACAAGGGGCACAAGGTGTCCCCTTCGAAGCTGCAATTCTGTGTTCAGCAAGTGGTGTACCTTGGGCACTTGCTGTCCAAATGGGGGAGACAGCTAACGCCTGACCGCATCCAGTTAATTGCAAGCATGTTACCACCCAGGACACAAAAGGAGGTGCAGGCTTTTATAGGCCTCACTTCTTACTGCAGACAATGGATCCCTCAGTATGCATTTCTAGCAAAGCCACTCATTCAGTTGACAACTCAGGAGGCAGCGTCTTCGACTGTCCTCCCTTGGACTCAGGAACATACACAAGCTTTTGACGACTTAAAGAAAGCCTTATGTCAAGCACCAGTTTTAGCGACACCATGTTACAGCAAGCCTTTTACACTTTTTGTCACAGAACGTGAAGGTACTGCATTGTCGGTACTCACGCAGGATCAAGCAGGTTCACACAAACCGTGTGCTTACTTTTCTAGTACATTGGATCCAGTAGCCCAGGCTCTGCCTGCGTGCTTGAAATCAGTTGCAGCAACAGCTCTAGCAATCAGACAAAGTGATTCAATAGTGTTAGGACATCCATTAACAGTACAAGTTCCACACTCCGTGGAAGTTCTTTTAAACCGAACACAGACTCAACACTTGACTATAGCAAGATTGACAGGTTATGAATTGACATTGTTTCAGCCACACATAGAAATTAGACGTTGTAATACATTGAACCCTGCTACACTTTTGCCATTAACTGAAACAGACCCATTGGCACATGATTGTATTGAAGTCATTACCATCACGACGAAACCCAGACAAGACTTGACAGACACCGCATTACCAGATCCAGACCTGACACTTTATGTGGATGGTTCATGCACGAGAACAAGTACAGGAGAATTAGTGGCCGCCTACGCAGTCACAACAGAAACTGAAGTCATTGAAACAAATTGTATTGACACCCTGTCAGCCCAAGCAGCAGAGCTCATCGCTCTGACACAAGCCTGTATTCAAGCCAAGAGCAAGAGAGTTAACATATACACAGATTCCCGTTATGCATTCGGAGTCGTACACGACTTCGGTGTCCTCTGGCGAGAGAGAGGTTTTTTGACTTCTCACGGTGCCAAAATTCAACACGGTCCTCTCATTCAGACTCTGTTAGATGCAATACATCTGCCTACAGCAATATCCATCATGAAGTGCAAGGCATATACAAAGGTTACAGATACTATTTCCCAGGGTAATGACCTGGCAGACCGAACCGCAAAACATACAGCTCAGAATCAGATTCACACCACTGACCTGACAAAGACAATAGTCGCGACACCGACACATTGCATGACAGTTAAGGATCCCGCCCTAGATGTAATTGACATACAGACACATGCTACACCAGACGAAATCAAGAAATGGACTGAACTAGGAGGGATCCAGACAGAACAGGGATGGATGACGAAGGGAAAATCCACATGGTTTCTCCCCGACTCTATGGTTCAAGTTATCATTAATACAGTACACAGTCCAGCGAATTTAGGAGAAAAAGCCATGTTAGACAGTATTCAACACCTCTGGTTCAACAAACATTTACGAGCAGCAGCCAAACAGAAAGTGCGTACGTGCATGATTTGTTGTCAGTTCAACCCAGGTAAAAGCATTCCCGTAGAGCAAGGTGGATTTCATCCTCCCGATCACCCTTTTGAAGTCCTCCAGATGGATTATATCCAGATGGAACGTTGTCGAGGTTTCAAATATGTCCTCGTAGTTGTATGTGCACTTTCCCGTTGGACAGAAGCATATCCAGTCCCAGATTACACTGCTCCGACCACTGCCAAGCAGCTGGTTCGTGAATTCTTCCCCAGATATGGTTTGCCCCGCATCGTATACTCAGACAACGGTCAGCCATTCTCGTCCGAGCTTATGAAGCAGGTATCACTCCTGCTAGGCTACCAATGGAAGTTCCACTGTGTCCGGCATCCCGAGGCAGCAGGTCTCGTGGAACGTCATAATCAGACTCTGAAAATTCGTCTTGCTAAAATCTGTAGGGAGAAAGGTGTCGACTGGATAGTAGCTTTGCCAGTCGCTCTTTTCTATATAAGAATAGTCGCACACTCCAGAACAGGGCTATCCCCGTACGAGGTGGTCTTTGGTAGGCCACCGAATATGTGGGGGACGACTTTGCCTAGAAAAATTACCGATGTCGATTGTAATATGTTGACAGATTACCTTGCCTCCTTGATGTCTGCACTACAATCATGTCGTTCACAGGTCGCTGCAGCCTTTCCCGACAACACCGAGGTGAAACCGCATGACGTTGTTCCAGGAGACATCGTCCTAGTGAGGAACTTCGACAGGAAAAGTCCGCTGGAGCCCCGTTGGCAGGCGCCGAAGTTGGTGCTTCTTTCAACCAGGACCGCAGTGAAGGTGGAGGGCCGCAAGGGATGGCTCCACTCGAGTCACGTGAAGAGATTTCATGCATTGCCAGAGACTGACTCCCCCTCCCCCTCTAAGGACTGTCCAGATTCTAGTGACTCTAAACTTCCCCTGATAGAGAAAACTCCACAGCAGGAGTATAAAGAAAAATTGAGGTCTAGCAAGTCAGACAGTTTAATTGTTTAAGTCCTCCCCTAGGTCAATCGGTTAGACGTGTTTTCTGACATGTATCCCCTAGACCCCAACAGAGAGAGAGATAGACAGAAACAGCTCAAGAAACGTGAATATTGCAAATCTCTTCGCAGCCACTGCATTGTGACACTATTGATTATGTTTTTTCTGAGCCTTATGATTATTGCTGCAAGTGTGCTTCTACATGTATACTATCCTATTTTCAAGCGTGCACAGTCTCCCTTCAATGTTACTGCCGAGCATTCTTTCAGTGAACTGCCCCCGCATGAATTGTCTTACAGACTTGCGTTGCGCAACAATACATTCATTAGTATGTTACATCATTCCCATCAGACCAGCAACGCTACAAATTGTTGGATATGTGGCCGACTCCCTCCCTATCAGAAATACAAGGGAGTTCTGCCTCTTTTTCCGTACCCGTTCACACACAATGGATCCTGTGGTGCATGGTTTAGTTTGATTAATTCCTTGAATTCAGATTCTGTAGTTTACCAGGGTAACTGGGTATGGGGAAACCTGAACACTGTTCTGCATAAAGTATGTTTCCCTGACAAGGAGGGTCTCCCCAAAAGGACGGGAACTGATCTAGAAAATGAAGTATATGGATTAGGTAACTTTACACTTAACCTCATGATTCTGAGTGTTGAATCCGAAACAGAACCAGTCTTGCCCGCCATGTCCGTACTTCCAGTCAAAGGTGAATTATGTGTCAGAAAGAATGGTTCAGTACACCTGGGTCATAGTAAATGTACTACTGTGATCGAATTCAGTGATAAGGGCAAGTCTACATTCAAAGCTTCTCGTCATTCCTACTTCATTTGTGGTCATACCGCATATATACGTTTACCTCTAGACTGGGATGGCACCTGTTACATTGCATTCCTTCTGCCACCTGTTTTTCTAGCCCCTCCTGATTATCATAGGGATACCCATCTAGTACACAATAGACCACAGAGAGATCTCCCGATTGTCGACTACACTGAAACGGCATGGGAGCAATACACAGATTTCAATAAAGGTTTCTTTCCCTACTTAGGTGCTGTCTTTAATAGTAAACTGATACGAAAATTAACTAGAACCCTTGAAGCTGTAGTGAATGAAACTACTTCCGCCCTAGGTAACTTAACAGAGGAGCAGTCTGCTATGCGGATTGTTGTTCTTCAAAATCGTCTCGTCCTTGACGTCATCCTGGCCGATAGGGGCGGAGCTTGTAGAGTCATCGGATCGAGCTGCTGTGTTTTCATTCCAGAAAACGCGCCATCAGTATATAAAGCCATTACCCGTCTTCATAAGATTGCAAGTCTGATACACCAGAATCCAGGCACCTGGACTTGGTCCGGTTGGTTCTGGACCACGTTGTCAGCCTGGGGATGGAAAGTCCTATCCTTCCTAGGTATAGCCCTTCTTATAGTATTCAGTTGTTGCCTATGTCTGCAATGTGGGCCAGCGATTTGCGGCTTGTGCGCCACATCATGTATTCCTCATTCAAGTTCACATTCAAAACGCCGTAAGAAGAAAGAAGAGCAAATGATGTTACATGAACAGATTGATAGATTAATGAGGATTGATATATCATGAAGGGTCCGTAGGGGACAAGGAGGGAATGAGGTAATATGAATTTTTATGGTCAATTGTGTCCCCTATCGTAGACCCCAACGGCTCCATGTACGTGCTTCTAGTACATGTAAGTTCCCTCCACAACCAGCTATGAAGACGCAAATACATTTGCGTCCAACGTTAACATGTCCTCTTTCAGATCCACCATGAATGGGTCCGATATTCAGTTCCTAAGTGTGCCTTGCCAACGTCTTTACATGGCGCACTTTCACGTTTTTCTGGCCCTGGCGAGTTGGGCCTTGTTTTCTGCCATTCAAGCCTTTTCCTGCCTTCTGCCTCTGGAAGCTACAGCCTGGACCTGCATTTGTATCCATGACCTTTTACTTACTCCCTGCGTGGCTAGCGGTGCTTGGCTCGGCCTGCTCGCCTGCCAAGACTGTATTCAGCCTTCAAGTTATCTGCTCCGCTCCTCGAAAAATACATTCCTGTCTAGTAGTTTAGGTAAACATCCTTCCCAGCTGCAGAGCACAGGGCCCGACCTTTCTGTCTCCATGCAAGTAATTCATAGCTTCCGTTACCATGGTAGGCCCATGGCCCCCTTGCCTTACACGTAGACACGCAGTCGCATATGCACGCATTAGCAGTCAGTATAGAATAGCCTCTGCCCGAGACACCTTTCCTTCTAGATAATACAGTTCCTCAAACACAAGATAATAGATATGATTTGGGATTAGGTTGTTCTGACACACCAGACTTCTGTCTCCACATGTAGGGCTAAATGTCAAGTCCCCTTCACCCTCCAGTTACACGTCAATCACACGTCATGCTGCTGCGCGTGCATCTCTGCCACATGTTTTTGCTGACTCTGCAGGATCCTTCTAGGGATCCACCCATTCATGACACCTCTATGTGACGTTTCTAGCACACACCTCCGTGTACGCCCTTGTGCACGCCTTCTGTTATGTACTCCTGTTCTTATCTCATTTCTCTCAGCTGTTACGCCTTCTGCATTCAATACTACTGTATGCATTGACTATATATATGATATCCTGTTAATAAATCATTGTACATGTCCATTGCAATTCCCATCCTGAACCCTCGTGGTGATGGATCATGCTACCTGGTTCGAACCAATTCCTTTTTAAGGAATAAAACCTTCATAAACCTCAGATGCCACGGACTCTGCCTTTTCATTTTGACTGAGTTATTCTTATTGAACTTTACCGCATAAATTCCGTATAGGTAATTAAAATTTACCACAAAATTGGCGCCCGAACAGGGACCCCTCCCCCACCCCACGCGCCGGCGGTGCGTTGAAGGCCTGGTCCCCTGCCACAGCGCTGACGGACAACTACGCGTACCCGCAGGATTTCCTGTATCTCCCTCAGGCCAACGGAGGTGACTGAGGCTGCGATCGACACCCAGACGAGGCGGTGAGGAGTGCGGAGGATCCCGACCAGAGCCTAGCTGAGAGAGCAAAGTCCAAGGTATCCGGAGGCCCACCAGTTCCGAAGTGCTTACGTCACGAGTCGAGTCGAGTCCGGTCCAGTCCAGTATCGAGTTTCCGAGGCCTTCTGTTCCGTGCTTCCCGGTGAGTACCGTTGCCAGGGACGCATCTAGACGAGCGCATTAATTTGTGCCGGTCAAGACGGGTTTGGGTACACAGACCCGGTCTGCACTGTTTAGCGGTGTATCTGTACTGTTTAGCAGTATATCCAGTATGCAATTAGCTAGTTTTATTCTAATCATTATTGTTCGTTCTGAAATGTTTTAGTATGTTTTAATGTCGTGGTATGAGTGATTGTTCGATCTACATTATTGTGTTTACTGTATTAGTTGTGTCCAAGCTCAAGTAAGTATCAAGTCCCACGTAGTACGGCTGAAACATGCCGTTGTTCTCCAAACTGAAACAGATAGGAACTAGAAAAGGGATTCTAGAAGAAGCAGTGCCTGTTCCACCTAGGGACACTCCAGGGCACTTTATGTACCACAAACATGGCCTAGATGCCATATTATATCTCGATCTGTGGGTAGACTATACCAAAGATTTAGTAGAGAGTCAGACATGGCCCGCTACAGGGACATGGGATGCCGATTGCATCATGAGAGTAGAAGAAGCGTTATGGAAAAAGAAAGCCAGACAGTCACAGAAAGACGCCATTGAACTATGGCGTAAAGAATCGCACAGGCGCACAGAGAAAGCACTCAGAAAAGCAGAAAAACATAGAGAGGATTCAGACAAAGCCCAAGAAAACGTATTAGTTGAGGAGGGGATACGAGTAAAAGCAGAACAAGTAGACCAACAACGAAACACTCTTATGAATGGTATGTATCCTCTGCTGGCCGAGGGTTTACCTAAGGCCACTCCGGAAATACCGAAGGATCTGCCCCCTCCATTGCTCCCGACTAAAGTACATCATAAGACCACAAAAGACATATTTCTTTCTTCCTATTTAGACGACGTAGCTCCCGCATATGCAAATAGACGTGTCCATGTACCACCCGATGACGGCACCCCACCCCGAAATAATAACCTACTTCCGCAACAACAGACTCCTCCTCCCGCTCCACATCCTCCTCCCGTTCTACATCCTGCACCTGTTCTCCCAACTCTTCCTGCACCTATTCTTCCTATCATGCATCCACAAAATCCTTTTGGACCTGGCACCTCAGGAGGTGCGACAGGAGGTTTTCAAACGCCACCACAAGCACACCGATTGACTTATAGAGATTTAGCGCAACAACGTACACCTCAAACAGCTAATTACGACATACTTAAAGAGCCTCTTACAGACTGTAGATATGATCCAGTACCCGGTAAAGACGACAGAATGATGCTTGCATCAGTACGGTTGCGACGAGTCGCAAACTTTTTATTGTAACTACCAGGAATGGTTGATCATCTAGACAGAATATATCATTTTGTTCAAACAGGGGAAGGTCCTGAAAGTATTGGCGAGGCCATGGCTTACCAAAAAGTCGACACTCAAGGCATGATATTACGGTTTTTCATAAACTGCCTAATAAGAGACCAAGACAGGCCTGGTGTAGACCAGGAAGAAATGAGAGCACTTAATAAATGGGGTCAGAATATAGCAGACGGAAAACATGATAAACAGGGTTGTATAGATAACATGTACCGAAGGATCCGAAAAGCAGTATTAAAAATACACGAGAGAAGACAGCCAGAACCAGAAATAGATACAGATCAGAATGAATCCTCGGAGGAGGAGGAACAACCAGAAACGACAACAGGACAATTACCAGCTAGAGAAATGATAGCATACGTAGGTAAGGGAAGACCTTTTAATAATTCAATGCGACCGGTACGCCCAGAAAGTAAAAGAATTTTTCAAGCTGCCATGTCAAATCCGAAGACCCCTGAACATCTATTTCAGGCTACTGATAGAATACTTCAAGAACGAAGGGGGTACCATGTACTCAATACCATGGATGAACAAGAATTGGCCAGGTCAGCAGTACAATGGGCTGACAATCCTGAGAAATATAGTGATGACGGTTTAGCGCAGACCTTTTTAAACCTTTCCCCTGACGAACAGAAATTTGCTGGAATATATATGATTCAGCATCTCATTACATTATTCAAAGGCCAACATTCTGATCCAGGTCCCTTACCTGATATTTTAATAGAACTACTCTCGCCCCAATGGAGAGGTCTAGGTACCGACTTAATTAAAGTAATTCTAGAACATCGACACAGGTATAATACCTTTCTGAATAAACAGTTTGTTCCAGCTCCACCCGTAGAAAGAAAAATGTATTACATAGACAGACAGAATCCCTTGCGAGAAGTACATCCAGTCCAGAATGATGATAATACCTTTAGATGCGTATTTGTGTACACGCCCATAACTAAAATGGAACTATTGGAGATGAAGAAATTAGTGCCTAGTCACGATAAAGACCCTGCAGGTTTCCACCGTGAAATCAAAGACATGTTACTCATGGGGGATTATACCTATCCCGACATTATGAAAATATTGAAAGTGTTAATGCCTGCCGGTATTTACGAGAAACTCAAAGAAAAAGATTGGGAGGTGGGAGAACAAAAGATTGATTGGACTGCATTAGGAAATGAAGAAAATCTTCGAACCCCAGGAACAGGGCTTGGGGACAAATCTAAAGCATTACCAGGATTGTTAGTGCAAGTATTGCCACGTTTATTAGCAACGAAAAAGGAGGACTGGGATGCAATCTCAGCCTGTAAACAGAAACCCGATGAAGACACTAGTGATTTTTATTCCCGATTTGAGAAATGTTTTGGTATTAATAGTGGCCTGAAAGCAAGTAGCGAGTCATATCCACATCTTTTCGTAACCAAGTTAGTCGAGAATTCCCTGCCCCAAGTTAAAAATCGTGTACAGAAAGTCGAGAGCACATGGCAGGCAAATACGTCTTCACAAATGTTACAAATGTTACAGTACTACCAGAATAGAATTAGAGAAGAACAAGAACACGAACAGAGACGCATGAAAGACACGAAAATTAAAATGTTAGTTGCTCAGTCAGTTCCAGCTGACGGTCAGAAAAAGGGCACGACACAGTCTAATAATTCAGCAGCTCCTGTTAAAGGGACATGCAACTATTGTAAACAGCCAGGTCACTATATAAACGATTGTGCAGTTTTGAAACATAATATACTTACTGGAAAAACTAAAGAGAGACCGCGTCCTCCTAGACAGGACCAGTTCCAACAACAAGCACCCCAGAATATCCAGCCTATGCAAGCCTCACAACAGACAGTACAGACAGTAGCGGTACCACAGCCACAACCGATTGCCGCAACACAACATGCATCACAGCAGATGTACCAGTATGCCCAGACTGATTATCCCGACTATCAGCGATACACATGAAACAGCCTAGAGAGGGAAGTTGGCTTGCCTCTTATTGAGGTTCCTATAGATCAAGAGGGTCCTTATGTACACAGTCCAGTATTAGGGAAAGACAGAAAGTTTTTAATTGATACAGGGGCAAGCCGAACAACGATAAGTCATGACGAGGTCCCAGGGGCACCCCTCTCAGGCTCACAGAATGTTTCCCTTGGTTTTTCAGGCAAGCCTATTATTAATGAAGTATCGCAACCACTTCCCCTTGCAGTTGGTCCATTAACACGTACTACAGATTTATTGCTCACAAAGTCATGTCCAGAAAACTTGCTAGGTATCAAGACTCTGAAAGCTCTAGGAGCTGTTATTTGCTGTTCTCCGGAAGGAGTACGATTGTTTTTGCGTGACTTTAAAGGTCACTATGTGTTGAGAGATATTGATCCCCGATTACAGAATGTACCTGCACATTTATGGGCGCAAGGCCCCACTGATGTAGGTTGTATGCACATTACACCGTATCGAGTCACACTCAAGCCAGGAGTTGTTTTACCACGAATTCGACAATACAAGTTACCCCCAGATGCTGTAGTGGCTTTGCTGAAAATCATTGACGAGCTCATTGCACAAGGAGTGGTTGTAGAAACCAACTCGAATTTATGTAATTCTCCTATCATTCCAATTCTTAAACGCACTGATCCCAATGCACCACCAGTCTATCGATTAGTTATTGATTTGCGCGAATTGAATAAATGCATTGTACCACAGTACCCTGTGGTCCCAGATATCTCATCTCTATTGACAGCTATTGATTCTGAGGCAACGTTCTTTACTGTAATTGATCTGAAGAACGCCTTCTTTAGTGTCCCAATTGATCCGGAAAGCCAATACCTTTTCGGATTCTGTTTAAATGGACGAAGCTTCAAATTTGCACGCGCACCTCAAGGATTCACAGAAAGCCCCAGCATCTATAGCCAAGCACTGAAAAGACAACTCGACAGTATTCACATGCCTGACAACACTGCCCTGCTCCAGTATGTCGATGATCTACTGATCACCGCCCGAAGTGAACCTGAATGTGAACTAGCGTCATTGACGGTTTTACATTTCCTGGCTGACAAGGGGCACAAGGTGTCCCCTTCGAAGCTGCAATTCTGTGTTCAGCAAGTGGTGTACCTTGGGCACTTGCTGTCCAAATGGGGGAGACAGCTAACGCCTGACCGCATCCAGTTAATTGCAAGCATGTTACCACCCAGGACACAAAAGGAGGTGCAGGCTTTTATAGGCCTCACTTCTTACTGCAGACAATGGATCCCTCAGTATGCATTTCTAGCAAAGCCACTCATTCAGTTGACAACTCAGGAGGCAGCGTCTTCGACTGTCCTCCCTTGGACTCAGGAACATACACAAGCTTTTGACGACTTAAAGAAAGCCTTATGTCAAGCACCAGTTTTAGCGACACCATGTTACAGCAAGCCTTTTACACTTTTTGTCACAGAACGTGAAGGTACTGCATTGTCGGTACTCGCGCAGGATCAAGCAGGTTCACACAAACCGTGTGCTTACTTTTCTAGTACATTGGATCCAGTAGCCCAGGCTCTGCCTGCGTGCTTGAAATCAGTTGCAGCAACAGCTCTAGCAATCAGACAAAGTGATTCAATAGTGTTAGGACATCCATTAACAGTACAAGTTCCACACTCCGTGGAAGTTCTTTTAAACCGAACACAGACTCAACACTTGACTATAGCAAGATTGACAGGTTATGAATTGACATTGTTTCAGCCACACATAGAAATTAGACGTTGTAATACATTGAACCCTGCTACACTTTTGCCATTAACTGAAACAGACCCATTGGCACATGATTGTATTGAAGTCATTACCATCACGACGAAACCCAGACAAGACTTGACAGACACCGCATTACCAGATCCAGACCTGACACTTTATGTGGATGGTTCATGCACGAGAACAAGTACAGGAGAATTAGTGGCCGCCTACGCAGTCACAACAGAAACTGAAGTCATTGAAACAAATTGTATTGACACCCTGTCAGCCCAAGCAGCAGAGCTCATCGCTCTGACACAAGCCTGTATTCAAGCCAAGAGCAAGAGAGTTAACATATACACAGATTCCCGTTATGCATTCGGAGTCGTACACGACTTCGGTGTCCTCTGGCGAGAGAGAGGTTTTTTGACTTCTCACGGTGCCAAAATTCAACACGGTCCTCTCATTCAGACTCTGTTAGATGCAATACATCTGCCTACAGCAATATCCATCATGAAGTGCAAGGCATATACAAAGGTTACAGATACTATTTCCCAGGGTAATGACCTGGCAGACCGAACCGCAAAACATACAGCTCAGAATCAGATTCACACCACTGACCTGACAAAGACAATAGTCGCGACACTGACACATTGCATGACAGTTAAGGATCCCGCCCTAGATGTAATTGACATACAGACACATGCTACACCAGACGAAATCAAGAAATGGACTGAACTAGGAGGGATCCAGACAGAACAGGGATGGATGACGAAGGGAAAATCCACATGGTTTCTCCCCGACTCTATGGTTCAAGTTATCATTAATACAGTACACAGTCCAGCGAATTTAGGAGAAAAAGCCATGTTAGACAGTATTCAACACCTCTGGTTCAACAAACATTTACGAGCAGCAGCCAAACAGAAAGTGCGTACGTGCATGATTTGTTGTCAGTTCAACCCAGGTAAAAGCATTCCCGTAGAGCAAGGTGGATTTCATCCTCCCGATCACCCTTTTGAAGTCCTCCAGATGGATTATATCCAGATGGAACGTTGTCGAGGTTTCAAATATGTCCTCGTAGTTGTATGTGCACTTTCCCGTTGGACAGAAGCATATCCAGTCCCAGATTACACTGCTCCGACCACTGCCAAGCAGCTGGTTCGTGAATTCTTCCCCAGATATGGTTTGCCCCGCATCGTATACTCAGACAACGGTCAGCCATTCTCGTCCGAGCTTATGAAGCAGGTATCACTCCTGCTAGGCTACCAATGGAAGTTCCACTGTGTCCGGCATCCCGAGGCAGCAGGTCTCGTGGAACGTCATAATCAGACTCTGAAAATTCGTCTTGCTAAAATCTGTAGGGAGAAAGGTGTCGACTGGATAGTAGCTTTGCCAGTCACTCTTTTCTATATAAGAATAGTCGCACACTCCAGAACAGGGCTATCCCCGTACGAGGTGGTCTTTGGTAGGCCACCGAATATGTGGGGGACGACTTTGCCTAGAAAAATTACCGATGTCGATTGTAATATGTTGACAGATTACCATGCCTCCTTGATGTCTGCACTACAATCATGTCGTTCACAGGTCGCTGCAGCCTTTCCCGACAACACCGAGGTGAAACCGCATGACGTTGTTCCAGGAGACATCGTCCTCGTGAGGAACTTCGACAGGAAAAGTCCGCTGGAGCCCCGTTGGCAGGCGCCGAAGTTGGTGCTTCTTACAACCAGGACCGCAGTGAAGGTGGAGGGCCGCAAGGGATGGCTCCACTCGAGTCACGTGAAGAGATTTCATGCATTGCCAGAGACTGACTCCCCCTCCCCCTCTAAGGACTGTCCAGATTCTAGTGACTCTAAACTTCCCCTGATAGAGAAAACTCCACAGCAGGAGTATAAAGAAAAATTGAGGTCTAGCAAGTCAGACAGTTTAATTGTTTAAGTCCTCCCCTAGGTGAATCGGTTAGACGTGTTTTCTGACATGTATCCCCTAGACCCCAACAGAGAGAGAGATAGACAGAAACAGCTCAAGAAACGTGAATATTGCAAATCTCTTTGCAGCCACTGCATTGTGACACTATTGATTATGTTTTTTCTGAGCCTTATGATTATTGCTGCAAGTGTGCTTCTACATGTATACTATCCTATTTTCAAGCGTGCACAGTCTCCCTTCAATGTTACTGCCGAGCATTCTTTCAGTGAACTGCCCCCGCATGAATTGTCTTACAGACTTGCGTTGCGCAACAATACATTCATTAGTATGTTACATCATTCCCATCAGACCAGCAACGCTACAAATTGTTGGATATGTGGCCGACTCCCTCCCTATCAGAAATACAAGGGAGTTCTGCCTCTTTTTCCGTACCCGTTCACACACAATGGATCCTGTGGTGCATGGTTTAGTTTGATTAATTCCTTGAATTCAGATTCTGTAGTTTACCAGGGTAACTGGGTATGGGGAAACCTGAACACTGTTCTGCATAAAGTATGTTTCCCTGACAAGGAGGGTCTCCCCAAAAGGACGGGAACTGATCTAGAAAATGAAGTATATGGATTAGGTAACTTTACACTTAACCTCATGATTCTGAGTGTTGAATCCGAAACAGAACCAGTCTTGCCCGCCATGTCCGTACTTCCAGTCAAAGGTGAATTATGTGTCAGAAAGAATGGTTCAGTACACCTGGGTCATAGTAAATGTACTACTGTGATCGAATTCAGTGATAAGGGCAAGTCTACATTCAAAGCTTCTCGTCATTCCTACTTCATTTGTGGTCATACCGCATATATACGTTTACCTCTAGACTGGGATGGCACCTGTTACATTGCATTCCTTCTGCCACCTGTTTTTCTAGCCCCTCCTGATTATCATAGGGATACCCATCTAGTACACAATAGACCACAGAGAGATCTCCCGATTGTCGACTACACTGAAACGGCATGGGAGCAATACACAGATTTCAATAAAGGTTTCTTTCCCTACTTAGGTGCTGTCTTTAATAGTAAACTGATACGAAAATTAACTAGAACCCTTGAAGCTGTAGTGAATGAAACTACTTCCGCCCTAGGTAACTTAACAGAGGAGCAGTCTGCTATGCGGATTGTTGTTCTTCAAAATCGTCTCGTCCTTGACGTCATCCTGGCCGATAGGGGCGGAGCTTGTAGAGTCATCGGATCGAGCTGCTGTGTTTTCATTCCAGAAAACGCGCCATCAGTATATAAAGCCATTACCCGTCTTCATAAGATTGCAAGTCTGATACACCAGAATCCAGGCACCTGGACTTGGTCCGGTTGGTTCTGGACCACGTTGTCAGCCTGGGGATGGAAAGTCCTATCCTTCCTAGGTATAGCCCTTCTTATAGTATTCAGTTGTTGCCTATGTCTGCAATGTGGGCCAGCGATTTGCGGCTTGTGCGCCACATCATGTATTCCTCATTCAAGTTCACATTCAAAACGCCGTAAGAAGAAAGAAGAGCAAATGATGTTACATGAACAGATTGATAGATTAATGAGGATTGATATATCATGAAGGGTCCGTAGGGGACAAGGAGGGAATGAGGTAATATGAATTTTTATGGTCAATTGTGTCCCCTATCGTAGACCCCAACGATCCATGTACGTGCTTCTAGTACATGTAAGTTCCCTCCACAACCAGCTATGAAGACGCAAATACATTTGCGTCCAACGTTAACATGTCCTCTTTCAGATCTACCATGAATGGGTCCGATATTCAGTTCCTAAGTGTGCCTTGCCAACGTCTTTACATGGTGCACTTTCACGTTTTTCTGGCCCTGGCGAGTTGGGCCTTGTTTTCTGCCATTCAAGCCTTTTCCTGCCTTCTGCCTCTGGAAGCTACAGCCTGGACCTGCATTTGTATCCATGACCTTTTACTTACTCCCTGCGTGGCTAGCGCTGCTTGGCTCGGCCTGCTCGCCTGCCAAGACTGTATTCAGCCTTCAAGTTATCTTCTCCGCTCCTCGAAAAATACATTCCTGTCTAGTAGTTTAGGTAAACATCCTTCCCAGCTGCAGAGCACAGGGCCCGACCTTTCTGTCTCCATGCAAGTAATTCATAGCTTCCGTTACCATGGTAGGCCCATGGCCCCCTTGCCTTACACGTAGACACGCAGTCGCATATGCACGCATTAGCAGTCAGTATAGAATAGCCTCTGCCCGAGAGACCTTTCCTTCTAGATAATACAGTTCCTCAAACACAAGATAATAGATATGATTTGGGATTAGGTTGTTCTGACACCCCAGACTTCTGTCTCCACATGTAGGGCTAAATGTCAAGTCCCCTTCACCCTCCAGTTACACGTCAATCACACATCATGCTGCTGCGCGCGCATCTCTGCCACATGTTTTTGCTGACTCTGCAGGATCCTTCTAGGGATCCACCCATTCATGACACCTCTATGTGACGTTTCTAGCACACACCTCCGTGTACGCCCTTGTGCACGCCTTCTGTTACGTACTCCTGTTCTTATCTCGTTTCTCTCAGCTGTTACGCCTTCTGCATTCAATACTACTGTATGCATTGACTATATATATGATATCCTGTTAATAAATCATTGTACATGTCCATTGCAATTCCCATCCTGAACCCTCGTGGTGATGGATCATGCTACCTGGTTCGAACCAATTCCTTTTTAAGGAATAAAACCTTCATAAACCTCAGATGCCACGGACTCTGCCTTTCATTTTGACTGAGTTATTCTTATTGAACTTTACCGCATAAATTCCGTATAGGTAATTAAAATTTACCACAGTCATGACTACGTAACCTTTCTGTCTCAGTGGCCAAGCGCTCCCTAGCCGTTAGAAGCCGATCCTGCAACTCTCTCTGTTCCGGTCTCAGCTTCTCAACTTCCCTTAATTCCTCCTCTGCCTTCTGGACATCATTCAACACCACACTACTTTCCCCCCTATATTTACCAATACAGAGCCCTCAATACTACTTTAAAAGCATTCAACTCCATTCCTCTAGCATATGTTGACTTCTTATTTATAGTGAAATATTGTTCAATACCCCTCTGGATATCGTCCCTAAAGGACTGATCTTCCATTGTGTCTGGTTTAAGTCGCCATGTGGGAATCTCCGTCCTCACCTGCTGCCATTTAAAGGACACCAATTGTGGATTATGATCAGATATAGTCCTTGCTAGGTACTCGGAGTGTGTTGCCAATGGTGCTAGTGATTGGGTGCACAGCACTGCGTCAATTCTAACATGTAGCTCATGAAGAGCAGAAAAGAAGGAGTAGTCTCTATCCTCAGGGTGCTGCACTCGCCACACGTCAATTAACCCCCACCCATTCTGCCACTCAGCTCTCTTCTTTGCGATCTTTCGGACCTGGGATTCCCCTAGCGGGGGTGTGACCTGTCCAGCTCCACAGCCGTAATTGAGTTAGTCTCCACCTACTATTACCTGACCAGCCAGGAAATACGCTAATTTTCCAGATATGGTGTCAAAGAATCGGGGCTGGTCTACGTTCGGAGCGTATACGCTACATAGTACCATCTCTCTACCATATAGCTTCCCCGCTACCGCCACATTTCTGCCTTCAGGATCTACCACGGTTTGTGTGGCCTGAAATGGGATTCCCGCCCTTACCCACACCAATGCTCCCCTGGCAAACGCCGAGTAAGTGGTGCCAAACACCTGACCCCTCCATCTTTTCTGTAGTGCAACACACTCCTGTTTGGTAAGATGCGTCTCTTGCAACAACGCGATTTGTATCCCCCTTCTCATTAAATATGCATGTACCTTGTGACACCTTGACATAGTATGTAATCCACGCACGTTCCATGTGATACAGTTTAACTCGGGTAACGTTCCCATTGCAACCCCTCCAGTCCTCCTTCCCCTGTATGTTTTGTGTGCCCACACCAGCACTGCCAAACCCCAAACACAAAAAAACCCTCAAAACTTTCCTGACCCCCCCCCCAACAGGTCCCAATAACACATCATTAGTCCCCGTCCAAACTACCATATCAAAACACATACTACTATCCTGCAGTAGCCACTACAGGCTGCCTTAAGAGCAGTGGGGTTGTGGTCTGATTCCAACAGGCAGCAGCTCCCGCGCCATCCCCCCGTCACCCCACAATATTAAGGCACAATGATAAAGTTCACATTCGTTACCAGGCCTCCCAGAGTCTGTAGTACAGTTCGTCTTCTGTGATCTCAATCCGCTAGAAGCCACCTACAGATCATCAGCCAATCTGGGCGTCACCTCCGGGCCCTTATCAGCTGCCATCCGTGCACGTTGCCGTTCTTTTTGTAGTTTATTTTTCTTGCGGAGACGCTGTGATTGGCGCATCCGTGGTGGTTTGGGCATTCCATTATATCCCATAGTCCTACGATCCGTGCCTGCCCTGTACTTTTCAAGCCACGACCAAGCTTCCTCTGGTGTCTGGAAGAACTGTCGACCCATCCGTTATCACCCTCAGTTTAGCTGGGAACAACCAAGAGTACTGTATGCCTTCTTCCCTAAGCTCTTTCTTAACAGATAGGTATGATGCCCTATGCCTTTGTATCTCCTGGGTGTAATCCGGAAATATCGTTACAGCACTATTGTCCACTTTAAAAGGACCAGCCGAGCGTGCATTTTGGATTAGGAGATCTCTATCCTTATAATGAAGGACTCTAGCTACCACCGGGCGAGGAGGGCGGCCCGGCACAGGTGGTTTGGCCAGGACCCTATGCGCTCTCTCTAGTGTAAAGAAGGGTGATAGATCCGTTGGAGCCACTGTAGTCTTAAACCAATTCTCCAGATATACAACCATATCCGTCCCCTCAATCCGCTCCGGCAGTCCCACCACTCGGACGTTGTTGCGCCGATTGCGGCTTTCTGCGTCCTCTGCCCTCCTTTCCAGGGTCTCCAGTCGCCTTAGTGCATCATCCAGTTTATGTTCTACTGTGACAACCGCTGGTTTGAGGTCTTGAAGAAGCAGTTCGGATTCTTTGACCCTATGAGCCAATTTTGAATGATCCGCTCTTAATAACCCCAGTCCCGTTGCCACCTGAGATATGTCCTGATGGAGGGACTCTTTTGTTGCTTTTATGGCATCCAGGATCTGATCAAAGCATTTGTTCAATCTCTGCTCCGATGTTGACGTTTCATCGACATCTCCGTCTCCGTGGGCCCCCGCAGGGTCCGCATCTTCCTCCTTCCTACTTTTGGGCTTCATGTCTCAGCAGTAAGTAGCCCCTGTCTTCGGCCCCCTAAACTTGGTCCGTGCGACCGTATTTAGCGTCCGCCATGGGCGCATATCGCCGGCCGGCCCTCCATAGCCCCAGGCTGCACAGCGCCGCGAGCCTGCTCCGCCCCCACCTCCGCAGCGCTAAGATCAGGCCCGCAACACCGCACTCACCGACGACCCCAGTAAGGGAGCCTCGAGCACCTCCGCTCCAGCTGCACCGCTCCAGGGCACTCCTGCCTCTGCTTCACCGTCCTGGGCCTCTGTCGTCGTGCCCTCGGAGACACACCGCAATTCATTAACTCCAAAACCGGGGCACTGGAGCCCCGTGTCGACTCCTGGTCCTCCGCTCTCACGTGCAGCGTTTCTGGTCTGCTCGTGCCCTATAACCAGCCTGCTCCTGGCTGCGCTGTGCATTCAGCGTTGGGCCCTTTACTTGATGCCTTCATCTCCACGGCCGCCATTTTGGCTGCTTCGTTCACTCCGAGTCCCAGTCCGCCTCAACTCGTGTCCGCCTCATAAGTTCATGCGAGGCCGCAGTGGGTCGACCGCACTTCCGCTGCTGTCCGTGCCCAGATTCGCGCCCCTGCGCCTTGTTCCGGCGTGGTCTCGAACTAGCTCCCTCGATCGGGTCCAGCCGTCATCTTGCCTCCGCTCATACCGATGCGGCTCTTGACTTTAACACACATCCAGGGGCTCCCGGAGGTATCAATTCACCACCCGGTGGGCACAAAAGCCTCCGACCACCTTCCTACGTCCTTTGCGTTCTTTTTCACCGTTATCAGGGCAGTTTTTCAGGATGAGCGGCAGGTTCAGGGACGGAGCTCGCCGCTCACGCCGCCTCCGCCATCGGCGTCCAGACCACGCCCCATTACACCTTGTTGCCATTGCAGCATATTTACAAAATAGACATCTATCTCTTTTTAGAGTACCTGCTATAAAAGCTTTCATGGAAGGACTCAAAAGAATAATCCCTCCCAGAATGCCACCTTCACCAGTGTGGAACTTAAACATTGTTCTCACACGGTTAATGGGACCTCACTTTGAACCGTTACATAAATGTGTATTGCAATTCCTAACTTGGAAAGTAGCTTTCCTAGTAGCTATTACTTCTCTTAGAAGAGTTAGTGAACTACAAGCATTTACCATTCAAGAACCTTTTCTGCAAATGCATCATAACAAAGTGGTTCTACGTACTAATCCTAAATTCCTTCCAAAAGTCATTTCACCATTCCATCAAAATCCATCTGTTGAGCTGCCCGTATTTTTCTCGCAGCCACAAACAGTCGCAGAAAGAGCTCTACACACCTTTGATGTCAAAAGAGCATTACAATACTACATTGAAATGACACAAACTTTTCGTGAAACTAAACAACTTTGTGTGTATTTTTCACCACCACATAAAGGCAACCCCATATCAAAATCGGGGATAGTTAGGTGGATTGTTAAATGCATACAAATAGGTTACCAGAAAGCCAAATGTACGTTAATAATTCCTCCGAAAGCCCATTCTAAGAGGAAAATAGGGCCTTCAATGGCATTCTTAGGCAACATTCCCCTAGATGATATATGCAAAGCAGCTACATGGTCTACACCGCACACATTCACAAAACACTATTGTGTAGATGTGCAAACTAAACAATAAGCCACTGTGGGCCAGGCTGTACTAAAAGCTCTGTTTCAAACAACTGCAACAGATGCGGGTAGTCTCCGCTAAAAGTGGGTACTGCTATACAATCTATGTACAGTGTGTAATCTGCAGCTCATATGCCTCAAACGGAAAATGCTACTTACCAGTATGCATCTGTTCTTGTCATGTAGAGCTGTAACGTTACACACGCCTCCCCAGCTGCCTTTATCTGTTCCAGTATTATCTTCATTAGATACAAATGACATGGACAGCACTACTTCTTGTTCAGCTCCATCACTTCCCTAATGGCGAAAAAACAATCTGGGGATGGAGCCGATGCCCATGCGCAGTATTATCCAAAGGAGGAGTCACCTGTCCTGTGACTTCCAAAGACTTTTCTACAACAAAAACAAACTGCAAATATCCGGGCCCAACACTAAGTGCCCATCTATGCACAGTGTGTAACTCTGCAGCTCTACATCCCAAGAACAGATGCATACTGGTAAGTAGCATTTTCCTTACTCACCTTCCTACATGATGAGAATTGCAGGGTCCAGGACTGTGCCGGACATGCAAGTGGTTGGCAAAGCAGCCACAGCATCCTCCGCATTCCCCGGAACCTAAGGCCACAGCAACATCGAACTGGAAAGAGAAGTGGCAAATCTTGCCCTGTAAACACACCTATGTCCCATAGCAAACAAACGAGCGAGTATTTACCAGTCCTGGTGGGTTCGTGCAGACTTGGGTGAGCTTCCTCTGGGGCAGCATCGCTGCGCTCACAATGAGGATGTGCGGGATCCAGACTGTGCCGGGCATGCAAGCGCCTGGCAATACAGCATAAGCATCCCACGAAAACAGTCATCTTGAACTGGCAGGGGATGTGGTGGCTCTTGCCGGCCTCCCAGCAGTTCATCTTCTCCCAATGTGCGCTCAAACGGTTTAACCTGTGGTGAGACTGATCACCCAAATAAAAAAGTAATCCAGAAACAATGCCTTTAATTGGCCTCTGCGTGGGTTTTGGAGTACTTGTTCACTGCTCTCAGGAGGTCTAAACACCGGAAGAGGCATGATGCATTCATGCCATATGTTCTATTCCAAATAGGTACCCCAATATAGGCTGAAGTAACATCCCAACCTTTCACCTATATTTGTCCCTACATTACATACATAACTGCTGCTAGGACTGACCGTTTACCTAGTTATAGTAGTCCTTCCAGTATGTGGGGTTTTCCTTGAACAATAGGCTCCTACATTATGCATGAGGATGCAGGATTCTCGGAAAATCAGCAGGACTATCATTTCCTGCATAATGACTATGTACATGCTTCATTCCTGCTGCCATCCTTAGTCCGACAGTAGCACAGCAAGGTATAACCCCTGGGGATACCTTCAGGTATATAAACATCACATCTTGCTGAATTAGAGAGAAGAGATCACAACTTCCATGCCAACTCTCTGACGTGAGACCCTGAGATTCCTGCATGCAGACACTCGAGCTCGCAGCAGTCTGAAAATCCTTTGCGGGGTGTCCAACTTGTGACCAAGACGGGGGTCCCACAGTCTCTCACTTCAGGTAATGGGGTCGACTTTATCCTAGAGGGATTCTTGGCTTTAACACCTACATACATGCTAGGTACACTTAGGTACATCTAGTTAGGATTGCATCATAGGAGCAAACACTTTTTATTGTGCATTTCATATACCTGACTGTATTCATGATTATAACAAAATGGTAGATATTTATCATCCTTTCACTTTTCTAGTGCTTCTAATCGTTTATATCTGTTACTGTCTAATGATCGTCTCAGCACACCTATTTTACACTATAATGATGAATGGTCAATAAATGCTTATTGAAAACGTCCACACCTTTTATTCTGTGTACATTTCTGAGACTAAGTGAGCACGAGTGACTGAGCAAAAGGTATTGTACTGCTTTCACGATTCTGAGGGATCAGGGTTGTCATGTTAGATAGTTGCCAAGAACTATTCTCTCTTTAATAAGAGGAGTTTCTAGTGGCACTGTGAGGTAGCTGGCATTTAGGCCCAGTACCCGGTGGGGGCGTCTGGAATTGGTTCAGACACCAAGCCCATGTTGTCTAAACGCGCCGATCTTATATAAATACACGACATGGCGCCCAACGTTGGTTGGGTACTTATTTAATTGTCAAATCTGAGTAGTTCAGCTGTGCTATTCTCAGAGACCCCTGCTCACACTTCCCCAGAGACGACTGGAGTGGGAGGGAACAAAATCCCCCCAGCTGAGTAGGCAAAATCCTATGTATTGGCTGTTAGTTTAATCAAGCTTGAAGGATACATTGTTCCTATTGTGCATAAACCTGATCTCAGTTCTCTTGAAAAGCTCTTCTTACTAAAAACAATGGTGGTACAGGAAGACCCAGTAATTGAGCTGAACTTCTCAGCCAAAGAAGATGCCAGTGCAATAGACATGTCAGAAATGCCATCACACTAAAACTAGCAGCATACGATTTAGCGTAAAAGGGTGGGCAAGTAACTTTCGTCCTTGAGGGACACATCATATTGAACGGAGGTATTCTATTCATGGATTAGATTCCCGCAGGCAAATGCACCAACAAAAACATTTCATTACTATGTCGAAGACGACATACCGAACTAATATAGTCCATATGAGGACATTGAAATTCCACTAACTTACCAGGAACATTTATACTGGTTTAAAGGCACCCTCCCTGTACATGAAATAGAGTAAGACTTGGTCCGCTCAGAAGAGACGGAGCAACATTACCGGTATTAGCAGCCAACACACCACACCCTGACATTGACACAATGCAGGTTAATATTCTTTGCTTTTTTTTGGACCAGTGTGTGGAAATACTGCCTTCAACTGTTAATTTTTTTGCTATCCAGAAAGGCATTTGTTCACATTTAATGGGCATTTTACTCATCACTGCGTGTAACGTTTGTGGTGTAATTTTTGGTTGTAGAATTTTAGACTGGTCCTGGTCGTGTAGCCGGTGTTGGATGAAGTGTGTGTGTTCTCGTCACAAACTGTCATGTTTCTGTAAAGTTTTATTAATTCTTTATGATGTATAAGTAAGCCTCGTCCTGGCATTGTCTCAATGTCAGGGTGTGGTGTGTAGGCTGCTAATACCGGTATGGTTACGCCTGAGAAATTACAAGTGCTATACATGAACTTCAATGTTTGAAATCGCAGCTTTGCTGAAAGTAAATTAATAAACTATCTTGAGAGTTCTCCTTATGGGTATGGCTGAAATGGCTCGCCTGTTGCCTTGTAGCGTTTCTATATCGCAACCATGTTGGGTGGGATGAACAATCAGCTCACCACGTGATACCACTAAAATCTACTCCTATTCTACAGAGACAGTATCCAATTAAACAAAAAGCAAAAAACAGGTCAGGGAGATCTTAGATCAACCTGAATACCAAGGTGTGGTTGAAACATGCACCTCATCAATGATTAATCCTTTGTTTCCCTTAATGAAACCTGATCACTTATATCGTCTAGTTTTAGATTACAGACATCTGAACTCACGCACAAAAACATTTGCGGTACAAAACACACATAGTGCTGCATTAATGAATAACATTGTACGGAAAAAATACAAAACCACATTAGATATCCCAAAATATAGCGCTTGAGAGCAGATATTAGACAGCATTCTCAGCGCTGGGGTCACAACGGCAATTTTGTCGACTAGCCCAAGGATATAAGAACAGCCCTCGGTTATTTTCCGCCAGAGTAACTGAAATACTTCAGACTCTGGACGAAGAGGCATTATCCTATGTAGATGATATTTATCTGACGGATGATGACATGGAGGAACACTAGACCAAGGTAAGTACCATCATTTTGGGATGTGCCTCAGAGGACTACTAGATTAACTTTAAAAAATCCAAAATAGCCCACCTCAAAGACCTGTTTTTGAGATATGAGCTTTCAAGTGAAGGAAAAAGTCTGGCAGCGAACTTTCTGGAAAAGTGTGCACTGTTCCAACCTCCAAAATCATTTTAAAAAATTCAATCAATACTGGGATTCCTAAATTCCGTCAAAAAATACATTTTGGATTACAGAGAAAGGATTAAACCTTTCTACGACCTAATAAGACCTAATTTTTTAGTTAGGCAATGGACACAGGAACACACAGAAATGTGTTGTTCTCTACAAGCTGACATGATAGCATCTAAACACTTAGACACGTGTAAATATCCGCAACCTGGTGATTCGTATAGTTGTGGGTCAATCTGAGTACACCTACTTGACATACAATGAAGGTGAAACAATAGCATACAAATCACATTTGTACACAAATGCTGAGATGCGTTTTGCATCCACAGAAAATTCTGACAGCAGTACAGACTGCTGTAGTAAGAGAGAGAGCACTGGCTCAGGAAATACTAATTGTTGTGACCCCAGGCTGCTACAAAGGCGAGCGTTCCCATGCTAAAGCTTTACATCTGTGATGGATACAATGGTGCTATTTCTCACAGCATCCGATGTAGAATACAGGTATGACCCAAGTTTAAAAACACAGGCATTCCTGCAATATGAATAAGAATATCCTCTCCAGAATAAAATTATGCTTCATGATCCGTATGAATTTATAATTTACACTGACAGATCTGCTCAACCGGCCATGGAGAGTAAACAAGAATATAGCGAACAAGAATACAGCGCCGCACGTGCAATTGTTAAGGGTAGGATGAAGGATGGCAAATTCCATCCGAGATGTACAAAGACTCAGTCCTTAGGAAACTGCATGGCTCAGTTAGCGGATCTAAAAGCTCTTTAACTGGCACTGGTTAAAACAGATTATGAATTCCCCACACTAATTGTGTGCGATTCGTTTTACTGTGTCCAGTCATATAATGAATATTTACATTATTGGGGGCAAAATGGGTTTAAAGTCTCAAAAGGTGGCACAATAAAGCACAAAATGCTATGGGAACAGGTGGCAGAGTTGAAAAACGAGCTACCAAGAGCTCACGAGATACACACGCTGAGTCATCAACCTGATGGCATTCACGCTGAAGGAATACATTGGGTGATGAAGCCACTAAGGGGACAGTACGAACTGCATCCGTAGCTGCAATCACTCATTCACGAACGAGAATAGACGGACAGATAATGGTAGCTGTCTTGCTTCACGCAAAGACAACAAAGCACTTCCGAAAGGTTTTCCACTCAAGTACCCCTACAAGTTAGATGCAAACAATGTTCCATTTGCTCAGATTTCAGGAGGGGGGATAGAGTAATACCAAACATGGATTGAAGATTAGGCTTAATTTTAGCTGCACACGAGGGTCTGGGTTCTGCACATGCAGGAATTACAGCAACAGTGTCTTTATTGAAACAACACTATTGGTGGCCAGTGTTAACTAAGCAGACCCAAGACTATGTCTTAAAGTGCAACATCTGTCAACAGATGAAAGGCTCCACCGTAACATGTCCAGCGCAGACATTATTGATATCAGACAGACCTCTCACGTGTGTTTATTTGGACCACTGTGGCCCCTTACAATCTGATGGTGCTTACAAGTACATAATGGTTGCAGTGGATTCCTGCTCAATATTCCTATTTTTATTTTATTTGAGAAGTTTTCTATAGCGCTGTCAAGACCCAAAGGTATTGGAGCGCTTTACAGTAGGAGCATAGTATATAATCAACAGAAACAGGACAAGTGAGCGATATACAATGGGTGTTGACTCAGCGCTCCGCTGACGCTCAAACTGTTATCAAACATTTGCGAGTCTTTATAGGTACATACGCAGTTGGCACATTACATTCTGACCACGGCCCCGTGTTTAGCTCTAGGGATTACAAGGAGGCCATGGGAAGTTTGGGTGTAGCATTGTGGTACTCCCCTCTGTACCATCCTGAGGGAAATATGGTTGTGGAAAGGAAGAACCGAGACTTAAAGCAATCATTAACAGTTAAAGTATTAGGCACGGGTGGTAGTTGGGTCAATCACCTATACGGGGTCCAGAGTGCCTTAAATAATATGCCAAGAAGCTCTCCAGCGGGGTCACTCCTTATGAGGTCCTTTTTGGGACGAGAATGTGGGTACCTGACCTAGATCATGAAGGCACATGGCGGATGAAAAACCTTTTGACATTAATCAACGTTTGGCTGTTTTACAGGAACTAAATGAAGCAAGGGATCTATAGAGCAAGGTCCAGGTGAAAAGGTTTGCCACTGGGGAAGTCAAGTCAGTCACGGCAAGACCTGTCTGGATTCCTAAGGTCAGAGATCTTGTCAGAGAAAAGATAACAGACAAAAGAGAATTCAGACCATCTTACAGAAAGCCTGTACCTGTCCTGGCAGTTGAAGGAACAAGAACTGTACTTCTGCCGCCTCTAGCTGGAAAAAAGGAGAAAAAATGTGACTCCATAGATCTGATAAAACCACATTATGTGGCCAATACTGAATAGTAGGGCTTGTGGGCTCCTGGGTAGGCAACGTCCTCTCGCTACCATACAGAAAGTTCCGACGGAAAGGCTCATCACGTTTGAAGAGTCACCCTTGCAAAGCACTGGAATAAACAACGATGTGATGGAACTAGTTCCTCTTGCAACAGAAATTCAAAATGAAAGACCAATTTCAAGTCGACCTAACACAGATGTCTACCTAAACATGCCTCAACAAGAGCAATCAACAAGTTCAACAAAACCTGCCGAGCTACCAAATATAAATCGAACCATATCTGGCTATTTCATAGACTTTGATACCTTTTTAATTGGATCCAAGTGAACCTTAAACTATGCCAGCCCCAAAAACTCAAACATCAAATCAAGGATTTCTTCATCTTTCTTAAAAAGACTTACCTGGTGTCACCTTGGATAGAACTTTGGATAATCACCAGGATACTTTTCTTTCTTTTCTCGGTAGGCTTGGTGACTACTTTCCACTTAATTATTACTGGAACTTATCTTCGCCAAAGCTCTGCGGCGTCAAAAGTGAACTTCGTCCTAAAACGCCATGTTTCATCACATCGGGAACAAAGAGACTTGTCATCAGTGAACATTACAGCAGTTCCCATAGCTGATGGTATAGTATGGGACAAGGTTATTTATGATATATTTGGTCAAACAGAACTTTTAGAAATACTACATTTGTTTAAAATTTCCTTAAATGATATTATTACCTCCAGTATATTCTCAGATGATTAGGATTTTGAAACGGTGAATAATATGTTGTCTTAACAATCTGCTGCATTTTCTAGCAATGAAATGTTGGAAGAGACCTCAGATTTTGACACTATGTATTGTTATCAACATTATGGTCATAACTTTCTACACAAATCCAGCAGCCCTAGGAATGTTTTCCCTTATCACCAATGGGAACATTGCCCTACACCTCCAAAAAGATGTCCAAAAACGTTTGCACAGAAATTGTCATATTTTTCAGGGTTTAATATTTCAGATCCAACCTCATATTACTATAAGGTTGCACCTACATCTGCACAGAAAAACATGCTAACAAACCCCAAACCGATCTACTCTGCTTCCTTTATTACCCAGCTGTCTGAACAGTATATCCACTTATGGAAAGACGCTATAGACTTAAAATCAGTCTGGGGTTCTAGGGATTGGCAAGCCCAGGGAACTGAAGGCTATTTAGAGCATGCCTCATTTTCGCAGCAGATGATTTTTCTAAAAGAAACTGTGCAGCAGACCTCCTGTCTTGGTATAGCCAAGAGCAAGGACTTGAACACACCTTGGATTCCTACACAAACGAGAAAAATGATACATCAGAAGGAGGGGCTACAATAGATGACATACAATAGATCAGACCCCAATTGGAAGGGATGGTTGGTTTGGCCCACAGACACTACTAGATGTAAAGAAAGATTCAGGGGAACCACAGAAGGGTATAGTATCCATAGGCCAGACCCATAATATGTACAAAGAGAACATCTGGGGTGGTAATGTCATACCGTGTTGGGAAGCTATGCCTCGATTGGCTAAAACCTCAACACTAACACATGTGAAATAACACTTATTCTTACTATCAGAGGATGTGGACCTAAGGGATTTTTTATTTGGCCCCAGGAAACCACATCAGAAATGTTTCATATATGCTTTCTATAATGACATTTGGAAAATCTCCCAACATGAAGAAGCTGAGAGACTGCGAGAAATTGATAGGATTTACCTAGAAAAGGCATTAGCCTTTGTTGACAATGGCATGACTATATTAACATCCAGGATATATTCTTTGGGCAACACTGTTTATGTAGTAGGGGATCTCTGTGTATAGTCATAATCTAGTGAATAGTCCCGCTCATGAGCGTGGACCCGGAGCAATCAAAAATATTCTCTTAAGTTGTCAAAAAAATGCAGACCTGCACAGACACTTAAGAGAGAATTTAAAGACAGATAATGCAGCATATATCCACAGGCTACACTGTCCAGTACTTCAACTAGAAATTCCACCAAAAACCACAAACAGCACAGCCTGTCCAGTTTTTCCTCACAGAGAAAACTTCCCTTTTCTCACAAAAACCTCAGGAATGATAGAGAAAAAGGGGTGACAGACAAGCCCCATAGGCTGCCATTATGTGGCTCAGACAGGGACTCTGTGCCTTTAAGAAAACTTTCCAGAACTCTCTCAGTATCCCGGAATGCACAGCGGGTCCCTTTTACTTTCATTTCTTTTTTCCGGCTCCTGCTAGCAGGACCCTGGAGCACTGAGCTCTCCCTTTTTTGGGTTTATTAAAGAATATTTGCACTTTTGAGTGTTAAAGTGTTTTCACACAACGTGTTTTGGTGCCCTCTTCTTTTTTCTATCATCTGAGCACACTATTTTTTATCAAATATGCCTTCATTATTTGATAAATGCCCGGAGTGCTCCAGGAAGAAGGCCAAGTCAGATCCACATGAACTGTGTATCCTGTGTCTCCCTTCTTCTCATTTACCTGAGAAGTGTGAGATCTGCCAGTCTTTCTCCTCCAGGACCCTGAGAGACAGAAGGAAGATCAGGCTCCAAGGACTGGACGAAAGAAGGCTGCAGAGCCAAGGTGGGTCTGGAAAGGCTGGATCTGCCTCCTCTGCACGTGCTAAGGCCTCTGGGGAGCTCCCCAGCGTCAAGAAGGTCAGAAAGCGTCGCCGTTCTCCGTCGACAGCATCGACCACGGCGTCGAGAGGCATGACGGCGGTCTGTTCCCCCTTCTCCCCAGGGCTCTGGGTCGAGACGACGTCCGTCGAGGGGACAGACGAGACCACCGTCGAGGTCGCCGCCGAAGACATTATCATCTTCGTCGTCTACACATCGATGTCAAAAAGATTTCAGCCGGCGCTCGCCGTCGAGGCGACACCACCGTTCTACGTCGACTCGAAGGTCAGCGTTGAGAAGGAGTTCACCGACGTCTAAGCGGAGAAGACGTTCGACGTCGACAAGACGGTCATCAACGTGGAGACGGCGGAGCCCGTCGTCGAGGCGTAGGTCGCCGACGTCGAGAAGACGTTCGTCGAAGTCAAGGAGGCGTTCTTCGACGCCGAGGAGGCGATCAGCGTATAAGAGGAAGAGATCTTCCTCCAGGAGGCGTTCTGGAGCCAGGAGTCCTTCCAGGTCATCTGGGGCAAGACTGCGACGTTGTTCACCGACAGGGGGCGCTGCATCTCGATCGCCTACACCCAGGAAGAAGACGACGGAGTCACCGGGCTCGGTGTACTCTGAGGTGTACTCGCCTCCTAAGCCGAGGACGCCTAGTCCTCCTCCTCCACTGCTGAAGGAGCCGCCGCTGCGCACTCCTTCGCCGCCTCCTCTTCCGGTTCCTCCACGTGTACCACCACAGTTGCCGCCTCCGGTGCCTCCACGTACAGCACCACCAAGGCCTCCGAGGTAGACTTCACTGCCGCACCTTCCAACGCCGCCTAAGGGGGCAACTAGGCCGCGGTCCCCGGTCAGGCCACCGCCGCAGGTTCCAAAATCGGCCTCTCCTCAGGCACCCACGGAACGCCCATGGCCTAGTAGACCCAGATCTTGCTCCGGACGGAGAGAGGGAGGTCCAGGAGTCGCCGTTGATCATCGACGAGATCCAGACTACGCCATAGGAGGGGTCGGTCTCGGTACAGCACGGGATCGTCCAGCACAAGGGAATATTCTCCGACCTTATCCGAATCCCCTCAGACGAGGGTATCCCGGTGGACGATGTGGTGTCCTTTCAGGAGGTTTTGCTGAGGGGTGCTAACAAGCTGGGCATCACGTTGACGGTGCCCACGCTCTCGACCTCCGTCATCTTTGAAACTCTTCACAATAAGCACCTGTCTCGGCCTCTATTGCCCTTGGTTCCAGGGTTAGTGGAACCCGCAATGGAGCTCTTTCTCACTCCGGCAGTGACGAAGGCAGTCTCCTCAAGGCTGCAGAAGAAGTACAAGGCACCTGATACAGACCCGGCTTTCCTCCGGACGGATCCCATTCCGGATTCCGTAATAGTGACGGCGGCGAGAAAGCAACATTCCACCACTCCATCGTCTAATGTGCCTCCGGACAAGGAGAGTCGCTGGTTGGACTCAGCGGGCAGGAATGTATGCGGGACGGCCGCTACCTCCATGAAGGCTGCCAGTGCATCAGCACTGTTGGGGCGCAATGATCAGGCTCTGTGGGAGTCTCTCCAACAGACCTCCTCCCTCAGGAGAAGAAGGAGGACTTCATGGAGATCCTGAACGAGGGGTTGCTGGTGTCAAATCAGCTCATCAGCGCAGCTGCGGACTCGTCGCTCCTGGCAGCCCATGGTTACTGCCATGGTATCAACCAGAGGCACCACGATTGGCTAAAATTGACATCTTTAAAGCCCGAAGCACAGCAGAGGTGGCCAATCTGCCCTTTTCGGGAGAGACCCTCTTCGGGAAGCACACTGACGACGAGATGGCCCGCATGAAGGCGGAGGCCGAGATTCTGACAGCGGTGGGCTTGGAGAAGCCCAAGGACCAGAAGAAAAACTACCGCCCGTTCCAAAGATGGTACGGGGCGCAAGGTAGATGGCAAGGACAGCAGTCTGGACAGCAACAACAGCAGCAGTTCCAGAGGAAGCCCTTCCAAAAATGTCATAAGGGCAGGGGTGGTCAGCAGTCTGCCACCGCGTCCAAAGGCCCGGCCGGGTCTCGGCCCTGAGCGGTTACTTCCCCGTCATCCGTTACCCAGTCCGGTGGGGGGAAGCATTCAATATTTTCTGGCAGAGTGGAGAAAAATTACTCAGGACAAGTGGGTGCTGAATATTGTTTGCAATGGATACAGTCTTCGGTGCACTAGCCCGCCTCCAACAATTCCACCGGTTTGCTCACAGTTTCAGCTGCGCGAGCTCCAGGCGGAGGCCGATACCCTGTTAAGGAAAAGGGCTATAGAAGACGTCCCTCTGTCTCAAAGGGGAAGAGGTCTGTACTCATTGTTCTTTCTGGTTCGCACAAAGGACAAGAACGAGTTCAGGCCCATTCTGGATTTGCGACAAGCAAACAAGTGGATTCGCAGAGAGAAATTTTGCATGCTGTCATTGCATCAGATTTACCCTCAGCTGCAACCGGGAGACTGGCTATGTGCTATAGACCTACAGGATGCGTAGTTCCATGTGCCCATTGCACAGAAACACAGGAAGTTCCAGCGATTACAAGTCGGCTCCAATCATTATCAATATACAGTACTGCCATTCGGACTGAAGTCTGCGCCCAGGACGTTTTCGAAGTGTGTGGCAGTGGTAGCGGAACACCTAAGGAAGAACAAGGTGTTTGTCTGCCCGTACCTGGACGATTGGTTGATCAAGGCATCCTCCTTCTCGGAAGCTCAAGCGCACTTCCGGAGGATGTGCGTTCTGTTGAACAAACTGGGGTTGCACATCAGCATGTCCAAGTCTGTCCTGACTCCGGTCCAGTGCATTCAGTACTTCGGAGCCTGCATCAACACGCTGTCGGCAAGCGTGTCTCCTTCGGAGGAAAGACGATTATCACTCCTTCGGAAGGCTCAGGCTCTTATGACCGCTCCATCTACAACAGTGAGGACAGTGTCTTTTCTACTGGGGTCGATGGCCTCCTGTATCTTCCTCACACCACACGCACGGCTTCACATGAGACCGCTGCAGGAGTGTCTGGAGGATCAATGGGACCAGAAGAGAGGCAACTGGGACGACAAGATACGACTGTCTCTACATGCTCTACAGTCTCTGAAATGGTGGTGTTCAGTGGAGAATCTCCTCCAGGGGGTTCCCTTCCAAAGGACATTCCCACTCAGACTATCGTGACGGATGCTTCTCTCCACGGCTGGGGGGCGCATTCCGGAGACTTACAGATACAAGGAACGTGGTCCCCGACGGAGTCCACGTATCATATCAATTTCCTGGAACTCAGAGCTGTTCACTTGACACTGAAGTCCTTTCATCCGACCTTTCAGAACAATTCTCTGCTTGTGCAGACGGACAATACGACCACGATATATTAGCTCAACAAGCAGGGGGGTTAGAGATCGCGCACCCTGTCGCAGGCGATCTGGCACTGGCTGCTGGACAGAGGACTGACGATAACTGCTACCCATTTGCCAGGTGTGCAGAATGTTCAGGCGGACGCACTGAGCAGACTGATTCAGGAAAACCACGAATGGGTCATCAACGACGAAGTACTAGGAGAAGTCTTCGCAAGGTGGAGGACTCCAGACCTAGATCTGTTTGCCACCGCCGAAAACAGCAAATTCCAAAACTTCGCATCCAGGTACTACCAGCAGGGGACGCTGGGGAATGCGCTATGGATCAACTGGTCGAACAGCTTTCTGTACGCTTTTCCACCCATTCCCCTGATTCCGGCGGTGCTCATCAAGCTGTCCCAGTCCAGGGCCCGGATGATCCTGATTTCCCCCAAATGGCCCGGGCAGTGGTGGTTCACGGACCTGCTTCACCGGTCTCTCCTTCCTCACGAAGTTCGGGGGGCAGATGGTGCACCCCAACCTCTCGTCTTTGAGTTTGGCGGCATAGCTCCTGAGATAGTGCAATATGGCCATTTGAATCTTCCTGAAGATTGTGTGGACATACTGAAGGAGGCTAAGCGTCCTTCCACTAGGACTTCTTATGCTTACAAGTGGAAGAGATTCTGCATCTGGTGCAAGTCCAAGAACAATGATCCAACGACATGTAAGGAAGATGTCATCCTTCCATATCTATTACATTTGGCGCAGTCTGGCCTTAAATTTAATTCCATTAAGGTTCATCTCGCTGCGCTGACTGCCTACAGGAAATGCCCTTCATAGACCTCCTTCTTCCGGATCCCTGTGATCAAGGATTTGTTTGGAAGGCTTGAAGAAAGTGTTCCCTCCTGTACGGCTTCCTTCGCCTTCATGGGAATTGAATGTGGTGCTGTCCAGATTGATGAAGGAGCCTTTTGAACCGATTCATAAGGCTTCGTTGCAGCACCTGTCCTGGAAGGCGGCGTTCCTCGTGGCCATTACATCGGCACGCAGGGTGAGTGAACTTCAGGCGTTGTGTTGCCAAGAACATTATACTGTATTTCATGCTGCTAAGGTTGTTATGCGTACTCACCCTAAATTTCTCCCAAAGGTTATCTCTGATTTCCATGTTAACCAGATCATAACTTTACCTAGGTTTTTTCAGAATCCTTCATCTCCAGCGGAAAGGTCTCTACATTCCCTGGATGTTAGGAGGGTGTTGAAATTTTATCTGGATAAATCCAAAGATATTCGTTGTTCAGACCAATTGTTTATCAATTATTGATCAGTCCGGACCGGTCTTGCTACCTCGAAACAGTCCATTTCGAGGTGGATTGTGTCCTGTATACAATTGTGTTACCAGAAGGCTAATAAGCCCTTGGGGGTAAACCTAAGGCTCATTCCACCAGGGGCAAAGCTGCCACGACGGCTTTGCTACGTAATGTTCCTATTGCAGAAATCTGCAAGGCGGCCACTTGGAAGTCGGTCCATACCTTTGCTAAGCATTACTGTCTAGACACTGATGCCAGGGGGGCGTGGCTTGGACGCCGATCGGGATGGCGGCGTGAGCTCGCAGCTCCGCGCGGAATCCCGCTAATTCTCCTGTTTTTCGGGACCCTAGGCGACCCGGAGACGACGCTCCTGCCCTCTGAAGTGCAGGGGGACAGCTGGGCGTAATCGGAGAGTCGCTGGGGGACTGCTGGCCCCGAGGAGATCGAGGAAGGAGGCAGGCCGAGGTGTAGCCCGGGGTGTGAAGAAAATGGCGGCGAGGAGGTCGGACGGTCCCGAACTTCAGACCTTAGTCCGGTTGTCGCCAAGTAGCGGGGGACCCTGCACCCGGCTGCCAGACGCACTAGGATTGGCGGCGCGATGCCCTGAGACCAGGGGACGCTGACCCGATTCACCCAGAAGATCGGGGGCTCACGTCGGCCACCGCCCTAAGACTCATCCTCCCCCCCACAGGCCAAGGGGGGTGACGGAACGGAGCTCGTCCGCCTGGCCATTGCTCCTGAGAACGTCGGCGGGGACATAGCACTGCCCGGTGCCCGGTGGTCGGCACGGACCCGCGGGTGTACCCGCAGAACGGGTGACCGGACTTGTGACGCAGCGCCCTGACATGGCGGCGATCGGAGGGCCGATGCCCGGGAGCCGCGAGGGGGACTCGGCGACATCGACTCGGCTGAGTGAGAGTCCCTCCCCGGAGCTGGACCAGGAACAGCGGCTGAACCGGCGCTTGGATGCCATCCTGGAAGCGATCACCTCCACTAAGGAGGCATTACACAATGACATTGCCCAAGTGGCCACGGGCCTGGGGCTGCTACGCGCGGATCACGCGAAGCTGGCGGATCGGGTCAAGGATCATGACCAACTGTTGCTGGACCTGAAGCCATCGGTGGTGACCGCGGAGCACAGAATCACGGACATCTTGGCCCGACTGGACACTCTGGAGCGGAGGGCGGAGGATGCCGAAGGCCGCAATAGGCGGAACAACGTGCGGGTCGTAGGCCTGTCGGAACGGATTGAGGGGGAGGATGCGGTGGCCTACATGGAGAACTGGTTCCGCACTGTGGTGGCGCCGGAGGGGCTCACTCCATTTTTCACTCTGGAGCGCGCCCACCGGGTGCCCGCTCGCCCGCCGGGGCTTGGCCGCCCCCCCGACCGATGGTGGTGCGGCTCCTCCACTACAAGGACCGAGATCTCCTCATCCAGCGGGCCAGGATGTCGGGCCCTTATGAGGTGGAGAATAGCAAAGTAACGATCTTTCCGGATTATACGCAGGCGGTCCAGAAGGACAGGGCATCGTTCCTTGCTGTGAAGAAGGAGCTCAGGGAGGAAGGCATCCAGTACTCCTTGCTCTATCCGGCCAAGCTGCGGATTATCATGGATGGCACCACACACTTTTTCCAGACTCCGGACAAAGTTTGGCAATGGCTTGAGTCGTACAGAGCGGGGACGGACAGAACGCACCAAAGCCGGAGAGACCAACCCAAGCAGCCCCGGGTGCGGCAGTCACAATGCATCAGATCCCGCAACAGGCGCCAGCGGGAGAAACGGGAGGCTCAAATGGCGGCGGAGAAGAGGGATGCACTCGCAGCAACGGCGGCCATTACTGGGTCGCAACAGAACAGTGAACGGGCCGACACGGACTCGGGAGGGGAAGGCAGCAGAACAGGAGGGGAACTTTCGGAGGCGGAGAGCCAGAAGGGGCCGATAGTAACCCCACAGACTTCGGATGTTATTTTCTGCGGCTGAGATAGAACTGGGACTAGATCGGGACTTCATGGTAGGGTGATATCCTGTTGCTGGGGGGCGGGTTGCCGGGTGGGGGAGCTGTGTGTTCGGAGGGGATGAAGTGCGGGACGCGGGCTCCGCTAGCTGGGGTCGGCGGCGACTCACCCCCCCTAGGCCCTTAAGGTCGACTGTGGTGGAGACCACAGGGTAAGTGTGTGAGACGTTGGATCAAGGTTTGGATGGGGGCGGCCATCGGGTTCGTGTGCTCTGTCCTGGGGAGTGGGGTTTGGGGAATGTTTCAGTTTTGGGACTGTTTGGGGGGGGGCAACTGCATTGGGGGGGCCATGGATTGTTGTTATTTGATTCGGACTGTACGGAGTTGGAATGGGGACATTACCTAACTTGAAATGCCTAACGTGGAATGTCCGGGGGCTGCGGACTATGGTGAAGCGTCACAAAGTACATGCATACCTGGTACGTAGGGGGGTTCAGATTGCTATGCTCCAGGAGACTCATCTCACCAAAAAAGAGTGCGCTGCCTTGCAGAAAAGATGGCGGGCCAGGTTTTCGGCACCACTTATTCAGCGTATGCCAGGGGGGTCTTGATCTGGGTGAGGGCGGGGATACCCTTTCAAGTGCTGAATCAGGTAGTAGATCCGGATGGCAGGTTTGTAGCGGTGGAGGGGAGGTTATATGGACGGGATGTGGTTTTCTGTTGTGTTTATGCACCGAACGCTGACCAAGGCCGATACTTTGATAGCCTCTCGGGGTCCTTGGCCTCCTTCCTGGCGGGTCCGATAGTGCTAGGGGGGGACTTCAACTCGATTACGGATGTTGCTCTGGATAGGTCCCATCCCCCCCTAGTAGACTCCCCTGTGCGCAGGCTGGCCGCGCACAGGAAGGACTGGCAAGAACGATGGGGGTTGCTGGATGTCTGGAGGGAGAGGCACAGGGGAACCAGGGATTATTCCTTTTATTCCGCTCTCCATGATCTACATGTCAGGATCGATTCGGTGCTTTGCGGGGGCTCTCTAGCCCCATTGATTACTCATGCGGAATACCTGGCTAGGACTATATCCGATCATAACCCCCTATTGGTGCATATTCAGTGGCAGAGGGAGCGCTCCGTGATACCAACATGGCGGCTTCGGCCGGAGACGCTAGAGGATTCTGTGTTCGACGATGCGGTCCGGCAAGGCATTGATAGTTATTTCGGTGTGAATGAAGGCACGGCTGCGAGTCGGTCTACTGAATGGGACGCAATGAAAGTGGTGGTGAGAGGGGTGTGTTTGGGCAGGTTCTCGAATGCTCGTACGACTGTGCTGAATGATTTAATGAGAGCGGAGGAAACTTTGAGGGACTTGGAGCGCCGCAGGCCAACTAGGCCAGGTCTACAGGCCCAGTTGCTGGAAGCGAAAGAAGTGGTAGCCGCGGAGACGGAACGTTTGAGATGTTATGACTATAGGCAGTACATTATCAGGGCACACGCAGAAAGGGACAAGGTGGGTACCCTCTTGGCCAGACTAGCTAGTCCGGAACTTAGGGGCTGCCCGATCCTCAGCATTAATAATGCGCAGGGAGAGAGGGTGTACTCCCAGGCAGCTGTATTGGACCGCTTTAGGGGATATTATGAGGGCCTGTACCGGAGTCAGCTGGGAGTGGGGGTTCAGGACATCACGGAGTACCTGGAGGAGAGACCGCTTCCGGTCCTGGACGAGGATGACGCGAAGGAACTGGGTAGTCCGATCACGCTTACGGAAATTCGGGTGGCCATCAAACATATGGCCCGTAACAAGACGCCCGGGGTGGACGGACTGCCAATCGAGTTCTATCAACACTATGTGGACATTCTGGCACCCAGGCTGCTGGTGGTGTATACGGAAGCCTTCGAGAAGGGGACATTGCCTGGCTCCATGCGGGAGGCCTTGATAGTGCCGCTCTTAAAGCCTGGCCGGGAGGCCGCGGACGTGAGGTCTTATCGCCCGCTGTCCATGCTGACGGTGGACTTAAGATCCTGAGTCGCATTCTAGCCACTAGACTGGCCCCGCACATGACAGGCCTGGTGCACAGGGACCAGGCCGGGTTTATACCCACGAGGAGCACGGCGATGAATATCCGCCGACTGGTGGGAATAATGGACACCATCTTGGATGGGGAGGGAGTGCCGGCGGTTCTGTCTGTGGACATCGAGAAGGCCTTCGATAGCTTGGAATGGCCTTTCTTGGATGGAGTGCTGGAGAGGTTTGGCATGGGCGACGGGTTTCGAAGGTGGACGAGGGTCTTATATACCTCGGCGACGGCGAGAGTACGATTGGGCGGCCTGGTGTCTGCAGCGTATCCGGTGGGCAGGGGGACACGACAGGGATGCTCTCTCTCCCCTCTGTTGTTTGCCCTGGCGATGGAACCCTTGGCGGTCCATGCGAGGTCAGGCGACCGATACGCGGGGATAGTGAGTGATGGGCAATGGCATTATATATCGCTCTATGCGGATGACTTGCTCCTGTACCTAGCTGACACCTCGGGGGCACTGGCTGGAGCGATGGATCTGTTGTCTGAGTTTGGCCGGCTGTCGGGCCTTAAGGTCAATTGGGCGAAGACTTGCGCGTTTCCGCTGAGAGCAGGATCGCCGGCCCCTAGCAGCGACTTGGGTGTGGTATGGGAACCCTCCTGCATCACCTACTTGGGTGTCCGCATTTACCACTCGGCTGCGGACCTTTTGGAGGGTAACATTGGCCGTTGTGTACGGGCGTTGCGGGGCAGCTTGTCTTTCTGGTCGACCCTCCCGCTGACAGTCCTGGGCAGGATAGCACTGTTGAAAATGGTGGCGCTCCCCCGCTTCCTCTATTATTTCCGAACGCTGCCTGTCTGGATTCCCCAGGGGGTGTTCAGGGAACTGCGGTCAATGATTACTGGCTTTCTATGGGGGCATGGCCGCCGCAGAATAGCCCTGAACACGCTACTCCGCCCCAAGCAGGAAGGGGGCATGGCCGTGCCCGACCTTGAGCTGTATTATCTAGCGGCGCAGTTGCAGGTCCTCACGCAGAACGTAGCCAGGGTGTTCCGGGGACCGGAGGGAGACCGGGATCGGGGGATACAGCGCCACGTGCTGTCATACATCATCATGCAACAGCGACTCGAGTTACGGGCCCTCACCATGGAAGAGCGGACGCTCCGGCTGTGCTGGCAGAGGAGCCTTCGGAGAGCGAGGGCATCGCGGCCTTATGCCCCGGAGATCCCGATCGGGATGTTGACGGCATTGCCGCACGGTGGAGATTGGTCCCCGTTGTTGGATTGGGAGGAAGCGGGGTTGCAGGTGGTGGGCGACTTGTACATAGATGGGGCGTTGGCGCCGTTCGAAGTTCTCCGGGACCAGTTCGGACTGCCTGAGGGGGGCTTCCTCCTACATGCGGCAGTTGTGGCTGCCGTGCAAAAGCACTGGAAAGAGGGGCTCCTGGAACCCGCGACGACTATGGCGTGCCAATATGTGGTAATGGCGGCTGGTACATTCAAAGCTGTGACGTGCCTCCATAATAGGATGCTGCACGAAGGGCTGGAACCACTCCACGGGCTCAAAGCTAAATGGGAGGTGAGCGTTGGCCGGCCCATACCGGATACGGCGTGGGGCCATATCCTGCGACGCACGTGGAAGGGCACTAGGAACGCGCGCTTTCAGCAGGTCCATTTCTATGTGCTCCATAGGGCCTATTTAACTCCAGAGAAACTACAGCGGCACTTTCGGGTGCCGGATGCCTGTTGCCCCCGGTGTTCGTCTCTGGGGGCGGACATGGACCACTTGTTTTGGGGGTGTCCACAATTGGGGACCTATTGGGCGGAGGTAGGGGAACTCCTGAACGAAGTGACTGACAGGGAGGTAGAATTCGACATGGCGGCGTGCCTATTGCTCTGGTTCCCGCATACTAAGCACACCAGGGTGACGAGTAAATTCATAGACCTGGGTCTGATATTGGCACAGAGGGAAATATCGTGGCACTGGAAGTCAAGGGGAGGTCCCTCACTGCGTAGATGGAAGAATGAGTTGCTACGGTGGTCTGACTGCGAGAGCGTGCTCCGGATGAAGCAAGCAGTGAAGTTGGGGAATGAGAAGGCACTGGATGCGGCGCGTGCATGGGAGTTAGTGGTACAGGCTTTGCGTGATGCTTTAGTTGAGGATGAGGAAGGTGAGAACTAAGCCGCTGGACACCGCGGGGCAAACACAGAAGTATGGAATTATGCACTGTAGTGGACCCATCCAGTTCGATAGCGCGAGGCACACACCTTAGCAGTTGCCAGGGGGGGGGGGGGTTTGGGGGGGTTGGCTGTAGGGGGTTTAGGGAGGGCCGGAAGCCATTGGAGGGTTGCTTGATGAGGCCTTGGACCTACTGGGACGGTGGATATCGAGAGTGGGTAGACTGATTGGGTGGAACGGCCTGGTACGAAGGCCCGTATGACCTAGGGCAGGCCCGGCGAGGGCGATTACATTGATTACCACGGAGATGGCTGAAGGGAATGTTGTTGCGGGTGGGGGGGTAAAAGCAGATACGCAAAACGACCTTCCGCCAGGGTCCCAATGGGACGTACACTGTGATGTGTTCCTTTCGAGCGATGTGATATGCCGCCCGGCCTCCGGGATGCGGGCTGAATGGCTGTGTACGACTGTGAACTATCATTGGACGGGGGGAGCCCACAAGTGCACTGGCTGTTTAATTGTATCCTGTGGTTTATAACTCTGCAATAAAAATATAATTTAAAAAAAAATACAAATAGACACTGATGCCAGGACAGATGCTCAGGTTGGGCAGGCTTCGCTGCGAAATCTGTTTGCACAGTAGTGGTGTTATTTCTCTTATTCTCCACCGCCGCTTTGGTGTTGGGATGGGCTTGCCATTCTATTCACTAGATTATGAATATACACAGAGATCCCCTACTACAGAAGGAGTAGTTTCTGTCCTGTAACTCCAGTTCTGTAGTAGGGGTATCTCCGTTATAGTCATAAGCGCCCGCCCTCCTCCCCTGTGGAGAAAGATATTCATGTAAGGAAAGCTACAGGTCTGGCGTGTTACGCCTTCAAAAAGAACTGAAAGTAAAAGTGACCTGCTGTGCATTCTGGGATACTGAGAGAGTTCTGGAAAGTTTTCTTAAAGGCACAGTATCCCGGTCTGAGCCACATAATGGCAGCCTATGGGGCTTGTCTGTCCACCCCTTCTTCTCTATCATTCCTGAGGTTTTTGTGAGAAAAGGGAAGTTTTCTCTGTGAGGAAAAATTGGACAGGCTGTGCGGTTTGTGGTTTTGGTGGAATTTCCAGTTGAAGTACTGAACAGTGTAGCCTGAATTATCTGTCTTTAAATTCTCTCTTAAGTGTCTGTGCAGGTCTGCATTTTTTGACAACTTAAGAGATTATTTTTGATTGCTCTGGGGTCTAAGCTCATGAGCGGGACTATTCACTAGATTATGACTATAACAGAGATACCCCTACTACAGAACTGGAGTTACAGGACAGAAACGACTCCATCTTCTGCTATTGACCTACTAGAACAGGACTTGTCCATGTTACAGCACGGGCAATCACAATTACGTTCTATTATGTTATTGAGCTGGACGCTGCAATCATTGCGCGCTGGTTATATGTCCTTGTGGGTTATAAACAGTACGTCCCTGTTTTCTGCGTACAGTCTAACAGAAAAACAGAAGGGAGCAAAATATACAATGCTGCGTATTGAAAAACTGGAAAGATTACCTTTTATTGTGGCTGAGTCACCGTCCACATAATGGTTAATCCATGGCCACATAACTCTATCGGTCACAGCTTTCCAGTTTCAATATTGCCTAGAACAACAACGGGCGGGCAGATATGAACAGTTGGGTAAGGAATACATCAGGGAATCTTGGGAATAACCGTACAGATTTCGATGCAGGAGTGGGGATCTTGAAGTGTTTCTACGCTGTACTAACTGTGAGAACGCTTTGAGTGGATCTCCCATATGGCAGGATATTAAGCTACTCTGAGCTTGTAATGGTTCAATGGCAAACTTATCCTGTTATTTGAAAGCTATTTCAGGCTTCTCTCTGGAGTTACTTGATCGTGAACAATCAAGATTGTTGTGTGATGCTAAAGGGCATTGCATATCTGGTAACTGTGAGCTCCAGGGTTACTTGCTGTATGCAAGTATTGTTTCCACTGACACATACAGTCAGGGAGGCACTGCTATGGCCTTCATTGAATGTTTCTCTTATACAGTTTGATACTCTGAGCAGAATGAAAGCCATGCTTTTACAGAAAACCGTGCCCTTAACCTCCGCCCGGGAGACATTTCATCTCCAGATCACAAGGTCCTTGGCCGAGATACAGGCACTAATATGAACAAACTGCCCTTTCCATTTCGCAGAAATGGTAAATCGTATCTTTAACATGTCTGATACGACGGGTATAGTCCACCTATTTAAGACCATATGTTCGGGACTATTAAGCACCTTTCAGACGGTCTTTGGAGTTATTCCAAACTTTATACACTCCGTATTCAGAAGCATTTTTGGAGGACTTCCGCTGATCCTGTTTCTAACAGCAAGTATCCTGATTGTAAATTTTCTGCTACGTAATGGACGACCGAGTCACCAAGGAGATGAAAAAGGCACTCCTAGAGCACAAATACTGTGGTTGCATGGTACAACATCTGGGCACACCTCGCCTACGAGAACTAAGTTCCTGTTATTTAGACCAGTCTGGATGGTCTGCATCTTACCTGTTCTCCGATGCCTGTTCTGCGGGGAGGAATGCGTGTTAGATCTGTGTCTGACACTTCCATCAGTTGCTCACCCGGACATTGATGCATTGCTGGACCCGAGAACAGATCATGTTCTGCGGTGTCCCTAGCGTATTCCTATGTTGATGGCAGCATTTTTGGAGCCAACACAGGAAATTTCTGATCCTGTTGGTGTGGACACCGGCTCCTTCACGAACACTCAAGCTTTGAATGGTGCACAGGCTGCCCCAACATCGGCTGCAGGCAGTACGAAGGATCATCTGTGCTCAATTGATGTAATCTGCAAGGTATTACAGGGATCGTCATCTGCAAAGGCAAGCAACAGCGATGTTGCGTCTACCAGCCAGGACGCATAAACATTTGGCCAGTTGTGTGCAAGGAAAAAGTCGGCTTTTTTAAACAAACTCACATTGGAGTTCCTAAATAAATTGACACTTTTTCATGACCTGCATGGCTTTCTAATTCTTGTAGTAGTTCGAACTATATATACGGACACATTTGAGCTATTGCTTGAGTGGCGCTTTCTACTTTTAGCACCTTTTTAGAGTTTTTAATTTTTTTGTAATGGAACTATTGTTTTAATGTAGGACTGCGTACCAGAACCTAGACGGGCAGTACGCTAGTATTGGATTATGTCGTCCGGTCGGATGAGGAGTGGGTGTTATATTCCATATAGGTACCCCAATATAGGCCCAGGTAACATCACAACCTTTCACCAATATTCGTCCCTACATTACATGCTTAATGGCTGCTTGGACTGACCTTTCACCTAGTTACAGTACTCCTTACAGAACATGGGGTTTCCCCTGAACAATAGGTTCATACATTATGCATGAGGATTCGGGATTGTCAGAAAATCAGCAGGACTATCATCTTCTGCATAATAACTATGTACAAGGTTCATTCCGACGTTATCCTTAGTTTGACAGTGGCACAGCAAGGTAGATCCCCCCCCGGGGATACTTTTGGGTATGTAAACATCCCATCTTACAGAGTGGAGATCAAAACTTCCATGCCAACACTGAAGCGAGACGCTGACATTCCTGCATGCAGACACTCCAGCTCGCAGCGGTCTGATCATCCCTTGCGGGTTGTTCAACTTTTGACCAAGATGGGTTCCCAGGATCTCTCACTTCAGGTAATGGGGTGGATGTTATCCTAGAAGGATTTTTGGCTTTAACGCGTACACACATGCTAGGTACACTTAGGTACATCAAGTTTGGATTGCATCGTAGGAGCACACACTTTTTATTGTCATATATTACATATGCCTGCCTGTATTCATGATTATAACGAAATGGTGGAGATTTACCATCCTTTCACTTTTCTAGTGCTTCTAATCCTTTGTCTGTTACTGTCTGATGATTATCTTAGCACACCTATTTGACACTAGAATGACGAATGTTCAAAAAAAGTTTATTGAAAACGTCCATACTGTTTATTCCGTGTACATCTCTGAGATTAATTGAGCACGAATGACTGAGCGAAAAGTATTGCACTGTTTCCACGATTCTGAGGGATCAGAGTTGTCATGTTTTCGATAGTTGCCAAGAACTATCCTCTCCTTGAGAAGAGGAGTTTCAAATGGCACTGTGAGCTAGCTGGCATACAGGCCAACATACCCGGTGGGGCCGTCTGAAATTAGTTCAGATGTCAAGCCAGCAGTTAATTGTAGTCTAAACGCGCAGATCTTATATAGTTTTATAAGAACTACACGACACATGGGGAGACAAATAATGGAGCATGATGGAGCCAGCAAATGGAAAGCCCATGGGTGGGCAGTAAGCCAACAAAGTAGATACAGCATGTCTCTTCGTGACAACGCATGCACGCTGTCTAGATCCGATATCTAAAAGTTATGTGCATTTATGGCATCCTGTTGAAACTGATACTGCAAATATTAGTAGGATACATTAGGACCACAACCAATGTTCCCTCTAAATATTTTCCTATGTGTGCAGCAGTGCAAGATCTCTGTGCCGAGGTCAAGGCTATGTGCACCCAGCAATAAAAATCTGCTGCAATTACCACTCCAAATTCTTGTTTACAACAAGAGCGAAAACTGGGGCTTTCACACACAGCTTTATTTAATAGGGTCTTGAGATAGTTTTGCAATGTAGTTAAAAGCCATCATGACATGAATTACTCTTGTGATACCTACGCCCCAATTTCGAAAAAGGACATCACTCATAAGGTTGTACCATGATTAGATTTTTATGAACAGCAGGGATGATCCAAGCACTCAGAAAAATTAGATCGCTTTTTTAAGCCGGATCTGGGCTGGACCTAGTGAAATATGTTGAAATCTTTCCCAGTGTAACTTGCCGACACCAGGATACATTGAGCAGCACCCGCAGATTGTCTGCTTTTCTTTCCAAGCAGAAATCTGCAGCTGGTGAAGGGGCATTCTTATTTACAATTCCACTTAGGCCAAAAACAAAAGCCTAATTTAAAGGGCTGTCAGATCTTTTGTTAAAGAATAATCCTGGCTGAGAGCCACCTGGGGCCTAATACTTAGATGCCAATGCAATGGAGGGGAAACTAAGGCACACAGCGTATTACGTTTACAATTCATGTACTTTAGAAAAACATTTTAGGAATGTTTTTTACTTTGTTCACCCCTTGTATATAAGCATGTACTATTGAAGGTTGGCCTTGTTTGTTAAGAAGGCATAGCATGTCCTGTAAGAAGGTAGACCTTGTATGTTCAAAATGTTATGCTGAGGAACCAAAACGTCATGATTTAAAATGTAACTCGGTGCTTGGGGTTGTCTGTAGTTATAAAAATGTTATTACTACGCAAAGGAACCCTTTTAAGCAGCCTTATATGAAACAATAGAGAAAGAAAACATTACGGTTTCTGAAGCAGTGACTTGCTATTTGCAAGCGACTTGGTGATGCTTGATTCATTGCTCACTGTGCTACATTAGAAGGATTGTAACTTATGAACTGCAAATAATAAAAGGATCTGTGTTAAAAGCAACAACCCATTTACCTATCTACATAAACTAAAAATCTGTGAGCTACACAATGTGCTTTAACGGTAGACAAGCTTACAATCTATGCAGCATTATGAGTCAAAACTGTAAGCACACACAACTCGGCTCTCCAGCAACTGCATTAACCCCCCGAGTTATATTATCATTCTTATTATGATGCCTGAGACTTGCTGGGCATGCAAATATCTCTGTAGAAGGTGTCTTAACCCCATAGATATATTATAATGCAGCCTTTGTGATCAATTAAGCCATGCAGATCTACTGTAATGTTTAACTTTGTTGCCAGTTTCTTTGCAGCAGAGTAAAAAAAAAATGTAAAAGATAACATCAACACTCTATATCCCTTATCTTTTGACACGCCTTGACCACCAATTTATGTATTCTCTACATAGTGTTTCTACTTCCAGCACGGAATTTCACACATCAATTAGGTCTTTGTAGTGGTTTCATAGTGAATCTGCAAAAAAAGTGCCCAATGTAAAATCAGCACGTACAGGATAATAGCCTAAAAGAACAATTATTTCCCCTAGCACTAACAGCACCATATGTAAACAGATTGTCGAGCTTTATTTTGTATTTCCGCTCAAGTTTCTATTTCCATACGTACTTTAAAAAGTTTTAGCACACCCTCAGCGTCATGCGTCATGAAAGCTTTTTTCATGCATTGGCCATGGCCTCAGAATATGGCAATGTAGCAGAAGAAGATCTGGGTAAAGAGTTGGGCCTGCCAAGAAATTAACAGAGAGCTGAGCCAAGAGTTGGCTCTGACGCTAAGAGCCTATGCACAAGCCTTGAACATATTTGGAATGGAAATCATTCAACAAACATCATGCTAGAATATGATAAACTTGCCATCAAAATTAACGAAAGTGTAAATCTTGTACAGAACACTCAGAAGCATTTCCCTTAAGTACATCAGATTATTTAGAAAATATTTATTAAAAGTGAGTGTCTTTAAACATGAACTGAGAAACAGTAAATCAAAACACGGCGCCGCCTACCCTTACTGTGGATGTAATGTAGGACACTTACACCACAACAATAAAGGACAATACATGAATTCCTGTGTGGTGCCTGCCCCCCAAATGGTGCTGTTGCTAAGGCAAGTTTTTCTGTTTTTTTTTTAATATAGCGTAAAGTAGGCCTAATGGCATTGAAGCGCTATAAATGAGCACCTATTACATTATACAAAGGCGCATTCGTTGTTTATAGGCACTGGGAGATTAAGTGTTTTGGCCAGAGTGACAGGATGTTAAAAGTGCACACATTGGCAACTTGTTTGTCAAACATTTTATAGGTTTTAACGGTGCCTTTCTCTCTCCCATCCGTCTTATCGGGAGAGAAGGAAAAGTTGTAAGAGTAGTTTGAGTTAGCTATGTATAATCCTAAATGGCCCTCTGGTTTACTGTTCTAGATGCCCTAAAATGACAGCGTGATCACAGCACCTCGCCCAGAGCCATCAGAATAAATGCAGTCTCACTGGACCTGGTATCGCAACGCAGAGGCCCCGAGTTGGGACATCGTCACAGACTAAAAGGTTAGAAGTTGCTCAATTACTAAATGCAAATTCATAGGCATTATGAAGGCCTTTCTGAAGAATTCTGGGGGCCCAACGCAAAATGGCAACATTCTTGCTGGCCAGGATTCAACCCTGTTTCGCTGTTTCCAAAGCCGGGAGCTCTGACACAACACCAAATGCTCTCTGCACAAATCTGGCAGGCCCCTGGCACAAATCTGGCAGGCCGTCGACACAATCAGACGAAGAAGCAGGTGTAGATGCCACGAGCTCTCTGGTGTTTCAAACCCACTTTGCCTGAGCCGGAACAGGTGCTCTTCCAATCGGTTTGGCAAAAGTGCTGCACCTGCGCCTCGCATTTTGCCAGCAAGGTGACATTTACTTGTGCCGTTTATGAGTTGTATTTCTGGGTGTGGCTGGCCAGTGGTTTTGTGGTGAGGTGTGCGCTTTGGGAGAGAGTGCGCGCGCTGCAGAAAGGCGCGCGCTCATGTTAGAGGGAACTATGGTTTCACAACCAAGAATTAATAATGGAATATTACGTATTGTCCTTGCTAACGATGGAATCCAAACAGTTGGTTGGCGTTAAACGACCAGTTTCAGCACTTATACGACTCTACTGATGATGAATGTGACTTGAATTAAAATACATCGGCATAGGAGTTGGAATTATCTTGCAAACTAAGCTTCTGTAGTTGGAAAATACACGGTCCACAGAATTGCATAACAATGGGGTTATAGAGCATGTTTTATGCAACTACCATATCATTTTTCTGCAGGAGACATGGTTGCGAGCAAAGTCTAATATTAATGGTTTTGTATCAATTGGGAAGCCAGGGAGAAGCTCGTGGAGAAGGTATACTATGTGGTGGTCTCCTTATGTTAATTTCTACAAGAATAATAAGTCGTGTGAAAAGTTGACTGGGAAAATGAGTGAGTGCAAATAATTGCTGAAGTGCAAGTGGCCCCAGGGGATAATCAAAAGTTAAAATATATATATATATATATATATATATATATATATATATATATATATATATATATATATCATCCATTGGTAGTCTCACTGAAAACATGTCCTGTTTCATCGATAAATTTCTATTCCCCTTGGTACTCACTTTACCCTCATATGTTCGGGATACCAAGGATTTTCTCAACAAAATTGGGAATGTGAATTGGGACAATGACTGCCAGCTTATTGTGTTGGACATCACAAGTTTGTACACAGTCATAGACCACCAGCATGGCCTAAAAGCTATTCAGCATTTCCTGAACTTGAGACAATTAGGATTCACCAAACAGAACACCATGATCCTCGAATTTACTGAATTTTGCTTGAGTAACAACATCTTTTTATTTGAGGACCAATTGTTCATGCAGGTGTCTGGAACGGCGATGGGTACCTGCTTCGCTCCCAGCTACGCGAACCTCTTCGTTGGCTGGTGGGAGGAGCAGGTACCCAGGAGCTGTATGGCAGATGGCTCAGAGGGAAAGACTGAGGGTTGGTTCAGGTACATTGATGACCTGTTTATTTTCTGGCGGGGTTCATCTGTAACAGCACATGCCTACATCAACCTACTTAATGAGAATGACTATAATCTACATTTTTCAGGGACGGTGAGTCCGGTAACTGCGGACTATCTCGACCTAAAAGTGTTTTCAGAGGACCATCAGATTCACACAGCCCTACACAGAAAAACCACTGCTGGTAATTCTACACTTTTTGCCAGCAGTAGCCACCCCCCACAACTCATTAAGAGTATTCCATACGGAGAGTTACTCCGACTCAGAAGGAATTGCTCAAGATTAGAGGATTTTGAGGTGGCAGCGAAGGAATGTGTGAATAAATTCATGGCCAGGGGATACGGAGAAGTCCTTTTAAATAACACCTTGAGAAGAGTAAGAGGTATCCCTAGAGATTCCTTGCTGACAACTAAACCGACTACAAGGAACAATTCCATGACATCAACAGTTGGTAAAGGCAAGTTTAGACTAATAACTCCTGGAGCTAATGATTTAAGGGCTATGCTCCGTAAGAACTGGCACATTCTCAAAACAGATAACACACTCAAAGATGACCTACCTACTCACCCACTCATAACCTTCAACAAAGCCAGATCTTTAAGAGACTATCTGGTAACTAGCCATCTAGAGAAACCACTTCCTAAGAGTAACACCCTAAAAACCATGAGTGGCTTTTACCCATGTGGAAAATGCAAGGCGTGTGCCGGAAGTAAAAGGGTCCTCTCCATAGAAATACCCGACACTGGTAAGAAACTGCAAATCAAGCAGTTTATTACATGCAGCACACCTTTAGCAGTTTATTGTCTGACCTGCCCGTGTGGCCTCCGCTACATAGGGAGCACAATCAACATGCTTAAACTACGGATCTTAGAACATCTAAGAGCGATTAATAAAGCAGATCAATCTTATCCAGTCGCCCGGCATTTTGCAGAGAAACACAATAGAGACCGTAGTCAGCTGCAATACTTTGGCCTTGACACCATTAAGAACACCGTCAGGGGAGGAGACCGTCTGCGACGATTACGTAGACTAGAATCACGCTATATAATAGACCTTTCCACAAAATGGCCTAGAGGGATGAACAGTGGGGAAGAAATGGTATTCCATCTAGGCAAATGATGTAGGGGTTGCCTGTAAATCTCACTGTATACTGTGTGTATCTATCTGCCGAACTTCTGTGGATTAATATATGAACTATACATTTCAGGTGCTAACAACAATCTAGTGCTCGGATGAAACTTGGGACTGATTATCCACTGTTGTACAAAATTTCTGGCACACATACGCCTATTTATGGTTCATATCCTTTGTTACAATCACTCATAGGTTCAAAGGGCTCTTTGATTCCTAATAGAAAATGATGTTTGTAAATTAATTATATATGATGCACATGTGGCACTTTTTCCCTTTTTCCTTTACCTTGTTGACTCTTTTAGTTTATACACGATGACACAGACTTTTTTATCAATTTGTTGATGTATAAAATCCAGTGTAAGAATGGGACTCACCTCTAATGATTTTGGAATATTTCCGGAGGACTGTTGCCGATCCACGGCTATATCAAACAGTGTAAATGTAGCACAATTAACCTTATACACCCCCCACTAGAGCGCTCTCACCTATCTGTAGGTTTAATAATGCTTAGTTCATTTGTTGTGAGCATTGAGAAATGTATATGGTGTAAATTTTACCATTACAAGATGGAGCCCGCACTGGTTGGGAGGTTTCTAGTCCTCTGTTGATGACGATCAAGAGGTGTAACCCTTGCACGATGTCAATGTTGATTACGATAAATGTACCGGTTTGTGCGTGTGGACACACACACTGCGAAGGCAAATCGCCGAAACGCGTCTGTGGTCTAGCTTGTAGTTACTAAACTACTCTGTGGTAAAAGGAACCTCCCGAGTGCTGTCTTTCATTCCTTGGGGATTCGCCTGGATTTGATGAGCGCAATATATATATATATATATATATATATATATATATATATATATATATACACACATTCAACCAGTTCCCCGTTCTGGAGCTTGACCCTACAGAGTGGCCTCACAAAATAGGCACGGAGCAGCCCATCATTTCACCACGAAAGCAACACAACGTGAGGCCCAATACTGCTGGCAGGTTTTTATTTCAAAGTTGAAAGCAGCACCGATTCCTTTTCACCAACGTTTCGGCGCTCTGCCTTGATCACGGTAAGGAATCTATTGGAAGCAGGTGTACCCTGGCGCACTTTTTAAAATGAGAACATCACATGACTGTTGTTACATTCCTACAGGTCCCATAGTGCACTGTGAAAAGTGTTTGCCTTTCTACTGGAATTCTTCCGATATATATATATATCCATTAAAAGCTAAAACAAAAGTTAACTTTTTTGGAAGATCTTTAACTTAATTTGAAAGCGCTAAAGGAAAGGAAATCCAGATGGAATATGAATCCTTGCGGGTGATTGCTATGTAAAAATTGATCAAATCAAGATTGATAATGCACTAGGTGATCTCCGTGATTTGTACACTATTTCCAATACGTTTGTTTAAAAACATATTTTATTGGATTTCAAGGTACAGAAGGAGCCAGCGCTCGCAATGAACATTTTAAACAAGGGATACATCCAAGGTACCTGCGTTTGTGAAGACACTGGAACTCCTGCATAACATGCAGGCAATACAACATAAACATGTCACAGAGCATTTTAAACCCCACAAAATTGAGTTGATTAGGGCACGTTCGACCACCATAACATTAGTATATTTTCTAAGCTGTTCAGGGAATAGCATCTCACGAGGAAGCCATTCGAAATAGAGTGTAGTATATACAGTGTATATATTTGAATTGGATGAGGCGGTAATGCGAAGACACCGCCGCGCCAGGGGAGCTGGCCAGGGCCTCTGTCCAATTGTCAGCTGTCACGTCTGGTAAATCTCTGAGCCATGCCACCTGTGTCTTATGTATAGTAGTGTGGGAGATAGTAGTCTGCGTCTTATATTTCTGTTGCATTTTGTGTGCCTCAATGTCCCCTGTGAGCAGTCTACCTTCCAGCGGGTGAAATTCTGGCAGTCTCCAACAAGTGCAGTTGGGGGTGAAGAGCATGTCGCAATTGAAGATATTTCTTAAACTGGGACTTGTGTAGTTGAAACTCTGTCTTTACCTGGTTGAAAGATTTGAGTGTGGCTCCCCGAATAACATCACCCAAAGTAGATATTACCAACAGATCCCACTTCTGGAACCCCCCCCCCCCCCAGCGCTGCAACAGGGCATAGATATGATATGTACCATACCATAGCAGCGTCATTCCAGTCATGCAGCCTTGCCAACCCATCTGTCGTACTGCATATCTCCACATACAAATCACTACTCTACCCGCAGGCGGCATAAAATCACCAATTGTGTGGCTAATCTGAAAGAAACACATTAGTGATAGATTCCTTACCTTAGAATTACCTCCAGGCGTCATACCTGGATCGGGAAAGTTTTCGTCAGCAGTACCCCTGCACGTCGGTAGGCGTCGTTTTTCAGGCTCCGTGTACGTCGCTGGTGTCGTAGTCGCCAAGATGACGTTGCTAGAGCTACTTAGACGCTCCCACGAGCGCTGACATCAGTTCTTTCTTTTTCCGCGCCAGCAAGCGCAGATCCTGACAGAGCAGTACCCCCAGTCACTTTTTGACTAAGTTATTTTTGGGACTTTTGTCTCTGTTTTTTGAGTCTTTGACTCCTGGTGTATAGGGATGCCCGATTTTAAGTTTGTGCGTCTTGTCCCCGCATTATGTCGGTGGCGGACCCGCAGTGAGTGTCTCTACTGCCTGGAGCGCGACCACAACTCCGAGTCGTGCCCTGAATGCCGGGCCATGGTTCCAAAAACTTTGGGGGAGTGGTCCCGAAAGTTGCTGCAGGCCCGGGAGTCGGCTCCATGCCGTGCAAGGTACTGGTCCCGTGGGAGGTTGAAGGACCGGTCACGGAGCCGCCACTACCACCATTTTTCGTCGAAGTCTTTGCACTCTGAGTCAGGTAAGGCGAAGCACAAGAAGTCGAAGAAGTGTTGTCGCTCTTCATCTTCCCCTAGCTTGCCGCGTGACATGGCTGAGGGTGCAGGTGGTGCCACCCCCGCGGCTCTGGCAGAGCCTGCGCAGTCACTGACTGCCTACCCGCCCTTCCCGAGTCCGTTGGCGGCTCCAGCCCAGCTACAGGACTTCTTGTCAGCCATGGCCTGCCTTTTTAGTCCATCGGGCCCTGCCGGAATGCCTTCGGGCCCCGCGGGTATTACATCGTTGACAACTCTGGTCTCGGCACCGCAAGACCCCATGGATCCATGCATAGATCCCAGCCGATGTCGGGTGGCCTTGTACGACCTCCACTGACATCGACGTCTACGGCGCCGGACGGCTCCATGGCCGACGCCGTCCCCGGCTTCCAGCCCGACGTTGAGAGGGAGCCGGACCGGTCTCGATAGACGTTGATACCGACGCCGATGGGGAATTTCTATCCCTTTCTCCATCCGCCTCCCTCTTTTTCGCCTGCACGGCAGGTTGGGGAGGAAGGGGAGGACTGGGGGGGGGGGGATTGGGGGGGATTCTGCGGACCCTCTTGCAGCCCAGTGCGAGTTAGACCCGGACTGGTAAGAGGATTTGGAGGATGCAGGTGACATGGATTTTAGTCTAGAACCTGGCTCACTGTCTCCTTCTACCGTTGCTACGGAGGAGGGTGGCACATATTCTGTGGTGTTGCGTAGAGCAGCCGAGGCGCTCCACCTCGAGCTCCCTACGGTGGCAGTCAGGACTTACCTGACAAGTGCTCCAGCCAGCGTCTTCCTCTACGGAGCCGCTGCTGCCCTTTAATGACGCACTTTCAGACGTTCTTTTGGGCACCTGTTCCAGGCCCAACACAGGGGCTCCTGTGGATAAGAACGTGGCCCAACGCCATCGACGACCCCATTTTCCTCTCCCAACACCCGACTCCTGAGAGCTTGGTTGTCCAAGCCTCTGCGTCCCCAAGCTCATTCCCTTCCGCACCTCCCAATAGGGAATCCAAGAAACTGGAACAGTTTGGAAAGAACGGTTTACTTCTGCCAGTTCAGGGCTACGGTCTGTGAACACCGCATGCCTCATGGGCCGTTTATCTAATTCTATGTGGGACATGGTTGCGCAGGTGCTGTCTCAGTGTCCATAGGAGGCCCGGAAGGTGCTCTCCCAAGCTATTGCCGATGGCAGAGACGCAGCCAAGTTCACAATTCGTTGTGGCCCTGAAACCTCCGACTCGCTGGGCCGGGCGATTTCCATGACAGTGGCGCTACGCCGCCACGCCTGGCTGAGGACAACTGGCTTTTCCAGGGATGTGCAGAACACTCTGATGGACATGCCCTTTGATGGCACTCGCCTTATTGGCGACAAGGCAGATAGTGTGTTGGAGCGTTTTAAGGACTCACGGGCTACGGCCAAGTCCTTAGGCCTTTCGACCACACGCACTCCTTCCGCTTCTGCTTTTCGCTCCTTTCGTGGCCAAGGAAGGGGTGCTCAAACACGTTCGTTTCAGAGCCATAGTGTGATGTTTCGCTCTAGTCTTTATTGAACTCTCCTCTTTACCTGTTCTATCCCTTGTCCTCTTAGTTCCATTTAGAATGTATTTTAAATGATTTTACACAGTTACTATCTGGCTTGCTGTTGAGCTGCTGCTCAGCATCTGTTGTTGTGAATAAATCTTCTTAACAACTACTTTGGTTCCGGCTCCATCACTACAAAAAACGTGGCGACGAGGATGGGATGCGAACCCACGCGTGCAAAGCACAATGGATTAGCCCACTTGCCCAGCTAGAAACGTTACATGTAGATTGTGTGGAAGGTTGGGTCATTTCGCCAAAGTTTGTCAGAATGCAAAACGAAATGCTTCTCTTTCTCAACCTAACAAACAATGGAATAGTAACAATAATCCCACTTCTGTTGCATTTGTTTCTGACTACAACCAAGACGACACCTCCAATATTCAAGATGATTTAAGAGATATGATTTCTGTTGTTGTTGTTGTAAATGTGGATGATCCGGAAAGTGAATGTGTGGATCCGTACACTGATATTGGCATTGGTGATAAAGTAGTTTGCCTATTGGTAGACTCGGGTGCCAGGATGACTCAAGAACTTTTTGAAGAAGTATGGGGTGATCGCAAACTCTTTCCCCCTGACAGGTCTCCTCTTAATTACGAGGGTAGAAGGATTGAACTCAAAGGTTATTTTGAAGACTCTCTCGAATTCAGAGGGAGGAGAATTTTTGGCAAAGTGTATGTTTCCATCAAAGGGTTAAACATCCTTGGTTGGTTCCATCAGGGTTTGTTAAAGATGGTTCTCCGTCCTGGCACTAAAGATCCCATCTCTGTTGTCCAAACGGATAGTCTGTCCACCATAAGTAACAATGTCACTGTTCTTAATGATGATTTTGTCAACAAATTAGTTAAGGATTTTCCTACTATTTTTAGCAACAAGTTGGGTGAAGTGAAGGGGTTTAAGCACACCATTCGTGTCAAAGACAATACCATCCCCATTAAACACAAACTGAGGAAGGTCCCCTTCAGTGTGAGAGAACAACTGGAAACGGAGTTGTTTGGTCTGTGTAGTAAAGGGATAATTGAACCCATTGAGTCCTCTCTTTGGCTTTCTCCCTTAGTGGTCGCTAAAAAAAAGAGTGGGGAACTTCGTGTCTGTGTCGATTTACGCAGTTTAAATAAGAACATCTGGGTAGATTCCTTTCCACTCCCTAAAATCCCCGATATGTTGTCACTCATTGATGGTTCCAAGTGGTTTAGCAAGTTAGATTTGGCATCTGCGTACCACCAGGTGGTTCTGGATCCAGCTTCCAGACACTTCACTGCCTTTGTATCCCCTGTAGGTTCCTTTCAGTACTGTCGTATGCCCTTTGGGTTAGCCTCTGCGGCAGCAGTCTTCCAGAGGATCATGACTAATATTTTGAAAGGTATCAGTGGAGTCGTTGTTTTTCAAGATGACGTGCTCATTCATGGTATTACCTGTAATGCTCATGACGAGATTTTGAACAAGGTCTTAAAAGCGTTGTGTGATGCTGGTGTTGTCTTAAAGAAAGAGAAATGTGTTTTCAGGGCACGAAAGGTAGAGTATCTTGGTCATTTTTTGTCTGAGCACGGGGTGGAACTTAGGCCTGGCCTAGTCAAAGCAATAGTTGATAGCCCTGCACCTAAGGACAAAAGTGGTTTGAAGTCATTCATTGGGCTTTGTGAGTTTTACGCCAGGTTCATACCAGATTATGCCTCTAGGGTTCAACCCTTGTCCAACATGCTAAAAAGAGAAGTTCCTTTTTTATGGGATGCCAGTTGCGAGAGAGTGTTTTCCCGGATTAAGCAAGAATTAGTCAGTTCTAAAGTTTTAAAACCTTTTAATCCCAATGCTATGTGTACCATAACCGTAGATGCTAGTGGGCTAGGTTTGGGGGCCGTCCTCACTCAGGAAGTTGATGGTGTAGAGCAGACCCTTGGTTACGCTTCGAGAGTTCTCCGTGGTGCTGAATCCAATTTTGCTGTGATCGAAAAGGAACTGCTGGTGGGCAATAAGAAAATTCAATCCCTACATCTGGGGTAAGCATTTCCGTTTGAGGACCGACCACAGTCCTCTGGTTTGCATTCTGACTGGTGTCCGTATCAAGGAACACTCCACAAGAATTGCGAGACTTTCTACCAAACTGCTCCAATATGATTTTGAGGTTACCTACATACCAGGCAGCAAAAACACAAGAGCGGATTATTTTTCAAGGAATCCCATTGACGTTGATTGTGAAGGTGATTGGGAGGAGGATTATGATGAGGAAGATTGTTTTGTTGCTTTTGTTGGTTTGGATGATATGCGTTCCATCAGTGAAGCAGAGTGGAGGGAACATTTGTCTAATGACGTTCTTCTCAATGAGGAAGTTAGATATGTCAAAGACGGGTGGCCCAAAGAGAAGAATGTTCATTTTTCTCTTCAAACTTTTGTCAAAGTTTCTGATGAACTCTCTATTGAGGGAGGTTTACTCATGCGTGGCGATAGGCTCATCCCTCCTGGTGACCTCAGAATCAGGATTGTCAAAGGTGCGCATGAGGGTCATCTGGGTAAGACATTAACCAAGAGAAGGGTTAGAGAACACTACTGGTGGCCCCCAATGGATCAAGAAATTGATACTCTCGTTGAGGAATGTGTGGTGTGTTCAAGTGCTGAGAAATGTTTGAAGGTAGGTTCCCCTCCATTGCAGCCCATTCCTTTCCCTGACAGACCCTGGGAAAAAGTAGGTATCGATTTAGTAGGTCCCTTCTATTTACTTCCTTTCTCTTCTAGGTTTGCTATAGTTGCTGTCGACTACTACTCAAAATGGCCGGAGGTCCGTTTTGTTAGTGAGGCTAATTCCAAGAATGTTATTGACTTCCTAAAGGACCTGTTTTTACGTGAAGGTTTTCCTTCCTCCATTGTAAGTGATAATGGGTCCCAATTTATCAGTCAGGAGTTTAACTCTTTTGTGTGCCAAAGTGGTATTGATCATTTGAGGAGTGCTCTTTATCACCCTCAAACGAACGGTCTTGTTGAGCGTATGAACAGGGTTCTCAACAATTGTATTCAGTGGGCTATTGCCCAACACTGTCATGTACCCAATGCTGTTAGATCCATGTTGTGGTTCTATCGTACCACGCCCCATTCCTCTACCAAAGTTTCTCCTGTTGAGTTGTTGCGTGGGAGGAAACCATGTTCTAAAGTTTGTCCTGGGTGGATGTCACGTTGGGTTAAGCTGAACTCCCTCGACAATGTGGATGAGGTTGCTAGGTCTAGCGTGATGAATGCCCAGTCCAAACAAAAAAAGGATTTTGATTCCAGGAAGAAAGTTGTTTCTCAGGGATTCATGGTTGGTGATAAAATTCGTGTTAAATTACCTGTTCACACCACTAAAGGTAGTCCAAAGTTTTCTGAACCTTTTGTCATCGACAAAGTTTGTGGCAATTCTGTGAGAGTGAATATGAGGCACTGGTGGAATGCTGCCAGAGTTCTCAAAGTTGGTGATCCCAATGTTAATCACCTTACATCTGAAGGTAGATCTGTTTTGCCTTCTACTTCATCTGATAGCTTGTCTTCTTCTTCTCTTGTTTCTGTTGAACCTCGCAGGAGTGTCCGTACTCGTTTTGTTCCCGCAAGGTATCGCTGATGTTTTTCTTTTCTTTTGTGTTTTGTTATTTCTTTTCTTGACTTGCTCTTTTCCTGTTTTCCTTCTTTCTCACTAGGTGTTCTCTCTGTTTCTTTTTTGCTCTTTATCTTTGTTTTAGAGGAGAGAGGATGGTGTGATGTTTCGCTCTAGTCTTTATTGAACTCTCCTCTTTACCTGTTCTATCCCTTGTCCTCTTAGTTCCATTTAGAATGTATTATAAATGATTTTACACAGTTACTATCTGGCTTGCTGTTGAGCTGCTGCGCAGCATCTGTTGTTGTGAATAAATCTTCTTAACAACTACTTTGGTTCCGGCTTCATCACTACACATAGGCCTGCGTAGCAACAGTCTCAGCGCAGCTGCAGACGTGGGACCCACCAAGGTGGGTCACGGGGCCAGCGGGCGGGTCAGTCCACCACCTACCCTGCCACCACTGCCTCCAAACCTTCCTAGTCCGGTGTTTCAGGCTCACCAAACGCCAGTGGGTGGCAGGATTCGTCATCACCTTCCCCACTGGCGCACCATCACTTCGGACAGGTGGGTTCTGCAGATAGTCCGACAGGGCTACTCCCTCCCCTTCGAGACTACCCCTCCAGCCATGCCACCTCAGTACCACTGCATGTCGGGGGATCACTTGGCACTTCTTCAGCAGGAAGTTCCGACCCTCTTGGCCAAGGGGACAATCGAGCGCGTTCCGACACCATAAGCAGGTTGTGGTTGTTACTCCCACTACTTCCTGGTTCCAAAAAAGGACAAGGGCCTGCATCCTATCTTAGACGTTCGGAACGTCACTCGCTTCCTCTGGAAGGAGAAGTTCAATATGCTCACACTTGCTCAAGTCTTGTCTGCCCTAGACCCACAAGACTGGTTGGTAGCGTTCGACTTGCAGGACGCTTATTTTCATATCCCCGTCCTGGCAGCCCACAGGCGTTACCTGCGGTTTACTGTAGGCCACGAGCATTTTCGGTTCACTGTGCTCCCTTTTGGCCTTACCAGCCCCCCTCGGGTGTTCACGAAGGTGATGGCGGTGGTCGCAGCTCATCTGCGCAGATCAAGGGTTTCAGTCTTCCCCTATACTGACGACTGGCTGTTGAAGGCGGGCTCGCCCAAGGCAGTCGTCCCCCACCTCCAGACTACGGCCGTCCTCCTGCATTTGCTGGGTTTCTCCCTCAACGTGCCGAAGTCGCACCTGATTCCCTCTCAGAAGCTCCTTTTCATCGGAGCAGTTCTGGACACAACACAGTTTCGGGTTAATCCTCCCGCACAGCGAGTCCGAGATATTCGGGCTATGATTCTGATCTTTCGGCCCTTGTCCTGGGTTTTGGTCAGGATGACCTTGAGGCTGCTGGGCCTCATGGCCTCCTGCAGACCCTTCATGCTAGATGGCATATGTGGGCTCTGAAGTGGGACCCGAAATTCCAGTGGGCACATCATCAGGGGGACCTGTCCGAGTACATCCAGATCTCAGGGCACTGCGCAACAGTTGCAGTGGGGGCTCATGAACCAACGTTGGGTCAGCGGCAGATCCCTCTCTTCTCCCTTCCCCAACCGGAGCACACAGTGGTGACAGATGCGTCCGTCTCGGGATGGGGCGGCCACATGGGAGAGGCGGAGATCAGAGGCCTCTGGTCTCCGGCGGAGTCCAGGCTCCATGTTAACCTTCTGGAGCTCTGGGCGATCCTACTTGAACTGAAAGCATTCCTTCCCTCTGTCAAGGGGAGAGTAGTGCAGGTGTTCACAGACAACACCACTGCCATGTGGTATTGCAACAAGCATGGTGGAGTGGGGGTCATGGACCCTATGTTAGGATGCTCTTCGTCTCTGGACATGGCTAGACCGGCACGGCATTTCCTTGACGGTTCAACACTAGGCAGGTCCTTTGAACGCCAGTGTGGACGAACTCAGCCACAGGTGCATGATGGATCACGAATGGCGTCTTCACTCGAAGGTGGCGCAAGGTCTCTTTCAACAGTGGGGAGAGCCTTGGTTAGATCTATTCACCACCGAAGAGAACGCGCAATGTAATCACTTCTGCGCGTTGGAATTTCGAAGGTGGCACTCACTCGGTGATGCTTTTTGTCACAAGTAGAGCTGCGGTCTATTGCATGCCTTTCCACCTATACCACTTCTACACAGAGTGCTGAAGAAGATCAGGCGCGACCAAGCCCAAGTCAATCTTGTGGTCCCGGACTGGGCTTGAAGAGTTTGGTATCCCGAGGTCGTCAGTATGAGCATGGATCCCCCGATCTGACTGCCTCTTCAGAAGGATTTTCTGTTGCAGCAGCAGGGGACGGTCCTCCACCCCAACCTGTCCAGCCTCCACCTACATGCGTGGAGATTGAGCGGCAACAGTTAACTCCTTTTGACTTGCCTCCTGAAGTCTCTGATATCATTCTGGCAGCCAGGCGTCCCTCTACTAAATCGGTATACGCCTGCAAGTGGAACAAATTTGTGGCATGGTGCACAGCAAAGGCTGTGGATCCCCTTTCTGCCGCTCTTTCAGAAGTCCTTTTGTTCCTTCTTTCTCTGGCCCAGCAGGGCTCTGCCCTGGGCACTATTAAGGGCTATCTTGCTGTAATTTCGGCCTTTCTCAGGCTCCCTGATCAGCCCTCTCTTTTTAAGTCCCCTGTGAATAGATTTCTCAAAGGCATTACTCACCTTTTCCCTCCTATCTGAGATGCAATTTGATGCTCTGTTGTGTGTTGCCGTGAGAGAACGCCCCCCCTGCCCGCCCGCCCGCTCATTACAGACGTCGCTTGAGAAGCAGTGGAGAAGCGTCGGAAGCACTACCCCCTCGCCCTCACGTCACGCACTAGGTAGCTGCAGTACCCCTATCGGCACCCGCACCAGCGTCATCGCCTACGAGGTCGGAAGGAGGAGCAGAAGCGGTAGGGAGAGACGCGGAAACGAGAACACAGTGAGCCGTGCCGGCTGGCAGTGGCTGAGGAGCTTCGTTGCTGAAAAACATCATACCGCGACCTGAAGGGACAGGGCACGTGGCGTGGGCGTGGAGGCAGAGTCCTTACACACACAACAAAGGTAAGTGGAGGGGTGGTGAAGGAAGGAGGAGAAGTGAAAGCCTCTTTGGGCTCGGGACCCCTGGGACACCTGGGACTGTCAAACTAATGGTGGCAATTGTATTTAACCCCCAAAATTCCCACACTTAACTACACTCAACTATAGTGAGAGTGGAGCTGGGCGCCTCTGTCAGAGACCAAAAGTGATTGGGGATTTGGCGCCGGGCACTCTGTTGGACTAATTAATCAGTTGCTGGTTGCTCCTTAATAGTGTAAAGTAACCCTGCACTTGAGGAGCTTGGTGGAGCTTGTAATGGTGGACAGTGTTTCCTCTGGCAGTAATGACCAAAGCCATGTAGTGATGAAGCGGACCATTGAGCAGCCTTCGCATCCTTCTGGAAGCCCCACGAAATGCAGGTTATTGTGGCGGGCTCGGCCTTCCATGTCTTCCACTCGTGAGGCTGTCTCCTGGGCCACCACCACCTGTTTGTTCACTTTTTTTGGGAGAGCTGATACCTGGTCCTCAACTGTTGAGTAGCAAGTTTCCGCCTCTGTGATTTGATCCACCGCATTTCGAAGGTCCTGCCTCAACAGGGCTTACTCGGATCCTACCGCTCCAATTTTGAGTCCAGGGCATTTCGTGCGTCCATAATGGCATCCAGGAGTGCCGCGTTGTCCGGTACCGTTCCACCGGCCTCTCCTCCGCTAGCCCCACCAGGGGGTGTTGTGTACAGGTCTAGGGTACTTTGTTTAGGGCCTGCACCGCCCTGCTTATCTTTGCATATATTGACCGGGGACGTACTGCCAGCCACCAGACTACAGCTGGCAGCTGGAATGTGACCGGGTGGCAGTTTCTTTTGGCTGTATTACGATAGTCGGTTGACCTTCTTGTTAGCAGCTGGTGGGTCTCCCAAGAGCTGGGCCTCACGGATTCCGACCACCCCGGGCAGCAAGCCGCACCAAGCCTAGCTCAGCCGCTTCTGTGACCCGAGGTAACCAGCCAAGCGGTCCCCCTATCAGGACCCTGACCCGAGGTCTTCCCCCACAGGATAATTTGCGTTGATCAAGCATAGAAAAGCCCCCCACCTTCGTATCCCAGGAGCTGCCATCTGCAATCGGGCCTGGAACCAGTTCTGAAGAGGTCTGTTGGACCATCTGAGACCCCCTCCACCCCAGGCAGGCGCTCCTTCACTCTGAGCTAATTTCAATATGGGGGGCCGCAGCCCAAGGCCAAGAACGTGGATGCACCCCGAAGCTGAACTCTCCAACAGATCAAGTGTGCTTGTGGCCCCACAAGGGGTGCACGCTTCTCTTCCACGTAGCAGACTCCGTGTGGAGTTTCCCGAGAGGCCAACCAGGCGTGCTGTCCCTTGTGAAGCATCAGAGCCCCGGGCGATATTGGCATCCAGGCCCTGCTCCTCCATGATTTTATGGCCTACGCCGTCCGATGCAGTGTGTTCAAGTAATCCCCCTTGCTGGCCCCGGGACACGCCTCGGACCTCAATAGTCTGGCCTGAGCTTCTCCAGATTCTGCCCAGTCCACCCTCAGCAGGGGGAGTCCGCAGTGTCCGCCGCACCTGCGGCCAGACGAGTGCCTCACCTGCTGAAGCTGCAGAGCTGTCCCCGGGTAACGCTGACCGTGCCCCTGCACTGGCCCATTTCCGGGTCCCCGATGTCCTTCTTGCATAGTTAAGTGGATCACTGCCGCCAGCCGAATCCCAAGGCACTGCCACCCCAGCTGGCCCAGGCCTGAGTCCCGCCGCAACCAGCGCTGCACTTAGCTTGCGGCCGATCTTCTTCACAGTCGCTCGTCTCCTCTGCCCGAAGTCAGTGGGAGGTTAGTTGTTCTGTTTGGTGACAGGATTCTGAAGGATTATGCGGTTTTATGGCATAGATGAGCGGAGCCTCATTAAAGTGGGTCCGCCATGTTGGCTATCGTAGTCATGCCCCCAAATTCGGTATTTTTTAATAGTTCCATGCTTTAATGATTCAAATATCATGGGCGACTGGCTTAGTAGAAACAGCCCAGTAAGCTTAAATGGGCATTCAGACCTGCCAGCTGGAAAGATGTTCCAGTCGGGGTCTTTTTAATGCCCAATATAAAATATATAGGACTCCTGGTTTTATGATATTTATTTTTTTAACATTTCTGTATTTATCCATATTTATTTTTGGGTAATTGTATTCATCCACATTTATTATGTCACAAGCAAAAGAAGACACTGCAGCTAGTTTTTTCTCATTTATTTAAATAGACAATGCACACATACTCGGTTGGCATAGGTAAATGTAAACAATATATTAATCTGAAAACGTTGCCATTGAAGTACACGTACATCTGCATTTCAAGAGACTTTGAGGACATTGAGGCTCTTTCTGATTTGTTAATGAAATGAAGACCACTGAAAACACATTCAATATTTGCTGATGAAACTGGAATGGCCATAAGATTCAAGGAAAGATTACACAGTTTTGGCCATTCTTGCTTACGCCAGTATGTCATTGCACTGATATATTTTTGTGGAATATAGTGCATTTAATATTTGTTAAATTCTTCTTACACAACATTCATTACATCATCCCACTTGCATCCCACTTTCTTTTCAGTATTACTTTCAAATTATTCATCCCTTTTATAAGGACAGTTTTTTTGTGGTAACATTCGCAATAAAGTGGTGATCATTCAGTCTTGCTTACAGTCCTGCTCAAATGCCAAAGTCATGTCATGTCAAGTCAAGTCATGTCATCATCTATGGCTGAATATATTTGGTGAACATATTTCTTCTGATTCTCCTACCATTACCTTCATTGTAAACAATGTGCTTCTGAAGTTGGGTAAATCATGGCATGACTTCTGAAGCACATTGTTTACAATTAAGGCAATTGTAGCAGAATTACACTCATCAGATACAGTGATGTCAACAAAGGCTTAGCGGTGATGCTTTTCTTCATCGGTGTAATATGTAACCTGTGTTCCAATGACTGGGTAACTGTGCACCTCTTGTCACAATAACCGAGCTCCTCAGGATCCCTCTCCTAGCTTCCCCACACTCTGGCTATATATGTATACACAGAGTGTAGAGGAAGTCAAGTGAGGGATAGGGTAGGGTAGGAACAGCGGTGGAAAGGGATACCTGAAACAAAACAAGCAAACAATTAATAATATGCAAAACCCTAGCTACTCTCATGTAATTCTCACTAGATTATATCCATACCTAATGTAGGTTATTTCCTGAGGTGAACCCTTCCTCTCTCTCCCTCTCTATGGCAAGATGCTTCTCTCACCGAAGGGAAGTTTCTATACCTAAAAGTCAAAGCACACGTTAGTAACCTCACAATAACACAGTACCAGACTTTTACATAACTGCTAATCATCCACATACGTACCCTCTGTCACACACCCTTTAATCCAAAAGGAAAGCCAACTCCAGCACCAGGAAATGTTCTCTGTGCCGGATATCCCTTATAAGGTAAGCAACAAGGATCACAAACATTTTTGAAAATACTGTTCCTTGAAAGTTCTGAAAACAGAGTGTCAAATTAAGTACTCCAAGTAATAACTAGCCGCCCCAGCATTACAGTCCGTTATACTTGTGTTTGCGTTCCACCAAATAATAAAAGAAAATAAAGTCTCTTTCCCCGACATCCACTTTGGATGCCCAGGAAGATTACCGGACCTCTGGATGCACCAAAACTTCAAGGACAAGGAAGGAGCCCCAACAGGAACAGAAGGCCGGTCCTCAGATAAACATGCTGTCTTCCTTTTCTTTACCGCGGCCGCGAGTAAAGATAGTTGACATGGGGGAAATGTTGAAACACTCCTGCTGCAGCCTCAAGCGGAGTATGGTCAAAGACACAGGCGTTCACGCATTGTGGGGGCCGTTGTGGAGATTAAGCAAGCTATTGCCCAGAGTTGCAGAGTGGGACTCCATGATTGGAATAGGCACCGAGGCGAGAATGATCAGGTCCGTGGAATTTTTTGAGCCCAAGACCCGCCGAGGCGGGTAATTGAACCCTGGTCCCGGGCTAGACCACTGCATCAGGGTCTGCCGCTCTAACCATTGAGCCACACTTCTCCAATAAGGACCTATGTACTGGGGGTGGAATATGCTGCGATATCGGAAGCGTATATTCTTTGTTGAAAGCCAGACTCTGTCACCCACCTGATACGTAGGACCCTCCTGACGATGACGATCAGCCCATTTCTTGTAGGAAGTTTTGGCTTGATCCAGATGAATTTGGATTCGCCGGTCAATTTTCAGGAGAGCTTTCACTTGAGCCGACACTGTCGAATGGTTTTGTACTTCGCTAGGAACAACCAAAGGCAAGGTGTTGGCATGGAAACTGGTGTTTAGCCCGAAAAGGGGTTTCCCCAATTGAACTATGCCACGCATTGTTATAGGACAGTTCAGTGAACCACAACAAAGACACCAAGGATATTGCAGCTTCATCAGCTTAGCATCTAAAATATTTCTTTATAGTTTGATTCAATCGTTCCGTTTGTCCATCTGTCTGGGGATGAAAACTGGTTGACAGAGCATCTTCCATATGCAGCACATTACACCACTTGTGCCAGAATCGGGCAATGAACTGAGGAACTCTAGCTGAGATGATGACCCTAGGAATCCCATGCAATCGAACCACAGGGGTCAACAGCAGCTGGGCGGTCTGACTCGCCGTAGGTAGGTTTTTGCACGGGATGAAATGGCCCATCTTCGTCAGGCTATCGACAACCAACAAAATAGCGTTGCATCCCTGGTCTGTCGGTAGACCCAGTATAAAATCCAAACTGATCATTTGCCATGGTTGAGACAGGGTGGGCAGTGGCATAAGCTTTCTTTCGCTCTTGGTCTGTTCCCCCTTAACTCGGGCACATGTCTCACATTGTCCCACCCAAAGTTCCACATCCTTGGACATGCCTTCCCACCAGAACTGGAGCTGCACCAGGTGCAACGTTTTCTTATGTCCAGGATGACCTGCTAGTACCGCGTCATGGCACCAGTTGAACGCCTTCAACCGCAGGTTGTGGGTAGGCAAATACAGTTTATTATCATGCATAGGAACACCGTGTTTGAGGGTTCGATGAACATTTTGCTTCACCCATATCTGCCACTGGGCTGGAGACCAGTTGTTGGCGACTTGTTCAAGGAATTGGGACCCGTGTGGTCTGAGCTGCTGAAGGGAGAAGCCCCCGTGCAATACTGAACCCTGGGGCCGAAGGTGAGACATGCATGAGGCCGGTGAGGAGCCTAGAGGTGGCGTGGGGGGGCCTGCAGAGCGGATCACACTGTCTGGGGCCAGGGACCGAAATGCGTATAATCTAAGTACCGGGACGGAGGCCAGCGCGAGACCAGTGAGGCGCTACCTGCCTGCATCTCAGCTGAAAGCGTCTGGACGGAGAGCGGGTGCCGCCCAAGGGGCGGACTGCACAGCCAGTGGCCTGGGGCTAACGCCCAGTAGCGGAGGTGGGGAGCCTCCCCCAGACAACAACGACTTCCCCCTGGCCCGGCGGGGACATGTGGCGCGTCTGTGGCCCTGGGGGGTTTGCTTCGCGCTTTGGCGGAGGACCAGCCAACTGCGGGAGAGGGGCCGAAATCAAACAGCGGAGTTCGCTGGGAAGGTCGGTGCTGGAGAATATCGGCTCCAGTCGACGGAAGGGGTGGCCTGTGAGATATCGACGGCACTGAGGCCTCTGGGGGTGAGACAGACCACCTCAAAGATACCACTCCCCCGCTGAACTGCTTGGGTCATCGTCATTTCCCTGTTGGGGAGGGCACCGGGATGCGCCCTAGCACAGCTGTGCTGGAAATGGGAAAAGACCGGCCTGTAAGAGGAGCCCAAACAAATAAAATAATGCAATACACCAGGGGTCTCCAAACCGGTCCTGGAGGGCCGGATCCATGCCAGATTTTTTAAATTCTTACATGTATCTCAATGGGGATATCCCAAAAATCTGGCATGGATCCGGCCCTCCAGGACCGGTTTGGGGACCCCTGCAATACACGGTTCCGGGCCCGACTTCTGTGGACCGCCTTAGAACAGACCTAGAACAGGGGACCCCCCAGGACTCGGGACAAGGCCGGCATTTTGGATGCGATCCGTGACTCCAGGGTGGCGCTAGAAACCAAAATGGACGGGATGACCATGGACATTAACCATTTGCGCCTAGATCTCGGGAAGGTGGCGGACAAAGTTACCTCTACGGAGGGGGACCTGAGTGCTCTGCAAACCGAAGTCCGTCAGCTGAGGGAGACGGTAACAGCTCTCCAGGATCACACGGCCCGGCTGGAGGACCGGGCAGAAGATGCAGAAGGGTGATCAAGAAGGAACAATCTTCGTTTCTTGGGATTTCCGAAAAAAAACGGAAGGGCCGACGGCGGCCCTATTTCTCGAAGACTGGATTGGCACAGCATTCCCGAACCTATTACTCTCCAAGATGTTTGCAGTGGAGAGGGCTCACAGATCTCTTGGGCCGCCACTGAAACCAGGATCCCCGCTTAGAGCTATAATAGCACGACTGTTCAACTTCAGAGACCTGGACGTGATCCTACAACACATTCGCCCCACGGGCCCGCCCAGATTTGAAAATCCTGACATCCATATATACCCAGACTATACTAAAAAGGTGCAAGAACTGCTGAATTACTTCCTGGGTGTCAAACGCAGGATGCGAAGCCACAATATTAAATACAGCTTAATGTTCCCGGCCAGCCTCAGAGTACAATACGGAGACAGGACACACTTCTTTGGTAACCCGTCAGAGGCAGCTGATTGGATGGATTGCTGGGCTTTGCCGGCCAAGACCAAAACCAGGGCTGGCAGGAACAGAGACGCCGGAGGGGTTGGCGACGGAACCAGCAACGTCGAGATGAGGAGCAGCAACCGAGGGAACGTGATTTGGCAGATGGAGGACGTATCACGGTGGGACCAGACGGCACTCTTCTTACAGAACTGGAGGCGATCCTGATGCAGAACCTGTTCTCTCCATTATGTTTGGTACGGGAAACACAGTAGGAGTTGGGAGATGTCCCCAGCCCACTTGTTGAGAGTTCTGGAGACAAGTGAGTGGTGGACTCTGTGCTGAGATCGAGGAATTCGTGGTCATGGACACTGTGAGTATCTGTTTTGACCCGGGGGGCACTTGACTTTCCCGAGAGACTTGTATGGGAGGGCATTGGCCCAGAGACATTGGGAAGGGGGGGCTGGACGCATGTTTTTTTTAAGCAGGTTACATTAATACGCCTATATATAGTTTCAGCTTGCCGGCTGTAGGGTGCTGAAGCGGCCTGGCTAGATCACTGGTTGGGCAGGGCTGCGCAGTGCCAGTCAGTCGGCTGAATATCGGAGTTGGGGGAGAGGGGTTCTTCCTGCCGTAGGAGAGCACGTTAATTTTTCTTCATTATTTCAAGTTGAGAGGGGTGGTTTAGGGGGTGGGTGAGGCTCTGGGGCGGGGCCTCTGACCAGGACCAGGTTATGAGGAGGAAGTGCTACCACCTGTAGGTGGGGGGAGTTGGGGTTTCACGATATGGTTTTGTTTGGGTTGCTGCTGGGTCTAGTCTTAGTTGCATCACTGGAATCTGGAGAAGTCTGCCTCTTGGGGGGTCACACTGTAATAGTACGGGGGGTACCTTGCATGATAGACCTGTGCCGCGACATCAACAATTGCTAACGAATGGCAGGTGACACGCAAAGGTACAAACTGATAACATGGAATGTTCGGGGGCTCAATAACCTGGTCAAGCGAATCCGAGTGGCAACCTACGTTAGACGCTATGGGGTAAGCATTGCCCTGCTCCAGGAGACGCACCTATGGGGAGACTGTCCTAAATAAGTTCAGTGTAGATGGCGGGGTCAGTTTTTCGCCACATCCTATTCGAGATTTGCCAGGTGAGCGCTGATATGGGTGGCTCGGGAGTTCCCATTAAGGTTACGCACGCTAAACAGGATCCTGGGGGAGGTTTGTGATGGTGGAGGGGACGCTGGATGGGCGCAGTATATGCCTTCTAAATATTTATGCCCGAATAGTGATGATGGTGGGTTTTTGGGTCAGGTTCTGAGGCAGCTGGATCTGGACCCAGACACAGAATTGATTATTGCAGGAGACTTTAATTGTGCCCTTGACGGGGAGTTATACAGATGCCCCCCAAAGCTGGATGCCAAGCCTAGAGTCAGAGAAGCGATGGGCCAGATACTCCAGAATTATGGCCTACTGCGAAGTCCTCTGGGATGGGCGGCATAGCCGTAAAACTTTAAGAGGAGTACGGGGTGGGTCCTAATCCCGAAACTCCTCGAAATTACATCAGAGGCCCACGACCGAGGACTGCTCCCAGACTCCATGCGGGAAGCATTGAGAGTGATGATTCCCAAGCTAGGCAAAGATCCCCTCCTTCCCAGCTCTTATAGGCCCATTTCAATGCTGAACGTAGATCTTAAAATTATCAGCCAGGTGTTGGCATGTAGGCTCTTCCCCCATCTTCGGCGACAGGTCCATGATGACCAGTCCAGGTTCATACCGGGCAGGAATACGCTGCGGAATATTCGCCGCCTAGCCCCCGTTATGCAATCATTGGAGGGACGGGCCCCGCAGAGCACCTTAATCTTCCTCGAAATCGAACAGGCGTTTAACTCGATCAGATGGGCCTATCTGTGGCAGGTAATTTTAAAAATGGGATTGGGCAGGGATTTCCGCTCTCCCCCTTGCTATTTGCCCTGGCGATGGAGCCATTGGCTTGTCATCTCCGTGGGGTACTCGAGGGGCAGGGCATACGGGTGGGGAGAATGGAGCATGTTGTATCAATGTACGCCGATGACGCGTTGATATACTTGAACCGGCCGACACAGTCTTTGCCGACTCTGATAGCCGCCCTGTCACAGTTTACGGCCGCCTCCGGGCTTTCCATTAAGAAAACAAAATCACAGCTTTACGCCGTGAGATCGGGAAATGACTGGGTGGGGGCCCAACGCCCGGAGTTGGGACTTCCATGGGTAGAGGACACGCTTCGCTATCTGGGGATATGGATCGGAAGGAATGCGATGACTTTTTATCAGCATAACATGGGGAGGATAATTCATGTAGTATTGCCTTCTGGAACACACTTAAACTTTTCCTAAGGGGGAAGATTGCCTTAATAAAAATGGTGGTCCTGCCTTGATGTCTGTACACAATGCAAGGTCCCTTCTTTGAACTTCGGCACCGGGTATTCAAGGAACTGGATGCACTGCTAGTCCTATTATTGTGGAATGGGAAGCAATGTAGGGTGAGTTTAGAGGTCATGAAACGTAGATGGGACAAAAGGGGTTTAGAGATCCCAGGTTTAGAGCTTTACTATTAGCGTCGCAATTGCAACATGCTATTGCCTGGTAAGACAAGGATCCCTCTTGGGAGAGGTCCCTCCTAGCTGGTACATATGGGGACCGACAGCTAGGAGCGCTTTTGTGGCGGGTGGGGGGGCAAAAAGAACACGGTCCTCCATTGGTGAGGCTTTTGGCTGCAATATGGAACCGGGTGGTACGGCGACTTATCCGGGACAGGCCGTTTGCCCCAGAGAGGGACTTCTGGCTGATGCCACCCTTTGCTCAAATAGCCCAGGTCATGTCAATAGATAAATGGAAGGAGGGGGGCTGCCGGATGCTGGCTGACCTCTACCTGGATGATAATTTTATCACTTATCAGGAGGCGGTGACCACCTAAAATAGGGGCCACAGCGCGACAATTATGGCCCTCGTTTCCAGAGGCTCCGGGGCACACCCAGACCCTGGTCACCATGATTGCGATGGCAGGGGGACATAAGTTTGAAACCCACCTCTACAGGGCGCTGAGGGAAGATAAAAAGATAGTCCTCCTAAAGATAGAACATAAATGGCAGCAGGTGTGTCCGCAGGAGGTCACAACCTGAGACTGGGAAAAAATACACGAGTGTGCGGAAGGTGTTGGTAAGTAATCGCTTCAAACAAATCCAGTATAATATACACATGACTTATCTCTCACCGAAGAGGCTTCAGGCTATCGATGACACCAGGGATCCACATTGCCCTAGATGTCGTACCGCTTCGGCGGATTTTCCACATATGTGTGGAGGTGCCCAACGATCCAGGCGTACTGGGTCGTGGTTCTCAATGATCTGACCATGGTAACGGGGTGGACAATAGCCCTGGACCCACGCGCCTGTCTCCTGGACTTGATTTCTCGAGATCCTAAGCGAAAAGTAAGCAGGTGATTTCTGGTGCTGGGCCTGGTTGTGGCCAAGCGGCGTATTGCGATCCATTGGTTTTCTCAGCAAGGGCCATTATTAGCGAAATGAAGGGTGGACCTACGGGAGTGGGCTCTGGCAGAGGAGGCACACATGTGGAACACCAGGAGGGATTACAAACTGCCCGAGGTCCTACTGCAATGGGCAACAATGATTCAGGAGATGGTGGGACAGGCCTCACAGTCTACACCGGAAAGTTCAGGGTCGACGACTTCTGTGCGGGGGGAGGCCCCAGAACGAATGGGGGAGGCACATGGAGACCCAGAATAAGGATTATGATGCTTAGGCCTCTAGTTATAGAGACCCAGCAGCAGGGGGAGGGGGGTATTGGGAGGGGGTGTTGGAAGGGCGGTGGGGGGGGGGAGTTTATTACTGTTGCATTCTGTTTAAGCACGAAATGATGTTGAGAGTATTGAAGAGTAGAGGAATCTCCACAGATGTAATCATTGGACGCGCTCCAGGAGAGTCAGTGCCCACAGTGAGGGAAACGGCCACCACTTATCTGCCCTTGCTCCATCCTGATTTATTTTTCATCCCTCCTGGGCCTTTAGGAACTCCTGCCGCGCCGCCGGAACAACCTTGAGGTGAACGGCTCGGCTCCTCACTACATTGCCCAGGGTGCCTTGTGAGGTGCAGGCTTGTGGCGTCGATGGAGGGCGCCAGAGGCCCTCTTAACCAGCCCTGCCCTCCCGCAGCGCGGGACGCGCTCCAGCAGAGACAGTGCCTGCCGTGAGGGGAACGGCACCGCTTACCTGCCCTTGCTCCATGCTGACTTATTTTTCATCCCTCCTGGGCCTTTGGGATTTCCTGGCGCGCCGCCGGAACAGCCATGAGGTGAACGGCTCGGTTCCTCACTACATTGCCCAGGGGGCCTTTTGAGGCGCAAACTCGTGACTTCGCTGGAGGGCGCCAGAGGCCCTCTCAACCGGTCCGGCCATCCCGCAGCGCGGGACGCGCTCCAGCAGAGACAGTGCCCGCGGTGAGGGGAACGGCCACCGCTTACCTTCCATTGCTCCATCCTGATTTATTTTTCATCCCTCCTGGGCCTGTGGGATCTCCTGCCGCGCCGCCGGAACAGCCGTGAGGTGAACCGCTCGGCTCCTCACTACGTTGCCCAGGGGACCTTGCGAGGCGCAGGCTTGTGACGTCGCTGGAGGGCGCCAGAGACCCACTTATCCCTCCCGGCCCTCCCGCAGCGCGGGACACATCCAGCAGAGACCGTGCCCGCCATGAGGGGAACGGCCACCGCTTACCTGCCCTTGCTCCATCCTGATTTATTTTTCATCTCTCCTTGACCTTTGGGAACTCCTGCCGCGCCGCCGAAACAGCCGTGAGGTGAACGGCTCGGCTCCTCACTACATTGCCCAGGGGGCCTTGTGAGGCACAGGCTTGTGATATCGCTAGAGGGCGCCAGAGGCCCTCTTAACCGGCCCTCCCGCAGCACGGGTCGCGTGCAGTCGTGGCCGGGAGCTTCCAGGGCGAAGCCCGGGCCAAGGCCGGGCCCGTCCGCACCCGTCAGAGGCCGGAAGAGGCTGGGCTGGGCCAGCTCTCTAACATCTAAACACTGGGGCCTGAAATTAAGGTACTGTTGATGAGTTACTTAGACTGACGAATATTTGGAACTGTCCCTCTTCTTACTGGTATCTAGTTGGCGCACTGTGTGCTATAAATGACCTTGCATGGAGAATACTGAGGAATCTTGTGTGTTCAGAACCTTTTTGCTTAGCTGGTTGCTTGAGATAGTGCTCTCTAGTATTGGTCCACCTATCAGGCATCTATGTAGTAGTGTATATCAAACTGAGCCTGGTAGTGGCGGTTTCATTCCAATTACTCTCTTTGCCCCCACAAAATCCATATCTAATAACTAACGTGAGAGTTCAACCCAAGACATTGCATAATGGGGAAACAGGCATGTGTTGAGAAGAAACAGACCCTAGTCTTGCCCAAATCAAATACCAAACCTACTTCTATAGATAGGATGTTGGAAAAAGCTCTGGGAGCAGTGGCTACTGAAATAGAGCGGACTGAGAGACGACTGTCTCTGACCCCAAATTTACAAATAGCATCGATGGTCCCTAGTCCCACACAAACTACAAGGGTTTCAATAACAGAGTTCTCTAGTGACCATCCTTCAATCACTGAAGTAGCTAGTCCCAAATCACCTAGGGTTAGTATACAAAACCATTTGGGCTGAAAATGCAAACCCAAGGGAAAAGCGAATGTAAGAAAGAAAAAGCCTCAGGGTTCAACTCCCGATAACGTAAATTTTGGGAGTGGGAATTTAGAAGAGAGCATAGAAACCATAAGCGATCAGCCAGCGTGGGTTACAAAGTTGGTGGTGGAGCTTCAGACTCAAATAAGGGATATAGTCAAGGATGAACTTAGACCTTAACAAGAGAGGATTGATGGGTTGACTGCAATATTTAATGACTGGCTAAGAACTAGGGGGACAACTGAGGGTACTGCTGGTCCCGATAGCAGGACACGAGTCCAGGCCACCACAAGCAATGTTTTGGCCAACCCTCGCCCAACCCCCATCGAACAAGCCCCGCCACCAAAATTAGATTAGAGGCTTCGGAGGCCAATAGAGATAGTGTGGTAAGGCCATCTCTGGTCACTGCCAACTTAGCAAACCGTCCACCCATATTGCCTAACTCCACAGGGGAATTACAATCAAACATCAGGCAGGTGGGCGATGGAGCTTCCACAAATATAGAAGCCACTAATTATTTCTACCCCCCTCCAGTTATAAATTTACCTCCTGCATCAACCCCGTATGTTCTCATTCTTGCAGGAATCCCTGAACTTAGAAGGGGCCAATCTGAATCCCACCAAGAATTAAAGAACAAATGTGTCCATTGGCTTGTAAATCATAGCCCTTTTAGCTACAAGCACGTAGAAGAGATTTTAACCACACGCAGGGTGAGTTGGATAGGCAGACGACACAAGGACATACACGGGAACTTCATAGTAATCAATTTTAAAAATCCACTGATGACCCAAAGAGTTTTAGCTAGAGAGGATGGGAGGAATAAGGGTGGTATTCAGTCACTTCCATTAGGTTATTTCTACCCCCCCCAATAGGCCCCACCATGACACCTGGCATCTGGAGCAGGGTTGGAGACCTGACCCCAATAATTGTGCGTTGCCCCGTCCAGGCCAGCACTGGCATATGCAATTTATTTTTAACATTCCCACTGGAAACAGGTTTAGCTGCCTAGATGGAGTAGACTGACTAAATGAAAATCCCTCAAATTTTAAGGCACAAACATGCCCTCCACAAATAGAAATGTTGACCCAGGTTAACGCTACAGGGCCTTCTCTTCCGCATGAGGAGGGACCAGCCGGTGGGAGCATGAGCGGCTCCCCAGGCTGCAAACACAATGGCGGCGACTCGGTTCTGATTGATAATTTTAAACACTGCTTATCCGCAGGGCCAAATCTTAAGGATGATAATGGAAAAACAAAGGTTTTACCGCATCCAATCCCCTTTAGTGCCTCACAAACAGAAACCGCTCAACTGTCCCAAAACAACGGTTCTATCATGGAACATTGCGGGTCTGATCAACAAAATAGACTACCCTGATTGGAATTCTTTTATTAGCCAATTTGAGATCTGCATGTTTCAGGAAACATGGGCAAGAGGGGAGGTGCTTAAGTCAGGTTTTGCCTCTTTTAGTATTCCCGCAACATCCGGGGGTAAAGGGAGACCATCCGGAGGCCTTAGTACATGGGTGAGAGTCCACTTAGGCTGCACGGCTGAGCCGACCGACACAGGTTCTAACGACATACTATGTATCACACTGCAGTTTCCATTAAAGAGTTCTGTAGTTCTTTTAAATGTATATTCTAGACATACAACCCTGGTTAAAGAGTACCACGTTGGAAGAACTAACTAGGTTTTCAGGTACCATTGCTGACAACCATATGGTGATCCTAGTTTGAGCCTTTGGAGGGTATGCTCCTGGATAGCCTATATGACGAGGATAACTTCTGGGCAATCCTGGAGACTAGAGGCCCGATGTAGGTAGGGCTTTACCGATCGGTATCGGCCGAAAATACCGATTTTTGGCCCTTACCGATCGGTAAACAGCCATCGAGATGTAGGGAACCAAAAACAGAACGAATCGGATAGAAAACCGATTCGGAATGTGTACCGAACGTGAATGAATCCGATACGTACATACCGAAAATCGGATATGTAACGAATCGGAAAAACACCGATTCGGTTACAAAGACCGAATCGGTCCATGTACCGATTCGTTAGTGACACCGATTCGGAAAATCACCGATTCGGTCCCACTACCGATTCGTTAGTGACACCGATTCGGAAAATCACCGATTCGGTCCCACTACCGATTCGTTAGTGACACCGAATCGGAAAATCACCGATTCGGTCCCACTACCGATTCGTTAGTGACACCGATTCGGGAAATCACCGATTCGGTCCATGTACCGAATCGGAAAAAATACCGATTCGGACATGATCCGAATCGGAAAACATGCCGATTCGTATGAATCTCCGATCGGGAAATACCCCGATTCCGACAGTTGGGGAGATGTAGGGAGGCACAGAAACACCGAAATCGGCTCAAAATCGGTAGAATTCACTCGGTATTTACCATGGATTGCAATCAGGTGGTAACCAACTCCAACCCATATAAACAGTCCCAAAATGCATTGCAACTTGCAGGATGGCAGCTTTCTATGTCATTGCGAGGCGGCTACGGCTACAGCAGGAAGGACAGAGGGAATGGCTAAGAAATGAACAGGTCTACAGACAGAGGATAACCCTGTTCATGCTCACTGAGGCTGAGATCCTACAGAGATACAGGCTGGACTCTGACACCATACTTGAGCTCATCAGGGACCTTAAGCCATACTTGGACCACCACACCCCAAGGGCACACGCCATCCCTGCGCACGTCCAGGTGCTATGCAGCCTACACCTGGTAGCGTCTGGCAGCTATCAAAGTGGAGCAGCAGCAGCAGGAGGGGTGAGCCAGAGCAGCCTGTCAAGGTTCTTCCACATATTCCTTGACGCCATGATAGACAGGATGGACCAATACATCTCTTTCCCTGCAACCCACGCAGAACTGCTACAAACCAAAGCGGACTTCTACCAGATGGCACACTTTCCCCAAGTCATCGGTTGCATAGATGGCACGCATATTCCGATTTGCCCACCAGCGGACACCGAATACATATACCGCAATCGGAAATCGACACACACCATCAACGTGCAGGTGATCTGCAATGCCAAGTGCACCATCACAGACCTGGTAGCAAAATTTCCAGGGAGTACCCATGACTCCTATATATTCCAACAGAGCGGCATATATGCACGGCTGATGGCTGGCGATTTTGGAGAAGGATACCTCCTAGGTGAGCCACATCATCAGACCCCCATAACACATAGTAGGTAGGTGTAATACATGTATGCATGTGTCTAATGTGACCCCTTTCTCTTCCAGGCGACAGTGCATATGCCCTCCGCTCATTCATACTCACCCCCTACCTCAACCCCTCCACACCCAGCCAAAGGAGGTATAACCGGGCCCACATACGCACCAGGAATGTTGTTGAACGGACCTTTGGCATCTGGAAAAGTAGATTCAGATGCCTGCACAAGAGTGGAGGTGCAAGGCAGTATACCCCCATCACCTGCTGCAAGATCATAGCTGTATGTGCAATGTTACACAACCTTGCGGTCAAGAAGGGCACTGAGGTGGAGTTGTCTGACTACGAGGACTATGACGACGACGAAGCTGTGCCACTGACACAGCCAGCTGGGGTGTGTACGCCATGTGATGGCAGATACAGACGTGAGGAGATCACTGAGAACTATTTCTGACTGAGTACAGATGCAAAGACAGCTAAATGTTGCTTGGAAAATAAAATTTTTAATAGTGATGCACCACAGTTACATCACTGAAGTGCATCAAAAAATGGAGTCTGTCAAAACAAATAAAGTCCAGGGTCCTGGTATGATCATCCCCCCTTGCCAGCCTATTTTTTGGCCCGCTTTCCAGACCCACTGGGGTGTCCCCCGGCCCCCTCCGAATGGCCTGCAGCATCAGCGGATCGCCTGGTGCTCCTCCTTGGCTCTGATGCAGCGCTGGCCGGGCTGCTGCGGCTGCTGCTGTCTCCAGCATCACCCAGGTCCAGGGCAGGATTGGAGGCGGCGTTTGAAATTAACATGGCCTCCATGGCCGTGGTGATCCTGGCCATCCCCCTGGTCAGCTCAGCCGTTTGCTGACTCTGCACCGACTCCTGATTTGCGCTTCGAATGCACAGCTGGGCGGTCGCCGCTGCAAGGCGGGCCATGGCCCGGTTGAGCACCCGGGCATCCCTCCTGCGCGCAACCTCATGCTCCTCCTGCCTGGCAGAGGAGTGGGTGATGGCAGTGGTCAGCCTGCCCAACCCTGCTGCCACCTCCTTGTTGCTGTCCACAACAGCCTGGAACCCCTTCACCAACTCCCCCATCTGCAGGTTGTGCTGCAGGAGCTGGCGTTGGCAGGCCATGGTGGATCTGGCCTGTTGGCGCTGGATTTTGACCATCTGGCCCTCCAGGCCCAGGAACACACTGCCCTCCCGTGCTGGTGCAGCAGTGGTGGTGGTGGTGGTGGTGGCACGGCGTCTGGCACTGCTGCCTCCGGCCTGCTGAGTGGGCTGGGGTGCCACTGGTGGTGGTGTGGTGCTGGCCGGTCCCGGAGCCCCTGCTCCCAGGACAGGTGGAACGGGTGGCAAGGCCACGGTTGTGGCAGGAGCTGTTGTCGGCGGAATGGTCTGCCTTGTTGGGGAGTTGTATGGTGAAAATTGCAAGGGGGGTGAGCTGGGCAGTACTGGGGAGTGCACTGCCTGGAAATCAATCACCAGGACTCCCTCCATTCCAAGCCCTGGGGTGTCTCCTTCCTCATCCTCTTCCTCCTCCTCCTGGCCAGGCTGGCTGGTGCTCGGCCCTGCCACTGCAGTATGTGATGTCGAAGCTCCCTCTGCTGCCACAGTGGTGCCGCCTGATGGTGCCCCTAGGTACAAAGAAGCATTTGTAAACTGAGTGCCGATGTATTACAGTCAGTACAATTATGGCATTCCACATGTCCTTGCATCTCCTTACACCGTGTCACACTGTTTCCTGTCTTGTGATTCTGCACTGACATATTTGGCTAACTTCTGCTGACTACATGTACCATGATGCTTGTCTCTTGTATGTTGGTGACAGTACAGTGCTGGTGTTTGCCTATGCATTGTGTCTAATGGGGAGGTGTCTGGTAGGGTGTGTCATGATGCGCATGCTTCTTACCTGTAGCTGTGGCCATCGCAGTGCTGTCCAGGGTCCCGATCCCTACAATGCTCTCCCTCTCGATGGTGCTGGAGACAATTTCCTCCAGCTCGGTGAGGGGTGGCGCCGGGTTCTTGCCTCCTCCGGTGAGTCCAGCCTGCCTTTGGAGGTCGGCCAGCTTCCTCTTGGTGAGGCTGCGGAGGTCATAGAACCTTTTCTTAAGTTCCTCAATGGACCTGGGGGTGACTCCAGCAGCATTGACCTTCTGGGCGATGTCTGCCCACAATCGCCTCTTGGTGCTGTCTGGCACGTTGAGGGACAGCTTGCCAAAGAGCTGCCGGTGCACCCTCACCACCTCCTCAACCAGCACCTGTAGTTCTGTGGTGGTGAATTTGGGCTTCCTCTTTTGGGAGGACTTCTGGCTTCCTGCCTGATCTGCCATATTCTCTTGCTCCTGCTCAGTCTGCAACCTCCTTCTCCCACTGCTGCTAACTGTGTGTTGGGCTCAGGCAGGCTTTCCAGAAACTTCTAGAAACTTCTTAATTGGCTGCACCTGCCAGGGTTGCCACTCCCTGTTTGGGTGGGGGAGGGGGAGCCACCTCATTGGCTGAATCGCCTATTGCCGAGTCTGCTTTTACCGATTCGGTAAAATCCGAATCGGTAAAATCCGATTCGGTATTATCCGATTCGGTAAAAGCCGAATCGGGTCATGCAATGCATTCCTATGGGCTTTTTCGCCATGGGTCTATGATTGCCGATTCGGTTTTTACCGAATCGGCTTTTACCGATTCGGTATTCGCCGAATCGGAAATATCCGATTCGGTGGTAGCCGATTCGGTATTTTCCGATTCGTTGTTGGCCGATTCGGTAATTTCCGATTCGGACCGAGCTGAATCGGAACGTACCGAATCTCATTACCGATGCCGACCGAATCGGTTTTCAGTCGGTATTTTTTTCCTACATCTCGTTTTCCGATTTCAGAATACCGATTCGGCCCGCCTCGGTATTTTGAAATCGGAAAATCCCGTTTACCTACATCGGGCCCTAGATGCCCACCAGTTAAAAAATGGTCCCCTCTGGTGATCCAGATGAACTGCCTTGTTTTGAAATACTCTTTAAGAGCGTGCAGTGGTAGAACCCTGTCTGACACATCTAATAGTTACACCTTCCATAGAAAAGATCGTGGTTCTTTATTAGAGTATATTATAATTGACTCTAAATCCTGGGATAGGTTGATTGATTTTAAAAAGGTGCCATGGCTAGATAGTGATCATCATGCGCTAGTACTCGAACTAAAAGCGTTTAATCCAGGGAGTGCCCCAATCTTGGATAATCCTATTGATTCCAGGTTGACACTCTCCAACTGTAGGCGAAGAGTGCGATGGACTGATTTCAGTAAATAACAAAATTAATTGAGCACTCTTTATGAAGCCCTACTCCCGGTGCTTCTGGCGGCTTCCAACTCAAAAATCCATACTGGGGACAACATAGACCTAGAGTTGGTTGAGATGAATCTCGCTAGACTAGGAGAAGTCACATTGAACTTTTTTAATCCCAAAAAAACAAACCGGCCAAGCAGGATGCTCCCCCACCCTTGGTATGAGTATCTTTGCCGTATGACTAAAAGATCACTAGTAGCGTCTATTAAGGCTAACGATCGCCTACAAACCAAAATTGCAAGGAAGGCATATAAAGTGGCCATTTCTGAAGCCAAAAAAGGGTGGGAAATGGAAAAATGAGACACTTTGAGAACTGCCGTAGGGGATAGGGATATGAGGACCTTTTGAGGTGTTGTCAATAGTGGTAGCTCTGGTCAGGCCCGAACTGGCCGTAGCGGCACTGGGCAATCCCCCGGTGCACCGCACGGTTTGGGACGGTTTTGGGCCCCTGGGGGCCGTTTTTGCACTATCGGCCCTGTAACAAAATCGGCGGAAAACCGGCCCTGGCAAAAAGCTCGGCAGTACCCCCAACCCCCTGTGGGGGGAGTGGGCAGAGCACTTTGCCAGGGCCGGTTTTGGTTCTCAGCCTGGCCCTGGGTCTGGTCCCAAAACATTGGAAGACTTGAATCTGGATGAAGAGGTCTGGCTTGATAATTTTTTTATTCCAAGGAAGAAACGTTGTCAGGTGTGTTATCTGAAGAATGCCCTTTGGGGATCGATTTCCTCCCAAATCCTGGGGAAACTAATGATCCCGATTGTGAGAAGTTGGCCTGATATATGATGCTCACTAGTTCTAGTGATCACCTTGTATCAGTCCAAACAACCCTTATGGTGATTGGTTGTAAGTCAACCTTATAGACCAGCTATCCTAATGGTAGCATGGACAAAGCAGTCTTAGGCTAAACTCTTTTGGCATGTGAAGCCAGCTGTTTTACCACATATGACCCCTTAAATACCAAGTGAAAGGACACCACACAGGTTGTTATGAAAATAAACAAGTATTTATTAACTAAGATACACCTCTGAGCTCTTTATGAGATCAGAGGGCTAAGCACATGACAAACTCTTAGGAAAAATACGTTTAAGTTGCACGATTAACAATGGTGCCCTAGGGGCACGACAAATTATATACTAAGTAAGTGGAATGTGAAAGTCAATCAAAGGAATGGAGCTGTCCAGAGGTTGTAGGATCGCTGGGACCACGCTATACTAACTTGAGGTAAGTACTAGGAGGCCCACGGAACGCGTGTGCAGAGTGTGAACTCACACACGAGATGCGTACAAACGTCAATGGACAGTACAGTTTAAGAAAAAGGTGAGTACGGACGTCCCTGACTAGATAGGACTAAAACGACTGTGGAACTGGACACTAGGAGAGCCAAGCTACCCTTGAGCACCGGAATGCTCGTGTTACCTCACCCACAGGCTGCGGGTGCATAGGTGCCAAGTCGTGTCGGGTTCCGACGTTGAAGTGTATGGAGCCTGGAGGAAAAGATGCTGCAGGCGGTCAGGAGGAAGATGTCCGGTGGGATCCAAGGGTGGATCAGTGAAGAGAAGAACCTGAAAGCAGAGGGGACAATGTTCAAAGTCACTAGCCAGTGATTGGAGTGGAACCAGGAGTGGAACCAGATGTCGTCGTCGCGATCAGGTGAAGGTGGATGCTTGGCTCTGCAGCCACGTGGACCAGGTGGTGTCTTCGACGACCAGGATAGAGGCACGAGCTGTCCCACGCAGGCTCTCGCTGTCGGCGGTGTCGGCTTCGGATTCGGAGTCAACAGGCCTTGGCAAAGGCAACCCACGCGGTGAGTGGAAACGGCGTCTGGAGTGGACCAGGAGGGTCCGGGGTGCTCCTCTTTTGGAAGGGAGCAAGGGCCAGTCTGGAGCAACCAGACCAGCAGCAAAGTTGTCGGAGTTCGTCGTCTAGGAGGTCACAAGCCAGCCGGCAAGTGACCAGACAATGCGTCGAGCAGCACCCAGGCAGAAGGGCCCCACGCAGATCTCATGGATGCTGGAGGGCTGGTCTTCGATGCAGGAGCTGCTCGGGGTCGGGGCTTCTCAGTCCCCAAAGCACTTGGACGAGGAGGCCTCGGAAGTCGTGCTGGAGCAAAGTGCTGCTTATTTCAAGATGGCCGGTCCCACGTGTCTCGTCGCACCCACGGGTCTCAGCTGTGCTGCAGATGTGGGTAGAGGTCGGAGAGGTCTGGGAATCCGGGTCTCGTCGGGCTCTGAAGTCTGGATCCTTGCAGGAAGACGACAAAGGGAAGCCGCTGTATGGTGCCTGCTTGTGCAGGGTGGACCCTCCTTGCCTAAAAGGGAGATTTTCTTCAGTCTTCTGTGGTGCAGAACGTCGCAGTCCAGAGTTTCTTCTTGTAGAGTTGATCAGGATAATCTAATTTGGAATGGGACCAGCTCCTACCTTTATCCGGCTAAAGGGGAGCTGCACTACGACTAGGTCCCTCCCCTGGGTGGGACCAGGAAGGGGGGCAGTTACACCCCCTATCCTTTGTCCGGCCTTGCGCCAGCTCTGGGGCTGGAGTGCCCCAGGAACTGGTTTAGACCGGAGTATGCACAGGGACACCTTGTGTGCCCCAGGCATGTCTCATTCCTTTCAGCCCTGTCCTACCTAATACACAAAATCCTGTCTGGGGTGGTGCTAGCACCTCCCAAGGCAGGAAACCCTTTGTCCAAGCCTCCCTCGCTGGAAGGACTCCCAGCAGCAGGAGGTCAGACTTGTGTCTGTGGTGGCAGCATCCATTTTGTGATGCTGAGGCTCGAGTTAACTTTAACCGGGGTTCACAGTTACATACATGTCGAGTCCCTCTAGAAGGGTGGAATGCTACCCCCGTCGCCAGAATTGGCGAGGGGGTAGTATTCCAATTCGTATGACACCTTCCTCGACATGTTTTGATAATGCTATACCAAAGTTAGCATTTGATCGCAAGGTTCATAATGCACTTAAGAGTATATGGTATAGCGTTATCATGGAACAGCTATTAGGACTTGGTTCCGCAAGCTGAAAACGGGCTCAGCTCATGCCAGAGCACCATCTCGCATAATTCCAAGCACTCTGCCATAGGAGTGACTGATAGGAATATATGTGTCCATTTTAGGTTTAGATATAGGGAACTATATCTAAAGCAAAGGGTGATTACACCACCTTGCCCCAGCTGTCGTGCAGCCAGTTGTGTCTGTTTAGATGGCCAGCCAGGGGTGGCATAATACATGCTTCAGCCCCTGGTAGGCCCTGGGTACACCTATGCCCTGGATACCTAAGGTATGCTGTACAAGGACTGATAAGGTGGCCCAGTACCAATTGGTAAATGCACCTAAGGTACATGGTCGTCAATTTAGAGAGAGAACAGCTAGGCTGTGGGTCTGATTAGCAGGCCCACAGCCAGGGAAAGTCGTAAACCAGTGAAGCAAAAAGCAAAAATCGGGGGTGACCATAGGATTGCAGACCCTACTCTCCTACACTGATGATGACAGCTTCAGTACAAGCATAAGCTTAAATGAAATCAAGGGAGCTTTAGCAAAAATAGCCCCAGGCAAAGCACCAGGCTTGGATAAGATCCCTGGGGATCTTTTTCGTAGCGAACCATCTGTCTGGGCCCCTTTTTTAGGTCTCGCTTTTCCATTCCGCAAGGAATGAATAGCGAGAATTATATGGTTGCATCAGGAAAGCTAAACCAGTGCATGTGATCGTGCATCCGCCTGCTGGTTTAGCTTTCCTGATGCAACTCTAACCGTCACTTCAAAGGGATCCGCTCCGCCCCTTGCTGCACGCGCTTTCCATCCAGCGCGCGAAGCGCGTCCACATCAAAGCCATCTGTTGCTTCCCCAGCGTGTCACCAGGGCTTTAAATGGAAGCTTTTTCAATATTATAAACAAGCCATAGACTGGGGACAGTGGGTCTGATAGCACAGTCCACAAGCTAATGCAATTTCCTTCTCCCCCCCTTTATCAGCATTCACGTGTTAGCGCACCAGGCATTTCACCCCTCAGGGTTGTCCTGCGCGAGTTTATATTCACGAGGCAGCGAGCCATTAATCAGGCCCCTTGTATCTGGGGCAGCCCCAATTCACATCCGAATAAAACGGTAATTTGTTGAAACGCGGCAGACCGCCCACCACTCCCAAGTCTTCTCTGGCCAGCTCGGCATCACCAGGCAAGATGAGCGACATTACCGATTTTGCCTTAAAAAGCATAAAATTAATTAGGAGGCCGTTCATGTCACTATTCTAATTAGTTTCGGGCTGTGTGTGTGTACAAGAGCTGAAACATCGCGCGTGACAGGCCTTCACGGTGTGAAAACTCGTTAGCTTTAACAGGCGCAATAAAACCGGGAAGTTTTGAGATTGCTTCCCATTACTCTTCTGTTTACAAGTTTAACTTTGAAAGGTTCCTATGAAAAGTGCCTGTTAACTAGCTGCTGTCCGCGGAATTGCGTCGCTCATTGGACATCCTTCATTTATTAACAGACGTGTTTGTTAATGAGAGCAGGCTGTCTTTTTCTTGCTGCCAAAACTCTAGAGATGAATTCGCCGCACTCTGTTTTTCTCGTCAGGCAATAAGCTCGTAGTGTGTGTTTTGCCTTAAAAAAGAGCCATAAAAGATTTGTCGTAGAGTAAAAACATGCGGAAGTCTGCTGACGTAGCCAGTCAAAATGAACACGTTGCACGCCGGGAGAGTGGCCCCTTGCCTGGGCTTCTGAAAGGGCCATCTTGTTGGATGGGCGATATATGGCATGGGAATGCCCATTCGAGTGACCAGATTTTGCTGCAAAATATTTCTCATTAAATGTTTTAGCACATACAAAACGGTCCAAGTGCAAACATGAAGCACATCTGCCCACTTCTATAAAGCGAGGTAAGCATTGCAAAGTTTTAAAAGCTTCAAAGAGTCATAGCAATACCTATTTAAATCTTTATCATTCTTAAGTAACAACCAATAAAATATTCCTGCCCACCCAATAATAACGTCTATAGGAGAGAAAAGGGACACTGAGAATTGTGTCTGAGAGGTTGACTTGTACATGGCCTAATTCTGGCGGTGTGCTATGGCGACCGAGCTAGGAGCTTCTGAGGGGGAGGGAAAACTAGGCCAAGGATTAGAAAATATAAGGGGTGATGGGATTGGTACCTTAGATATGGGCTTTGAAAAGTACTTGGGAAAAGAGTCTGGATTGGGCGGAGTTAGGGAGGGGTAAAGCAAGTGAATTGCAGCTTGGTGAGATAGTTAAGTTACTGAAATTTGTTTAAAAACTACACATAACCAATAAGGCTTATACATATACAAAGCATCCTGCCTTTAAAATTTCCTTTTGCAACCCAGCTCCTTTACAGATCCTGCAGGCATATGCAGCACACTTCCCCCACTTGCAAAAAACCTCCACCAAACGCCAAACTTTCCGACAAATGTAATCGCGGCCTCGGGCGCTCCTACTAACATAAATTAACAAGTCGTTGTCACAAAGCTTCACAGGAAAGACCAGTGACGCCATATGGACAGCAGGCAGCCACAACACATCTTCACCACTACTCTTTTCCTACCATTTGTTTCTCCCGTCAGTGATTTGTTCCTCGTATGTTTCCTTCTAATCTGGCCCTATCTTTCCACACAACTTAAAGCACTTTCTATAACATCCTCCTGTGTCCTGCACCTTTTCTCTTCCCTCAAACCCCTATTTCCCCTTAAACTCTCCATTTTTTTAAAAACAAAACTCTCCAATTCTCCTTGTTTGCTTGTCTGCCCTTCTGCCCGACTCGCTTTTTGTGCCCTTCTGCCCCTGTTAGACTTGTTTTTTGTGCCTTTCTGCCCCTATTAGACTCGTTTTTTCCCTTGTTTTTCTGCCCTTCTGCTCTCCGTTAGATCCGTTTTTTGTGCCCTTCTGCCCCTGTTAGACTCGTTTTTTGTGCCTTTCTGCCCCTATTAGACTCGTTTTTTCCCTTGTTTTTCTGCCCTTCTGCCCTCTATTAGACTCGCTTTTTGTGCCCTTCTGCCCTCTGTTAGACGCGTTTTTTTCCACTTGCAACCCCAGCATCACTCAGCGCAACCCCAGCATCACTCAGAGCAAACCCAGCATCACTCTGCGCAATCCCTGCATCACTCTGTGCAACCCCTGCATCACTCAGCGCAACACCTGCATCACTCAGCGCAACCCCTGCATCACTCAGCGCAACCCCTGCATCACTCAGCGCAACCCCTGCATCACTCAGAGCAACCCCTGCATCACTCAGCGCAACCCCTGCATCACTCAGCGCAACCCCAGCATCACTCGGCGCAACCCCAGCATTACTCGGCGCAACCTCAGCATCAATCAGCACCACTACATTATCAATCAGCACTACCTCAGCACCACCACAGCACCACTCTGTACACATTATCAGTCTGCAACACCACAGCACCACTCAGCACAAGCCCAGCACCACTCAACACCACCCAGAACCACCACACCACCATTGCATCACCCATAACCACCACAGCTTCACTCTAAACCACCACAGCACCACTCAGCACCATCACAGCATCAGTCAGGACCACCACAGCACCACGCACAACCACCACAAATTCAATCAACACCACCCAGCACCACCACAGCACCACTTACCACCACCACATTATCACTCATAACCACCACAGTATCACTCAGCACCACCACAGCACCACTAAGCACCACACAGCATCAGTCAGCACCACCACAGCACAACTCAAAACCACCACAAAACTACTCAGCACCACCACAGCAACACTCAGCACTCCACCCTCCAAATCCACCCTCCAACACCAACTACACCCTCCACCCTCCAAATCCACCATCAAACAGACTCAAAAAACAAAACCACAATCAAACTCCACCCTCCAAATACAAGTCCACCAACTTATTTGCAAAAGTTTTACCAATTACCATTATACATTAAAATAACTTTTATTTAAAAATTAATTCATACATTTCATTAGAAGCCATTGTTATTTGTAATATCAATACATATAAGTCTCATACAAACAACACATATTGTATTACAATTGCAAAAGGTGTCACATTTTAAAAATTAAAACTGTTGGCATTGTAAAATACAAAACTATTAATTCCTATATTTTCACTATTAAAAAACATAAATAAAAATTAATAACATTTACAATACCAAAACATCAAACTTTCCTAATGCGAGACCTATTGCATGGCAAATGCTTGTTTTGGGTGCTATTTAACGCCATACTGCAGGGTATGAAGATTCCCCCCAGTTGGGTTGGTGCAGAAATAATTCCGATTTACAAAAAAGGTTCACCACTATTACCAACCAACTATAGGCCAATTAGCCTGATAGACATCTCACAAAAAATGTTTGCGTGTATACTGCTGCTCAGGCTACAAACTTGGATGGAAGAACAGAAGATACTATCCCCCTTACAGGCTGGGTTCAGGGAAAAATTGTCCACCCTGGACCAAGTACTCAGATTACAACTGTTGTACTGGAAGACCGTGTGTCTGGAGGGGGTAGGCTCTACTTAATATTTGTAGACCTGAGGTAAGCCTTTGATTTGGTCCTGAGGGAAAAACTGTTGACAGTCCTCCGCGAGATGGGGGTCCCTGTATATTTAGCCCATCTCATTAAACGGCTCCACAGGGACAATTTTGCGCAGTTCAGGTTTGGCAAGGATGGAAAGTTAACTGCACCCATTCCGATTAAGCGTGGTGTTCACCAGGGCTGTGTGCTTTCCCCCACTATTTAGCCTATATATCAATGGTCTGATAGACTCCTTGCTAGCAGAAAAAGACCTCGATGCACCCAAGTTAGCCTCCCGTATAATCCCAGCAATTATGTTTGTTGATGATACTTTATTAGTATCTAAATCACCTATGGGGATACAGAGGGTTCTTAATATATTTGAAGTATTCTGTAGTAAAAGAGGACTAGAAATCAATCTACAGAAAACCAAATTTATGGCATTCAATAGTCCAAAAAGTACACGACCAAACCCTTTATTAAATGGTAAACCCCTCGAAAGAGTTTCCTCTTTCGTTTATCTCGGCATCACCATTACAGAAACCATGGATTGGGGGGCACATATTATTAAATCTTCTCTAAAACTAGCTCAATCATCAGGTGACATCATTAAGGTCTTCTGTAAGTCCAGTCAAAAACCAGTCAGTCCAGCCATTGAAATCTATAAGGCTCAAGCCAGGGGAGGGGTGCTATATGGTGCTGAATTATGGGGCCACTCTAATCTCGAGAATTTATCGCAGGTAGAGAATAACTTTCTCAGACAGTTGTTAAAACTCCCACTGAGCACCCCGTTAATCCAGCTCCGATTAGACTTGGAGCTCATGGCAATCGCAGAATTATCAATCCTCAAACCCTTAATGTACTGGCGTCGACTGTGGACCACCCCTGAACTTTTAACACATAGGGAGGAACTATTAGAAGTAATGAACCTGCGGGGGCTGTTAAATTGCCGTGGCTAGCGCATTAAAAAAAGCATCAATTTTAGTTTTAAATAGCCAGGAATAATATCCTTCTGTGGTTGCCTCCGATGGTTTCAAATTAGGTCTTGTCATTCTGTTTGGACCAAAGTGATTCTATTCACTGGCACATTAAATACATGCTAACCAGCATGAGGCTGGGGGAACTCTGGGCTGATCCTGAGTCTGCCTGTTCATCACTACCTAGGAAACAACTGAAGTTCCACTATGAGGAGCATAAAATGGCACAGCTTCATAGCTGCCCTCGAATAGGCAAACTAACCTCAGCATTTCTAGAAATTAAAGATAGGTTTTGCTTTGAGCCGGCTCTAGATGATATCAAACCAGCAGCCGCTAGAAAGCTTTACCTGCAGTTCAGGCATGGGGTTCTGCCGCTCCGCTGTTTTACATATAAATGGAGGGGTTTGCCAGTCTTGAACTGCCGGGCATGTGATTGCCCCGAAGAGTCAATACTCCACGTGTTTTTTAGCTGCCCTGGCTACTACAAAGCAAGAAAACGATGGCTGGTGCAGATTTGTAGGAACCTTGGAACTAGACGCTGCTCTGAGGCGTTCAGGATACTGAAGCATGACACCAGTACCCCGATCGTTTACTCAGTTGCGGGTTTCTTATTTTCCATGTGGTGTACCCGTAGGATTCTAACAAAAACACCCTGAGAAGTGTTAGGATGTCCTTACGGTGGAAAAGCATCAATTTTATTTTTAAATAGCCGGGAATAATATCCTTCTGTTTGGTTTTGTCATTCTGTTTGGACCAAAGTGAGTCTATTCACTGGAACCACAGTCAGGCTGCAGGGAAATGATGATATGTTAGCTCACTTCTACAATTTTTCTTTAGAAGTAACCTGTAGTTTGGGGGGATTCCAGCGTCAGGATTAAATTATCTGTTGTATGGTGAGAATGTTGGTCATCCCTTTTATTAATCTTTTTTATCTAACTTATTTATTTACTTGCACTATGCATTTTCTAAAGGTGAAACCTTGTCTCCAGCCTAGAATAACCCTCTGAGATTTCTGTTTTTTTTTGTTACTCCGTTCTGACCCAATATAGGGTTGTAGGCCCTGTTAAACGGTGTGTGGAATTCTCTTATCTTTCATGTGCGCCAACAATGTTCATATCGATTTCTTCTATCTCTTTTAATTATATGTAATAGTCTTTTGATGCTATTTTTTAAATGTACTTGTATGTATTGCGATTGTACTTTTGAGGTCATATTGACCGAAATAAAGTTTATTGAACGTAATCATTGGTCTACACTTTGACATGTATTGTTGTTGAAACATAAACCACCTCGGCTGAGGCGGGCAAGCTGTATGATTGTATTCACACTTGATCTACTGATTTGGAGGTGTAAAACTAATAAAGAAATAATTTAAAAAAAAAACTTTGTTGTGGGTTGGGATTTTAAAGCAACCAGGTCATAAAGCTGTGCATGTCACCCATTCTGCCCTATTCCGAACATCAAATTAAATAACACTTTAATTTCACAAATACTCACCTATTTACTACATGCACAAAACATTACACACAAAGTCTGCTTTTGACTTTCAAAAGGACACATTCTTTCTTAGGAAACACATATCAGCACTGAATATAAATATACCAGCATACAATTTCTAGTAAATGCTTAGACTGTTGTTGCCCCAGCCCCTCTGACCGCCTTCAAATTATCCTCTTCCATACCCCCTCTCATCAGCCACACTAATTTCTGCCAGGTACTGGAGTGCACAGCATCCTAAAAGTATTCTTGAAACTTTGTCGGGCACATTTGAAAGTCCCCTCTGCTTTGAGATGAGGATACTCCAACCCAACCCACCTCACAGCTCCTCTCCCCGTGAATGAACAGGGGATGAGTGTGTTCCTGCCTCCAAGGAAAGAAAACGCAGATTGCCCCATTTAACCACACTTAGTTACCCAGCCACTTTCCCACCTTGCAGCGGCTCCTGGCACTTCTGAACACTGCTCTTCCATTTTGTTCTTGTGATCCCCCTCTTGGCTACTGGCATTTTATGGACATTGATGGGGAGGAGTGTGGTCTTCACAGTGGAACCCAGTTAGAGATCTACTCAAGTTTGTCAGTATTTTTTCCGTTTTTATTTATAAATACAGAGCAAGGAAAATGGTTTTCCGTCTGTATTTATGTTTAAAAATCTGTTTAAAATTGAAAACCGGGAGCCTTAATTATGTAAGTGTACCCTATAAGGTGTTCAATTTAAAAAAAAAAAAAAAAGAATCATCAGGGTGTTGATCATTTGGCACTTCAAGGGACACTCTTAAGAGGAAGTTGCTGCAAGAGGCGAAGCAATGGTGTTAGATATAGATTTTCCAATAAGATTAAAAACCTGTCTATGATAGAGACAGGTTAACGCCCTGAGTGAACTGCAGTTGGGTTCCCAACCAGATAACAACCCTCATTTTTTAAAGAATGAATCTATATGGTTCTCTTCCCTTGTTGTTAATGTGGTTGCATATATACAGATTAAGGTTAATGTAACATGGAATAATAGGTCCTCACCATCAAGAAAATCATCATTGGGGTGGTTTGATAGTGATTGCAGAGAACTTAAGAAGACTCTGCATAAAACGCAGACATCTCTGACAAGAGGCATACGGTCCACTAATTCTAATCAGATAACCAAACTGAAAAAACAATGTATAGGGACCTTAATAAAAGTAAGAGGGAGTTTTTTTATAACCAGAGGCGGAATGAGATGTTGGAACCTATACAAAAGAAGGACTAGAAGGAATTCTAGTGTTTGGTAAATGTAGAAAGCTGTTTTTATATCATATATCAAAATGAGGTATATCGTGCAAAGAGTCCAGAAGTTCCCTTATAAGTGGACAGGGGGCTTGCTATGGCAATCCCAAGGTGCTCTTCTAGGGGGTAATGTGGTCGACCAGCCTTAGGTTTATGACAGACGAGTGCAAGACATCTACAAATACACACAATAGTCAATAAATGAGACACAAGACTCAATAAGGAAATCCACACCGATTTATAAAATAACATGTATCTTTATATATGTTTAGGCACCAGAAGTAATTCATTAAGGTAGGTAAGTTTTTAAATAGAAATTATTTTTAGATCAAAAAGTTGACAGCACAGTTTTCAGAAGCTGCAAAGTTATTCTATGGAAGGAAAAGTCAATGCGTCATTCAGGGACAGTACAGTGATTACGGGACCAATCCTCAGGAGTTATGGTGAGCGGTGGGCAAGGTCCACGGCAGCAGCAGCAGAACATCACCAGCGGCACTAGGTTGGCCGGGTGCAGAGGTGCCAAATAGCGTCGGGTGCCCAATGTTACTCTTTGGGGCTTGTTCTTTGTGTAAAGAGGCTGCAGGTTCGGACTGGGAGGCCAGTCTGACTGAACCAACAGGGAGGCTTAGGCCTCACAATGCTCGGGGATGTAGAGACACCTTTGGACCTCTTCTCCACATCCCTGGGGCGACAGGTGCAGAGGTGTCTTTAGACACCAGGTTTTTCTTACTGGGAGCAGCCAAGGTAGAGGGGGGCCTGTGTGAAGAAGCTGCAGGCGATGTCTGAGAGTGAAATACTGGCAGGTCTCCCGGGCTTTAGGGACAAAGCAGCTGCAGGACAAGTCGGATTTTGGCACAATTGTCCAAGTCAGCTGGCAGGGCTGGTGCCAGATCAGTTACAGGGCCTTCCGTTCTTGCAGGATGCCACTCTTCACATCCTTCTTTGTCTTTCATGTTGGCAGGATCTGATTTTCTGGTGCCACTGGTTCTCCTAAATACTACATTTAAGAGTGTTAAGTCAGTGTAGGGTAATATCCTATGGGCTACTTACCCTTGGGGTCACTCCCCCACCTATTTGACCACTTCCTGTGGGAAGTGGGCACAACCCTGTCCCAGAGTTCCTAAGTGTGCCAATACAAAGATGGTCACTTGTGAAAAGTCGTACCCAAATCAGGTTAGATGACCTTAGGGGTAGTACTAACCTGGGCGGTAGGCATTCCTACTTGACTAGCTACTTTCATGCCTCTCCAGGTGACAAAGGCCTCTGGGCAAAGGGGGAATAGCCTCCTCTCCTGTAAGGGGAGCCAGATTAACGTTTCAAAGGGGGGAACTTCTTTAAAGCTCACTGGCCTAGGAGTGCTAACCAGTATGTCATCCTCTTCCCTTGCAGGCTTTGTTTCTGATCGCCTGAGAGCAAAGGCCCACACCATGGGACGTTATAGATCTGTCTCTGGTGGCAGACTGGCAGAGAACAGTCCGCCAACACACCAGAGGCTGGTAGGTTTTCATGGGGCACCTCTAAGGTATGTGTATATTCACTAATTCACCTCTGGAATCAGGGTGGGCATGTAAACACAAGATGTTTGATACCAAACTTTCCTATTTTCAGTCATAATAAGGGTGAATTGTGAATGGTGGGTGAAAAATCTACTAGTTTTATTTCAGTGGATAGTAGAAACAGGAAGTATTCCAGAATCCTGAATCGTGACAGGTTATGGAAAAAATTGTTACCTTGAAATTTAATACAACCACTTCATACCTCGAATTGGACTCCAGTTGAAATGGTCTGCCCCAGCTGCCTTAGTAAAACGATATATATTGGGACTGGAATGTGCCAGGGATGCGTACTAGCTCCAATTGTTTTTAGTCTGTATGTAGTTGAACTTCCAAGTTCATTTGATGTTCTTCTCTCTTTCTCCCCCAAGATGGGTTTGTCTCATATATGATGCTTAAAGTATGCAGATGATTTGGTTTTATTGGATCACACCCAAAGGGGCCTTCAGACCCACTTGTACACACTGTGAGGCTCTGGTGAGGGGGTTTCCTAGTGAGGTTTTTTTTGTTTGCCACTTCTCCATTAGCGCGGGGACACGCCGTGATGGCGTTACTGAGCGCTCTACAAAACCCTTTATTATTATTAGGAATGTTTTTTTTTTTAAAGACTACTGTAAGGAAAACCATCTAAAAATAAATAGGGAAAAAAACAAAAGTCTTTGGTAAAAAAGTAACACATTTCACAAGGTTTTTAGACAATGGAAAATCAGACCAATTGAGATTTTTCGAATATTTAGGTATATAATAATAAACATTTATAGAGCGCTGCATTCACCATTACAGGTATCTTGGCGCTATTTCATCTACGCCTGGTTATCTATTGCACCTAAGAGCAATTTTATCTCTTGTTTAATAGTCATTTCCCTCTCTAATTTACCCTATGAATGGAAATATCCCAGTTTTCCGATTTTTTTCTGAACTTGATCAGATTTCTGTTAGCTCTTCGATCTGCAGGGCGTTTGTTCTGTGTTTGTGCTGCTTTGAACTGAAATCGTCCCCACCTCCTGCATTCTTAACATTTGGGAAACAGACCAAATTTGCAGTTGCTTAACGCAAATCTCTTCTTAGTTTGTAGTAAGTTAATTTCTGCTGTAATGGCACTGAACCATTGCCGTTCAGTGCTTTATGCACAATGCACATTGCTTTGAACTTGACTATCTTTTACTGGCAGCCAGTTCAAGGTTCTCAAGGCCTCTGATGTCGAGTCCTTTCTTGTTTTTATTTAGGGCCAGTTTTGCTGCCATTGTTGTACCCTATAAAGCCTATAAAGCCTATTGATTAGACAATCCGTGGTTCCTACCATCAGTGCATTACAGTAGTCAAAACTACTAAGGATTGTGTTTTGCACCACTAGGTTTCTGGCAGGTTCAGGTAGTAGTGGGACTTTTCCCCTCAAATTGCTCAACAAACCGAAACAGGTCGTTGCTGTTTTGTTAATATGTATATCTAGGGAGAGATTTTTGTCAACATGCACGCCCGCATATCGCACCACCTGCGATGCTTGTGGGCTTTTACTGCTATCCCCTGGCAAAGAAGTTCCCTGGAATTCCATTCAGAAATTTTAGATGGTGAACAGCAAAGAAACTAATTTTTTTCTTTATTGAACTTAATAGAGTTGTTCTTTAGCCAGCTGGCCATGTTGGTGTGGAGCTTGTCGATAGAGTTAGAACACTTTTTACCCAAGGTTACTATGAACTCTGTGTCATCAGTGTAATTATCGAAGAGATCCCAAAGGATTTAATCAGTTAGAAGTGGTAGTATATAGATATTGAAAAATATGGTGCTAGGGCTGAGCCCTGTGGTACCCTGTGCTCCATTTTCTTGAAGTTTGAATGGAAAGGAGGAAGAGATAATGCATGATATCTTTCTGTCAAGAATGATTCAAACCATTCCAGACATGTACCCTCTACTCCTATCTCTTTTAGTCTCTGTAGTAGTATCTGATGGTTGACATATCAAATGCAGCCGAAAGATCTAGTAATATCAGAACTGCCATCTGACCCCCGTCAATCACCATCTCCAGCTGTGCTAAGGTCAGAATTAAAGCTGATTCTATCATATGAGCTAGTCTAAAACCATTTTGTTCTGCCTCTAGAATGTTATTGCTTTCCAGAACATTTACCACCATCTTACTCATGTGTTTTTGCATTTTCTTAGTCAGATAGGGAAGGTGGGAAATCGGATGTAATTACTTGAATCATTTGACGAAGCTGATTGGTTTCTTCTGTAACGGGGTCACCAGGGCTTTTTTCCTTGTCTTTGGTACGTACTGGTTCTCAGTGATTGGTTACAGATATTTAACAGAGATGGTCGCAACTCCTCTCTCTTTCTTAACGTATGGGGGCAGAGGGTCTAGCAAGGAACCTGAGGAGATTCTTAATACGAGGATTTTTAATTCCTCCTCTGATATAGATTCTATTTTCTCCAGTTTAGGTATGCTTTTTCCTAAGCGAGGTGGATCTGTCACCCCTTCGATTGTCAACTGGCTCATATCTGAGGGAGTCTCATATATTTCTGTTAACTAAGATTAATGCAATTTTGGTATTGAAATAATCTGAATGATTATCACAAAGTTCTTGTGAAGGCTTTATCGATCTGTTTGTGAAATCTAGGTGTTGCTGAATTGTTAACCTATTTACATTTCTTTTTTGTTCTGTTAGTTGCCTCCGTGATCATTTTTGTTAAGTAGACTTGTTTTGCTTACTTAATTTCAGTTTTGTAGTTATTTAGTGCCGCGTTTAGACGTACTTTTTCTTGTTCTACATATTCTCTACACCATGTTCTTTCTAATCTCCTGCATGGACTTTTTTTTTATTATTTCTGGGCCTTTGTGAACCATAGCTCAGGGGGTCTCTTTTGTAGTATCACATTTTTTCCTGGTAACATTTCATCTAGGGTTTTCTTTATGGTATCATGCATAAGTGCAACATTCATATCTACCCTTGTTTCTTCATTGAAACAAGATAGCGTGTCAAATTTCTTTCACTCCTTGATTTTGTTTAGCTTGTACCATGGTCTACCACACACCACCTTTTTTTGGTTTGCTCTTCTTTTTCTATTGAGGTCCATGTCAGCACGAAGGGAATTTGAGCAAGATCCGACCAACCAAGAGGAGTTACTTTGTTTATCTTAATTAGGTTTGGTGGGGCTAATATCAGATTTATTGTATGTCCTCCTGAAGGTGTGGGGCCTGTTACCAATTGTTTAAGTCCTAGGATTTCGCAGGAGACTATCAGTTATTTATCCTGCGTCTGAGACATCCTCTGCCCAGATATTAAAATCTCCTAAAGCAAAGAGATTGGAGTTTGAAATTGCCAGATGCATGATTAATTTTAAAAAGGCTGATAAACAGATATTCAAAGGTCCTGGTGGCCTGTAACATGGCAGGTCTGTGGCGGCTGTTCCATTTCCTGATTTAATCATAAAACTCAAAATATCTGCTCCTTTTAATTTCTCTATATATAAAGACATCAATTTCCATGTTTCTTTAAAAATAACTGCCACTCCTCCCTCACTGTTCCCTTAACTGGGTTGGTGGACTGTTCTGAAACCAAAGGGACAAGAATGACCCAGGTCAATTGCTGAATCCTCGGGGATCCAAGTTTCAGTAATAAACAGGATATCCCAGCTGTTTGTTTCCAATATGAGCTTTATCTCTAGTGAGTTTTTTTAACAAAGAAGGAAGAAAGCGTTAACTAGGCCTCATTTCAACTTTTCCCCTTGAATGTGTAAACTTGAAGAATGAGGCTTTATGGATTGTTCTCACTGTGTTATGCTATGTTATATAAAAACCTAATACTGTGTGTGTGTGTGGGGGGGGGTCTAAGGGAAGTTTATAGACCAGCCTAAGTTACAATCCCCAATAGTAACTATTTATAACACGAAAACATAGGGGTCTAGTCTATGAGGAAAAGAGGAACCTCAGGAACAATGTAACTATAGCATACTAGTCTATCAATTACCAGGGTGATCTACTACTGATATAAATGCAAAAACGATACACACAGAACCAAACAGTTATTGTGGGTGAAACCAATATGTAAATTTAGGATTCCCATCAAAGTCTTGTTGTGATCAATACTATCATCTGGTCATCCTTCGGGGATGGTGTGTCTCTAGATCATTGAGGTTTCCGTGATAAACAAGACATCCAGCTTGTTAATAATAAAATCCACAATCTCATATTTACGCTTCATCAATGACCTAGCATTGATAAGCGCTAACTGAAGTTCTGTATTACATAAGCCAACATTGACCAAGTTTCTTTCAGATTTCTGCTTCGCCCAGACGCTCCTTTGAATTTTCTTAAGGTATTCTAAGCATTAAAGATGTTCTGTTCTTAGCAGCTCTTCACAGGTAAATTGATAGCATAACTTACCCCTAGGCTGACCAAGCGCGCAAACGCTCTCTCCTGAGTAGTTAATTCTGGGTTTAATTTTAATGTTTGGGCCATGGGTCCTGGCCCTAGGCCCGGTCCAGGTGCAGACGGGCCTGCCCTAGGCGAGCCCGCTGCCTGCGTCCGCTGCGCATGTGCTCCAGCTTGCACCTAATTAGGTGCTCCTGGAGCCTAGAGCACTAACTGGGCAGAAGTAATGCCCCGGAAGCGCCGGCAGATTGTGGTCTTCCCTCTGCATCAATCGGCTAAAGCCGCGGCAGACCGGGGAAGACCAAGTAGATGTGCAAAAAGGCAGAGGTGAGGGCTACACCAAATGGCGTGATGAAATTGATACACAATTTAAAAACAATCCTGATGAAATTACAACAGGCGACCCAATAAGTAGCTAAAATGCGGGCGTTAAGAGCAGCAGCAGCACCTAATGGCTGTATCAGCGATTAGTTTCCGAGCAGTAAAGACCTTTCCTTTCATTTCCTTTACCTTTTCCTTTCTCCATTAATATTCTGAGTGTGATGGTACCTTATATTATGCAGTTCCTTACAAGTGCAAGTGATACTCTTCCGTGCCCTCCTTCCCATGCAGTTCAAACCGGCAGTATGGCTAGCGCTGTGAGCGGATGGGCGCAGACGGGCTTGCCTTTGGTGTACGGTCACACCAACATGCCTCTCATCCCTCCTCAGCCCAACCTCCACAGCAGCTAGGCCACTCACCCCTGAATGGCAATGGCTGCATTCGAGCAGTACTGGCTTTCGTAAAAAGGTCAAAGGTCACAGCACACTGTATTACAGTTTTCACTTTTAGAATATTGCAATTCTATATCCGCTCATCAACTCTCTCTCTGTTTTCACATTTGAAATCAGATTGTACACATATCCACCCCTGTTTCTTCCGTAATAAAACAGTTAGTGCTATTTTTCTAGAAAGGTTAAAACAAAATAAAAAAGGCACTAGAGGGGTGCGGACCGCACCGAGTGTCACCCCATCACGGGGCGACACCAATCTGGTTACGCTGGCTGGCTCGCTGTGTAACACAAACACAGCTCTGCACTTCAGTACACTGTGCAGCCTCACCTCTGCTCTCAACTGCTTTATTATAGTGCAAGCGCATGGTGCGCAGCGCACGCACCTGCTCACAAATTAAAATACTGCAGTCAGTGCAGTGCACGTCGGCACGCACGCACCACCTACTATAGTGGTGATGTGATGATGGTGCGATGCGCGGCGGGGTACCCAGTTTGTGGGTCCCAGGGCCGTCAATCTTTAGCGCTACCAATGATGGCCCTGGGACAGCCCCCGCTCGCTGTGCTCCTCTGACGCATCACGGCGGTCGCGCGTCAGCACCACGTCTGTGGAGAGACAGGCAGGGATTGCATGCGCTGCTAGAATAAGAATTGACACCGACACCTCTGTCGGTGTTTGATATCGCGCGAGCGCCGCCGTCTCCCTCTCCTTCATCCGGTAATTGTGGAGGCCGAGGTGAGAAATATAATTTATATTATTATGAAGTTTAGAAATGTGGCACACAACAATCAGATCGCAATCGTATTAGACTCCCGGTCCCCAAGGCCGGCCCAAGACAGTCACAGTGCTATTAAAAAAAAGGAAGCTTTAAAGACGTGTCAAGGAGCGATCTAATGATTTCAGAGCTGGTGCTCGCTATCGCTTCATTATTTATGTGCGTTGCTGTGTCTTTCTACTCTTTGGGGGTCGGGTTTGGTACTGAAGGTCATAGCATATCCGATCCCTTTTAAATATAACCAGGCGGCACCACCATGTCCAGGCACTAAATGTGTGCCACCAAACTCAAAACCCCCATTGAAATAGCAGCACATGCACCACGATGCCGTGTGAGGAGCTGGCCGGCGGTTAGGGTCTGTCTGCTTCGGTATCTGCAGCCAGCAGGAGCCAGACAAGCTTGTAGCTTGAAGGAAACTTCTGGATGCTTTGACGATTTGGATGCTGAAATACTTGTGAACGTGCCATCATTTTCGCTTTTTTTTCCAAACAGGAATGTTTTTTTTCAAGGATCAACAAGAATTAGAAGAACGATTTGAGCGGGAAGCTAGGGCTGATGGCGAGTGTAACAATGTGTGTGAATTATATGAGAATGAGTGCACAAACCATAGATTGCTTAAAAACAACAATAAAATGGTGCCTTGTTAGAACACTGCTGGCATAGTTCCTTCGCCAAAACACATAACATTTCAGAGCCAACTGGATTAGGTCTTTTTTTGGGGGGGTGGGGGCGGAGCAGATTTTTTGTAAGGACGAAAGGCTTCCTATCTTGGATCGCACTGGACGTGCTCCTTGTTGTTTTTGAAGCCCGCTGGGGTATTAGTACAGTGCCCCCTCACAAGTCTAAGGCAGCTAGCTGGTGGCAGCTATGACTAGTGAGTGGAACAGGGGGGCTTATTTACAGCCCCTTTGCGTGACCAGTGCGTCACTTTTAATATGGGAAAAAGTGGTGCACCGGCGGCGCAAGGGGCTTGTAAATAAAATAAGCCCCAGGGTTTTTACTGGTATCCTTGGTATCTTCAGGAGAGGAGTCTATTGACAGCCACTCTGTAAAATATGCTAGACTCTCCCTTAACTAGTGATTCCCCCTTAACTAGCGTGTTCTTTTGTGGTGTTAGCCGGTGAGTGCAGTATAAGTTAGAGTTTATCTCCAGGTTGCCTTCTGATTTTGCCTTCCCCCACACGAGTCCCTCTACAGTGCCCTGACACCCTGTAACAAGGGGCTGGACAAACAGAGGGGATTGCACCGGAAATCAAATGGTGGATCGCTGACTCGAGTACCCTTCCCTCTTTACACCCCAATCAGAATGAGTAGAGAACAGACGCTGTGGAATACACACCACGATGAAATGGAGGATGGTCCCTTTAACTACACAGACCTAGAGGACGAGAACACACCCCCGGATGACGTAGGACTCCCTGGATTGGAGAAAAGAGAGGAAGTGAGAACCTCGGCATGTGACTTCACAGAGGAGCGTTTGGTTTGCCGAGGAGAGCGTGTGGATCGGGAAGGAGAAGAAGCGTACCGAGGAAGAGAGGTGAGGTTCGGAAGACTCGAAGTGCCGGACGAGGAAGTTGCAGTGCCTGGAGGCCACTGTCACCGCGAACCGCCCAGCCACACTCAAGGAGGAGGAGTGTGGCTCAGCCAGGTACGTTGGCGTGTGTCGGGCTGGATGGGGAGGTGGGGAGTGAATGAGGAAAAGTAGTCACTGCTCGTGAACCTCCTTTTGTAAATACTTCGACCCTGTTGCTCCCCCTCCCCACAATACACGTACCCTCACTCCCTTTTTCCCCGCGTCTGAAACCTTCACTTAATGTATATAATAGTTGTATATACATTCGTGCACCGGTGATCCCACCCTCCCCAAGTTCCATTTTGTGGGTAAAAGAATAAGAAAACAGCACCACCTGACAGTCGTGTTTTCTTTTTCGCATGTCCTATACTGGAAATTCCACGAAAGAGCCACCAGTGGGAGGAACTCCATCAGCTCACCCAGACTCTGGAAAACCACCATCCACTAAAGCCACAACGGATCCTGCTATATTGGCCCTGGAAAAACTCACTTTGAGAAAAAAGAAAACCTTAATAAAGCTAAAAACATACATCCCAAGATCTAGTCTCGTGCCTTTCCTTCTACCCCGCCACACACCCATCTTGGAGAATCCACACTATTCCCTAGCCAGACGTGAGTCCTTCCAAAGGATACAGTACCTAAACCTGTTTCTGCTTGTTACAGACCTGTCTGTAGCTCTGCAGAACTTTGATCAACTGATGGTTGATGTAACTGTTCTGTCTTCCCTTAAACCCACGTTATGTGGCCTGGCCATCTTTGGTCCTGCAATGACAACTGTCTTGAAAATGCAGTGATCCCATATAATAGGACTACGCCCTCCTATTGAAATACAAGTTCAGTTCTTCGTGTCTGCAGCCACTCTTTCTATTTGGTGAAGTGCTAGGAACCTGTGCCTTTTGGTGGTTGACCTGAGATTATGATTTTGTACACATGGCACCTTTTGCCATGCCCTGACATCCACCAAACCCTGATACTGATCCCCTTGCCAAAAGATTATATTTAATCTGGACATCAGAGGGAAATTGTTGCATCAGCACAGATCAATGTTTGTCAGAAGCAGGGCTTTGTGTGTTTGTTCTTTCTTTTTGGCGAATGCCTATTGTGACCTGGCCAGGAAGAGGATGAAGCCATACAGCAAAGCGTGGAGATGAGATGGACTCTGTCCAGGAGGACAAGAAGCGAGCAAAGTAGTAAGAAGCACGCATCAAGGTCGCTTTGAATAGGTGAGCCGTTCAGGTATTGAGCGATAACCATCGAAAAGTACCTGCATCATGAGAAAAACCCATCAAATTATGTTTAGGATAGGATGTGTGCATTGTTATGTTACGTGAATTTGTAGAGCGTGGCTAATCACCTGATTGAAGTATCACAAGCCCAGGGATGGATCCTACCTCGACATATATGTGAGGTATTAACGTGAAGGAGATGGGGAAGTAAGAGTTAAGAAGGATTTGTTTGAGTTCTCATTTTTAGAAGCTGCAAGACAGAGTTTAGTCCGGAATGTAGGTGGGATAGAATTCCAGACTCCATGTGCACAGGATGTATGATGGTACAACGCGTGCTTTTACAACGCGTACCGTTACGACGCAGGTTTTACAATGCAAATCGTTACAACGACTTGCGTTGGGGGGCGCTGGATAGTGATTCGTTTAATTTACTATTCCAACTCCAGTCCCTGTGGATAGTAGGGAAGGTGTTGGATAGTAAATTAAACTATTACCTATCCTAGAGCACCCTCCAGCGAAAGCCGTTGTAATAACTTTCGTTGTTAAACCTGCGTCGTAACGGTACTTCGTTGTAAAAGTTCCGTTGTAAAGGACGTTCCCCATGTGTACAGCGCGAGAAGTTCTATATCGAGTTTTAGTTTTTTGAAGGCCGCTATGTCAAGAAGCAAAGTGTCAGACCTGGTGAGCTGTAGAGAGTCCTCTTCCCCTGCAGTTTCGATGTTTGGATCAGGAACATACTGCCATTATTGGCTGCTACAACACAATTACTACCCTGCTGGTGCCTTCCCCTACCAAGAAATGGCAGTGAAGTGGGAAATGCCACCAGTCAGCAACACTCCTTGGTGCTGCTCACGATTCCTACAGACTGTTGGAAAAATGCTGGTCGAGGTTTGTGTTTCACATTACCACATGGTTCAGGGAGCTTAGTCAAGAACCTGGATGGCTTGCAGGGCACAGTCAATCAGCAGATTGTAACGTGCTCAGTGGGACTAAGAGCTGCAGACTGCACTGACAGTTCTTCAGTACCCCCCAACCAGGGAGGAATGCCTAACGAGCTCAAGGTGCACATGGGGGCAGCTAAGCTCAGACGTGGAGTCACAAGGACGCTTAGGGTCACCACAGTTCTTGAAGAACTGGTCCTGTCCCGGGGGCTTGCTGTGCTGGTGCTTCACAGATGATCCAAGTGTAACCTTCTTCTGGTTAGCTTCATCTCTTCCAGGCAGCTGGGTTGGGATCCCCTTCAGCCAGTTTTCCTTCTGCAGAGGCATATCGAGTGCTACTCTTCCCAGAAGCAAGGGCCTTCCTTTCCTGTGGGAGATCTTCGATGCTTCCAGGAGGATTCCTCACTCTTCAGGTTATATTCCCTAAACTGGCAGTGAAACTGGCTGTCATGAGCACCAATTCTGGATCTGAGACTTTGGCTGTAAATAACTCCTCCAGACCCCAGGACCTTTCTTTCTGCCTTATTTCATTACACTGAGACCGTTAGTGCTCATGCTTGATGTTCCATAGGTGCTGAGATGCAACTAAAAAGCATCCGCAGACATGGTGCATGTCATGAGTAAATCAGGGTAGGTATGCACAAACTACAAAGTGATGCAGCGGACATTCCCCTCTCAGCATCTCCCCCATCAGCCATAATTCTGAGCATTAGCCTTAGCCCCCCATTATCATTAACTTGCCCCATTAGCTTTCTTTTTTATTAGTCATCATTTGATTCAATAGTTGTATCTCCTTTCATTAGTCCGAACGTTCATTTAACCTTATTGCTCCATCATGCTGGTATTAATTCTCACTGATAAATATAACTCTCAGAACTAGCCTTAATTCAAACTGATAATTTTTTTTTTTTTTAAACCTTTATTTAACATTTGCACATATATACAAAACCGGGCCTACAACCCCCAGGGCTGGCCGCTAAGCAGTTCAACATATTATCACAGTCGGTTTCAAAGCAATTGTCCCTGGAGATCATAGTAGCTCAGATTACCAAATACAGTGGTTGGGAGTGCAGTTCGATGCGAAACAGGATAGGAGGTTTTCATTTTCGATATAAAATAGAAAGGATCAGGTATCATATAGTGTCTCGGACCATGGGAATGGGGGCGTCCAGGAAAACGATGCGTCCATACCAAAATCGCTACCCTAGCAAATAAACGGCGTTTAAACATGCGACATCAGGATAGACAGCACATCATCAATATCCACACCGTCATTGTTGTCCGCCCCCCAGCACCCAGGCCCTGGAGAGGTCTAGGCACAGGTATATGAGGTTGCAAAAAAGTCGAACCCACTACACTAACCCGGAAAAGAAAGGAAAGAAAGGCAAGAGAAGAGAAGAAGAAAAAGAGGCCATAGAACAAAGACAAAAAACGAAGCACCCACCCCCACACCCCCCCACCCTGCACCCCTGCAAATGACTACGGCCACTCCCCACGCAGCGTGCCTGTCGCCCAGCAACCAGAGCCCGAAATATAGAAGAAAGGGAAAGAGAAAAAAGTAAGAAAGCCCCAATCGAGAGGGGAAATCGGAGGAGGGCATAATGTAACGGACTCCCGGTCTCCTTCCCCCAGCCTAGCCAAAACTGCCCCGGAATCCGTTAGGACAGTGAAGCAATCCCGTCAACCATAGATGCACCTCGGTGAGCCCAGACAAAGATCTCAACCCTGACCCCTACGATTAAATGTTCTAAAATCTGTAATTAAGGGAAATCCCTTACACACAATGTCCCATAAGTCGGCAGAACAGGAGCGCAGAGAAGTTAGTTGCTGATACCACCATCGCCCCTCCCCATCTCCGAGGCCAAGCTTCGTCTCATCCGCCATCTTGAACGACCGGTGGAGGAGGGGGATAAACAAAGTCCAAAACCGCATACAGTACAAAGTAGAGAATACCCCAGCGGGGACATATAAATGTTCCGAAGGGTGCAGAAGTGAAGGTTCCAACAGTTAAATCGGGTGTCCAGGCACACTCCAGTCTGGCAAATCCGACACAATAGGGGCAAACACTGTTTCCACCGCCGGGTCTAAATACACCTCCGAAGCATCCATTGCAAAGTGCGCTGGCTGCCGGGTCACAAGCGTCGAGTCAGGGTCCGGTCTCGAGCCTGTGACTTCATCCATCGCAGACAACAAGGCATGGGTCCGAGCTTTGATAGTGCCCTGAAGCGCCACAAGTGCCTCCATCACCGTTAACAAGGACGGGCCAGACCGAACCCGCTCCTTTAAACTCATTCTGTCCGCAGGCATGGTGACCCCAACGGAGAGGCGCCTTCTCCGGGGCAAAGTGAAACGGAGCAGGAATAAGCCAGGAGGGAGTGGTGGTCAGCAACGGTACGCGGCGAGGCGCAGATCCGGGGGGCTCGGCGTTATGCATGCCGGATCCCCGGTCGGGGACCCTCACAAGACAGTACCTTGCGTCACTCGTCGCCTCACACGCTACAGGGCACCAGGCAGCTGATGGTAGCAAAACAATCGGGAAAAAGTTCGAGCGGACCGGAGACCGGGCCCAACCACATGCAGCAGCCCATTGTTGTTCAGCTCGGACCCGGCAGGGCCAGCACTTGAGATCCCGGCCTCCCCGGCAGGTTAGGCCACAGTACATTCTTCGACGTATCTTCGCTCCACGACGGCGGAAAAACTCCAGGATTGCACCACTGGAGTATGGGACGGATCACCCACACGGATCCGGTTCAGGAAAGCAGGATTGTCAGCAGGATAGTGAAGCGTAGGACGGAGGTCAGCGGAGCCGGAGACTAAGCGGCCATCTTAGTTAGTGTCGTAGCTCCTCCTCCCCAAACTGATAATTTTAACTCTCCATTGTAGCCTTAACTCTCTTAGTTTGCTCCATCTCTGCAAGTTAACTTGAACATTGAAGTTAAATTAACTCTACCATTAAACTCAACTCTTGACGTTCTCCTCACCCTTGTTGACCAAAGTTCTTGTGTGATTAGCTTTCTCGCTCCCTGTTCACCGACCTTATCTTTATCCTTAGGTAAATCTTAGTGACTTCATACCAGTGTTGGATTAAACTTGCCTCATTTGTTTTAACTCTTCATATCAGAATTAACTCTATCCATTGCCATCTTTAACTCTTGTTGTTAGTTTTAACTCTCAGCCTTTAGGTTTATCTATCCCATTAACCATAACTCATCCATTTATCCTAGCGCCTCTCTGTTAACCTTAACTCTTTCCTTTAATCTTGCTCTCAATATTAGCAGACCCTTAAATTAGCCTTACCTTGCCCTTCAGCCTTAGATTTTCCAGTAGGCATATGCCATTTTTACCCCATTGCTGTACAACACATTGCTGAGAAAAACCATCACTTGAACTACTGACACACGTCAACCACTCCACCCCAATCAAAGCAAAATCTTCTCAAGAGTGGTAACAAAGCAGCCACAACTTAAGGTGAGGAAACGGCCTGGGTCTGGGTTAAGGACTTTCAGAGAGACTTACTCAATCCGTTTCAGGTAGGTGAAGACGCAAGAACGTATTGCATCTGGGGTGAAGCTTCTTGTAAATAGGCGTCAGTTTTATGTGGGTGTTTTTGGAAAAACATCTATGGTAAACTGAAAGACCATATCTGTACATTTACTCTTTCCACGCAGACATGTATTTTCTGGAGCAAATACATGTATTCCACCAGACAGCATAATTGTGGCACTGCTTGTTAGTAAATATAACTTTCTTTTTTTTTTTACTCTACCCACGCAGTGCAAAAAATAAGATAGATAAGAGTTCAAGTTGGTTTTGTAAAGACGGTGGAGGAGAAATGAATCAGTTATTCTGAGCTCGCAGGCTCCCAGGATACAAGCGTAAGGGGGTGACACCATGAGTTACCCGCCCCAGGTGACACCAACCCTTGTGACGCCACTGTCTCTACGGCAAAGTTGCAGGCATAATTCCCAGCACTCCCCTCTCTCCTTTGTTCCATTGTGCAAAATACACTTCAAGTACAAATAATTACAATTGGTTACTGGCTAGAATTGTATCATAGGTATGCTGTTTTCAAAATAATTTAAGTTGGGATGAATAAGTTAGAATTATCAAAGCAAGAGCACTTTTAAAGTGAACTTCTTCGGTAAAGTTTGATTAAAAAGTACATAGGGTTCCTTTAGTCAAAGTTTTTTTGCACAAAATTCCACCACTAGCACTTTGAACCTAAAATACCTGCATAACAAAATGATATTTTAGCCCTGGTAGAAATTAGCTGTCTGAAACGCATTTTATATTTAGGGAAAGGTTTGATGATGCAAAGTGTACGTTGTAAAATTCATTAATTAGCATGCCCTCATATGGCTCCTATTAGTTTTTTTTTAATTTTGTAATACGCTGTTTTCGGAGGAAGGAGTGCTGAAGGTATCATGGATCTGTTGGTTGAAGGCCCAACTTATTGAACTTAAGTGGGCATGAGAATTTTTGACAAATATCAAGGATACCAATGATTACTTCTTGACCTCAGAAGCTATTGGAGGATGGGATCCGTTCCCCTACCATATGTTAATGGAGAATGGGAACTGTTCCCCTACAAAAAGTTAATGGAGGCTGCATTAAGCACGTCTTTGCACAAAGATAGGAACTATTTAGCTCATAAATCCTCCATTTCTTCAACGTTACAGGCTCTGGGTAATTCTGACCTGTTCCCATATCTATTCTGTTTATCTGATCCATCTCTGTTGTCAGATATTTAAAAATGTAGACTACGTTGTAACCCTGCTTTGCGGGTACTAAGTACGGCGATGATATTTAAAGCAAGGGGAGAACCTGTGTATGTGACCAGGCAATGAAATATACCAGTACACATATTTTAATAGATTGTCTGGTATTTTTAAGGCTGAATCATAACATTGTAAAGCTGTTGTTTTTAAAATGCAGGGCTTACATGAGACTTAATGCAATTGACCTGTTAGCTAATATGCACTTTTTTGATGTGTGGGGTTGGGACTTTTTTAAGATCAGTGAAGAAATTGATTAATATTGAATGTATATGCTGTGAAAGTTTTGTCTTTTTTTTTCTTGAATTTGTTTTTGTATTTTAAGTGTTTGTTTTATGGACAAGTGTCTTAATAAACATATTTATTTCTCCCCTGATGCCTAAGTGAAATACATACTATACCTCTGCATACTGTGGTAAGAGGATGTGGCAGGACCCTTACTGCCAAACAGGGCCAACAGCAATAGGAGGTTTCAGTGTGCACAAAGTCACACATACACTAATGTAAATATGTTATATAATAAATAAGAAGCAACATCGATATCTACATTCTAAAGCAACTATGACTCATAGCCTCAAATAAAATGACAAATTACCTCAAAGTCCAAAATCTCTGCTTCAGCATATTGCATTCTCAATCAAAGACTGTTTAGAAAAAAGCAGACTTGTGGATCAGACACACAAACAGTTAACAAATAATACAATACCGTTATAACCCCATTATCAATAACATAGTCAATGCCTCTCTTAGTTCAGGCACAGTTCCTCAGGAATGAAAAAAATCCTCAGTGAAACCTTTAATGAAAAAACAAAATAGAGACCCCACTGAGCTTTCTAATTTTCGCCCTATATCCCTTTTACCAGTTTTAGGAAAAATAACAGAAAAAATGGTGTATCTAGATCTCACAAATTATGTGGAAACACATAATATCCTTCACCACCAACAATCAGGTTTTCGACCGAAGCATTCCACAGAAACAGCATTAATAGAACTCACAGATTCTATTAAAACTATACAAGATAAGGGCAAAAACGCCGTCCTGATTTTACTCGATCTCTCGGCGGCGTTTGATACTATCTCTCATAACATCCTCATAGAAAGGTTGAGACATATCGGGATAACGGACACTGCTCTCAACTGGATTAAGTCCTTCCTCTCTAAACGCACACAAACTATATCACTTGTTTCTTATATCTGTATAAATACATAAATAAATAGTATAAACTTTCTTGTGTCTCTTGTTTATCTTATTGTGAACAAGTACAAGTGAGAGAGCGAAAGTGTGTGTCCTGTCCTGTGATCCCTGAGAGGATTGAGAGTGTTGTGTTCTGGGGTGTCGGCTCACTTGTTTCTCTGGAAAGGTTAGGAGTGCAAGTGAGGCACTATAGCTAGCAGGACTCTGGCTCATAGATACCGAGGTGGTATGGTGACTCATTTCCTACATGCTGATATTCTATGGTCCCAAGTATAGTGCTTTTCTTGAGCAGAATCTCTGCAACATGGCACTTCCAACATTTTGGTCAGGTACTAACTTGCATGAACCCTGAGTAGTACTTATGCTTGTTCACAATACCAACACAGTTTACCAGAGACATCCGTGGTGTTAGGGATTAATCCTCCTCACTTTATAAGGAACATATAGTTCTGTTGGTTTTTCAAGCTTGAATATTAAAATGTTATGGTCCTGTTTGTGCTGCGCTTTGAATCCTTTTAAATGAATTATGGGGCAACCTGTTGCAATTGCAGCTTTCTTCCGACCGGCAGTCTATGCGCATCTAAGACAACATGGACTCCTTAATGCGGGAGCTCCAGTAATTATTGTAGTTGAAGTGGATGCAGCGTTTTGCTTTGAAGTCTTTTAATCTTGGGTCACATTTTCAGCTGTGGATGCTAACACTAACACTTTTCATACATGTCCTACCCCGCTAGCACCTTCTGCCTATAGACCTTATGCACTTCCCGATCTTCCTCTTACAGTCTGAGAGCACCAGACTTGTTTAATGGTGCCTTTCCCCATTTTCCTGGGCAGTTTGTATGGGTCCTCTCAGTAATGATGGCTGGAATTAGCTGGGTATACACCGTACCCTGATTTACCCAATTTAAATTTTGTGCAGACTCAGGGTTTGTACAATGCTCTAGTCCTCTTATACCAGCGTCTAACTCAATTTATTTTGGGTACATTATTAGCTGGTCCAGCCAGACTTGGCCTGCAAGCACCTGTAATTAGTCCTGCAGTCCACTAATCTTGAGGAGATACCATTTTGGATTGCTTAAAAAAATCTATCAACTTGAAGCTGTGTTTCCCCTTACGGGACCACAAGACAAGCAAAGAATTCTAACTATGTGCTTACTCACTGGACTGGTTCCCACTTTAGCCAACTGTAACACCCGGCGGACTTCTTTTGCTACCATCTACACTCTTTGCCATGGCACTCCCTTGATGGCTTCTCTACCAAACGTCCTCAAACAAATGCAGAATGACATGGGGCAGGTCCTGCCCTCGATTTGGGGATGAAGCTCATGGGTAATTTTTCAGTCATCTCCCAAAAATGTATTTCTAATGTTAAAGATGAAGCAGCATCTTTGGCTATAGTTCAGCGATTTGCCATGGACGCAGTGGCCGACTACGAAAGTGAGTTGCCTGTAATTTTTGCTAATGTATGTACATCTTTGGGAATCAATAGTTTGGGAACCAGACCTTCAGTACCACCACTTGCAAAGCCTAGCATTGACAATAATGCAAGACCAGCTTAGGAGTTTGCTAAAAAGCCATGGAATTTATCTGAACAACAACAGAAAGGTAAACTGCGCTCTGGTTCTCCACTTCTGGAGTCCTCTGAGTGACAGTACAATTTTCATGATCGCACCAAGATGAAGACTCCAGACGGGTATCAGGTTCCTGATGGATGTTCTCTTCATTCCTTTCAGGAATCATCTGACCAACAGTAAAACAGTAAAATAGGGGAGGGTGATCTGAAAGCAGACAAGAAGAGCAGACAACTTAACTACGTCTTGTGACATTCTACTAGCGGAGGTTGATTGGCACCCAACATTTGTACTTTGATCCCCAAAAGGTGAGGATGTAATTTTACCTTTTTTCACACCTTGCCCCTGACAAAGTCAAACAAGCTTATATATCCAAATGGGCCCTTGCATTGGCCCTTGCACTTTATTGTAATCATACTGGTTGGGATAAGGATTCCCCTAATCATGTTATTCCCACACCTTCTATACCACAAGTACAACCACAGTATCCTATTAAACGGGAGGCTAAACACACGTTAAAGAAATATTTCCCAATTGGAGTTACACAGTGTAATTGAACCCTGTGTCTCCCACATGAATTATCCTCTTTTTCCTGTTCTGAAACCTTATTAATCCTATCGCACTGTCTTAGACTTAGACTTTTTAACACTCATACACACACACCTTTGCAGTGCAAAATACATGCAGTACAGCACTCATTAATAATGTCTGTAAAAAGTACAAAACCACTTTGGACATTTCCAATGTTTTTTTCACTGGTCCACCTTTAGCGCCCTGGGTTTTCAAATGGCTATGCACGACTTCCTATGGGCTATAAAAACCGCCTAGGAGTTTTTGCAGGGTGAATTGTCGATTCTTCATGAGATTGACCCTGATGCTTTGTCCCACATAGATGGCATCTACCTGATGGACGATGAATTAAATACTCAACATCAAAAAATCGAACATATCGTTCCTAAGTATCCTATTCTTAGGAAATGAGCTTACCAATGAGTAGAAGAGTCTTGTCCCTCACTTTTTAGAAAATGTGCGTAACTGCTGCCTCAAAACACAAATTGCAGTCCCTACTAGGATTTTTAAATGTTTGCAGAACATACACCCCTGATTATGTACAACACATACAACCTTGTTATGCATTAATACATCCTGATTTCTCCACTTCATGTTGGACATCAGAATACACAGATATACTTCGATCTTTACAATCTGACTTGCTTGAAACACGCCTTTTGCATACACATGTTAATATCACAAACCTGGTCATCCGAATTTTACCGGGTGCAATTGGATTTACATACATCACCTTTAATGAAGGTGAAAAAGTACCTAGCACATATAAATCGCATTTATATTCCAGAGCGGAAATGCATTTTGCTTCCACTGAGAAAATACTAACTGCTGTGCAGATGGCCATTCTTAAAGAATGACCACTTGCTCAAGGGAAGCGCATTATTGTCATTACTCCTGTGTCAGCCTTAGAGGCTGTCCCCAAAGCTAGCGTCCTTAATGCTAAGGCCCTCTTCCCCAGATGAATACAATGGGCTATATCCCTGACAGCTGTAGATGTGGACTTTGTCTTTGACCCATCTTTGCTGCCACAAGAATTCCTACAGTATGAGCATGTTTATCCTTTGCCATCTACTGTTCTGCCTCTTGATCAGTATACATTTATTATTTACACTGACGGTTCAGTTCAGCCTGCTCTAGGCTCTAAGCATCAGCATTCTACCTCATGCACCATTGTTACTGGTATTATGTTAGGTGTCGTTTTTCACCCTTAAACAACTAGAACACAGTCTTTAGGAGGCTGGAGTGCTCAGTTTGCGAAACTGAAGACTTTGCTTCTTGCACTTGAAAATACAGATCCTGAATTCCCCACACTTATTGTGTGTGATTCATATAACTGTGTACAGTCCTTTTATGATAATTAAATTCTTAGGTGACAAAATGATTTCAGAGATTCAGAGGGTAGCTCAATCAAGCACAAACTGTGTTGGGCTAAAGTGGCAGATCTTAAAGATAAGTTGCCACAACCTCATGTAATACACACATTGAGTCATCGGTGTATGGGAACACACGCTGTAGGGAATTCTCTGGCTGATGAAGCAGCCAAATCTGCAGTAGCCACAGCTAAGATAGCAGTAATCACACGCACTGCAACTTGCATTGATCATGCTATCTTGGCTGCCGTGAATGCTCTTTAAAAAGACTCCCCTTTACCAAAGGGCTTTACTTCTAAATACTCTCATCACTTAAATGACCAGAATATTCCTTTTGGGACTATTCCTTGGGTTGGCAATTGTGTGATTCCCAACAAAGACCGCAGGTATGCTTTCATAGTTGCTGCATATGAAGGTGTAGCTTCAGCCCATGCGGGAATGGAAGTCACTATCTCGCTCTTACAGCAGGGCAATTGGTGGTGAGGCTTATATCAACATGCTAGAAAGTATGTCTTGTGTTGTGACATTTGTCTTGCCGTGTCTCATCCACGGCAGATATATCTTGATGTCAAACAAGCCATTTGGCTGTAGTTACCTCGATCATTGTGGTCCACTGATTCCGGATACTACGTTCAAATTTATCTTGGTCGCAGTTGATTCTTGCTCTAGAATTCTCTGGGTTTTTCCACAGCGCTCGGCTTATGCTCAACCTGTTATTAAACTTATGCCTGCTGTGCATTTCACTCGGACCAGGGTCTGGCTTTCGCATCTAAAGCGTAATGTGATTAGATGATGTCAACTGGTGTACAGCTGCATTATTCTTCTCCATATAGGCCACAGGGAAATTATGTTATGGAAAGAATGAACCTTGAATTAAAGCAGTCCTTAACGGTGGGAGTATTAGGTACAGGGTGTCGTTGGTTTAACCATCTTTATAGGGTTCAACAAGCACTTAATAACTTCCCCAAAAGACCTCTGGGTGGGCGGACCCCGTGCGCAGTGCTTTTTTGCATCAAGATGTATGTTCTTGACATTGATGGTCCAGACATTGTGGCAGCTGCCGCAAACTTTGACATAGATAACCATTGTGCTGTCTTACAGGACCTCCAAAGGTTCTGTGATGCTCAATCAAGCAATTACTTGACTGTGTCTCTCTCTACACATGTATGACAAGGAGAGAGGTAGGGAGAGTATTTTGACACTCTTGTTCCCCGGTCAATGATCAATAAACAAAAGAAGAGTGTCTATGAAAAGGCTAAGCCGTTCTAGGGAGCACAGTAACAGCCACACTGGGATGTTAAGGAAGGCCCTCACTCACCACCTAGTGATGACATGCTTCATCATCGGGCCCCACCAAAGAGACCGAGTGTCTCTTTGGTGTGCTGCAACGCCAGGATTACTGCGGAGCGGGATGGTGAGTATAGGGCGTGTTGAGTGCAAATGAAAATTAGTGAGTGATGAGGGTATTAAAAAGAGTCAGTAGTGTATCTGAGGTAATTTTATTAAATGATCACTAAAGACAAAAGGTATTAAAATATGTGAGGAAACAGTCCACTTTAATAGAGTGGTGGGTTCCTAGAGAGTAGTCGACATGTTTCTTGCCATCGAAACGGTGTTACTTTACCCGGCAATTCATCAGGACTGGGTGTGATAAACCCTGGCGGTATGGGCACACTAAGGCCCACCCTTACCTAGGGACGTGAGTGTGAAAATTATAAAAAAGGGTGAAAAAGTGCAAAAAAATTAGGAATAGTTAAATTATTCCTAATTACTCCTGGTTTAGGAGGCTTCTACTGATCGTTTCTGCACCTGGAAGATAAATGGACAGAGACATACAGATAGAACAAGACACACATTTCGAATTACTCCTGGTTGTCATCGGTTTTGTAGTGAATATCGTGCTCCAAAGGTGAAAGACACTCTAGCTGTGGTAGAATAGCGCTATGGTTAACACCACCTAATAGCCCCGGGTTCACATGAGCTAGGAGAGGTGTAGTGTACTATTCGTGGTACAAACTAGTAGTGACTAAGGGATAAAAAAAGGTGAAAATCTTCATAGAAGATCGTCAACTTAGCGATCAAATTAAAAGATATGTACAGATCGCGATCGAGTTAAAATTGTCTCACTTTCAAGGTGTTGGGAATGAACACCATGGGTCTCAGGAGGGGGATGGGAGCGTATTCGGCACACCCTGTAACATGGCAGAACAAAGGAAAAACAAATAGGCATTAGAATGATGTAAAATCCCTTGATAAGCGAGCGCGATCTATACTTAGCTAAATGCAGGCAGATGGCTCCCACTGTCTCTCTCTATCCAACTGTAGACAAACAAACTACTGTTTCTGGCTGGCTTCCTAAAATTAAAGATCTTGTTTGAGAGAAGGTGGCAATTAGAAAGGAGTTTGGTCCATCCTACTATGCTCCTAGCCCTGTGCTTGGCTTACAAGGTACATGAACTGTGATCTTGCCACTGCTTCCAGGTTCTAAAGGCAAATGCTTTGTCTCCATCGAACATGTAAAAATGCACCATGTGGCAGATTTTTCACAGTATGCCACATAGTGTTCATACACTTCCGCAAGACTTTCCTTTGCAGACCGTGATTACCACTGATGCGGATTCTTCCTGGATGGAGGGGGTAGGGGGGCAGGGTGGACGGTGAAGGGTTAGGCTCAGTCCTCTGCCGACAACTGGACATACATGAATATTGTATCTACTATGGCATATTCTACGGTCTATGTCATTTATACAGATTCACTGTTGGTGACCTCTTCCCAATTGGATTTTTCAAGTCCCACTGCTGAGTTACATCCCCCAGTGTTCCAGCTGAGCACCTCCGGGTACTCTATGGGTCAAGATGATTTTTCTTCAGACAGTTCTTCTGTTTTACAACCATGTCCAGTATGGATTTGTGTGTTTTTTCATGGTTGAAATGCACTTATGTAGTCCCGCCTTGGATATATGTCTGGATCATACTCTCCTTGGTTTGTTTGTTTATGTGGATTGGATTTTTTACAGTTTTTTACTATTGATTAATTGCCACTACCTCCCGTAACGTTCTGCTACGGAACTGGTCGACGGGGTGTTGGCCCCCTCATTCTTCTGTGCATAAAATGAAAAGAGACTTGACCCTTGTCAATATTTCAGCCATTCTAGCAACTGGTGGAATTGTTTGGGATAAAGTTCTGTTCAATATATTCAGCCCTACGGAGATACTGCAGATAGCATACGTGTTCATAGTGTCTATGGGTGATGTAATAGTACCTGGGTTTCAGTCAGATGATTGGGATGTTGAAACTGTAAATTCTTTGCTTTCAGAGCTAGAGTACTACACTGTTTTTAAATAAGAGGACCTAAATCCTAATTCTGCTAACTATGCCGATATGTTTTTGTGGACATTGTTTTCAGCACAGTGCTAGTGTTCAGTGTCCACATTTTAATTATACACAATGGGAACATTATCCAACTCCCCCACAAGGAAGTTCTGAATAGAATAAAGACAGCTTCATGTATTTTACAGGCTATGACACTTCAGACCCCACGTCACATTACTTACTAAATTTGTTCCTATCCCACCCAAAAAATATGTTTACCCAGACTAAGCTAATTTATACAGCTTTATTTGTCAAACAGGTAGCCCTCGAAGGCTGTGATAACTGAAATTACACCATGATTTGAAATCAATTCGCGGAACAAAATCTTGGCAGGTTGAGGGTATGGAAACTTTATTTCGAGCCTGCTTGATTTCATTACAAGACCGGAGGCTACATTATGCAATAACTTTTATTGCTGCTCAAGATATGCAGCCCTTTAAAGTGTAACAGTTACATCATAAATAAAACATTCCATACAGCATAGACAAGTGCTATAGCAACCAAATAGCTTCCTCTTTATTCGCTGCTCATGGACAGTTAAGTACAACTTCTTACTATTTCTGACATTTAGGTGTATTTTTATATAAATGAATGATCTTAATTTACTATATTTTGATATGGATGAATGATCTTAATTTGCTTTGATTTTCACCGTTTTTTTGTCTAATAGGTGGTTTGGTAAGTAACCTTGTGTGACTTGTTTGCGACATCTCTGCCTTTTCAGGTAAGTTTTTTTGCTTTCTTTCACACCATTCCAATTTATGGTGGGGTTCTTTTTCCTTTTCTTTCTTTTCAACAAATCAATATCCTTTTGCATTTAAACATCCGCCTTGCCTTCACTGAGTTTGAGCCCTTTTTGTTAATCACCCTTAACAGAAGATAGGCATGCTTTAACTCGAGCGTGTCTACCTCCATTTTTCATGCGCGTCTATCCTTGGCTTATTATGATTTAAATAGAAGAATGACCTCACTTAAAGATCTCCGGAGCACGAGTGAGTATATTTTCAAAGATCTCCAGAGCGCAAGTGAATATATAAACGCGCACTGCCCTTCCAGTTTACAAAGGTGACCTGCTCACAAGAATGAGCCAGATCTTCGCCTTATACGCCTCCCTTTGGGACTCGCAAGGAGCAAATTACAACCTTTGAGGCTGAAAGAGGCTCGCGCTGTGCGTCTCCATGCCAATGCACAGCGCGGAGCTAACGATCAGCTGTTTCTAGACTACACTCGACGATAATAACTGATTAACTAGTTATTTGAGCTTATAAGAACTCTAATAAACCCCTGCTTGCCTTATTTTAAACTCTTTTCAAAGAATTCTAACTCCCTGCTCGTTTATATTATTCCTTTACCTAAAATTTAAAAAAAAGGGAGAAATGTCTGAGGACAATATTGAGGGTAGTAATGATATACCCCTCCCAGAGAACTCCTTAATGAATCTATTTGAAAAACAACTGAAATCATCCTTAAAGGAGGCAGTGGAAGCAGCTCTGACCAAAAGAAAAAGAGATATCACCGAGAACGACGCAGTTTCTTCTGATGAGGAGGTTCCTCTCCCTAAAAAAGACGGTAAGGTCTTAAAGAAGAGTAAACATCTTGAAATGCAGGGTAGCCTCCGCCCTACAGGCGAGCAAGTGCTTTCTATTGGTAGTCCACGCACTACAAATGAACCAGGTGTCCTGAGCGGCACAAAGAGAATGAGCGACCTTCATGGCGCAAGAAATACAGGTGCCCATCGCGGCACAATTAGACAAGGTGTCCTTCAGGGCACAAGAGACATCATCCACTAGGATGATAATTTGTCCCCTGCTGATGACACTGATGAGGCTGACAAATACGTTTTTGATCCATTAGAGAAATTTGATGACCTTTATGAGGAGGATTTGAATCAACCCTCCTCCTCAGGCTCAATTAAGGACACTATAAAAAGAGAGAGGAACCCCTTGTGAAGGTCAGGGGAAATAGGGTATTAAACCAAAAAGGAAACACAATTCCCGTAACCTTTGAATAGAAATATCTATGCAGTAGTTGAACTAATACACTTATAAATTCAAATTTCTATATTCATTATTATTTATTCAAGAAAGATTAAAAAATGAAAGATACACATCTTTCAGCATAAAACAAGAAAACAATACATTAAAAATACATAAAAAACATTCAGATCAATGAAACAGATAATGACAATTAATAAGTGTTGTAATTAATCCATACACATAACAAAACCTATCTCGCTAATGATCCTAATTCTTCTTATGACCCGCATAAAAAGAGACAAAATGTAAGTTTGACCTAACCCCTTGTCAAATACTTTTACACATTCTGGAACAGTGAATATAATGAACCCGACAATCAATTTTACAAAGATTTCAACATTTAATTGCACAAAGTGGTTCCTTGAATTGTGTGACCCTCAGCGTCAACGCGTTTCGATGGTATATGAATTATTCTCCCATCTTTATCAAGACTCTATACAAATTAATGTCTCTTAATCTTCTATTCGTGTCGGTTTTTCTGTTATGCCTATACAGAACAGATAAATAATCACAATCAGTTTTATACAATAAGACACTACTGTCATCCTCTGTTTCTTAACTCTTCACTCTCCCTTTGAATACTGGAGCCATTCCTAATGGAACAACAATCTTCTTATGGTACCCTTGACCCAATATCTATACATCTTTAGAGCATGTACATAAAAAATGTATATCTAACACCTAGGTTTCCAAAACAGGCTTGCTATGTTATGCCTGTCTTCAACATCACTTTATTTTTCATTGTCACAGTTCCATACTATTATTGATGCGGCTAGTAGCTACTTTAACTTTTCATATGGAAATAAGCCACCCAGATTGTTATTCATTCATGAACCTTCCGGCGCCTATTTGAAAGGACCCCCATGCCACACACTATTTTTGCTCATATTATGCAATTTATGTTCTGACAAAACCCAGCTACAATCTTATGCCCTTACCTCCTATATATAGCTTGTGTTTGGGGTATAGCACCTCCTAAAATACGTGCTTTCCTAGGTTGCGCTTTACTTCAGCACCTGCTTCCCTTGTAACATCGATCTGCATAGTTACATGTAGTTCAGAAAAGAAAAATCTGGCATCAGATATTATCCATTCATTCTCTGAGTGACTAAACCTCAAAATGATGACATTTGTCGGTTTTACCTGGTCTACGGTAATTTTTGTTGTTTCCCACTTTCAATTATAGTTAAAAAGGACGTCTCAGCTCCTTCAGTTTATTGTTGCAAAATCCTATAAAGAGTCAAACGGAGATAAACGATCTTTACTTTCATTGTCACTATTCCTGCCATCCCAGCCTACTGCCAATAACACTGACAGAAAGAGCTCCATTCATGCCTTTACCTTGTATTAAATTAAAAAGGTTAGCAGAGCGTGCAGCGGTAATTTGAAAACCCTCGATGGTTGGATCCGCGGTGTTAAATCAGTCTGCCGTCGTGATACCAGTATCCCTGTTTAAAAGATATAATAAGGGAATTTTATTTTAACACCTTGGCTGCTAGGGGGTTTTCCCCTCCGGTTCTGAACCTCCTTATTTCCCATTATTCATGACAAGGTCAACTCGTCATAAGCACAGCGCAGGTAAAACCCATGACGAGTTGACCTTGTCATGAGCACTGAAGAGGTTAATATGATGTCCATCGCGGATATCTCCGCCGTACATCCTACTTTAAACCCGGGGTAGAAGCTACCACTTGCTCGGGTACTGGTCTGCCCTCTGTATTTTTCCTTACCTCGGATTTGGGGAGAGAAATTCCTTCCGCTACACTTGCCCTCCAAGACGCCGTCAGTTGTATGCTGTGAACTGACGTTTTTATTACGTGATCTCCCATAGGCTAACGGTAACACGTGATCGTTACCCTAATCGGCTGCTTGCATCCTCATTCCCCATTGGTTCTAAATGTCACGTGGGACTGTTCCTACGCGATATGTTTGTTAATCTGTTTTTTTTTTGTAACCTTCTAAACCTTATTGTTATCGCATCATACGTAAGTCTTTCATTCTATTTGTCACACCTTCTACCCGGCTGTAGTAAAACTACAAGTGAAAGTGTATCCCAATATTCACTCAGGCATTGCTAAACATCTATCTACCTTCTTCTTGTGTCCTTGTTATTACAGAGAGACCCCTAAGCAGATGGCCTCCTCCCCGACTATTTCAATATGGAAACTACAACTCTGACATAGTATCCCATGGGACATACTCACACATTTGACTTATTTCCCTATTGTTTTTATAATTTTTATTATTTGTTATCATATTTCTTGTTACTGTTGTTGTTAGGACCCCTAATCTGATCTCTATTATATCAAGCTGAATTTGTAAACTACAGCGATATGGTTTATCTTCTCAACTTAAACAGGGCTTGAGTGATTATTTTACATATGTCTCATAGATGTGATGCATTTGTCCTGATATGATATTATTCCAGCTCCTGATGACTAAGAGACCCCTAATCTAAAACTGTAATACTTGTAGCCAGTCTTCTCTCGTATTTAATCCTTTTTCAAATGGCACATATACCATTGTTCTCGTTTTTTTCTTATCTGATCTATATCACCTCCTCTACGGTTGATTCTGATCTTTTCTAGAATGAACCATTGGAATTCATTACACTGGTGATTTTTGATGCAAAAATGGTTGACTAGGGCGGCATTGTCTTTCTTTGTTCTAACTGCAGATTTATGCTCCAGAAGGCGGGTACGTAACTCCCTACTGGTTTCACCTACATACCCTTGTGAGCAGGGGCAAATAAGAAGATATACCACATTCTTACTGCGGCAGTTATTAAATGTAGAAGGGGTCAGAGTTTTGCCGGCAAAGGAAAAACTCCTACCAATAATACATTGTGCACAAATCGAGCATGTCTCACATTTATTATTTCCTGTGGCTAATCCTCCATACAATGTTGTTTGTTGAGGTGCTGATGTCTTATATGTTTGAACTAATGCATTTCGTATTGTTTTATTACGTCGAAAGAAGAACAATGGTTTCTCCAATATCGTAGTGGTGTTTTGGTTAAGGATCTTCCAATTTCTGTTCACAATATTCTTTATATGATTGCTAATGTGGAAGTTCTGGGTCACAAAGACCACCCTCCCTACCGCTACATTCTATTTTTCTCTATTTGGATTTAAGAGACTTCCTCTGTCATAGAATCTTGCTCTTTTTAATGAATTTATGATAAGTTCATTCGGGTAACCCCGTGCTCTTAATTTATTCTTTAGTCCCTCTACATGTTGGTAGAAGTCAGTTAAAGATGTACAATTTCTGCGCAATCTCAGGAATTCCCCGAAGGGGATATTGTCCTTTTGCGATCGCGGATGGTTGCTGAGGTATTGGAGGAGAGTGTTTTTGTCAGTGGATTTGACATACAACTCAACCCCTAACTCTTTATTGGTCTCCTTAACCACAATATCCAGAAATTTAACTGAGGTATTACTTATATGGGCAGTACATTTTAAATTGGGGTCTCCCAGTTCAACCACTCCAAATAATCAGCCATTTCATTGCTTGCACCGCTCCACACAAAAATGATGTCATCTATGTAGCGGTGCCAGCAAGAAATGTTTTCAAAATATGGTGCCATCTCATTGAAAATGTGGCGTTCTTCGAAAGCGCCTACATACAAGCAGGCCAGACTGGGGGCACAAGTGGCCCCCATACTGGTCCCCTATACTTGGAGATATAGTTCTTATTTAAATAAGAAGATGTTGTTCTTGAGTATCATCTCAATCCCCTCAAGGATGAAGTCCTTATTGCCACCATTCAGATCTTCATTCTCAAGGACCCTGCTTATTACCTGTAGAGTATCGTCTTGGGGGATGTTCGTATACAGGGCTTCGATATCCAGGGTGACCTATAATTGGGTCTCCCCATCGAAGCCCTGTCCCTGAAAAACAGAGATCACATGGGCCGTGTCCTTAAGATAGGATCTCTGTTTTTGTACGATGGGTTTAAGGAAGAAGTCCACATATTTACTTAATGGCTCCAACATTGACTCAATGCTGCTGACTATAGGGCGCATGGGTGGGTTTGAGATATCTTAATGGACTTTAGGCAGTCCATAAATTGCTGGAATGATCGGATGTTCATTAAAAAGACATTTATATTCATTCTCACTAATACACTCCTCTTCCTTCCCCTTAAGTAATAAGGTATATACTTTATTTTTTAGGACTTCTATTCTAGAAGACTTGATTCTTTGATAGTGATCTTGAACATTTAATAACTCTCTCATTTTAGCATTATAGTTAGTTGTGTCAAAAATGATGACGCCACCGCCTTTATCGGCCGGCTTAATAGTCACATTACCGTCATTTTGCAAATCTTTAAGAGCTTTTCTAAGATTTCCTGAATAATTGTTATTCCTATTTGGTTGGACTTTCATTGATAGATTTTTAATTTTAATTTCAACTACACGCTCAAATATTTCAACATTGCTATCTACTTGTGATGGGTTAGGAGTAAAAATTGATTTTAGTTTGAAATTGGTTAAACTCGGAGTCGGTGTATAATCTCTGTCTTCAAAGAATTTATTAAATCTAATCTTCCTAAAGAAGAATCTTAAATCCCTCTCCAGTTCGAACATATTATGGGTATCTGTGGGAGCAAAACTAAGCCCTCTCTTTAATAGTTCCGTTTCATCTGAGCTTAAAATTCTTTGTGAGAGGTTAATAATAGGTAACTCATCTACCTCCAATACTACTTGCTTCGGGTCGCGAAATATTCCTGGCCCCCATTTGGAGGTTGAACTTACATTTTGTCTCTTTTTATGCGGGTCATAAGAAGAATTAGGATCATTAGCGAGATAGGTTTTGTTATGTGTATGGATTAATTACAACACTTATTAATTGTCATTATCTGTTTCAATTAAGGACCCATCAGGGGCGGAAATGTTTAATCCCTCAAAAAATACCAATCCCAGGGGTTCTGACTGGTGGCCCCTTGACCACGTAGCTAAATTCATTAAAATTTGGATAAGGAAACCCCTTGAGAGGGACTCACGAAACCTAATGAGGTCTGACCATTTCTGGACAACAAGGCAGGCATGACCCCTATTCTAGACCCTGAGTTATTGACCTTCCTCTTTAAAACTGGAAGGGACCCTCGTAAGGGACTTGAACGCTGCCTTAAACAGTGTCAAGATATATTACTGGACATATTAGGTCCTCTGGCCAGAATCCTGGACCTTGCTGAGGAGTCCTTTATGAATACTACTCCAGTTGACACTGAACTCTTGAGAGGATGGAGTCAGCGTGCCCTATGCCTCCTTGGGAATGCCAATGCTAGCCTCACATCTGATAGACGAAGGGGCATTCTCATGCGGATGAACACAGTGTAGTCCTGATCAAATTAGACAATTTTACAGCAAGACAATTTTGTGGTAAATTAATTCAATATTACCTCATCTCAGAATTTCTATACTTAATAATCATAATTTCAGTCAAAGCAAGGAGAGGAGTCCGTGGTGCTCGAGTAAAAAAAAAAAGGTCCAGTAACTCGAGTTAAGGGGAGAGCTCCAGCACCAAGCGGGTACAGGAGTGGTCTGCAGCTTTATTCACACATCAGAATATTTATACAGTTTTCAGTCAATAGGCAAAAGAAGAAAAGAGAAGTGACGAGAAAAAGGGAAGTGACAAGCAGTAATTTCCAGCAGATGTGTCAAGGTATGGGGGTGTCTTGTGTCTCGTGAGAGGGCATGTGATGTGTGGAAATGTGTTCTCTTTCAGTTGAAGGCCCTTACTCATTCGGGGGTTTATCTCTGGCTTAGAGTCAAGAACAGGAACCATCTTGTGTAAAACAGGAACTATCTTGCTGGTTCTGGGAATTGGCTGAACCACAAGAGTCAAAAAGAGGAACTATCTTGTGTAAAACAGAGACCATCTGCTCTCTGGCTTGCAGTCAAGGACAGGAACTATTTCTTAAGACAGGAACTGCTGGTTCTGGGAATTGGCTGAAGCACAGGAAGGGGTGGTCAGTGAACTAAGATGCCAGGTGCAGGGTGTCTTACAGTTAAGAAAACAGGAACTATCTGCTGCTGGTTCCCAGAATTGGCAGAACCACAGAAATGTGTGGTCAATGAACGGGGGTGCCAGAGGCAGGGTGTCTTGCTTGTGGGTCTGAAGACAAAATGGATGTCACACAAAATGGGTGCTTGTCTGAATAGAAAAATGGCTGTCAGGCAGAAACAGGGAAATGATGGGGCACAATTGTCAATTTTATTTCCACATTCCCTCCTTGCCCCAGAGTGTACCTACATTATATATCAATTTGCATGAGATCTATACATTCTTGTAGCATAATTCTTTCCCTTTCTCTCTGCTGGACAAGTGGTTTAGGAATGCAGTTTGCAGCGCATACACCGCACATGGCAGGACCACATTGGATGCAAAGGCAGCATCCAGTTATTATCAGGAATATTATACCGGCTGCTGACAGCAGTTGCCATCCCCAGGACAATATTATCTTCCAGAACCAATCAGACCACGTCCAAGTGCCAGGTTCTAGATGTAAACTTACGGCTATCTTGTGTAATTTTGTTATGGCCGTGTATACAGATGGGGAATTATCAGGAATAAATATACAGCAGCTAGAGCCTATAATTTTACAGGCTCCGCCTCTGTCAGCCAGGATGATGTCAAGGACAAGGCGGTTTTGGAGAGTAACCAATCGTATGGCGGACTGCTCCTGGGTTAAGCTACCCAGGGCTGACGCCGTCTGGTTTACAACAGCCTCTAAGGTCCTTGTCAACCTGCATATAAGCTTGCTGTTCTGTACAGGGCCAACAAAGAAGAAGAACCCTTTGTTAAAATCTGTATACTGTTCCCATGAGGTTTCTGTTTGGTCAACCAAGGAGGTATCGATCGTTCTTTTATGTCTGACATGGGGCACCAGGAGGTCTTGGTGGTAAGTGGATGGGGCCACAAAGACAGGGGGTAACAGGAATGCTATAGAGCAAGTTCCCCCTCAGTTCAAGGGCAGCTGCACATAGGCCGTTTGGCCACAGACAAAATAAGTATGGCGAGATGCTAGAAATGAGGACTTTCCTCTGTCTTCAAAACTTATAGTGGTATGACAGTCACTGTGCCCTAATGGAACAGAGCCATTTTTCTGGATGCCCAGGTGTCCTTTTACTGGTGAGACCGAGATGGAAGGGGGACCAGCATTCTTTTTAGGTTTGGTATTTAACATCTTGTAGGACATGGTCATGTTCCCTTGCTTGTATTCTTCACTTTCTAGGACTGTACCTGTCGCCTGAGGATTTCCATCCTTATTTGGGTAACAGGCAGCATTAAGTACCTTGTTTAAGTCCCCCCAAGGCCACCCATTCTTGCATGAATTATTTCCGTCCGGGCAGGAGGTGGGGGTAGTATCGTCAGCTGTTATTAGGGCAAACCAGGCTTCACAAGTCCCATTATAGGAAAATGGTAAGGGGAAAAGAGGCATCCCTCCCTTTTTCTGATGAGGTGTGAGGCGGCCACATATCCAGCAATTTGTGCTATTGCTGGCCTGATGAGTGTAGTGTAACATCTGTATAAAGGTATTGTTTTGCAAGGCTAGTCTATGGGCTTGTTCATGAGGGGGTAGGTCATGATATGTGTGTTCCTGAGTGCTGTTGGGTGTATGAGAGGTGTGTGGTGTTGGAGGAAAAACAGTGTGGAGGATCCAACCAAGACACGTCATAATGCTTATGAAGAAAAACAATATCATTAAACATATGATAGAACCACTACGCAAGTTCTTAAAGTTCTTGTTTCTGCGTTTCATTCTATCTTTTTCCCACATAGTCAAGGTGTTTAAATCCATCCCCATGCTCCAACCGCTTCACCACTGGACCTGCGCCCAGTAGACTTAATTAGCCAGAGTCCGGATGGCAGACCTCAACTTTGATTTATATTCTTGTTGTGGGGTCAGTTCCAAGGGCACAAAAGATTGTTCTGTTACAATGTCACTAGGGTTGGCAGCGTTGCCGGCAACAGTGTCTCTTTGTCCAAAATATTTCCGGCAGTGGCTCGCGTGTAGCCAGCCCTTCCTGCCTTCGACCTTCACCGCCGTCCGCGTGGTTAGGAGCGCGAGCTTCGGAGTCTTCCACCTGGGCTGAGGAGGATGGTCCTGTCGAAGTTTCTTATCATCACCCAGTCGCCGGGTCGGATGGTGTGTTCTCAAGGGGCGGTTTTGTCAGGGAAGGCTGCCGCGACCTGTGAACGACAAGATTGGAGTGCAGACATCAAGGAAGCCAGGTAATCAGTCAATATTCTGCTGTCTACATCAGTAATTCTTTTAGGCATTGGCGTACCCCACATATTTGGTGGTCTGCCAAAGACCACCTCATACGGAGATAGACCAGTTCTGGAATGTGCTACCATACACATGTAGAAAAGGGCAACCGGTAAGGCTACCATCCAGTCCACGCTTTTGTCTGTACATATCTTGGCCAATTTTGTCTTCAAAGTCTGGTATTGTCTCTCTACTAGACCTGCTGCTTGAGGATGTCTTACACAGTGAAATTTCCAAGTGTACCCTAACAGAAGAGACACTTGCTTCATGAGTTCAGAGGAGAAGGGCTGGCCATTGTCTGAGTAGATGACGCGGGGCAACTCATGTCTCGGGAAATATTCTCTTACTAGTTGCTTAGCAGTTGTCGTTGCAGTGTAATCTGGGACGGGATAGGCTCCTGTCCATCTGGTCAGAGTACATATTACAACTAGCACATACTTGTAATCTCTCCATCTGGATATAGTCCATTTGGAGAACTTCAAATGGATGGTCAGGGGGTTGGTATCCACCCTGCTCCACCTTTGTGCCTTTACCTGGGTTGAACTGATTACAAATCATGCACGTTTTGACTTTTTGTTTGGCTGCAGCTCTCAAATGTTTGTTGTGCCATATGTTCTGTATGCTGTCTAACATGGCTTTTTCTCCCAGATGCGCTGGTCCATGTATGGTGTTTATTATAACCTGTACCATAGCATCCGGCAGAAACCATACTGCTCTTTCAGGTGTCATCCAACCCTGATCTGTAAGGACCCCTCCTTTTTCCTTCCATTCTAGCAGTTCCTGTGGTGTGGTGTGACTTTGGACATCCTGGATGTCAGAAAAGGGGTCTCGTATTGCGTATTGGCGGTGTAGTATATTCAATTCTGTGTTTTCTGCTAATTTGGCTGCACTGTCTGCGGAATCATTTTCTTTTGATATTTCATCGGTTCCTTTTGTGTGTGCTTTACACTTTAATACTGCAACTTTCGCTGGTAACTGACTGGCCTCTAAGAGGGCAGTGATGAGTGTAGCATGCTGTATTTTAGACCCATGTGATGTGAGGAATCCTCTCTCTTTCCACAATGTGCCGAAGTTGTGTACAACCCCGAAAGCGTACTGTGAACCAGTGTAAATGTTAACTGATTTTCCTTTTGCTAAGTGACATGCTCGTGTTAGTGCTATGAGTTCGGCTGCTTGTGCCGACAGTATCTCTATCTTGTGTGCTTCCAAGGTGTTTGTACCATTTGTGACAGCATAGGCTGCTGCTAGTTCTCCAGTGGGGAGTCTCATGCAAGAACCATCAACAAAAAGTGTCATTTCTGCCTTAGAAAGGGGAGTATCTTGTAAATCTGGTCTGGGTTTGGTCACTAAATCAATTATGTCAATACAATCGTGAAGATGTTCAGTAGGAGAGGTCAGTGGCAACAGTGTTGCTGGGTTTAAAATGTTGCATCGTCTAATCTCAATATGTGGCTGAAAAAGCGTCATCTCATATCCGGTGAGTCTGGCTATTGTCAGATGCTGTGTTTGCGTTCTGTTTAGCAGAAGTTCTACAGCGTGTGGGACCTGGACTATCAGATGATGTCCCAATACAATAGCATCGCTTTGTCTAATAGCTTGTGCAGTAGCTGCTACTGATTTTAGACATGCAGGTAATGCTTGTGCTACTGGATCTAATGTACTTGAAAAATAACCACATGGTCTATGTCTGTCTGCTTGAAGTTGGGTCAGGACTGAAAGTGCTGTACCTGAGTTTTCTGTTACAAACAAGGTAAAATCTTTGGTGTAATCAGGTGTTGCTAACATTGGGCCTTGACACATAGTCTTTTTAAGAGACTGAAAAGCTTGCGTGTGTTCATCTGTCCAGGGTAATTGTGGAGTAGCGCCAGCTTCGAGTGTTGTCAGCTGCACTAATGGTTTAGAAATGAGTGCAAATTGCGGGATCCACTGTCTACAATATGAGGTGAGACCAACAAAAGCTCAAACTTGTTTTTGTGTTGTTGGTTGTGGTATTTGTTGTATGAGCTGGATGCATTCCTGTGTAAGCTGCCTACCCTCCTTTGACAGCAAGTGCCCTAAGTATGCCACTTGCTGTAAACAAAATTGGAGCTTACCAGGGGAAACTTTATGGCCATTTGCAGCTAGGAATTCTAGTACTAGTAGTGATGCTTCAGCACATGCTGCGTTGGATCTGGCCGTAATGAGGATATCATCAACATATTGTAGTATGGCTGTATCCGTGGGCATTTGAATAGTATCCAATTGTCTTTTCAGCGCTTGGCTATATACACTTGGACTTTCGGTGAAACCTTGAGGAGCTCTTGTGAATTGGAAACTTCGTCCTTGTAAGGAGAAGCCGAAAAGGTATTGACTGTCTGGATGAATGGGTATACTGAAGAATGCGTTTTTTAAGTCAATGACAGAAAAATGCGTTGCTTCTGCATCTATGGTGTGAGTAAAGTGGAGAGGTCTGGGACCACAGGGTGTTGTGGAATTACACATTTATTGAGCTCTCTCAAATCCACCACTAGTCTGTAGACAGGTGGTGTTCCTGGTTCCACTTTTTTATGAACTGGTAAAACAGGGGAATTGCAAATGTTCGAAGTTGTTTCTTTAATCACACCTGACTGTATTAGGTCCTGAATAATTAACATTAATGCTTGTTCAGCTTGAGGTGGAATTTTGTATTGTCTTATATGTGGTAGTTGGGTTCCCTCTTTCAGTGTAACCTTGTGAGATGTTATTTCCATACATCCTACTGTGGTGGAATCAGTGGCCCAAAGGGTGTTTGGCAAATCTTTCAAACGCTCGTCTAATTCTCTACTTGTGTAGGGGCCCTTAAAATCTCGTAGAAATAATCTGACATCTTTAGGTGAGCAAACAATAACGGCTCCTAATTCTTTCAATGTTTTTATACCAAGCAAATTTTCTGGACATGATTTTGTCAATATAAGATCTGTAGTTTTCGGGAGGGGACCAACCTGCAAGGGCAGTGGTTTTGACGTGGCGTTTGTCACAGGTTGTCCGGAGAAACCCAGAGAAATACTTTTTGAACCCGAGAGAGTAGCCTCTGGGACCTCTTGATGGCTTATTGTTGTTTTACTGGCCCCAGTGTCTAGTAGAAACTTTCTATCCTCCCCAAGAAGTCGGACCTCTATAAAAGGGCCTTTCTGATCTACTGGGATGGGGATTAGGGGCAGTTTGTCATCTTCTCTCCCTGGGCAACATCATGAAAAATCTGGGTAGTATTCAGTGTAGTCGCTGTCTATAATGTTCATTTGGGCCATTGTCGGTGGAACTGAAGGTGTTGAACTGCCTTGGGAAACATTCTGTTTTGGCTGATATGGACGAGGCTGTGTCTTACCAGTAGCCAAATTGTGCTTCAAGACAGGGCAGTCTTTAACAAAGTGTCCCGTCTTTTTGCAATAATTACAAGTGCTCTTGACGTTTGTCTGGCTACGTGGTGTCTGTTGGGTTTGGGGTGCAGTTTGGGCTACTAATGCTTTCATCTTGGTGTCTTTCATGCGCTTCTTATCATTTTCTTCTTCATCCCTAATGCGATTTTGGTGATATTGTAGCATTTGTAACACCTGTGGTGGTGTATGTGCTTGCCAGGTACTTTCTACTTTTAGTACTCTTTCCTTAATAGCGGGCAAGGCGTTGTCTACTAATTTGGAAACAAACAGATGCGGGTAAGCTTCGCTTGTCGGTGTAAGGCCGCTATTTACCACAAAACATTTTTCAAGTCTGTTGTAATAATCTCCTATGTCTTCACCATGTTTCTGTTTGCAGGAGGAAATGGTATCCCAGTCCTCCTTTTTCACTGTCAGTAACTGTGGTAGCACCTTTAAAATAGTGCCAGGAAGTGCTTTTAGTCTGTCTCCTATACCTTGACCTGCTACTATAGTATTTTCGTCATTCTGAAGTTCGGTCCATCTAATGTGTTCACCTGCTACTTCCCAATCTTTTTCTCGTAGTTTGTCATATATACCCGATGGCAACAATAATTTATAATCCTTAGTAACTCAAGTTTTGTGAAGGGTACATAAATAAAAACGCGTTGTAGCACGCCATTCGTGTCAGCTCTGTGGTGGACCTCTCTCATGGGGAACTGGCGTGTTTGAGGAAGTCTATTAATTGGTCCACAAGTAAGATTTATATTCAGCCGTTTTCTGGTATTTCTGTCTAAAATCTATAAATGTGTTGAGAAAAACTGAACTATTGTGGAGGAACATGTTATCAGCGCAGTCAGACAGAAAATCTTCGAGTCTTGGATCATGTTTAAAATGAGTGTCATTGAGTGTGATGAGATGTTGTACCATGTAGAGACTTGCTAATCTTTGATGTGAGCGTGGTAATGCTAGAAAAAGTTGGGCTATGAGATCATTGTCATATATCTTATATTGAGAGACCCATAGGGTTGCAGTTCTGGCTATTTCCTCCTCCTCCGGTGTAAGCGGAGATTCCTGGTCTAACCAGTAGTCTAATGCATTGGATGTTTTTTCAAATAACTCATCTGGAGATGACCGTTCAGAATGACCTTGGAGGAATGTAGGCGGGGGTGTTCGTGAATTAGGGGCGGAAGAACGAACGGGTAGGACTTTTTCAGTAGGTTCAGTAATTTCCTCCTCAAGTTTCTTATTCTCTTCATTTGTTTGCAAGTTTTGCAGCATACGGGTCACCTTACGGGTGAACCTGTTTAGTGCATCATTTATAAGTTCTAGACTAGTGTGGTCGGATGCGGAATCTAATAAGTCAAAAAGTGAAACTGGTACATTTCTTTCCTCTGCTTGTATGTGTTTTATGAAACAGCAAAGGAGGAACCTATACATGTGCATTTTTACAGGGTGTGATCTTCTTGTAGTCATAGCGTTAATGGCTCGTGAGTTCTCTCCAGTACGAAGAAACTTCGAGGCCGCTTGAAGAAACGTGTCAATTGCTGGTAGATGTCTTATTTCTTCCCAGGAGTCATGAAGTATTTTAGTTATTCGGCCCGCCTCCCCAGTGTTGTTTGGAGTCGGGTCATAGGGGCAGTCGGGAATTGTTTTACCTGGGTCTGGACCTACGGTACCCCCTTCTGGAGTGAGAGGTGGTGTGTTATGTTGTAAAAGGGGTGGCGGAGGCAGAGGGTGTTGAATTACTGGAACCTCATATGGAGGTGGAGTATCTAAGAGGAAATTGGGGAAAGTATCCTCTGGTGGTGCAATGTTAAGGTTTTCAGGTGTAGATGGCAATACAGGATAAAAACCAGTAGAAATGGCTGATTGTTCTCTTTTATTCCTTTCACTGACTACTTCTTTCCCTATTTCTTGTAACTGTTCTTTCTTGGCCTGCTCTGACATTCTCTTACCCTTTTCAACTTTATGCAATTCCTTCTGTTGCCTCCTATGGGCTTCTTTTCTCCATAATTCCACCGAGTCACTTTGTGACTGGCGGACTCCCTTTTTCTTCCACAACTGTTCCTCTAATTTTATAATACATTCTATGTCAAAAGTACCATTTTCAGGCCATCTATATCTGTGTTCTAGGTCTTTAGTATAATCCACCCATAAATCACAATAAATAATTGCACCAACACCATGTTTTGCATACATGAAGTGTGCTGGAGTATCCCGAGGAGGAAGGGGAATTTCCTTCTCAAGAATACTCCTTTTGGTTGCTATCTTACGTATTTTCGAGAAAATAGGCATGATGGCAAAACTTTTCAAAGATTTAGAATTGAGAGAAAAAGAAAAACAAACAGAACATATATCTTTACCGTACCCACGAAAGTGGTGAGTCCGTCTTTTATACTAGTTTAGCAGTCCTCACAAAATAAGTGAGAAACCAACAAAAACATGTATCTTTACCGCACCCACAAAGTGGTGAGTCCGTCTTTTATACTAGTTTAGCAGTCCTCACCAAAGATAGGTGAGAAACCAACAAAAACATGTATCTTTACCGCACCCACAAAAGCTGTGGGTTCGTCTTTATACTTTTCAGCAGTACTCATCGAAAAAAAATAACTGGAAGGCCTCTTGAAGATTTTGAAATGCGCGCAGCTTCTAAGGTGGGACTCGCAGAACCTCGGACTCATCTCTTCACAGGTTGGGCTCTGGTTCAGGACGTTCCGCAATTTTCCTCACTGCCTCGTGTGGATGCCGGGCCACAGTTGGTCCCCCTCTTTGCCTCGAGGGAGTTAGCGGGAATTCCCCGCGTTGTGCACTTTGAAGTCTGTCAAAGGTCAGGAGGGGACAGTACCGGGTCCAATATCGCCGGTGCGTGGGTAAAAGGGAACGTACCTGTTCGGGCGCCAATTAATGTGGTAAATTAATTCAATATTACCTCATCTCAGAATTTCTATACTTAATAATCATAATTTCAGTCAAAGCAAGGAGAGGAGTCCGTGGTGCTCGAGTACAAAAAAAAAGTTCAGTAACTCGAGTTAAGGGGAGAGCTCCAGCACCAAGCGGGTACAAGAGTGGTCTGCATCTTTATTCACACATCAGAATATTTATACAGTTTTCAGTCAATAGGCAAAAGAAGAAAAGAGAAGTGACAAGAAAAAGGGAAGTCAAGAACAGGAACCATCTTGTGTAAAACAGGAACTATCCTGCTGGTTCTGGGAATTGGCTGAACCACAAGAGTCAAAAAGAGGAACTATCTTGTGTAAAACAGAGACCATCTGCTCTCTGGCTTGCAGTCAAGGACAGGAACTATTTCTTAAGACAGGAACTGTCTGCTGGTTCTGGGAATTGGCTGAAGCACAGGAAGGGGTGGTCAATGAACTAAGATGCCAGGTGCAGGGTGTCTTACAGTTAAGAAAACAGAAACTATCTGCTGCTGGTTCCCAGAATTGGCAGAACCACAGAAATGTGTGGTCAATGAACGGGGGTGCCAGAGGCAGGGTGTCTTGCTTGTGGGTCTGAAGACAAAATGGATGTCACACAAAATGGGTGCTTGTCTGAATAGAAAAATGGCTGTCAGGCAGAAACAGGGAAATGATGGGGCACAATTGTCAATTTTATTTCCACATCTTACATCAACCTTTTGGGGGGAGCGAGGTCTATGTTACTGGCGAATCTAGCCAAGAAAATTTGGTACTTTTGCTGGAGTCAGAAAATAACACAGAGCGGAATTACTTCCGGGCCATCTAAATACAAGGGCGGATTGGAATTCAAGGTTCCTGAGAGACACGAGCGATTGGAAATTGAACCCTCTGATTTTCATGAGAATTCAGGACTTATGGGGTCCATTCGAAGTAGATCTCTTTGCCATCAGACTGACCTTTCAGATAGATCAATATTTCAGTTGGAGACCAGACCCATTAGCAATTGCGGTGGACGCACTTCTCCAACCTTGGAACACTCTCAGTTGTTATGCCTTCCCTCGTTTCGCTCTAATATAGAGAGTTCTTCTGAAAGTTTGTTCAGAACGATGCCGCATTGTTCTCATTACTCTTTTTTGGAATTCCCAAATTTGGTTCCCAGGTGTGATGGAATTGGCGATGGAAGTTCCACGTCTTATTCCAGGGAGTTCAGATCGCCTTCAGGGTCTAGAAGAAGACATGCATCCTCTTCTTATAGAAGGAAACATGAACCTTCTTGCCTGGAAGATTTCTGGGGTTCTATAAGATACTCAGGCCTTTCAGGAGAGGAACAAGGCGAAGATACACCGGTGCTTGGAAAAGATGGTGTAGTTGGTGCATGGAACGGGATATGGATCCAGTGGAGGCACCTGTAGTAGAAGTAGCAAACTTCTTAGCCGAGCTTTTTAATTCCGGACTATGTTATAGAACAGTAAATTGCTATAGATCAGCAATTTATGTGGGACATTCTTTGTTAAATGACTTTTCTATTGGTACGGATCCTTTGATTCGTAGAGTAATGAAGGGTATAACTCTTAAACGTCCTCCTAAACCCAAATATAGTTCCTTGTGGAACGTTAATCTTGTTTTCGATCTTTCCTCATCCTGGCCAGGCAATTCTTTCCTTACAAGGAAACAGTTATCCATTAAACTAGCTACTTTACTTTGTCTCATATCTTTTAGGAGAGTATCCAATGTTAAAGCTTTACAAAGTTGTAACAGGTTTTACTCCCCAGATGGAGTATTATTCGAAATATGGAAAAGAACTAAGACCATGTCTGCGAAAAAATGTTACCCTTATTTTTGGGATTTTCCAAAACTATGTGTAGTTAGTTGTATGAAAGTATACAAACAGAAAATGAGTAATTTTAGACCTTGCAATGAGGACCAATTATTAATTTCTTTTGTCAAACCTTATAAGGCGGTCTCTTCTGCGACAATTTCTAGGTGGGTAACAACTGTGATGTTTAAAGCTGGGATAGATTTGTCCAAGTTTGGCGCACACTCCTCTTGTGGCGCTATGGCTAGTAAAGTATTTTTGGTTGAGGGATCCCTTTCTGATATTCTGAAAGCAGCAGATTGGTCAAATGCCTCAACTTTTGTTAAATTTGATCTTAAACCTGTCGAACATGTAAGCAATGTTGCTTTGAAAAGCTTTGAACTTGCATTATGTAGCCTCCGGTCTTGTAATGAAATGACGATTCTCCAATTATCATACAGAGGGAATCTTTATTTCATTTAAGACAACGGAGGTTGACATTATCCCTCCCACCACTCCCTGGTGGATGTTTATTTAATATGTCTTTTATTAATGTCTTTGCATTTAATCTTTTGTCCTTTCCGGTATAAAGTACTACCTTTTAGCTTTTTCTTTTCAAATTCGGCTTCCTTATAAGCCTTTTAATATGATGGAAGAAGTTGAAGCTACAGTCATTTTTCTTCGCAGCTCTAAGAGGAAGATATTTGGTTGCTATGGCACTTGTCTATGCTGTATGGAATGTTTTATTTATGATGTAACTGTTACACTTTAAAGGGCTGCATATCTTGAGCAGCAAAAAATATTATTGCATAAAGTCAGCCTCCTTTGTCTTTAATGAAATCAAGATTCTCTCTGTATGATAATTGGAGAATCATCATTCCCACACAAATGATTTTCTTGAATGAAACGATCCAGCAGACTACATGTCTGGGATTGGCAAAAATTAAAGAATTGAATGCCCCAACAATTCAATCTATTGCCCACTTTGATAAGTGTTAAAGTTCTACACATTACACAAAAGAACAACTAAAGAGCATGGTGCAGAATGGTACTTTCAATTCCACACTTTCATGTCCAAATGGTGGTTATTGTGGCCAGTAGACACTAACAGTTGTCATGCTTGTTTTCTTAATACCTCACCTGGGTTAAAATCTAACAGACCTGATCCCCGATACTCTCAGTCAATACATTCTGGTATTATTATCACCTATTCGGTGGGGGAAGTTATAGTTATTTCAACAGTAATTGGAACATTCACACTGTCTGCAGTGAAACAGAATCTTTCCCTCCTGTCCAAAGACATGACTTTATCAGATTTTCTTTTAGGTCTGAAATCTCCACGTTCTTAAAGATTTATTTATGCTACCTGTAATAAAATCTGGATATCACCCCAAATGGAAGCTGCTGCACGATTAAGACGATTGACCAAGTTAATTTGGGTAAAGTGCTTGCTGTTGTTGATAATAGTATTAATATGTTGTCTACAATTTAAATTGTGTCATCTGTTATTGATATTATGCAAAGTGACATGTCAATATTGTATCGTGGGCAAAGTACACTTATATCTAATATACAGTTTAGCTGGACGCTTCAAACACTTGAAATGGGTGCGTACCATGGCACTGCTTGAATTGCAGTGATTTATTCCTGCCTTTTAATTCAACACGTACACAACAACTGAAGGCTGTGAAAGATGCAAACTACACAATGCTGCATTTAGAAAAACTAGAACAACTTCAATTCACTATGGCTGAAACACCTTCAGCTGGGTGGTTAATACACAGTGTTATATCTCTGCCTATCTCGACATTTCAATTTACAGCTTGCATGAAACCTTTCCCTGTAGGTAGATATGAACCCCTTGGAAGTAGCTTCATTCATAAATGATGATCACTTCCCTTTACATATTATTGTGAACATACTGGTCAGACACTTTGTCAAAGGTGGTAATGCAAATAGGTCTGTTGTTTTCCAACAGACCTATTTGCAGTAACACGGTCTAGTCTCCTCTTCCACGGACCCGGAAACGAAAAGTAACAAAAACATCCACCGCCGAACGCACTTGGTCCGGCGGGGAAGCAGCTAGGTAATGCTACACGGTGTTAGCGGTCAGGAAGTAAGTGTATTGCTCCCTCTTTCCTCCCCTTTAGAGTGATAAAGAAACGGCAATGTCTTGGAATCCGGCCCGTTTGATACGAACAAACCTTGCTTTACCAAAAAACATTGAAACTAACCACATGTCTCGTTAATCCCGCAACTGCAGCAATGTTTCCATAGAGTGACATCGCCAACCCCCCCCCCCCCCCCCCCTGACCTTAAACCCCCCACCCCCCCCGGACCATGAAGTGCTATTAGGCACCCGTAAATGTAAATATTGAGAATCTTTTTTCATCTATATGTTATGTGTAGTATGTGTTCACCGTCTTTGTCACATTAAGTCCTGTGTTATTTTAATGTGTGAATTCATGCCACAAGCAGTCTGTGTGTATTTGATGAGCTATGCACCGGACCTGAGAGCCTGCACCCACCTGTATGGGGCAAATAACACCATATATATATATATACTCAAACGTGCGGCATGAAGGATAAACGTGTACCCGATCTCTCTGAGAAAGGGGTGAGGTGCCACTAATGCTGTGTCATTTCTTACAGATTCATCAATGAGTAAAAACATACACCAATGAGTAAAAACGTATGTATTTTGAAGCACGCATGTTTGTATATTGAGCAGCGTTGCATGTTGTGAAAACAATTTACTTCGATTAAATCCCTAATTTAGGGTTTATAGGAGTGGCATATACAGGGCTGGTCCCTGTATGGTCCTGAAGAAACGCCAGGGATAGCGTGAAACATGTTGACCATACACTGATCCTACCTTCATAGCAGGTCGGAACACAGTGTCAAACCCCATTTTAATTTTAATATACCAACCTAGGAGCATAGTAAATTGTTGAGGCCCGCTAGCACGGTATTTTTAACCACTTACACCCACTCCACCCCACCACATTTCTGCACCACACATAGTCCTTCACAATTAAGTGCTCCTACGTAATTCGCAAGTCATAGCACGCCCCTTTTCGTAGAGAACTGGGATGGCCCCAATGATGAAGCATGTCACCGTCGGGAAACCCCGGTGAGTGAGGGGACTCTAGAAAGAAAGCTTTCTTTTTTTTTTGGGCTCCACTTATTACTTTGGTGAGCAGCCACAACACAAGACAGGTCTCGGAACCCAGGAATGTGGGCTCCTACTTTCATATGATGTCCTAGGAGGGCGACCTGATCTTTAGTTCCTCCTTCTCCCCCTTGTTATACACATCAATCTCACGTAGCCTATGCACTAGGATTCGATGAGAGAGTTTGTTAAATACTACCGACAGGTCGAGAAGGATCAGCATAGTTGGTGACCCATTATCTAGGGTCAACTTGATCATATCTGTTACTTCACTTAGTGGGGATTCAGTACTGTGCGACGCACGAGAGCCTGACTGAGAAGGATCAAGTAAATTAATCAGTTCAAGATATTCCATTAACTGCTTATTAACTAAGGCTTCCATAACTTTTGAGAGCAAAGGAAGGAGAGGTATAGGTCCATAATTTTGAAGATCCAGGGGATCGGCCAAGGCTTTTTTTAATTAGGTCTTATTTGGGCCACCTTCAATTTCTGGGGGAAGGTGACTGTGATTAGAGATAGGTTACAAATTTCAGTAATGGGAACTGCAAGGCCAAATCTGTGCTGATGAAAGGAGGAGCCAGGTCAAGAGGGGAGCCAGATTTTAAGTGTACCAGTAAAGACTTGACTTGGTCCGAAGTGATGGCCTTAAAGCTTCCAATGAGGAAGAGATGGAATCATCGTGGTTATATGAAACCACGCTAAGTTCCATCTGTGTGCTTAAAGAGCTATGGATTTTATCAATCTTTAGCTTAAAATAGTTTGCCAGATCATTACAGAACTGTTGAGTCAGCGGGATGCATGAATTATTAACCCTTGGGTTGGTGAAATCTTTCAGAAATTTAACACTTCTTTGGGAGAATTCTTACCATCAGTAATTCTGGCCACCAGCTGAGAACTTCTGGCGATGTGGCATTTTTTAAAGTATTGCTTAAGAGCTGTCACAATGTATTAGTTCATGGTAGAATGAAAACCCAATATGATTACTGTTATTGAAGGCAAAAATAAAAACTAGGAACAATATTACGAAAATATGTACCTTAGCAATTTAGCATTTTACGTTTTATGGAGAAAAAAGAAAGAGAGAGAAAGAGGGAAAATAAAAGAAAGATCAGCATCAATCGCAAATATATTCTGAAATAAAGTGCAATAATAGGAACTGTAAAAAAATTAAATAGCTAATTAATCATAATATACTTTCTTGAAAAAGAAGATATATAAAGAACAATTCTCAGTATTCATGGAGGTTGTAAAACAAAAGTACTGACTGCTTTGCATTATAGGTGAGGATAAATGATTAGTGAGTGGAGACCAGAAGGCTTCTTTTCGAAGAAGTTGATGAGGGGTAGTGGCAGAAGCTCTATCCAGTCTGTGATAATAACAGAGAAGGTTCCACCAGCCAGAGAAGGTGACCTTAGTAGCATCCTTGCTATGAAAAGTAATAACTTGAATACCAATGGCCAGTAACAAATCCACACAAGTACCCAACTTGTGAGTACCAAACCACTTTACAGAACTGCTACCCAGAAATAAGGAATACATATCAAAAGAAAAATTAATAGAGCAAATGGAGGAGATTGATTTACAGACCTGTGTCCAGAAAGAGGTAATGTTGGGACAAAGAAAAAAGGAATGTAAATAGGAGTGTTTTGACAAGTCCAACAGTTAGGGGATATACCAGAACTGTATTAGGAGAATGATAATGGGGTTAAAAACAACCTTTGATAAAAGTAATATAAAGTTTGAGTGGTGCAAGCATTACAGGAAATGTGTGGCACACGTGCCCATATGGAGTTAGAGGTGTATGCAGAAAGGGTGTGTTGTAAGTCTGATTCCCACATAAGTTCGACCTTACTCTTAGGGTGGTTAGGAAGGGAAAAATTAAGATATTTGTAAATGTAGGAGGCTCGAACAGATGGGGAGGTAGATATCGGTTCTGATAGGGGGTCTGGTGGAGTATGAACAAGAGAAAAGAGAGTACTGCTGAGTTAAGAACGTTCTTAAAGAGTCATACTTGAAATGGCAAGTAGCAGGCAGACTGAATTTGGATTGAATTTTGGGAGAGGAAATAAAATATGCACCTTGAAACATGTTTAACTTGGATTATCCCTTTGGCAACCCAATCCTTCAAGAAGATAGTACGATTAGAGATTTTAATGGATCTGTTATGCCATAAAGAGGAGTCAAGAAATATTTGCAAAGGTGAGCGAGATTAGGTAAGGACCGGGTAAAAGATCGATATAAAATGTGAAATGGTTGGGGACTTAAAAGAGCGAGGGGGATGCGGAAAATTAACTAGTGAAGAAAAACGAAGGGGCTGTAATTTATGCTAAACCTATATAAAAGGTGTTTCCGAGGGAGAAAGATAAAGTAAAACTTGACGTGCTAGAAAAGAAGATTGGTACTGACGGGAGTTAGGAAAATTGACACCACCCTGATCTTTAGGGGTGGATAAAGAGGACAGACAAATGCAAGCTTTCCAGTTGTTCCATAGGAATTTACTTAAAGTACTATTAAGCGTTTTAAAGAACCTTAACAGAAGCCTCACTGGTAACATGGACAAGTAGAAATGAATAACAGGAAGCATCATCATTTTGGTTGTGTCCAATCTACCCCACCGCAATAGATATATGGGTGACCATTTTTCTGACATATGAAGCACTTTTAGAGAAAAATCTTACAAATTAAGTTGAACAGTTTTAGAAATTGAAGAGGAATGCTTAATCCCCAAACAAGTAACATAATTTGTGGTCCATTTGAAGCCAGTATCTGCAAACATGCTTTTTATGCAACATTTGTTTAGTGGGAGAACTTCATACATAGTAAAATATAACTTGTAACCTGACCAGGTGGCGTAAGAAGATAGGATATCGTTGAAAGCCGGTAGAGAAACAAGGGGTCGGAGGCATATAACAATATGTCATCAGCATAGGCCTTGAATTTGATTTCATTGGATTTATAAATAAAACCCCAGGAATAAGCAAGAATTTCGTAAGGAATGAAGAAAAGGTTCTAGGGAATAAAATAAAAAGCAATGGAGAAAGAGGGCAACCTTGACGAGTGCCGTTTGCAAAGTGAAGTAAGAGGATTGAGAACCATTAACAAAAACCGAGGTAGTAGGGGAGGAGTAGAGCAGATTTATATAAGACATGTTAACAGGGCCATAACCAGTGAAGGAGATCAAAAGCTTTTTCAGTGTCTAAGGTGACGGTTGCCAAAAGCAAGACACTCTTGGATGCAAGGTGAATGATATTTAAAAAGGTTCTGGAATTATCTGCTAAAGTTCTGCCCTTGACAAAACCAGTCTGTTCAGGCGGATCAGGTCTGGAATTACCTGATTGATGCGACAAGTCAGCACTTTAGCCAAAAGTTTGCAATCCACGTTTATTAGAGAAATAGAACGATAGTTGGCACAAAATGAAAGATCTTTATCCTTTTCTCTGGATTAAACAGATCATAGCTTCTAGAAAGGTACCACGAGCCTCATTATGGGAAACAAAATGCTGAAAAAGGGATAGGAGATGAGGAAGAAGAATCTGTGAAAAATATGAACAAAATTCAGCTGGAAAGCCATCAGGGCCAGGAGCTTTATCTTTAGGTAACTGAGCTAAGGCTAACCTGATCTCTGAAAGGGACAAGTCTTGATCCAAAAAGGAACAGTCAGGAGAAGGTGAGGAACGAAGGGGTAGTGAGGGAGAAGAATCAGGTGTATATAAACACTCATACAAATCTGTGAAGCATTGCAGTATCTCTTCATCCTTAAGGTGAATAATACCTTTGTCATCAATGATGTTCACTATTTTGAATTTCTAGGATTTGACTTTCAAATAGTTCACTAAAAAGTTACCAGCTTCATTGCATCCACCGTAGAATTTTGAATTGATCTTTAGCAACGTCCCAGAGGCTTCTTCAATCAATTTTCTGTTAAAATATCATTTAGACTCCACTAGCTGTCTGAGAGTGTCATCGTTATTCGAAGAATAATATGCATGTTCGAGTTGTTTAATAGAAGATAATAAGGAAGAAGATTCCTTAAGAAGAGTTCTTTTCTTGGCAGCCACGTAATCAATAATAAAACCTCTGGCTGTCGCATTAAAAGCGTCCCAGACAGTATGAAATAGTATGTCCGGGCTAATGTTGGTAAGAAAAAATTCTGATAAAAAGCCTTTGAAGCATTCTATAAAAATAGGATCCTTAAGTAAATATTTGTTAAAAGTGCCATCTACGTGATTTGGAGGATTCAGAGGGGAGATCTAATCATTGATAACTGGTGCATGATCAGAAATAAGTATGGAACCAATCTCTGCATGAGTTAGGTTACAGAGAAGTTGGGGAGTCAAAAAAATGTAATCAATTCTAGAATTGGAGTTATGTGTGGGAGATTAAAAAGTGAATTCTAGACTATCTGGGTTATATATCTTCCAATGATCGGCCAAACCCCTTGAGTGGATGATGCCTGTAAAGGATTTTTTTATTTTATTGGGGATATATCTGGGGTGGATTTCCTATCAATGAAGGGATCCATAACCTCACTACAGTCCCCGCCCACCAGGAAATTGGAATTTGAACAGGAATGCAAGACAGGTGACATAGATTGCCAAAACTGTGAATCTAAACCAGTAGGACCATAAATGTTAAGGAGAGAGACGGGGGAACCATTAATAACTAGGAGAAGAAGAAGCCATCTTACGCCAGGGTCCCTTTCCTCCTTCTCTATGGTTAGGGAAAGGGATTTGTGGAATATTGTAACCACTGCGTTTTTTTTCTTTGGCCGGAGAGCAAAATATGTGCCCCACCCGCTGCTTTTAAAGAGAAGAAATATCATTTTCATTAAGATGTGTTTCTTGTAACATTGCAATCTTACATTTTAAAATAGATAAATGAGTGAGTACTCTCTGGTTTCTAACCCCTTCCATGCTCGTGACGGAACCATTCCGTCATGAGTCACAGTTGGGCTGTGCTGATGACGGAATGGTTCCGTCACGACCACGCCAGCGATTGGAATGTCCAGCACAGGGCTGGAATTCCTGCCGCACGCAAGCGGCTAATGGGGTTATGAAGACCCTTCACATTCCAAGGCATTACACGAACATTGACAGTCATAATGAGGAGGGAGGAACATTACAATTAACCATGAACTTTCTAAAATGTATAACTATATGAAGGACGCATACAAAAGTATCAAGCAGACATAGAGATAAAATTACTGTGAAAGTATGTGTCAGAAGCATATATAAAAAATGTACATTTCAAGATAGAAAAAGTAGATGGAAGAGATTTGAGATAAAAAAAATGAGAAAAGGGAGGAAAGAAAGGAGTTACAACTCAAAAAATAAAGGTTACGAGAAATAAAAAACAAAGATAGAAAAGAGAAGGAGAAAGGAAAGAATAGGAGGTGAAAATGATAGAGGAAGATAAGTTGACAGGAAGCCAAAAGACCTCAGTCAAAACAGGCAAAATACCATGACAGTATGAAAGAAACAACATGGATAGTCGAGGTCACAAAGAAAGGAGGTAGACAACAGAAATAGCGAAGTCAAGGAAAAACAACAGAGACCACTATAAAGGAGAAATTAATAAGATTAGAATAGAATAAAGAGCGACAATTAGGAAGAGATAAAGAGAGGAGTTAAATAGGATGAATAAATGGTACAAAAGACAAAGAAAGACAAGCAAATTTAATAAAGGGAATAACACTTACCAACATATGGAGAGGAACTATGAACATTAGGGCTAGGAAAGGGAGGCAGGGGGAGGTGGGAAACATCGAGGAAGGGTATCTGTGCTAGACAAGAGACACCTGTAAGAAAGAGATTACAAACAATTGTTACGAGAATGCAAACGAAAGGAGCAGACCTGCAACATTTACATATGAAACAAGAAAGCAGAGACAAAAACTAATTGTTCCTGTGGGATAAAAACAGGGGTTACGTGAAAAGGAACAGAAACATGTTAAACAAGTTCAAATTCAGGATTTCTCAAATTCCATGTCTTCACCCTTGTGGCGAAAAATAAACTGTCTTAAGTCCTTAGGGAGTTCAAATGAATAAAACCTTTCCTTATAGGTAACTTTAAAGAAACAGGGATGCACTAGACCATAACTGGCATTCATGGAGCGAAGAGCAGGACGAAAGGAAAGAAACTCCCTGCGGCGAGCGGTGGTAACACAAGCCACATCTTGAGAGAAGAAAACCCCCTGGCCAGACCATAGCATTTGCTTTCTCTGCTGTGCCACTGAGAGAACCATTAACTGTTCACTATATTTTTTTTAGAGGACAATTATCCCTCTGGAGCAGCTGGATGACAAAGAATAAGAGTATCCTCCAAGTTTGAGTCCAATGCAGTAAGCATGTTGCAGGTTAAGATTAGTGCTTTCCTTAAGACAAACCAGTTTAGGAATATGAATTTTGAGGAAAGCAAGCATGTCGGATCCCTCTTCCTCTTCAGGGATACCATAAATTCTAAGGTTATTACGCCTATTATGATTTTCCAAGTCCTCCATTTGTTGTTTAAGGAGAGCTATTTCCTTGGACATACCTTCAACCTTAGGAGTCACGTCCTGAGCATCGCTAATCCTTTGCTCCACCACCGACACTCTTGACTCTAGACTAGACCATTACACCTCTAATCTCTGAAGAGTAGCATTAGTGTCAATAACAAAAGGTTTCAAAAGTTTAATTTCCTACATGAGGTCCTCCAGTGTTAAAGGTACAGGAGATTTTGTGGGAGAGCAAGGCTCCTGCTTTTGTCTTTTTGAGCTAACATCAGTGGAGTCTATATGGAGGGAAGACATGATTGCAGAGGTACCCTTTTGAGTGGAGGTGGAGGGAAACTCCATGTAGAAATAACAGAGGATATGTTATGTATCGTACCACAGTTACAGAAGAAAACCAGCTAACCAGTATGTATCCCAGTACCAAAGAAACAAAAAAAATCCAGAATCCGGTGAAAAGGCAACTAGGAGCCACTCTAACAATGTGTGTAGAGAAATAATACATTTGAAAACACTGGGCAGCAGAATAAATTCAAAAGCAGACAAAGCTCATGAGAAGAACACATCTAATGGAGCCACAGCTTAAGAGATACTAGAAGAGGCAATATGAGGATTAATTTAACCAAAGCGCTTTCAAAGAGGTTGTTAGAGCCCTCTTGAAAATATAATGATGCCAGAAAAAAATAGCCATTAGGGGGTGTTAGCGCATTCAGTAAAGTTCATTACCACATTCCAAAGAGCTCAAAATGGCGGCCGCAACCGGCAATTATCAGGGGAACGCGGCCCGGGGGAAACAGGTTCAGAAAAAGGCTTAATTGAAGCCAGAAAAGCATGCTACCTGAGCCCCCACGTCCGCGTATTCAGGATCTCCGCTACATAACGAGAAAGGAAAGGAACTGCAGCTCCAGAAAAATGAAGGTCTCAGTCAGGGTCCGGAGCTTTGCCGAGACGCAGCCATCTTGCAGGTTGTCAAGCCAGCCCGACCCCCCCTACCCACAATTTTAGAGATGTGTTCTCATATCAGAAATATATAGGTTTCCTTGGTACTTATTTGTCACTCTTTATATTTTACCAAATGAATTGCTGTATACCCGGTACAAAATTAAAAACCATTGCAAGAAGCAGCTCAGTTATTGGCTCTGGGTTTCTTGGGTTCTTGGTGAACCTACAAGTCCTATATATCCCCACAGCCAGAAGGGTCCAGCGGTTGTAACAATATATTGCTTTTAGAAATTTGTCATACTTAGAAGAAGTTACAGGTGAAAATGTTGGCACAAATGGCTGCTTTTTTCAACTCAATTTCAATATTTTTTTATTTTTAACTGATAGTTTCTAAAAAAATAACTTGAAGGATCTACACAAATGACCCCTTTCTGAATTCAGAATGTTGTCTACTTTTTATAAATGTATAGCTTTCTGGGATCCATTACTAGTTTCACACCCATTTCTACCACTAACTGGAAGGCGGTTGAAAGCACAAGAAATAGGAAAGATAGGCTATGTCCCAGTAAAATGCCAAAACTGTGTAAATAATTTTGATTTTCTACAAAAGTTCCTGAAAGCTGGGAAGATGGTGATTGTAGCACCATAAACCCTTTGTTGATACCACTTGCTAGGAAAAAAAACAGGTCTGTCATCTGCAGCAAATTCTTGAAAGTTTTTGAAAAAAATACACAAATGTAGCTGTATTTTGCCTAATTTCTCTGTGCCCACCAGGGGAAGCCACAAACCCTGGGTACCTTTAGAATTCTCAGGATATTTGAAGAAAAGGACGCAAGTTTGGCTTGGATACCTTATGTGGACAAAACATTATGGGGGCCTAAGCGCAAACTACCCCAAATAGCCAAAAAAAGGTGTGGCACAGGAAGGAGGAAAGGCCTGGCAGCTAAGGGGTTAAAAAAGCAGCAATTTGTCAAACAAGGCGTGGATTTTGACCTCTGTCTTTAAAATGTAGAAAATGTGACAAGGTAAATTCAGAATTTAACTGTATCCTTATTTATTCCCTGGATATTCACAAGCCATCAAAATTCAGATCATGGCCCACCAGTGGGCTGCGACCCACAGTTTGTTAAACACTGCTTTAGATATAAATGGGATAAAGTACCCCTGATGTACATTATAAGGATATTGCACGTTATTGAGGAGTTCTGTGACTATATAGAGGAACAAGGCTATTTTATAACATCATGGAACTTCGAAGTGACTTGCAATATTCTTATAATGTACAGCAACGAGTACTTTATGTCTTATAATACAGGGCCACAACATCATCCTTTCATAAAACGCTTACATTCTTGGGGCCTGATTCACAAAGAGCCTCCGCACTCATGGTGGAAGCCCGGCAGTCGTAAGGGAGTCTCGGCACTCAGGGACAGAATCTCTTCAATGAGAATTCTCATTGTGGAGATTCTGCCCTGAGTGCGAAGACTCCCCGACGACTGCAGAGCCTCCGCTATGACTGCCGAGGCCCTTTGTGAATCAGGCCCTTGGTGTGTTGTCCTTTAATGTAGAATAGATAGCTGTTTGTAAACATGAAGAATAAAATTTGCATTTTTTGTGCAAAATTAAACTCACCAAAAGGTCGTTGGGTATTTGCTGAAAAAACATGTTTGAATCGGTGTAATACATGTCAGAAATAAAAAGATGCTGTAGCTCAGAATATGTAGAAATGTACAAAGAGAAATATTTTCTATAATTACATAAAGAGTGGAAAAATGATCATGTTGCCACTAATATCTCATTTTTGCTTGTCACTGTTTAGCTTGAAAAACAGAGCAGAAAAAAAGCCATATTTCCTTCTCATTTTTGAATCAGCAGCTTTAATTATGCTCTGTGACCTGCCTTCTAATTTCTAATTTAAAATATTTCTAGAGCGCAGCGTGCACCTTGCGGTTTCTTGGCGCTAGGGGGATCGGCACCTGAGGGAAAAGACCAGAACAAGAGGTGAGAGGAGATATTAAGAGAGTTTAAGTGGGGAAGGCCTGGCTGAAGAGGAAGGTTTTCAGATCTCTGCGAAAGGGGAGATACTGAGTGGCAGAGCGGAGGTGGTCAGGGAGTGAGTTCCAGAATGTTGGAGCCAGGGTGGAGAAGTTGGCCCCGCCCCACTTTTTACGTGTGAAGCGAGGGATCTGAAGAAGGGACTTGGAGGAGGACCGAAGTTCTCTTGCAGGAACATAAGGATTGATTAATGAAGAGATGAAAGCGGGGGCAGTGCCCTGGCGGGCCTGGAAGACCATGCATCCGATCTTAAAGAGGGCACGTTCTTTTACAGGGAGCCAATGGAGCTCCCTGAGAAGGGGGGTGGAATGGTGATAACGAGGGAGGCCGTATACCAGCCGGCCTGCCTGGTTCTGGATAGTCTGGAGTCTACGCAAGCTGTACGCGGGGATGCCATGGTAAAGAGCGTTGCCTTTTACCTCGGCTGCTGGCTCTGTGGGAAGGCATTGTAGCATTAGAACTATACTGTTATAATTTGTTACAGTTGAGCGGCTGCATCATTTCTTTTTCAGAGAGGACTAATTGCGTCACAAGTTGCCTATGATATGGAAATTAAAAACTGGCTTTTTTACAGGGTTTGCAGACTCCCATGTGTATTATATTTCATCCCTGTATCAATCTTGCAGTTTACAACAAAATGATCCTCCCTTGACCAATCAATCAGTCAATCAAACAGAACTTGTAAAGTACGGCTAATCACCTATGCGGTATCCCTACTGTCACGTGATAAAGATTACAAAAAAATCTTTATTCATTAATTGTGGTAGACATGTCCACCTTACAAAATGCCCTTGTCCCGAAAGGCTAACAGTGTTTATGGTGGAATTTCTGCAGTTCCTTGTGTATTTCTAGGAGATTGGTCACTTCGGAGCCAGTGTCATCGTAAGGATTTTGGGGGCCCTGGGCAAGACTTCATTTGGAGGGTCCCTGTAGGAACCTAAATTGAATGTTATCACCTACCCATTTCCTGCCAATTCAAGCATGCATGATGTCAAACAGTGCTGAATTATATTTTACATTTTAGAAGGATCATAATAAACACTTGAAAAAGGTCTTGCCTGAGACCCCAAAAAACCCTAGATGACACTGGGCAGAGAGAGAAAAGTCCAATATAAAGAAAGCTCATTTTCCCAAGGGGCAACTTGAAGACAGGATCCCTGTGCATTTGCCCACTTTGCTCATTCCTTAAAATATTACTGTCTGGAGCCTACAAGCCACATAATTTACAACCCACCTCATGTTAAATATCATTTAGGTAATTAGCAAACTATGTAGTATTTGAAGGGTCACAGTATTATTGAAGCTGACTTGACATTCTACTCAATTACGTTTTTATTCTCAGGGATATTTATGTCTTGGAGTTTACCAACCCCAATTGATTACACCTTGCCCTTTAAAAATCTTTGCTATATAATGACTAATCCTTCCTATTGTCCCTCCTTTTTGTCTTTCGTTTCCTCCCACTTGGAGCATTGACCTAGTACGGTATCCTTACAATTTTGGGGGACTATTTTTTTAGTTGTAATGTTTGCCTGTGTTCATGTTCGACACCATTAGCTGCCATCCCCACCCCCTTTTGAACCCTTTTGTACTGCATTTTTATTGGAGCATTCATTCCTTCCAACTCCTTCCACATTGCTCTTCACACAAATGTTCCTGTGTTTCACTTGATTAGCATGGTGCCTCTTTACAGTTGCAGCGCTTCAGCTTTGAGCAGCGGCTGGCTTTGGGAGGCCCGTCCCTTTCTTGATTTATGTATGCCATTGCAGCCACTTTGGCTGTCCTACCACCCCAAAAAGATCAAAAAGTTGGCAAAATTAAACCTAATTTTTAGTATTTTCTACCAGTCAAGAGGTTACCACTCCACAGCTGCTAACGATTGATGTAGGTCTCAATGCTGTGGAGAAGGGTATCTTTGTCAATTCCTGTACTCCGATCGAGCGTGCACTTTACAGCGACCCTGTTGGCTAAGCAGGGACCGACTACAGTGCTCCTCTATAAGCACACACTCCATGCCCCCCTCCCCCGGAGCACAAGCCGGCATCCACTCTAGTTTTAGGAGGGTGGTAAACAAAGTCTTGCACCCTGATTAGTCCCCGTGTTGCCACAGTGCCACGTGGCCAGTATTATTGTTTGCATGCCACACACGGTGGTGCTCAGCCTCAGTTCTGGCTTCCACACCCACTTGTTTAGAACTTGTTTGCCCTGCATATCTTCCTCTACCATTTCCATTTCACAGGATCAGAGACGCTACAAGGCATTTGGCGAGCCATTTCAGCTGTAACCATATGGGGAACTCTAAAGATAGTTTATTAATTTACTTTCAGCGAAGATTCAATTTAAAACATTAAAGTTCATGTTTTGCACTTGTAATTTCACATATGCAAAATTAGTAAAGTCATGTAAGTTAGAGTCCAGGCCCTTTGTAGCGAGTACTTGGTGGTGAAATAATCTTTTTACCACAAGGGCACCTTGTATTTCAAATGCTTGTTTTTAGCTGTTTTGACACACAGATACTCCTTAAACGGGAAAGCCCTAAAGACATTGGAAACTCACAAATTTTCAGTTGTCTCACAGCCGTTGATCAGTGGATGACATGGAGTCATCTCAAATTAAATGCTTCCAAAACAGAAATACTCATGTGTTGATTAGAAAAATGATGTCCCACTCACCGCCTGGCCTGATGATCTGGGAATGCCACCTGAAGTATCTAAGGAAGTAAGAAACCTCGGAATTACCATGGACTCCAAGCTATCTATAAATGCCCAAGTGGACAAATTCTAATCCACATGCGGGATGTATTCTGCCATTTTCCAGATTTCTGTTGTTCGAGCCGTGCCCTACGGACCTCAAGTTCAAACAAGAATAACGCAGAATACACCCCGCATGTGGATTCGAATTGGAATTATATAGAAAGACAGAAAAAGAAGGAGATTAAATATGGATAAAAAATGTTTAAAAGGCGGATAAAAAATGAATATCGACTTAAAGCAGACTGTGAATGGCTACATGTTGCTGTGCGACTGGTGTTGATGTTGGGGTGACATGAGTTACCCCACCTTTCTTAATGCATAAATAAGTACATTTTAGCATAACTATTTAATCAACAATTACTTCACTATTGAACTATAAAAAACTATAAAAACAAATTAATTGGCTTGAAGTACAGCAACTCTTGAAACTCTGAGTTTATTAAATACAACTTAAATCTACCTATATTACCTTACCAGTTCCTGATGAGTGCAACAAATGCTCCTGGAGGGATCAATTAATTACTACTGCTGCCTGTATTTAAGTGGCGCCATTTTCCAAAAACAATGCTTGGTTTCTACGTTCCTGCCTGGATATGAACCATGATCTTTTGTGTCTTCTTGAATTCTCTATACCTCTTGCTCTTTCCTTGTGTGTGATTTCGTCTTTTCCTTGGCCTGTCATTTCCGGCTTCTTGTTCCATTTGAGTTTGGCGTTCAGGTCAGCTGAGGCTGTAACGCTTAGACCAGACTCTGTCCTTTTTGTTGATTTTTGTCCTCTCTTCGCTCTTCTGGACTTGCGAAGCTCATTTTTTTTTTTTTTAAATAATTTTTATTGTAATCATACCTGTACAGGCCATTACATCTAGAAGTAGCATCAAAAAAAAGGTAGCAGATACACAATATACTTCGTCAATCAGTACACAGCCGTCCGGCCCACAACCCGGGGGTTGGGCGGCGAAGAAGTCTCTGCTCTTCCATGCCTGACGTTCAGTACAGAGAAGTGGTTAGTGTCCGGATTATGTGTATGACTACTTTTATAGCCCTACTGAACTATGCGCTAAGCCCCAACTCCCCTTCCCTGTGCTAAACCAAAACCTCCCCCCCTATCCCATCCCTCACACCACCACCCGCCTAAGGCCACGCTGCTATCATCACTGGATTGCTGCCTTCAGTCTCCCCACATTCCTGCTGCTCCTAGGGCCTCAACTCGCCTCCTCCGTCCCCTCCCCCCGGGAATCTCCTCCTCTGTGTCAGCCTCGCTGTCCCTGAGTGCCTGCACCATTACTTCCCATGCGGTCGCAGTGTCAGCTGCTATCTGGCTAGGGGTCCTGCGCGCAAGTTGGTATCTATGTGTGCTGTCAGCCGTAGCCCATTTTAGAAATTCCTGCCGCCACCTCCGTGGAGTTGGCCCCACCCTCGCCTTCCAGTTCCTGGTGATCTCCCTCTTAGCCACCATCAGTCCCATAGGACTTGCGAAGCTCATACCATTAGGTAATAACCCTACCTGTTTTTTTCTTTGACTCTGCTTCCGGATTTGATGATGAGGAGTTCTTTGGAATATTCCTCACTATAAAAGGTCAGTGCACTGGTGAAGACTAAGTCCTGATTGACTTTTCTTTCGATTCCCTCCTTTCTTGCCGCAAACCACTCATTACCTTTTTTTGTGTGTGTTTGTGTTTAACTTGAATCAAGTACTGGTTCTAACTCCGACAGGAAGAAACACCTCAGTGTTTCAATTGGTGAATTAATTCAATTCATCGGTATCTGGGAAATTTAAATGGAGATTATTTACGGTGACTGTGTGTAGGATTTATGCACAGAGAAAATACCACACAGGGTAGAGGGTTGTGTAAACTATTAAGGGTGAATTATTAATTGGTTTCCCTTTCTTTTCTTTTTGTGTCTCTATTTCTGTACAGAACTTGTTTAAGTGGGATTCCTGAGGCCTGGATTGGCAAATAGTTGCCCTGCTGATTTTTATAGAGTGATCCTCCAGATTTTCCTCCTCCTGTCTCCCCATGAGAATACGCTTGTTAGCTTGTGTGTATTTTGTTAGTTACAAGCAGGTGACTATCTTGGGGGAAGACTGTGGAACTGTCTTCTCTCCCACTGTTTATTTATCTCAGATTAGTGAGACACCTGACTTGAAACTGAAAAGCGCTTCAACACCTCATCAGGGGTAGCAAGCGGTATAAAAATGCAAACCCTTCCCTCTTCTATCCCTCCACTATCCTTTTTCAACCCAAATATCAAACTCACGTGTCCACCGCTTGAAATAATTTCATATCTCCCTAAACCAATTCACCACCTCTTTGGGTTACGGATTAGCGTGCTACTTGCCAAAAAGCGATTTGACGCCTCATCAGGGGTAGTAAGCGCTATATAAATACAATTACAATACAATATAATTAAGGCACCCTATTTTCCATTTTTACCGATTTTTACAGATGAATACAGACGGAAAACAATGTGTTTTCTGTCTGTATTTATGTTTAAAAGTGGATAAATACAAAAAATGTTGCTTCGTTTAAGTGACCCTACGTGCTGTCTTTCATGAATTATAGGCCCGCAGGTGAGCAGATGAACAGCATGGTTAATTAAGAAACAGGATGACATTTCTTTAAATAAGAAATTTATGGTATAATGCAGAGCTTTCCAAACTCTGTGTCGGGACACAGTACTGTGTCGCCTGCCATGTGTGGGTGTGTCGCTGGATGATGCATAGCTGCAGGTTTCTGATTGCCATCATGGTTCCCTCTACAATCAGCGCGCACTACAAAGGATTCCACTGCATTCAATCAATACCTCATGGGAGCCTCTGAAGTGCAGCTGATGGTGATGCTGCTGAGTGTTTTTTGTCTTTAGAAATGCTAATGGGGGACGTTTAAATACCTACAGGGCTGTCATTAAAGAGCAGGAGACAATTCCCAGAGCTTTCTCTGCAGCCCAAGTCCTGTTTGCCAAGTCCACAGACCTCTGGCTCCTCCCCCTTTTGTTTTCTCCTTCTCTGTCTGGCTGTGGCGTCACACGTGCTTGTCTGAGGCCAGTCGTTATGCTGGTTGGTCTCATTTCAGCAGCCTCTGCTATTTTTGCTGGCCATTCACCTCTGCAGTACTTGTTAAACTTTTCTGTACTAGACTTTTGGTTCTCGTTTATAAAATGCTAATAAAATATTTGAAAACAAAAATAAGTAAGAGGCACAGCTAGAAGTCTGTGCTGATCTTGGAGGCTGGTGCTTTTTACCTGAAATGTTAGCTTTAGTAACAAGCATTTGCAAAAGGGTAACCTGATTTAGTCCTTACTAGATTGTACCTCACCTGTAACATCTGTACTTTGAAACCCCTCCCCCCCCCGAACCTTCTTAGGTGCATTGGGCTCACTCGCTACGCTCGCTACACTGCTTTGAATGTTGGATTTATAGAGCGCGTGGTTACCCTGGAGCGTCCCAGCGCTGTACCACTGGGGAACCCGTCCTGGCTTTCCCTGTGAGATGGTCCCTTTACTGGGCACCCCCAAGGTGCAGCCAGGCATCCCCGGCAGTGATGGGGCCGGAGTGGAGATTAAACAAGCTATTGCCCAGAGTTGCAGCATGGGACCCCATGGTTAGAGTGGCACCGAGGCGAGATTTATCGGGCCCGCTGACATTGGTCCTGCACCCGGCCGCGTCGGGAATTGAACCCTGGTCCCGGGCCGACCTCTGCCTCCGGGTCTGCCGCCTTACCCGTGTCGCAAAATGATGCATGTCTAGAAAGGGTGTCATCAAAATTAAAAGCATGGAAAGCTGTGGTATAATGCTAGTATTTACCGATGGATGCATCGTTATGTAATATTTGGCAACTTAAAGAGATAAAACACAACAGACATCAAAGCAAGAGGTAGGCGTCTATCAGTTAAAATGATAAGGAAATGTACAGTTTTATAACTTAATTTATACGTAAAACACAAAATAAATATGGATAAATGCAGATAAAATAGCCAACCAATAAAAATGGATAAATACAGACGGAAATGGCCAAAAAATAAATACCATAAAACTGGGAACCCTAAATATAATCCTCTGATCACTTGCCTTGTGTGCACTGGAAAACAGGAGTGAGGAAAGTATTTAATGTTCTTTGCTGAACTCTTGTGGCTAATGTTAGTATAACGTTATGAACAGATTTTAACTTTTGACTGCATCGGGTCCATGTGGCTTCTTCCCCTCCCACCCCCTGTCCGTTTTCCTTAGTCCCTTCCCATCTCAGCATGGGGCATTAGGGTTACAATCCGAAATCTCAAGGTCCCACATTTCTGCATTTATAATTACCCAAGCAATGATATTGCCCCTTTGCTATTTTTGGTATCAAATATGTTTTCACGTGCGGCCTCTCTGACATCACTGAATAACTCATATACAACATCATCTGGCACACCATTGATGGCCACCCTACCAATGAAGATTCCTAATAAACAATATATATATTGGCATTTCCGCACATGATCTAGTGTGTGGACTTCGATTCTTGCCTCACCTAAGGTAGCCTAATGTATATTAACTGTAACTCAATTTTAGATACCCCTGTATGACCAAGAAGATTCCTGGAATAATCTTTTGCCATATTTGTTCTTGATTATCTCTCTCTACAGAAACATGGGTAGTGGTATGCAACGAGAAGCAAGGCTAAAATGTAAATTGATACTTGTATAGCGCACTACTCACCCGCAAGGGTCTCAAGGCGCTTGTACGAATACCGCTGTGGAACCCATCCTGGCTTTCCCTGTGAGGCGTCCACTCCTGGGCACCCCCAAGGTGGAGGCCAGGCATCCTTAGCGTTGTGGGGGCCGTTGTGGAGATTAAGCAAGCTGTTGCCCAGTTGCAGAGTGGGACTCCATGATTGGAATAGGCACCGAGGCGAGAATTATCAGGTCCGTGGAATTTTTTAGCCCAAGACCCGCCGAGGCGGGGAATTGAACCCTGGTCCCGGGCTAGACATCTGCATCAGGGTCTGCCGCTCTAACCATTGAGCCACCCTTCTCCCAGGTTGTACAACTAGTGTGTATTCTTCCAGTGTTAAGCGCTAACTCTTTTGTTTAACTTCTATGTCTCTGACAATACACAAATCCACTTTTAATGCAAAGGTATATGCCCAGGCAGACTTACACAACAAGAACTGGCTATTCAAAGACACATTATGCAAAAACAAACAAACAAATAGCGCAATGAACTGTAATGATATATAAAATAAATTTTAATTATATTGATAAAAATGAATAAATACATATAATCCTGTATACATGATATGTTTACACAATAAAATCTGTTAGTTCCTGATATATTTCTTTAAAAAAAGGGGAAATTTGGTCAAAAATCAGCAATATGTTTATTCCTGATTGTGATGGACTGGGCTGTTTCTGTCAACGCGTTTCGACAATATTTTTTGTCTTTATCAGGACAATGAATATTCATCCACTTTTCTATACAGAATAAAACATTGTTTTAGTTTACATACAGCATACAGTGCATTGCGTTTTGTTGAATTCATACATCAGCAGTTCTGGTTAGATACATTTTTTCTAATAAAAAGCATTATAGCCAGACTTGTACATTTTTTGAGAGGACTGCTAAAGGTGTAACGCTGGAAACATTTTCTTTTCATCTTGCCTATAGTACAAGATTACGTATAGAATATCATCAACCGATGTGTTTATTGTGATATATTCGGTTTTCTATTTCATTAAACAGTTTCTTAAAAATGGATATTTAGATAATTCATGATAATTCTAAAGCATAGGAGAGCGAATAAAAGATAAAACACATATAGATATGCTTTCATCTAGATACAGGCGTAACATTTTAAGTTACCTTTAAAGTAACTTCATTTTATTATTTTATTTGCTTTTTCTAAATTAATTTCCCTATTTATCTATTCATTGGTTATATTCCACATTCATTAGTGAGCTATCTATCTGTATACGCATAGTTTTTTATTCAATTTACTGAATTTTATCGCTCAAGTAAGTTACTCACTTTTCCCCTAAGCTCGGTGCGTTCTCCATATATTTACTCTAATTTCTGTCGTGCCTTGTAGGAGGATGTCTCGGAAACACCACGAAGTTGAAGCTCTTTCCTGACCTCCCCCACACCGGTTCACTCTACACCAATGATATATATATACTTGGTGAGAAGAGTAGATGCCAGTGCAAGGGACACAGGGAAACAAAACAAGGAAAGATGGGGAAGACACAGGAATCCGAAATCCAGGATGCAAAGAGAACTGGTCAACACTCACTGTCTCTTCTGAACCCCTCCTGTGAATAAAGAGAGAGTGATTAAGAAAGTGATGTATTATGTCCTATAAAATAGGGGTCATAGGTTATCAATAAGGGAGAGTCCACAGAATAACTATATGTATAGGAATATGTAACTAAGCGTACCTAATGTTTCCAGTGCCTTATGAAAATTGACTCCCTGTTCTCCACAAAAGTAACTCCAACATCAAGTAAATAATTCCCTACAAATATAAAGAATATTATCAGTAACCCTGTACAACGTCTAATGCCTCTATAGATCTTTAAGGTATCGCCAGTACCTGTTTTGTCTTATCAAAAGAAGATATATAAATCACTTCAGGAGCTCCAAGTTCTATATTCTGATGCTCTGATAAACCAAAGAGATAAACCTCACTGAGGTAAATAAAGCTCTAACAATAAGCCCTGCAAAGAGTGTCTGCAAACAAAGACGCCCCCGCGTTACTTCTACACGGAGTAGAAAACACTTACGAGTGTTAGCTCCAGAAACAATAATCAACCCTCGTACTTATCTCAGCAGTAGAAGAGCGCTATAAACTGAAGACTGTCACCGAGCCAAGGGGAAGATCCGACGGAGCCCGAACGCCACCACTGTGACCCGGAAGCGATGCAGGAAACCCGGAGGGAACGCAAAGCGTCATAGGAACGGAAAGGGGAAAGTATATAGCGGTATCGCGCATGCGTGAGACTTGCGCATGCGCTTTTCTGACACACTCTCTTCCGCCAACCATGTCTTTGCCAACCACGTCTTCCGTGGATCGGCAGGCATGACATTATTTAGCCTAATAGCTATCACTTACCTCAGATCAACCGAGTAAAACAAATTTCTATATGTTTCTGTAGTATAGAAAAAAACAAAGCTTAGCTCTCTGGTGGGGCTGGCTGAAAAAACAAAAAGGATTATCTATATTATTCTTTATTAGCATATTAACAGACCACATCTTATATTTTTCGTTTCTTCATCTTAAAGGCTTAAGTGGGGATTTTTGATTCGGTTATAGTCTAATTTGAAACAGCTTGCGATAAACTTTATCTTCAAACTTTGTTGCCTAAACTAAATAGAAGATGAAAACTTTTTTGTCAGGATTTACATAATATGTCACTTTCTATCTTTAAACTGATTGTCATTTTACCCTTTGTTCATTTATAGCTTTAATGACAGAAACATGTCTTACCTAGATTGGTTATTTTCAAAACGCACATAAAAACTTGGATGAAGGGAGTGAGGCACCTTTCTTTATATTTTGTAGTAGGTATGTGAAATCTGTGTGGGGAGAAAGATATTACTCTATTATATTACGATAGCGTTTTCGCGATTCTCATTTCCTATTCTATATATGCCTCATTTGCATAATCCCGCGTTTTTTTACCTGTTTAAACATAATTCACTGCTCCCATCTCACTTCAACCTTCGATAGCTAAAGATGCTTGTTAACATGTTTGAAACATAGCCAATTCTAATGCTTGCTTAGAATTGGCTATGTTTCAAACATGTTAACAAGCATCTTTAGCTAATGGCTGATTAAACCTCATTTCAGAATCATTTGTTTTTAAAGAATACCGCCAGGAAGACTATCGAAGGTTGAAGTGAGATGGGAGCAGTGAATTATGTTCCACACCACACAATTCAAATCCAACCCACATCATTCCACTACACACAACATTCATACACTCCATAACACATGAGTAAAAGACATTTTCATTTACAACCCCAATAGTTCTAATTCAAATAAATGTGCAACGTGTTGCATTTCCAATGCTTGTTTTAATTTTCCATTGCTGCAACAGTATAAATTCTCAATCTTCAATCCCATTATCTATGATTAGGGCTCCTGGTTTTATGGTATTTATTTTTTGGAAAATTCCGTCTATATTATCCATAGTTATTTTGTGTCCATCTTATAGGTATTTATCCATATTTATTTTGTGTTTAGTGAACAGATGAACAGATGAGATGATACAGATCAGATGATAACTCAGATATTTCCGCATTTATTTAACAGATAAATAACAGATAAATGTGCAAGTATACTTTGAGGCCTATCAGATTTTAGCACACTATACAGCCAAAAATAAAATAATAAACTCATATGAAAAAAAATGCATAACAATTAATTAAGTAATTTAAGCAAATCTCATTCAGCTTTGTAACTCCATGCTTCAATATGTACAGCTTTTGGCCTGAAAGTCATTAACCTCAGCATAGAGAGTCACCAAAAGAAGCAAAATTATCTGTATTTTTGCTTTTAAAAATAAATACAGACAGGAAACACAATGTTGTCCGTCTGTATCTATCTGTAAAATTCTGTGAGAAAGTAAAACAGGGAGCCCCCTTTTTGGTTCAATCGAATGTCACAATTAGTATTCCAAATTGAACAGCGCCTCCCACTGGATTTTGAAGAAAAAAAACAAATCATTTAACTCCAGATAATATAACACGTCACTATCAGAGCCAAGCTAGTTCTCACTCCCATTCTTATTACCATTATTTCCCCAAAATACAGAGCCCTGTTGATCTCCTTTCATTTAATTTTGTCTCACTATTGACCGAAAATATTTACACTTCGCTTCTTTGCGACGCTGTATAGGCTCTTAATTGCCCCCTTCTGGTATTCATCGGAACTCTCACTAATGGCAAGAATTTAAATCCATTGGTAATCTCTGCAAGTTTTTCAAAACAACTTTGCACATTGGCTTAACGAGTAGCCAGTTTTTTCTCACTTCTCCTTATAGGCTGAATTTATTCATAACATCGGGTTACCAGTGCAGTTTCTTTCACGGTCATTAAATTATTATCGATAAAACAAAGTCAGATAAACAATTCAAAAAATTCCCTGATATGATGTTTCTGTTCTACAAGCCTTCGTTATCACGACGGTTTATTAAGCTGTATGCAAATTTACACATAGTATAATGTCCACAGTTTAAGAAACGGTTTGGCAAATGAGTGGGCCAAGTTTTAGAATTTTCAATAAGCGATGGTACAGAATAACTCAGTTAAGATACCACCAAAATGTGGTGCTTTTTTTAGGTCTCGCCTAGCGTTGCAGTGCGCATGCGATGCTCGCTCTGCGAGAGCTATTGTGATCAGGAGATTTCAGAAGGGAACTTGAAGCCCCGCCTATCATTTTCATTGGGGCGCGTCAGCGTTTATGCTTAAAGCTGGCTTTCCATTGAAAAGAATGCTTCTTGGTTACCGCCCTGTCTCCCTTTTGGACAGCCCATCCGGACTGGGTTGTCTGCTTCACGGCTGTAGTGAAGCAATTTCTTATCTTTGGGGGCGTGTAGTGGTGGATCATGTTTCCTTTTATTACTTAATGCCAGGCAGGCATGGAGCTTAGAGGAGCAGGGGGTCACAGGGAGTACAGGGGATCCTGGCATACTCTGGGTGCTTTTCCGCTTACGCCAAAACTGGTCTCTGTTATATGAAGACCATAGCTCAGTGCCTACACATCTGAAGTACTCCCAGCACATTCCCCTACCTAAATGTAAAACATATACAAAGCACACCTCCATAGCTGATGAAAGTGTAAATCGTGACAGAAGTCAATACCCTAGTTTCCAGCACATGCTAGTGCCTCTTGTTGCCGGCTCATCAAGGCGCACCGCAGTAAGTGCTTTCCTCTGGTAATCACAGCACACCGTGGCTTCGCCAGTTATGCACAAGTACCCGCAACACCCCTGATCAGTAGCAGTACTTCTGGGGTTCTTACCTCTGAGTCCTCTTTAAACCGTAGCAGGGGTGGAAACTCAAGCTTCATATTCTCCATGTCCCCGAGCCTGGCTTGTGTGCAAGGTGGAAGAAAGGCTTCTGGGTTCGGCAGAGCAGTTATTTCCGTACTACAGGTGACGATTCCTTGAAAATCCAGCGCAAGAGCAGCTAGCAATTCTAATTCAGCCACCATGCTGCTCCTATACAACAGGCAGGCACGTGGGCCACCATCATCGCCACAGACACAGGAGGGTGGATCTAGCGGGCAGCTCATCGCTGAGGCTGAGCTGGGCAGCAGCGGTGCTCACGTAATCTTCAATCTAGCTGCAGTCCCGGCCTCCCTGTCCAAGTCTTGTGTGAAACCGCAAAGCTCCAGCTCCTGTGAACGGCAAGTCGTAGCTTCACTCAAGCTTTTGGTTCCTTGTACCGCACCATGGGCTGTTAAGGACTTCCCGTCCAGTGTTTCATGCCTGGGATTGCCCATGTGGAGCTGTGTTGCATATTGGTACCTGGAAGCACAGCCGGGTGCGAGCTGTGGACTAGACAGGGTTTCACCCCCCACCCCATGTGCTAATGTTCCTATACTTAATATTGCCCTTACTCAGAGGAAGGGGAAAGAACTTATTTTTTAGCAGAGTCCATTAGGACTGACTGTTCTATTTATAACATTTGGGAAAAAGGTTTTGTAAAACGGCTGTTCGGACAACCCACATGCTGTCCGCAAGAATTTTTAAATTACATTTATATAGGGCTTAGTACCCCTGAGGAGGCGTTGAAGCGCTTTACGCAGTAGCACACTACCCCGAACTGAAAGTTAGTGGCCAGTCCATTAGTTATCATGGTTAGTTTTTCAGGCTCATTCCATGCATTCACGGCATTGTTTTTGGTGCATTATTAACACAAATTCGATCATTAGAGCAGTCTATGTGAGAAGCAATTGCTTGCTGGAATTAATAAGATCATTATGATTTCCAAAAGAGCTTAAGCTCCATAGTCATGAGATTTACAATAACTTGTATACAGGAAAGGCAGGCAGAGGGGAAACAGTGGTGCACTTACAAAGAAGCATTAGCAATGCAATAGGCCTCGTATTTGCGAGAGTTTAAACTATTGGCATTGTAAATGACAATGCCTTTCATTTATGTTTAAAAATCAACACATAAATAAAAGGACTTGTCATTTACAATGCCAATAGCTCAAACTCTCGTAAATGCGAGACCTATTGCATTGCAAATGCTTGTTTAAAGTGTAGTTAGGCGAAAAGGGTGCCTCTAACTTGAGGTCCTGCATTAACAAGTGGCAATGTTTCAATAATTGTAAAGCAGGGGAAGCTCCTCTGTTGGAGCGGAGGAGCGCCAACCCGCTAAATTACCCCCAAAGCCTCAGAGATTAAAATAAAATGGGTAATTCATTACCATTTTATTTTTCATCTACAGTCCCGAAAAGAGTATCAGGATGGGGCGGGCCTGCTGAGTGACATCAGCAGGGAGGAGGGTGGGTTGTCAATGCACTGTTTAAAGAGCACATGTCTTTTTGGCCATCAGTCTTTCGATGGCCAGCCACATATGCGGACTTTAAACATCTCTAACCCTGCTGTCTTAAGACAACTGGGTTTAGGCAGGTTTATCACAAGTGTGGATTGCACCACCAATTCCAAGAGTAATTACGTCCATCCATTGTTTGTATAACAACATTTTCTTATTTTCCAACAAAAAACAGCCAACGTGTTTCATCCAGCTTCCGTGGACTTCCTCAGGGCTTAGTATCTAAGTGTGGTCTTTTATGGTTATTGGTCTTTGCAAAAAGCAGTTGAGGACGCCATATTCCACGTCCTCAACACCGGAGAGCCGAGGAAGTGGAATATGGCGACCTGAACTGCTGCTCAGAGTGGCAGAGGAGCAGAGCAATATTGGACTGATAGTGGAACCAGCAGGAAACAGTTCTAACAAAGGACACATACCTTACCTGAGGCCCCCTTTTTTTCTGCAAAGACCAACAACCATAGAAGACCACACTTAGATACTAAGCCCTGAGGAAGTCCTCGGAAGCTGGACAAAATGCGTTGGCTGTTTGGCTGTTTTTTGTTGGAAAAGAAGAATAAAGAAAATGTTGTGATACAAACAATGAATGGACATAATTACTCTTGGAATTGGTGGTGCAAACGACACTTGTGATAAACTTAACTATGGTCTTGGTACTCTGAATTGGTATGACGGAGGTATCAGCCTCCCGGACATCAAAAATATTATCAGTCAGCACATTTAGCCGCCATTAACCATGGAACATATGGAGGCATTGGCGATCCAGGGTACGCTATGGATAGATGGCTCCTCCCTGGGGAGATTATGGCAGTGCACTCTATTCTAAACCTGGTAGATATTGTTTACCCGGACCAACCGCTCATATAGTTCAGATTTGGCATATAGTAAATACATGTTTATGGTGGAACAGTAGAGTTACACTGGCAACCCCCTTGTGGAATTCCCAAAAACTCGGGAACTTGTGGCAAACTAAAGGTTTCGATAAATGGGACATAATTGGTATTTCCCAAATCAAAGACCTTTGGGTCCGGGATGAGGTCATCCCATTCATCTCCCTTCATAAGCAATATAGCCTTGCAGACATGGAACGCTATAGATAACTCCAAGTCTGACATGCCCTCCGAACCCACCTTACTAAAATCTCCGCCCTGCCACCTTCTTCTCCCTTAGAAGATAGAATACTTGACGGCCATTTGCCCAAAAAAGCCATTTCACTGATCTATAAGAAGCTAATTAACAACATGGAGGACCGCTCCAAGCATTCAAGGACAAATGGGAAAGGGATGGCCTTGAGTTGGATGAGGAAGATTGGCAAGAGGCGGTTTCCTCCCCGAAGTAGGTGGCGATCCAAGCACGATTGCGATTGGTGCAACTTAAAATTCTCTATAGGGTATATGTAACTGGTCCCAGGTTGGCAAAAATGGGTAGACCCATACACGGAGAGTGTAGACGCCGATGTGGGAGAGAAGGTACCTTTATCCACATTCTGTGGGAATGTGATCACATACAAGTTTACTGGACCGCCATACACTGTACACTAGGGGCCCGATGTAGGTAATCCCAGATTACCGATTCTTAAATACCGAATCATACCGATTCGGTATTTAAGAACTGGCAATCGGGATGTGGGTATTTTTACCGAATTCAATACAGAATCGGTAAATTTCGGTATTTACCGATTCGGTAATTACCGAATCGGTATTTGCCATTGATTCCTATGGGCCTTGAAGCCCATAGGAATCAATGGCAAATACTGATTTGGTAATTACCAAATCGGTAAAATACCGAATTGCCAAGGGGGGCAGAGTGTCACTTTGACACCCTGTTGCACCCCTGTTTCTGGCTTGTGTGCCATGTGACACACATACATGCCCTTAGGGCATGTATGTGTGCCACATGGCACAGGTGTACATGCACAGATGTGCATGTACACAGAAATTCTTAATTTACCACCCAATAGTATTGGGTGGTAAATTAGGAATTCCTAAGGGCCTGTGGCACTGCAAACTGTGCCACCTACATATGGATTTACAGAATCAGTATATTTACCGATTCTGAAAAATACCGAAGCGGTAAATTTAACGAATCTGTAAATATACCGATTCTGTAAATTCCGAGCCACCTACATGTCAAAAGCCAAATACCAGTCGGTAACGGCCGAAATCGCCAGTTACCGACCGGTATTGGGCGACCTACATCGGGCCCTAGGTGAGGTCCTTGCGCTTGATCTGCGTCCTGAGGTGCGAAGATGCTTTTTTTTTTTTTTTACATTCAAAAGTGACAGCGGCCGGTATGAGCCGCAAAGCTCCGGTGGCTTACCCGGCTTCAATATCGTTATCAGCAGGGCTTCACTCATGGTGGGGGACAACAACCCATCTGCACAAATCTCATCAAAGAGAGAAATTAGGTGGGGCATAAGTTTGTCCAGAAATGCCTTGTAAAATCCTACAGTAAGACCGTCGGCACCAGGGGCGCTACCCGTTCTCATCCCTCCCAGTGCTTCCCGTATCTCATCCTCCTGCACCGGCGCCGCCAGGAACTCCCTCATTGAGTCCGGCAGGAAGGGCATCCTTATATAGCTAAGGTAGTCCTCTATCTCCTCTTCCATGTGAGAGGATTTGGACCGATAAAGGTCAGAGTAATAATTTTTAAGGGATGCAATAATCTCTGTTTCGTCCGTAAGGGAACGCCCTGTTGGTGAAGTCAACTCATCTATTACCAAAGGTTTCCGCTCCTGCCTCATGATGCGGGCTAGCACTGAACTAGGCCTATCCCCTTCCCCATACACCCTCGCCGTGGCGTACTTTCCCATGTGCTGAACCTCCCGATCAGCCTCCTCATGGAATTCAGCCAGCAGTGACTTTAGACGTTCCGCGGAGTCAGAGGCGGGGCAGGCGCTGTGTCTCTCCTCCAACTCTCTCAGGTGGGATTCGAGAGTCCGCAACCGCTGTCTGATGGCCTTGAGTGTACTGGAATGCTTGGCCATGGCCATTCCCCTAATGTAAGCCTTAAATGCGTCCCACAGTGTTAGGAAGCTGTCCACAGAGCCCAGGTTCGTTTCGAAAAAAGAGTCAATGTCTTCAGCAAGGTCACCCCTGAACGCCTCATCGAGGAGCGCGAAGGGAGGGAACCTCCAAGTAAAAGGGGGAATTCTTTTCGTCGGGACAACCAGCCGCAGCAGCAAGGGGGAATGATCCGAGAGCGTACGGGGCAGCACCTCGCAACCGCGGACACCCGCGATCAACTGTTGTGAGGCAAGGAAGTGATCAATGCGTGTATATATGTCATGATAGGCAGAGTAGTGCGTGAATCCTCCCCGAGAGGGGTGCCTTGTGCGCCAGACATCTACCAAGTCTAGTTTCAGCATTTCCGCCTGCATGCGGAGGGCCGCAGCCGCCGGGCGGCGCGTCGGCCCCCTGGACCTGTCCTTATCAGGGTCATAAACAAAGTTAAAGTCTCCCCCCCATAACATCCTGGAAGCCTCATAGGGTCGACAACGTGTTGCTAACCCCGCGTAAAACTCGGGGTGGTCATAGTTGGGCCCATAAACATTAACCACCACAAGGTCCAACCCTTTGCCTAAGCATCGCGCAATCAGGAAGCGCCCCTCGGGATCCGCCTCAATTAAGGACAGCCGCAGTTGCGAGCGAGGATTGGCCCATATGAGCACACCCCTCGAGTGTGTGGTGAATCCCGCTGCGAGACAACAACCCCTGAGGCCTGAAGTATCAAGCATCTTGCTCTTGGGAGGGAGGTGCGTCTCCTGTATGAGTGCAAGATCAACTTGGTGTCTCTGTAAGTAGTTCAATACTTTTCTAAGCTTGCGGTGATCATTCAGACCCCTTACATTCCAAGTTAATGCATTCAATGAATCAGGCCCATCAACAGTCATTCTGCTGCCTACATCAGCCATCGTCGTTGAGAGAGCAGTATAGCAGCCAACAGCATTCCCCTTTTGCAATTAGATATTGTCCATATACACAATAGTAGAGCAACAGTTCCTGTAAAAAAAAAACAGTCAGCTGGCAGCTTGCATGGCAAATCCCCTAGAACTCCCCAATTGAAACCATCACTCCCCAAAACCTGAGCCACCCCCCGCCCACTGCAGACCTCCCCCAACCTGGCCTGACAGGGTCCTATCCCACCCTCAAAATACATACCCTCCCAGAACACACCCTTAACTTCCCTTGTGACCGCAACCGCGGTCTAGAGTGCCATAAGCGCTAGGGCAGAGGTTGTCAAGTATGCAAGTACAATTACAAAGAGCAGCGAATTCCTGCACTTGTCCCGCGCCCCAGCCTCACAACAGTGTTGCCGATTGTGCCCATGAGCTTATCGCATATATACCCCGGGGAGCAAGACACATCACGCAGGGGGCTCTGCAGCATCAGCAAGTCTGGGCGTGCCATTATGTAGAAGCGTGAAAACATTATACCCTCCCTAAGCACATATCCTCAACCACTCTGCAAACAGAACAATCATAATGGAAAGGTCTCACCCATTGTCCAGTTTCTTGCCGAATCCAGCGCCTTCAGGAGACCCATTGGATTATTCCCCCCCACCGCTGTCCTCTTTACTCTGATGCGTCCACGCATCAGTCCCATCACGTCTTCCCTGCCTCACTCCACCAGACCACCTCCAAGGGAAGGCCGGGATCCCTGTGCTGAATATACAGTCGCCAGATCCCTATTCCTGTTCATCCAAATGGCCATTATTGCCTTGTTCGGCCTCCTGGCCCCTAGGGCTGCTTCTCTGTTCTTTCGACCAAGCCTTTAGCGACTTTTGGAGATCCTTAGGGTCTGTAAAGAAGTGTGAGTGCCCCTGGCGATTGACTCTGAGTTTGGCCGGATATAACATAGCGTAGTCCAGACCCAGGTCTCGAAGCTGCTGCTTGTAGGGAGCAAAGCGTCGCCGCTCCTCCTGAACTTTAGCCGTGAAATCGGGGTAAAGCGAAACATCCATACCCTCGAACTGCAGCTTGCCTTTGTCTCTCGCCAGCCGCAGCGCTGTGTCTCTGTCTCTATAGTTGAGCAGTTTCGCAATGATGGGTCTAGGGGGAGCGCCTGGGCGCGGTCTTGGGCCCAATGAACGGTGCGCTCTCTCCACTATGAACATGTGCGAGAAGACACCTTCCCCCAGAAGGACAGTCAGTAATTTCTCTACGAACAGCTCCATTTTCCCCGTCTGAGTCGTTTCCGCAATTCCTGTGATTCTTATGTTGGAGCGTCTCGAGCGCGCTTCCAAATCCTCCGACTTGTCTTGAATCACCTGGAGAATTCTGTTGAGCTGCGTGCGATCCTTGTCCAGCTCCGTCTGCGCCTCCTCCACTTCAGTCAGCCGTCTCTCCGACATGTCTAGGCGCTCTGCGTGTTTATCCACTCTCTCAGACATGCGGTCCATGCGATAGGTTAGTGCGTCGATTTTGGAGCCGATGGATGCCATGCTGTCTTGTAGGCCTTTTTCCATTGTGACTAGCAGGTCTTTAATGTCAGAGTACGCCGAACCCTCCAATCCCCTGGACTGCTGCGACGGTTCCGGAGTCTGCGGGTCCTGCGCCCTGGATTTCCGCTGGTCGAACGTTAATTTTGACTGGGTTTTGTCGCCCTTTCCCATCGTGGCGACTCGCAGAGTAAAAGTCCAGTCCAAAATAGTGCGTGCACCCTGGCCTCCTGTATCCAGATGCTCACAGCCGGCAGGGCGGGCCGGGGAGAAAGACAGCGCAAGGCGACCGCCTGCACCCGGCAGCACTCACGTCCTCCACTTATACAACAGGTGTATTAGGCTTTAAATTACAGCGCAGGGCGATGAGCAGCGATCCCAAGTATCTGGAGTTGTCTCTGTGAATATCCCCCAGGGGTACTGCTGGGGTACTCGGCTCTCACCCCTTTGTGTGAACCTCCCTCAAGTCCCCCTTCGCTGGGATCCCTAAGTCTCTGTGCTTTTCTCCGCCCCAGTTAGCAGCTGCACACCTCACAGGCGTAGACGCACCCTCGCTGTCGGCCCCGTTGGCCTCCCGCTGTCACGTGTGCACAGTTCCGATTATGGGCCTCGCTCCCCGTCTTATTGGGCCCTGCCAGCTGCTCTGTGATAGACGTAGGTATCTGGGGTTCCCACCAGCCGTGCCCACCAGGCTTCGCCGGCCGTCCACCTGGCCCCGGGTAATGTCCACAATATTGGTTCAGTCAGTCCTGGCTTCCCAGGGCTGGGACAAGGCAGCCACTCCTCGTGGGCAAACACCACCGGGATTGTGTGTTCCTACCTGGCTCTGCACCAGAAACCCTCGTTCGGCACTCCCTGTCCCGTCCTCCCCGCCGGCGTGGGGGCACCTGCAGAGCCAACTCCCGGCTCCGCCGCGATTGCTCTGCTGTTTCCTCTCCTCGCGTTTCTCTGCGTAGTAGGCCTGTCCGGGCCCACTCTCGTGTCTTCTCGGGATGTCCACTGAGTGCCGGGCTTGAGAGCCTGGGGTCCCCTGAGGAGATGTGCGCCTTACCACCGGAGCTACCGCAGGGTTGAATGGCGTTGTCTCGGGGCTCGGCCACAGAGGCTTCAATTTCTCCGTCCGCCGACTCGGCCCCAGGGGCGGACCTCCTGCAACTGGCCGCACGTACAGCTACGCACAGCGGGCTGGTCTCCAGATAAATCCGGGGCTGTGGGCCCGGTCCGCCGGGAGTCGCCGCGCCTCCCGAAAACGATGTTATCACCGGCAAATGAGGGACACCGGCGGCAGCAAATGGTCCGGACAGCCCACCGGGAACAGTCTCACCCGATCAGGATGTCGGGCACCTCAACATCAGGATAAAAGAAGGATTTTGTTGAGGCTTAAGCGCAGAGCTCAAGGCTAGCACGTCTCACATCGGCGCTTGCCAAGCTCCGCCCCCAGGTGCGAAGATGCTTATTAAACATTTGGGAACCAACAGACCTCACCTCATACATGAATCAGTGGGCAACATTAGCGGTAATGATCGCAAAAAGAAAGAACTGGGGAGCACAGCAGCCACCTAAGATAGAAAAATAGAGGGAAGATTTAGATTGGTGTATGTTCCGAGAAAAGTCAGTCGACATAGCCAGAGGATGTCCCGGGAAATGGAACAGGGTCTGGGGATCATGGAATGCATACAGGGGAGACATTTGCACCCCGCCGACGCCATTAAATGATGACAACCAACTCATACCCCCTTTAATGTTTTGTATTTTTCACTGTGTATTCAACCTTTGTAATCATGTACAACTGTTTGATTTATATACTGTCTCCCAAATATGATGTAATCTGCGTAAGATGTCGATATTGTATAATAATAAAAAGAAGTATAAAAAAAAACAATGGTCTTGGTGACTGCTCTCTGGAAACAGCAGGAGCACTGGAGGTGCACACCGTATAAACTAAATACTCACAATACTGGACTCTTTGTGGGGGATTGTTGTTTTGGGGGACGTGCGTCACATGCACACTGTTGTGTATATGTTTTGGCTTGCTGTTTCATTTTGGGACTGGTTTACAGCAAGTGCAGGCCTCCGTAGCTTGTAGTGCACTCACTCAAATCAGGGCTCTGCTCTCATGCTGCATAAGAGCAGTGCCAGGATTGATCAAGGGAGTTTCCGGGTGGCTGGGCTGCAATAGAAGAAAGGAGACCTCCAGTGCGGAGGACGCCGTGTTAGCCTTCAGTAAAGAGTTTTTTTTAAATATTATCATTGTGCAGGCGTGCCCCTCCTCATAGATGCCAGCCACCACTGTGTAATTCTATTTATATTGTGCTTACTATCCGTGTTGAGGTGTCAAAGTGATTTTCGCCTTGTAGCACGCTACTCCTAAACCCAAAAAGGATTAGTGGTGAATTAGTATAGCGAAATAGGAGTTAATTTGAGCAAAGGACATGTGAGTCTGTTAGTTGCATTGAAAAAGATAATGGATGGATACAAGAGGGAAGAGTCTAGAAAGTGTTTATTGGGAGATCATAGTAGTAGGAGGAGGTTTTGGATGAATGAACGAAATACTAAGGAGGGTAGAGTCTCTAGAAATGGATTAGAGACATCATAGTACCAAAAGAGTTTTCAGTCGAGTATAAGGGGGAATACACGAGGGAAGAGTCTAGAAATGTTATTTTGGAGATCATAGTAGTAGAATGAGGTTTGAGAGGTTTGAGATGAGTCAGAGAGTGATGGTAGACATATTGAGAGAGGTATAGGGTGAAACATAGGGTAGTGTATTTGAGCGATTCAAAATCTTTTTATTTTATTTTACAGTAGGAGTGAACTAATAAATATATAGAAACGTAAGTACATGGAGGGTATACATATATGTGTTGTTGCACTTTCCACTACTTCATTTGTACTTTAACTTTTTTTAAATAAAATATTTTTTAATATTTCAATAGTGATGCCAGCTAAGGGGGTTCAAGTGAGTATTCTTCCTGAGTTAACATCGATTAGAAATTATTGTTCACTGTAGAAATGTGTGTGTGCCTTTTGTAATGCAGCTTTGCCTTACTTGTTTGTGAGTTTTGGAATTTCGAATCTTGGTGGATTTATTCCATTCCATTCTTGTCTGATTCATAGAGCCCATGGCTGCACCAATGGGCTTTCCCAGCGCTACATAAGCAGCAGATGGCAAGCAGAAGAACTGTGATATCTAGTTTTTATATAGCTTTCTGAACTTCGCAAATGAGACACAGACACACACATGCCTTCTTAAGCCCCACTCCATAGAGTGGGGCTTAAGAAGGCAAAAGACCTCCCTCCTTGCCTATCACAGCAAGATTCACACTGCCTTATCAAAGAGCATGATTAGGGACATATAGACGAACCACTGAGTTTAAATAAGTAGGAAGCAACTGCGCGCAATGGGTTTCTAATCTGCCAGTGGTGAACAGAATATGGCATAATTATTCAGGAGGCTGTAATACTTCCAATTACATTCTTTCTGCCCAAAAAAAGGTTTAAACTTCCACACTGGTGGCTTCAGAGGCACAGGTTCTCAAAATTATCATCCTGTATACTCTTTATTCTGAAATCCTGTCATCATTCTACTCTAAAATTGAAAGCCTTCTTTATTGTTGTATTTACATCTAGGTCGTGAGTGTTCTCTAAGTAGATACTTCTTTTCAAAGATAACAAGAATTGCCTTCAAAATTTAATTTACTAAGGTTTGTTTTCTACAAATCATAGCCTGAATATTAGTATTCACTACACTCAATTCCAGATCAAGAAAAACTATCCCAGTTTGACTTATATTCACTGTACACTAATGTTATAGTAGGCCTGGCACAACTATGATTACGCCGGATTAATCTGAGTAATTTTGGTAATTCCACATTACTCTTTGATGTGGAATTACAGATAATAATGAAATTACTCCTGCTCACATAATTAAGAGTAATTGTCGGGGCGGGGTCTGACAGCAACAGCACATTTAGCAAGCTGGAGGGACTGCTCGCCATTTGTGCTCTGTTGCATTTAGCACTACTTCTTAATGCAAAATGCATCCTTGTGTCCATTTTGAAAGTAAGTGGGCATTTTTTGCTCTCAGAAATAGCGCTAAGCGCAAAATTACTCTTCTTGCATAATTCAATCATAATCTCACAGAATTCCTAGGTGATTCTGCGTGATTACACTACACGGAATTATGCGAGTGATGCCCACCCCTAGTTTAGAGTTGATCTTCTTGGCTAATTCCAAGAATAACGTATCACTACCATTCCAAATTAAAATGTCCTCTACAGATGTCATCTATGTATTGTTCAAAAATCAAGAAAGACTAGCTAGGTTTATACAGGTAAGACTCAATGGAGTACGTATGTCAAGGAAAACCAGTAGGTTTTATTAGAAAGCCCTCACCCACCAACCTAGTTGGTGGCATGCTTCATCATCGGGCCCACCACAGTGGCACCTAACGTGCCCCGGGTGTGCTTCGACGCCAGATTACTGCGGAGCTGGTATAATTACTGAGTGTGCAATGTGGTGAGTATGAAGGTGAAGATTAAAAAGCCATACAAAAGTCCCAGCACCCGAGGGTAAAAACTATTTTAATGAAACTGGGTATCTGTTGGCACGTTAAAAAGGCAAACGGACACGGTGGAGTATGGATTATGACCTCCAGTGTCCTGTGTGGTCTACATGTTTCAGCCTGGCCTTTCTTAATTTGAAACAGGCTTTCCTCAGGACCAAGTGAGTATGTGTGGGGTTATAAAAATAATTTACAGTGAGTGTTTTTAGGATTTTATGTGTAGCACGCACTAAGGTGCTATATGGGTGAGAAGGGGATTCCCTCTCGCTTTGCTACATATAACATAAAGGGGGAGACATACAGACGTACAGGGTAGAGTCATATTAGCATATTATTGCAAAAACAGTCGTCATTCCACCGTCTTGTAAGGTGAGTGAGCGAACTATACATGGCTAAAGTGTGGTCTTGGCAGTGGCAAGACTCATGTGATGGTTATCTAGAAGCCGGTTGTAGTGGTGAGCTAGAAAACGAAAATGCCAATGTGAGGTTCAGGTAAGTGAAAGAAAATCAATTATTGTCCTCACACAGCATTTAGCTGTTCAAAGCCTCCTTGGGTCGCCTGGCAGAGAAAAAGACCCTAAAAGAAGGTAGTATTGGTTTTATAAAATTATCCGACCTGTAAGGGAAGACCTCAACACCTTACCCCCACAGTTGCTGTAGCGCGCAGCCTCAATTACTCCCGAAACTGTCGATCTGGTTCCTCCTTGGACCTGTAATCCTTCTGCGGCACCCGGTTGTGAAAGGAGGGCTAGCCGAGCATGTTTATTTAAAGCTTCCGTAATTGTCTGCACCTGGGTCGGGGTAGAAACAGAGGGAGGGGTGCTGCGCTGAAAGCGCCATGTCATGCGCGCTCTGCGCATGCGTGCCGTGAGTAGTAGTCCCTATTCAGCGCGTGAGCCTTTGGTTTGTGCTACTCCGCGCATGCGCGGGTAGGTAAAGGCTGTGTGAAGCTACCGCGCATGCGTAGAAGAGTGTACTAGCGCTCATGGTTGCGCTAGTATGCATTATTACTCGTGGGGAGAGCAGAAGGTGTCAAAGATGATAAATATGGACACAAAATGAGAGGAATTGGAATTAAAATATGAAATTTTAAGATTTAGATTAAGGTCGATCAATGTGAGAAAGATTGGTCTATGCACAGTATAGTGAAGAAAAGGAAGCATCATACATTAAGTGTTAAGCGAATTCCATGGTATGGAGTCGTTTAGCCCCTCAGTGTGAGTGGATAGGCGGTGAATCCAACGTTGTTCTTTTTGGAGGAGAAATCTTTCATTGTTTTCAGTTATGGGGAATTGTTCAATCACAGTCCAAGTGAAGTCATTTGGAGTGTGATTGTGGGACAGGAAGTGGTCAGTAAGTCTGCTCCGGGGACAATAGTTCGGTCTCCAGCAATTCCAGCACCGGATCCAATCAATCCAGAGGGAGAGGGCGACGAGGCCAACACTGGCAGCAACCCTGGCAGGGTCCACCACAGAACCACAATTTTGGGCCACCACAATTTGGACCAATACCACCCCCTTTCTATGGTTTCCCTCCAATGTACACACCAGGGCAGATGCCATACTTTCAAGGGAATCAAAATCAAAGATATCCTTTTTTATCACAGGGCCGCAGGAATCGCGGAAAAAGAAGAAATGCACCACAGGTCCACTGGACACCAGAAGCGGAACCAGTGAGCTCGAACACGAGGAACAAAACCAAGGAACAGGCGGGACCGAGCAAATAGCAACAGCAGTGAGAACCAAAGACCAGCTGGTGTTCAACATTTCAAGCACAGAATTGACAGAAGAAGAAATAGCAGTCCTGAACAAGGGCCTATCTTTCGTCCCTACAGCCAAACTGGACCACTTCAAATTACACATGGAACTGGCGGAGTTCTTTAGAAAACTAAAATTAAAAGCCTTCTTTGAAAAGAAAACAGAGTCCAACGACCCCCAAGAGGAAGTCCCCAATGAGACAGGCCTCAGACTAAAATCCACGTTCATTCCTCCACCCGCCAGTATACCTGTCGAGATTGCTGCCTTTGAACAGGCAGTCTACACTGAGGTGGAGAACATACAGGAGAAAAACACCTTTAACAATCTGTCCCATCGGGAACGTGAAACAATAAGACGCCTGCAGGCTAACCCTGCCCTTGTCATAAAACCCGCCGACAAGGGGGGAGGTATCGTGCTCATGGACAAAACAGATTATGACACGGAATGTCGCAGACTCCTCAGCGACACCAGGAATTACAGACCACTCAGGAAGGACCCCACCGAGGAACTAAGCAAGAGGATACAGATCTTGGTAAAAAAATGCCCGGGACGCAGAGCACATCTCTAAACAGGAGGCCGACTACCTGTGCAGCAAAAATGCCAAAATCCCATATTTCTACACTCTCCCGAAGATACACAAAGGAGTAACCCCACCACCGGGAAGACCAATTGTGTCTGGGAATCAATCACTCTTAGAGCCCCTGTCACGCTTTTGCGATTTCTTCCTGAATCCATTGGTAAAACTCACACCATCATACATCAAGGACACGAAACATCTTCTCAATGTAATCAAAGAAACCAACTACAACCCGGAAACCCAACTCCTTGTCGGATTAGACATTGAGAGCCTATACACTAGCTTACCACAGGACGCTACACTGGAAGTACTGGAGGAAGTCTTAATGGGAACTGTTTGGAACCATCACACTCCACGCAGCTTTATAATGGAATGTGCCACTCTGGCATTAAAAGACAACTATTTCGAGTACGAGGGCAAGCTGTACCTACAGACTAATGGGACAAGCATGGGGAGCGTTTTCGCTCCCAGCATAGCTGGTCTTTATGTAGCCCATTTTGAAAAAACTCACATACAATCTGTGAACAATCCCTACAAGCTAACATCAGTATGTGGCGTCGATATATCGACGACATCCTGGTTATCTGGGAAGGAAATCAGGAATCCCTGGATCAATTCCTCATCTGGCTCAATACCTGTGACAACTACCTGAGGTTTACCTGTACGAGCAGTGCCTCTGAATTGGCCTTCCTGGACCTCAACATCAAGGCAGACATGGATGGCCTGACAACTACGACCTACCACAAACCCACATCAAGGAACTCACTTTTGAGGTTTGACAGCTTCCACCCTAGACCTCTACGGGAAAATCTCCCTTACGGTCAGTTTTTACGACTAAGACGCAACTGCAGCCGGATTCAGGACTACAAACAACAATCAGCCTGTTTGATCCATAAATTGGAAGACAGGGGATACCCCACCAGGATCCTAAACACCACCTGCAAGAGGGCGCGAAACCAAAATAGAGAGGCACTTCTTGAGGTAACAACAAGGCCTCCTGAGGAATCCACTCTGACATGCGTCACCACTTACAATACCGTGTCAAATCAGGTTTCCAACATAATCAACAGGAACTGGAAGATTATTAACTCAGGCAACCGAAACTGGGACAAACCTAGATTCGCATATAAAAGGGCGAAGAATCTAAAAGACTCCCTAGTACACACCAGACCCAGACCGAACCATGCCACTAACGACAACACTGTCCTCAATGCTTGGGGCTTACCAAAACTTACGGGACACCAACCGTGCAATAAGTGTAGTGTATGCCACCTTACATCCCCCTCAAAAACCCTGGACCTAGAACCAGGCAAGGTATGGACACAACGCCAGTTCACCAACTGTAATTCTTCTAACCTGGTGTACCTTATGACATGCAGATGTGGCCTACGGTATGTAGGTATGACTACCCGAAAGGTACGGACAAGAATGACGGAACATCGCAGCACCATCCTATGTGGCAAAAATATAAGCAGACTTACTGACCACTTCCTGTCCCACAATCACACTCCAAATGACTTCACTTGGACTGTGATTGAACAATTCCCCATAACTGAAAACAATGAAAGATTTCTCCTCCAAAAAGAACAACGTTGGATTCACCGCCTATCCACTCACACTGAGGGGCTAAACGACTCCATACCATGGAATTCGCTTAACACTTAATGTATGATGCTTCCTTTTCTTCACTATACTGTGCATAGACCAATCTTTCTCACATTGATCGACCTTAATCTAAATCTTAAAATTTCATATTTTAATTCCAATTCCTCTCATTTTGTGTCCATATTTATCATCTTTGACACCTTCTGCTCTCCCCACGAGTAATAATGCATACTAGCGCAACCATGAGCGCTAGTACACTCTTCTACGCATGCGCGGTAGCTTCACACAGCCTTTACCTACCCGCGCATGCGCGGAGTAGCACAAACCAAAGGCTCACGCGCTGAATAGGGACTACTACTCACGGCACGCATGCGCAGAGCGCGCATGACATGGCGCTTTCAGCGCAGCACCCCTCCCTCTGTTTCTACCCCGACCCAGGTGCAGACAATTACGGAAGCTTTAAATAAACATGCTCGGCTAGCCCTCCTTTCACAACCGGGTGCCGCAGAAGGATTACAGGTCCAAGGAGGAACCAGATCGACAGTTTCGGGAGTAATTGAGGCTGCGCGCTACAGCAACTGTGGGGGTAAGGTGTTGAGGTCTTCCCTTACAGGTCGGATAATTTTATAAAACCAATACTACCTTCTTTTAGGGTCTTTTTCTCTGCCAGGCGACCCAAGGAGGCTTTGAACAGCTAAATGCTGTGTGAGGACAATAATTGATTTTCTTTCACTTACCTGAACCTCACATTGGCATTTTCGTTTTCTAGCTCACCACTACAACCGGCTTCTAGATAACCATCACATGAGTCTTGCCACTGCCAAGACCACACTTTAGCCATGTATAGTTCGCTCACTCACCTTACAAGACGGTGGAATGACGACTGTTTTTGCAATAATATGCTAATATGACTCTACCCTGTACGTCTGTATGTCTCCCCCTTTATGTTATATGTAGCAAAGCGAGAGGGAATCCCCTTCTCACCCATATAGCACCTTAGTGCGTGCTACACATAAAATCCTAAAAACACTCACTGTAAATTATTTTTATAACCCCACACATACTCACTTGGTCCTGAGGAAAGCCTGTTTCAAATTAAGAAAGGCCAGGCTGAAACATGTAGACCACACAGGACACTGGAGGTCATAATCCATACTCCACCGTGTCCGTTTGCCTTTTTAACGTGCCATCAGATACCCAGTTTCATTAAAATAGTTTTTACCCTCGGGTGCTGGGACTTTTGTATGGCTTTTTAATCTTCACCTTCATACTCACCACATTGCACACTCAGTAATTATACCAGCTCCGCAGTAATCTGGCGTCGAAGCACACCCGGGGCACGTTAGGTGCCACTGTGGTGGGCCCGATGATGAAGCATGCCACCAACTAGGTTGGTGGGTGAGGGCTTTCTAATAAAACCTACTGGTTTTCCTTGACATACGTACTCCATTGAGTCTTACCTGTATAAACCTAGCTAGTCTTTCTTGATTTTTGATATATAAAAGCGGGGATTCAGACTAGCTTACCTAGTCCTCCCTCTCTCCTTTGATTTAGTGATATTTAGGCAGCGCACAGCTGTGAGAGTTTAACTTTTCTAAACAACACAACAACATGGCAGAAAACACCGGTCTAACGTACACTGAAGATGACATCAGTGAAATCTTATCCGACCCGTCTCTTGCGGCAGACTTCAATATCCCCGCAACCATTGCACAGTCCACTGATTGGGATGCACTAACTGAGAAGAAAAGGAACAAAATACGGACCATCTTACATGGCGTAATTCTAGCACAGTATTTACGCACCAACACTGCTCCAAAAGGTCTCATAGTCACCAACGCTCCTAGAATCTTCCTAGATGATGCCACTTTCAGGAAGGATTGGGCCCAGATCGCCTGGCATTGCACCAGGGACTGGCTCGTCCTCATCATCAAAACCGCCAAACGACTCTCCGATGCTATCCTGATCGAAATTCAGGCAACTGAGAACCATTTTAAGACCACCCTAACTGGTTTCAAAAAGAAACTAGAAGATCAAAACCGAGAGATGGCTGACTACAAAGAATACCTAACTCAGACAAAAATTAAACATTTTGAGAAAGATCTGAAGAGATTCAGTTTCACTAAGACATACCCTTATTCGGACGATGCTTATACCCCAGCTAAAAAAGACTCAGACAGCTCCGGGGACAATAGTTCGGTCTCCAGCAATTCCAGCACCGGATCCAATCAATCCAGAGGGAGAGGGCGACGAGGCCAACACTGGCAGCAACCCTGGCAGGGTCCACCACAGAACCACAATTTTGGGCCACCACAATTTGGACCAATACCACCCCCTTTCTATGGTTTCCCTCCAATGTACGCACCAGGGCAGATGCCATACTTTCAAGGGAATCAAAATCAAAGATATCCTTTTTTATCACAGGGCCGCAGGAATCGCGGAAAAAGAAGAAATGCACCACAGGTCCACTGGACACCAGAAGCGGAACCAGTGAGCTCGAACACGAGGAACAAAACCAAGGAACAGGCGGGACCGAGCAAATAGCAACAGCAGTGAGAACCAAAGACCAGCTGGTGTTCAACATTTCAAGCACAGAATTGACAGAAGAAGAAATAGCAGTCCTGAACAAGGGCCTATCTTTCGTCCCTACAGCCAAACTGGACCACTTCAAATTACACATGGAACTGGCGGAGTTCTTTAGAAAACTAAAATTAAAAGCCTTCTTTGAAAAGAAAACAGAGTCCAACGACCCCCAAGAGGAAGTCCCCAATGAGACAGGCCTCAGACTAAAATCCACGTTCATTCCTCCACCCGCCAGTATACCTGTCGAGATTGCTGCCTTTGAACAGGCAGTCTACACTGAGGTGGAGAACATACAGGAGAAAAACACCTTTAACAATCTGTCCCATCGGGAACGTGAAACAATAAGACGCCTGCAGGCTAACCCTGCCCTTGTCATAAAACCCGCCGACAAGGGGGGAGGTATCGTGCTCATGGACAAAACAGATTATGACACGGAATGTCGCAACTCCTCAGCGACACCAGGAATTACAGACCACTCAGGAAGGACCCCACCGAGGAACTAAGCAAGAGGATACAGATCTTGGTAAAAAATGCCCGGGACGCAGAGCACATCTCTAAACAGGAGGCCGACTACCTATGCAGCAAAAATGCCAAAATCCCATATTTCTACACTCTCCCGAAGATACACAAAGGAGTAACCCCACCACCGGGAAGACCAATTGTGTCTGGGAATCAATCACTCTTAGAGCCCCTGTCACGCTTTTGCGATTTCTTCCTGAATCCATTGGTACAACTCACACCATCATACATCAAGGACACGAAACATCTTCTCAATGTAATCAAAGAAACCAACTACAACCCGGAAACCCAACTCCTTGTCGGATTAGACATTGAGAGCCTATACACTAGCTTACCGCAGGACGCTACACTGGAAGTACTGGAGGAAGTCTTAATGGGAACTGTTTGGAACCATCACACTCCACGCAGCTTTATAATGGAATGTGCCACTCTGGCATTAAAAGACAACTATTTCGAGTACGAGGGCAAGCTGTACCTACAGACTAATGGGACAAGCATGGGGAGCGTTTTCGCTCCCAGCATAGCTGGTCTTTATGTAGCCCATTTTGAAAAAACTCACATACAATCTGTGAACAATCCCTACACAGCTAACATCAGTATGTGGCGTCGATATATCGACGACATCCTGGTTATCTGGGAAGGAAATCAGGAATCCCTGGATCAATTCCTCATCTGGCTCAATACCTGTGACAACTACCTGAGGTTTACCTGTACGAGCAGTGCCTCTGAATTGGCCTTCCTGGACCTCAACATCAAGGCAGACATGGATGGCCTGACAACTACGACCTACCACAAACCCACATCAAGGAACTCACTTTTGAGGTTTGACAGCTTCCACCCTAGACCTCTACGGGAAAATCTCCCTTACGGTCAGTTTTTACGACTAAGACGCAACTGCAGCCGGATTCAGGACTACAAACAACAATCAGCCTGTTTGATCCATAAATTGGAAGACAGGGGATACCCCACCAGGATCCTAAACACCACCTGCAAGAGGGCGCGAAACCAAAATAGAGAGGCACTTCTTGAGGTAACAACAAGGCCTCCTGAGGAATCCACTCTGACATGCGTCACCACTTACAATACCGTGTCAAATCAGGTTTCCAACATAATCAACAGGAACTGGAAGATTATTAACTCAGGCAACCGAAACTGGGACAAACCTAGATTCGCATATAAAAGGGCGAAGAATCTAAAAGACTCCCTAGTACACACCAGACCCAGACCGAACCATGCCACTAACGACAACACTGTCCTCAATGCTTGGGGCTTACCAAAACTTACGGGACACCAACCGTGCAATAATTGTAGTGTATGCCACCTTACATCCCCCTCAAAAACCCTGGACCTAGAACCAGGCAAGGTATGGACACAACGCCAGTTCACCAACTGTAATTCTTCTAACCTGGTGTACCTTATGACATGCAGATGTGGCCTACGGTATGTAGGTATGACTACCCGAAAGGTACGGACAAGAATGACGGAACATCGCAGCACCATCCGATGTGGCAAAAATATAAGCAGACTTACTGACCACTTCCTGTCCCACAATCACACTCCAAATGACTTCACTTGGACTGTGATTGAACAATTCCCCATAACTGAAAACAATGAAAGATTTCTCCTCCAAAAAGAACAACTTGGATTCACCGCCTATCCACTCACACTGAGGGGCTAAACGACTCCATACCATGGAATTCGCTTAACACTTAATGTATGATGCTTCCTTTTCTTCACTATACTGTGCATAGACCAATCTTTCTCACATTGATCGACCTTAATCTAAATCTTAAAATTTCATATTTTAATTCCAATTCCTCTCATTTTGTGTCCATATTTATCATCTTTGACACCTTCTGCTCTCCCCACGAGTAATAATGCATACTAGCGCAACCATGAGCGCTAGTACACTCTTCTACGCATGCGCGGTAGCTTCACACAGCCTTTACCTACCCGCGCATGCGCGGAGTAGCACAAACCAAAGGCTCACGCGCTGAATAGGGACTACTACTCACGGCACGCATGCGCAGAGCGCGCATGACATGGCGCTTTCAGCGCAGCACCCCTCCCTCTGTTTCTACCCCGACCCAGGTGCAGACAATTACGGAAGCTTTAAATAAACATGCTCGGCTAGCCCTCCTTTCACAACCGGGTGCCGCAGAAGGATTACAGGTCCAAGGAGGAACCAGATCGACAGTTTCGTGAGTAATTGAGGCTGCGCGCTACAGCAACTGTGGGGGTAAGGTGTTGAGGTCTTCCCTTACAGGTCGGATAATTTTATAAAACCAATACTACCTTCTTTTAGGGTCTTTTTCTCTGCCAGGCGACCCAAGGAGGCTTTGAACAGCTAAATACTGTGTGAGGACAATAATTGATTTTCTTTCACTTACCTGAACCTCACATTGGCATTTTCGTTTTCTAGCTCACCACTACAACCGGCTTCTAGATAACCATCACATGAGTCTTGCCACTGCCAAGACCACACTTTAGCCATGTATAGTTCGCTCACTCACCTTACAAGACGGTGGAATGACGACTGTTTTTGCAATAATATGCTAATATGACTCTACCCTGTACGTCTGTATGTCTCCCCCTTTATGTTATATGTAGCAAAGCGAGAGGGAATCCCCTTCTCACCCATATAGCACCTTAGTGCGTGCTACACATAAAATCCTAAAAACACTCACTGTAAATTATTTTTATAACCCCACACATACTCACTTGGTCCTGAGGAAAGCCTGTTTCAAATTAAGAAAGGCCAGGCTGAAACATGTAGACCACACAGGACACTGGAGGTCATAATCCATACTCCACCGTGTCCGTTTGCCTTTTTAACGTGCCATCAGATACCCAGTTTCATTAAAATAGTTTTTACCCTCGGGTGCTGGGACTTTTGTATGGCTTTTTAATCTTCACCTTCATACTCACCACATTGCACACTCAGTAATTATACCAGCTCCGCAGTAATCTGGCGTCGAAGCACACCCGGGGCACGTTAGGTGCCACTGTGGTGGGCCCGATGATGAAGCATGCCACCAACTAGGTTGGTGGGTGAGGGCTTTCTAATAAAACCTACTGGTTTTCCTTGACATACGTACTCCATTGAGTCTTACCTGTATAAACCTAGCTAGTCTTTCTTGATTTTTGATATATAAAAGCGGGGATTCAGACTAGCTTACCTAGTCCTCCCTCTCTCCTTTGATTTAGTGATCTATGTATTGTTGCCATGTATGCACCTGTTGCATTGTTGCAAAGGTACTAGCTGATTATCTAAGAGAGAATAATGGGTGGCAATACTGTTGGATCGACATCTACAGAGTATGTGATGTAACTTGGGCCTCTAGAAAAGAAATTCGTGGAAACGTGAAATATAATTTTACTTTAAGTGTCCTTTGTGAGTCCATGAGGACAGATGCTTCCCTTAATGCAAAACTGTTAACATGGCCATCCCCCTTTAGTTCTGTATTCATAGTCCCTTTCTAACTGTGCCTATGACTTATCAAGAGAGATGGATGAGGGCTTAGAGAAAATGGCTAAACTGTTTAGAGAGATTCAATTTATTGACGGAGAAATCCTTAAAGAGGAATTCCAATTCCGGAGACTGAAGGGTGAGCTTCTAGAGGATGAATGAATATAAACATTGAACAGCGCATTTAAGCCCTTTTATGGTGGACCCACATAAGTATGCAGATCATTAGGGGGGGATTAAGTAGCTCAACATGCGTACTAATAGTAGTGCCTTAGGATTTGCAACTAAATTTAGGAGGGGTTGTCAGGCTGAAATTTGAACAACTCTCCCAGATGAGATGTGGGGCCCAATCTATGAAAGGACATTTCTCAGAAGATTATCTATACAGGCAATTCACGTGGCCTTTAAGATTCTGCGTAAATGTGATTATGTTCTATGAGCAATCTCAAAGATGTTTTAGAGGACTTAGGAATCCAGCCCCAGGACTTGTAATGAAAGTGGACTGTACCAACAAACGTGGTGAGGTTGTTGGCATGCGTTTAAAGGTGATATTAGAATAGATTAAACATGTTGCAGAAGTGTGCATCCCTTTTGCTAGGGCCAGATTTTGTTTAGGATCAAAGCACCAAATCAAGTAGCAGCAAAACAGCGGTCTTTGAAAGCGGTTTTGTGCCTTCCTCATTAAATGCAGCTCCTCTAACCAACCTGATGCCTTGTTATTAACAGTTTCAGATCATTTTCATTTGTAGACTGTTTTGGCTTTGTTTTTAAGTGATGCTTACCTGTCATTGATGGAGCAAGGTGGTAAAACAAAATTTTGTGTACCCCTTGTGAAATCAATGTTCCATAACGTTAATATGTACTAATGGTGTGTTGTAGTGAAATAACCAACAATAGTATAAAATGTACAGACATGAACACAAGGGTATACTAATTTTTGCTTGCATGAAGCAATATATTTAACTAATTTGTGTCGTTATTGTGTTGTGAACTAAAGCATAGCTTAAATATTAATAAATACAATGTGAATGTGCTTATTGTACGTGTTATTGTGCTGAAAGTCGTCGGATATTTAAGTATGAAACGCATTTATGTGGCTTACCTGCTAGGTAATAACTAATAGGGAAACATTTGTATGGTGGGAGGAAAACAGAAAGGTTTCAGTACCATAATTAACATGATTTTGTGTTTGTTTCTATGATAGTTCCAAAAGTGGCCTCTGAGGCCTACGAAATCCAGTTACTCTGGCTAACCGAGAGCAAATGCTGGACTGCGCATGCATGCTCAAAGCCTGCCAGCGAGAGTGAGTTGCCTGTGCTCGGATGGGAAGTTCAAGGCTGCTTTGCCCTGAAGTTAGGATGATTGCCAAAACATGGACAGTCAAGTGTTCTGAACATGAGAATATAGCTCAACGTTGCGAGTCAAGGAAGGGACCATGCCAAAGACTGTCCTAAACAATAAACTTGTTATAATTGTGCTGATTCACCGTGAATAAATGTTGTAATGGTGAGGAGATGCTCACCCACCCCAAATTGTCCAATCAGAACCCGAATTGGTGATGTTAGATACTTTTTAGATAGATTAAGTTAGGAAATTAGTGTATAAAACCCCCTTATTTTACATAGAGAAGGTCGCTTTTTCGATTTCCTCTCGAAGTGCTGCCGGACTAAAGATCGATTCCTGGATGTGAGAGACTTTAATTTTTCCTTGTTTACCTTTCAGGATAAATGGATAAGATGAGGGCGTTAGTTAAGGATGTTAGGAGAGAATGAATTTGGAACTATCTATCTTTTGCTAAACTTTTAACTGACTTCTAAATAAGTGACTGTTTTCTGAGCTCTAAATAAAATGATCATTCTGAAATAAAGTTTAAGATTTTTACTTAATAAAGAAATAATTAATTCTTAAATGTCAGACATATTAAAGTTTTGCTTTTAATAAAATTGGGAAAATGGAATATTAAAGCTGGTCTTGTGATTTTCCTACGCCTAATTTTCTTTCTAGCAGATCCATTGCCGCTATGGTGGTGTGTCTGAATAAAATTCATGTTTGATAAAACCATGGTAAAGTGTATAAAACTGTAGGTGTAAATAATAACTGATTAAATAGGTTTAGACATTCCACCACATGTTACAGCATTACGCCATTGCGTTTCACCAAATTCCTTGAAGCCAAGTTTAAGTGAATAGAGTAAAAGTGCAGTGTTATGGGCCCCACTGATGAATGATTGTGTGTTTGAAAGTTTCGGGGAAATGGTGAGTGCTGATTAGAAATTATTTTTGGAGTTCCGCTGTAGCATCATTATAGAGTTGCTTACCTCAGATGGTGGTCTTTGAAGATGATATCCCTCGATTGTTCCATGTAAAGCACTCTCGTGCCTAAATAAATAACGGGAAATTGTGCAGTTCTATAAAAATGATCCACCTGATGCTTGGTGCGAGTCGAATGCTGTTAGCTCAATTTTGGGAGAGCCCTATCCTTTTAAGAAAATCTCAGTAACTGCATAAAGTTTGAGAGGTATATGCTATTGGGCAGAAGCAGGGGCATAGCTTCAGAGGGGGTCTTACATCCTCCTAAAAAAAGCATTCTGTAGTAAATAGTTGGGTACAAGTGCCTTCTGTTGGATATGGTGAGGTGTCTGTCGGATTTCACATGGGATTTTCACATACACAGACAAAAACACACACTCGCTCTGTTTAGAAAGCCTTAAAAAAAAGTTGGCTAGTTTGAAAACCATTCTGTTTTAAGTACTTCTAAAAAACTTCCCCTCAAACCCTCCTCATGCCCTGCTTGTCATATAATATATTTTCACAAGATACTCTAGCGTGTATGTTGAGAAATCTAAGGTTCACCCCCCAATCGTACTGTCCAAGCTTCACGCGCTAGGAAGAAGGCACGTCAGGGACAAGGCACACCACGAATATTTAGAACATTACATGACATTTGTGAGAGAATATATTCCAGCACACCTGAACTCTTGTTGAAAAGCAGACACTATGTGTACCAGCTATAGCAGATTGGGTGGTAGCTGTGTCAGATAATGTTCCATGTGTAGGAAGACCTTATTTCAGTAAAGGGAGTGAGCCATATTGGCTTCATTGTCCTGGGTGCCTGGGAGGTGGGGTGCGTTGGAGTTGCCACTGTCAATGGGACATATTGCCTTGGTGGGAGGGCAGGGGAGGAATCAAACCTGAAATTCCTTCCCACAGCCTGGACTATCTGCAACTTATGTAGGTCTATGACACCACGTTGCCTGGCATTTTGGGCACTGTGTTATGCAGGTTGTTTGATGCTTGTATAGTAGACCCTTCTATGGTGGTCCCTGGAGACTAATGCTGCGGGTCACTGCGACCAGTGAGGGTATCAATAACCTGTCCCATTTGTGGTATCGGGTTCCCAAGGCCTACATGTTCCGTAGATAACCCACTTACACCGAAAGAACTGTTGGCACGGAAACTGAAAAGTACAAAGAACAAGTTTATTAAGACCCCATGGGGTGGTGGTACATTCCTACAGCACCCTTCGGTAATGCAAGAAGTATCACACCGAACGTTGGTGTGATCCGTTCTTTTATACAGTTTACAGGTAATAAAAAGATAGGCGGTACAGGGTTACAGAGCTTTATGTACATATATGGTCATTTTTGGAACACAGCCAACTTATGGGAGGGGTTACAACTCCGTTGGTCAGTTTTGGCGGAAACATTCCTGAGGGGTGACTGGTCAGTTGGGACTGCGGATGTACAGGCTTGACCGTTACTAAAAATAGCTTGTTGCTGGGCAAACTCGAGTGGTCAGTGGTATGGACAACGGACAAAAGGGCATGCTGACCACGAGGCCGCTCATTCCACAAAATGGCCGCCGCAACATACAATATGGCGTTTTCTAATATGGCCAAGTTAAGGGGAATAACGTGTAGCAAAGCTAAGCGCTAACCCAGCCATCGTCAAATTACGACAGACGACCCTTTTAGCGTTTAGCTGAAGCTACCTCATAATGGACATAATCGGGATATTCGTCCTCAATATCAATTAACATTATTTGAGCAACTTCTTTATGAAGCATCATTTCATTTCGAGCAAGAGTACGTCTGGATGGAATGCAAGCTGATAAACACATGGAACATAAGGCAGGACCTCATTGTATACATAAACATACAAAGAACAGTATCCCAACGATAACACATAAAATCGTTAGTAGCTTCCAACCCCAAGCAGTAAGCATGGACCAGAACCACCCTGAGAGAGTCCAAGTTCCATTGTCCGGGTGTATTTCAGCCGCTATTTTGTGCAAATTTGAAATAGCATCATAAACAGATGGCGAATTATCGGGCACGTACACACAACAGCTACTTCCGATGATTCTACATGCCCCCCCACGGTCAGCTAGAACCACATCTAGAACCATGCGGTTCTGAAGCGTAACAATTCTAGAAATCTGAAGTTCTTCTGTTATATTCCCTAATGCAATAGCAGTATCATTGGCTACAGCCTCAACAACACGAGTCAGTCGTCGTATTTTCCGACTATTTAAAGCAGCCCCCACAAAGGAAAACAGTGCCAGATTAAAGTCCACATATTGTTGTAAGGCAGTATCGGTCTGGTCGATGTCATCCAGAACCACAGTTCGTTTAACACGATTCAGTACGAAGTCGTGATAAAGCACATAATCATTGTGGTACATTGGTGGGGCAATGAATACAGGGGGCAATACAAAGGATACATAACATGTACCTAACCATCCTAAAGGGAGCTGATGATAACCTTTAGTTCCACAAATAAAATAGGTATTACGAGAGGCCACAAACGATATGCCATTCGGGCTGTCAAATGTAAGTGTAGTGTTGCATTCACTTTTTCCAACCGGGATTGTACCTTTATTACGTATGCACAAATCAGCTTTAGTGGCAATAACATTAATAACATGTGAACTGGATACATTAATGTTCCTTTGGTTGCTGTAAACACGGGGTGCAGACACATTGTCGGGGCGGTACTCTCCCTATTCAAATCGAGTACCCTCAGCTCGTGGATACCCATCCCGGTCATGATGACAAATCTTATTCAAACGGAAAAGCACCCCCCCTTTTGTTGGCCATCGCAAAGTGAATAGAAGAGTGTACCAGGCATTGCAGGACCCATTATGTGAAAATGGGAGTGGGATGAGCGGGGTGCCCCCTTTCTTCTGATGTCCAGGCAACATCCCACACACCCAACAGTTCGAAGTGTTCGTCATGTTGTGGGTGTGATGCAGAATCTGAATGAAGCTATTGTTCAAATAAGTCTGTCGGTGCCGTTCTTCGTGGTAGGGCAAGGTGAAGTGAAAATGTTCAGATGGAGCCGGGGTAGTCGGCAGCAAATGTTCACGTACAGGCACCACGAGTTCTACTACCCAGGCTATCACTGCTATTACCACAATTGTCAAAACGAATAAAATGGCACCAAGTATTCTTTTGTCTCGTGATGCAGTGGACGCCATAGTTCACAGAGTTCACAAAGTTTCTGATGTATATATATATACCTAAAAGGAAAAATACGGTGCTGAGCTCCGAGATAGACGTTGTTTTCTTCTCCGGGGTCAAGACGGGTGTCGCTACTCTTGGCAGAACAGATCCCCCCCCTTGAGATTCCCGGCTTCCATTTCACAAACCCCAGAGCGGTAACCAACCAGTCTCGAAAAACAAAAATCTTCCTCCTATCTTGGCCGCAGATCGTAGCGCTGTCGTCCAGAAACAGTGTGGTCCGGGAAGGCTACCTCAACTTCGGCCGATGTCACAGCTGGGCTCTTTTCTTTATCCAGAATCTCCTTGTAGTCAGTCAACACAGCAGGATTCACCAGATCCGGAGAGACACGACGGCAGTGAGTTGAGTGCACCCACCGCTTTCTGTTGGTCACTCGTACAGCTGTTCGGGTTGCTAGGAGGACCTGCTCGGGGCCACGCCACCTCGGTTCCAAGCTATTCGCCCTCTCAAACGACTTCACCATCACGAAGTCACCAGGACGAAGGTTGTGAGCCTCTCCATTGGAGTTGTCAGGGAGCGCTTCTCGAACCTGTTGATGAATAGAAAGCAAATCATTTGTTAATCGTGCCAAATAATCGTTCATCATTATGCAAGGCACATCATGTATCAATCGCGGCTTAGGCACTCCCCATATGTTCATAGGCCTTCCAAACACCACTTCATACGGTGTGAGGCCAGTCCGAGAGTGGGGCACTGATCTAAGAGAGAGCAAGGCTAGCGGCAAGGCATCCGGCCACTTCAATGACGTGGACACCACAGTCTTAGCCAATTTCAACTTCAACATAGCATTGTACCGCTCAACAAGACCTGCTGACTGAGGGTGGAACACAGCATGAAACTTCTGCTGGATCCCCAACCCCTTCAGTACATACTCCACAATTTTCCCAACAAAATGAGGCCCATTATCGCTCCACAAAAATTTGCAAACTCCAAATCGAGGGAAGTACTCCTTGAGCAACACCTTAGCTGTTGTCAAAGCTGTATTATCTTTCGTGGGGAAAGCCTCAACCCATTTGCTAAAAGCACACACCACCACTAAGACATACTTAAGGTTATTGCAGCGCTCAAGCTGGATATAATCCATTTGGAGTACCTCGAATGGTGCAGAAGGTGGAACGAACCCTCCTTTCGGAGTATGGGTCCCCTTTGCAAGATTGTGCTGTAAACATATCAGACAGGTCTGCACTACTCTCTTGGCAGTATTGGCAATCTCAGGATGCTCCCAAACTCGTGTTAACAATCGAGTGATTGCAAGAGCTCCCACGTGCGCCTATCCGTGTGTCATCTGAACCATCGCCTGCAAGTAAGCTGCAGGCAATTTCCATCTCTCCATATCCTTGCTTCTCCAACAACCCTCATCATCTAGTACCCCTTCTGCTGCCCATGCCGCAAGTTCTGATTCAGTAGCTGATTTCTGAATATCTAGTATCTCCGCTCTAGCATCATACCATCGGTCAGCCTGTGATTGTGTTACATACATGGGAGAGTCAGTTCGGGACATAGCTGTTTGTCTTGCTATGCTATCTGCAAAAGCATTTCCTTGACCCACTTTATCAGTGATCTTTTTATGGGCATTGCATTTAATTATCGCTACTTTCTTTGGACAAAGCAACGCATTTAAAAGGTCACGCACTAGTTCTCCATGCATAATGTGTACTCCATGAGAAGTCAAAAACCCACGTTCTCTCCAGAGTAGCCCAAAATCATGCGCTACTCCGAAGGCGTACCGGCTGTCGGTGTATATGTTCACACATAGGCCAGCACTCAGTTCGCAGGCTCTTGTCAAGGCTATCAGCTCTGCTGCTTGAGCCGATTTCTGTGGTATTCTAGCTGTTTCTACCACTGTCTTAAGTGTCGTGATCGCATATGCTGCGTAAGTCGTACCATCTGGCAGCCTCAAACACGATCCATCAACCCACAGTTCCCCATCCACATCTGGAAGTGGCATATCCTGTAAGTCGACACGACCCTTTGTCTGTTCCTCGGTCAGGAAAACACAGCCATGATGTTTTTCTTCCTGACCCTCCTCAACCGGATAGGGCAATAAAGTGGCAGGGTTCAGGGTAGCGCATCTTTTCAGTGTGATATGTGGCGCCAGAAGTGTGAGCTCATATCCTGTCAAACGTGCGCTCGTGAGATACTGGGTTTTCGTTTGATTCAACAGGGCATCTACTGCGTGGGGAACTAACGCCAACAATTTGTGCGATAAAACTATTCCCTCACTCTGTCGTATAGCTACCGCTGTTGCTGCAACTGCTCGAAAGCACCCAGGTAACCCTCGTGCTACAGGGTCAAGAACCGCTGAAAAGTATGCGCATGGCCTTTGTTTATCCCCATGTGCTTGCACTAACACTGACAACGCTCACCCATCTTTCTCGTGCACGTACAACGTGAAGATCTTTGTATAATCTGGTGTACCTAACACGGGTGCAGAGCAAAGGGCTTGTCTCAATTGGTCAAAGGCATTTTGACATTCATCTGTCCATTCAAGGGGCATTGGTGTAGTTTTGGACAGTAACGCTAACAAAGGTTTTATAATGTGCGAAAACCCCATGATCCACTGTCTACAAAAGGACGTTAAACCTATGAAGGCACGTACATCTCTCTGAGTGCGGGGGATTGGTGTGTCTAAAATCGCCTGAATTCCATCTGATGTTAATGCACGCCCCTCCTTAGACAAAAGATGACCGAGGTAGGTCACCTTAGGTCTACAGTATTGAAGCTTTTTCTTCGAAACCTTATGATTGTTCTGTGCCAAAAAGGAAAGCAAAGCAATTGTACTCTCCTCACATTGTTCATAAGAGTCTGCAGCTAACAAAAGGTCATCGACATACTGAATAAGGGCAACTCCAGATTGCAATTCAAAAGAATCAAGCTGTCTTTTTAAAGCCTGGCTGTAGATACTAGGACTCTCAGTGTAACCTTGAGGAACACGACAAAATCTATACGATTTATTATTTAACGTGAAGCCAAACAAATATCTGCTATCAGGGTGGATAGGGATAGAAAAGAACGCATTTTTCAGATCAATGACACTAAAGGTCGTTGCCGTTGGTGGCACCAGTGTAAGCAATGTTGTGATGTCAGACACCACCGGGTATTGGGGGATGACAATTTTGTTAATTTCTCTCAAATCAATAATAAATCGATAGACCTTGTCGTCAGTATCTTTCTTAAGGATCGGGAGGATAGGGCTGTTGCAAACATTGTAAGGAACCTCCTCCACTACTCCTGCAGTGATCAAATCTTGGACAATGTGTGTCAGGGCAATTTCACCTTCCCTAGAAATCTTATACTGTGGTAAACGTGGCAAAGGTACTCCCTCCTTTACAGTGATATGAATAGGTGGAATAAGCATCTCTCCCACATCCGTATCCGAGGTCGCCCATAACGTGTGCGGGAGAGAGGCTAATGCTGCAGTGTCTTGTATAGTGCAAAACCTGTCCGATTCGGGATAATTGTCATTCAAAATAACCCGCACTCCCTCGGGAGCGCAACGTATCGTTGCTCGAAAATATTTAAGCAAATCAATGCCCAAGATGTTATCTGGTGTATGGGGCGACAACAAAAATTGACCAAAACTGAAAAATTTATCAAGACAAAGTGCAAGGGGTTTTGACAATGGGCTAGGAGAGGGTGTGCCATCAAACCCTACACATGTTATCATTTCGCCAGACAGGGGAGCCCTCGGAACCAAGTTTTTTGACAAAGCGCTACGAGTAGCTCCTGTGTCGACTAAAAACTGATCAGTAGAACCCAAAATGCCCGCTGATACATATGGACCTCTCTGATCTACTGGCACTTCAACTGATTCCGTACCCCATCCTACGCAGTCCTATGCATGCACATAATCCTGATGCTCCACATTCTCACCCTCCGATATCTGATACTGATTCCGTCTATCAAAAGTGTTACGTTCATCCTGGCCACGGCCCCTCTCTTCAACCCTTCCACGATCACCTCCGCCACCTCTCGCCCCCGAATAACTGTTCCTCGACCTTCCACCTCCTCGACCACGCTGACTAAGTTGTTCACGAAGTACCGGACAATCTTCAGCCCAATGCCCAAATTCCTTACAATAAGCACATTGATCCTCCGCTATATCCGTACGACCATACGACGCATTACCCCCACCTCGTCTGCCTCTGTCATTCCCTCTAGATTGCGTTCCACGAACCTGTACCAACATCACCTTCGTTTTCAATTCCTTCGCTTTCTTATCAACACTTTCTTTAGCCTCCAATTCCTGCCGCTCATAATACTGAGCCATAGTTAACAAAGACGCAGGGGTCGCCGTGGCCCAGGAGCTTTCACTCGATTTTAATCGTTTTGCAATCTCCGGTAGGAGATTAGCCACATACTTATCTACAAACAAATGCCTACCCGTATCATCTGTTAACGATTGACCACTGTAATCGTGAAACGCCTCTTCAAAGCGTGTAAAGAAATCTGAGACCGTTTCATCCGACTTTTGTTTGCACGAAGCTAGCATGGTCCAATCGATCTTTTTAGAAGGAACAAGCGTTTTTAGTTTAATCAAAATAGCCGCCGGGAGGCCTAGAATCAACTCACATGGCTTACATGCAGGTTCCTTATCTAAATCTGCTTGGTTTATTTCTTTCCACGTTCCCCCAAGTATTGTTTCATCATTATTTTTACGAATTAATCTCCACATATCAGGCGGAAGAATTAACCCAAAAAACAGATCTATATCGACAAGAGTCATAACACAGGAGGAAATAGCCCCCTCTACCCCTTCATAGAATGCTGCTGGGTTTTTACGAAGATCAGGCAAAGAATTTTTCAACGCCATAACATCTGCTCTATTCCAAGGCGTATACACCCAATTATATATAAAATACCCCTTCGCATCCTTCGATGTTTTATCCTCATCTGTACCATCCCCTTTAGGTGGAACATACAAAGGTGCAGCTTCACGCATAGGCATAACATGCACTTTATAATTCTTATCTGAACCCCGGAGAGAACACTCCGTAACGTGCTCTGTTGACCCCGGCACGGGCTCCTTATCCTTTTTCCCTTCATCCCGCAATCTGGACGTCTCATCCCGTAGCTGGATCAGTTGTTTGAAAAGGTCATCAGTATCTGTAAGAACAAACAAACCTTTATCCAAGTTCTCACAATAAACCGACACAGCTTTAGGTTCTAGAGTATCTGAATATTTACGATATCGATCAACAACTTCAGTCGCGAAAGTAGCCAAAAAACACAACAATTCTCTGTCTGTCCATTTACCCCTTTCAACTACAACGTCTGATACAGTTACTTGGCCCAGATTTAACTTCCTAGCATAACTACGCAACTCCGCTCCTCTCTGAGCAGATAACCTGACACTCGATAAATCCTTTTTGTCTCGCCCTTCATCGTCGGAATCTTCATTCGGAGCCGTAGGTGGAACGTACGGAGGTGGCGATCGATCTAATAACGAAAAATCATCAATTTCATTATTAAGGACAGGAGAAAGCGGTCGCCGAATAGGGAATTGACCGGTCGTTTGCAATTTACGTTCCCGTTCCTCCCTCTCTTTTTTTTTCCTGAACCTCCTTTTCCTCAAGCTGTAAAGCCTTATCTCGAGCAGCCTTGCGCTGCTCTTTGTCCGCCAAGGCAACCTCACGTTTCATACGTTCACACACCGCTTTCTCCCACATTCGTACACAATCAAACATATTCTGTCTAGACCTGCGCTGAAACAAACATTGCTCCACAAACTGAACCTTTCGTAAATCAAACGACCCATGTAGTGGCCATTGCAATTCGGGATCGGTTCTGGTATATTTATGCCATAATTTACTGTACATTATAGGGGGAAGGCCAAATTTTATGTACATTTCACGGTTTGGAGTTCCTTCTGTGATTCCGCTAACCTAATTGTGGTACCATTTCCAAGACAGCACATCCCTCGGAGTGTGCTTAAAACAGGCATGTTCAAAAAGTATCACGAAAGCGCGATACCATATAAAATGGCACTTACAGTACTTCACACAAATGTGCCGCTCAGAGTAGAAAACAAGATTAGAGAAACATCTCTACATGCCTGCCTATGTGAAGTGCACTACACATATAGATTCAAAGTTCACAAAGTCAAAAATGTTAGCTAACTCAAATCAAAGTCACAGTCACAGAACTTCGGTAAGCGTCCGTAGACTACCTTACCGATCACAAATCGTAGACTTCAGTAAGCGTCCGTAGACTACCTTACCGATCACAAATCTTACCCAAATCTCAAAAAGGTCCAGATTCCAACTGCCAAGGTCTTTAATCGAATCAGCCAAACGGCACTTATCCAGCAACGCAGACGATCAAGAACTCAGTCGGAGACGGCGCCACCTGGAAGGTCAGATCAGAAGGAAAGGAAGAAAACACCGTGGGTGCCAAGACTCGGGTCACTCGGTGGCAGCGTACGCGTCCATGGCGAGTTTCCAATCCTTCGTCACGACCTCTCCTTCGGGCATCCGAGTCGCCGATGAGTCCCTTCGTGGTCGCCAATTTGTGGTATCGGGTTCCCAAGGCCTACATGTTCCGTAGATAACCCATTTACACCGAAAGAACTGTTGGCACGGAAACTGAAAAGTACAAAGAACAAGTTTATTGAGACCCCATGGGGTGGTGGTACATTCCTACAGCACCCTTCGGTAATGCAAGAAGTATCACACCGAACGTTGGTGTGATCCGTTCTTTTATACAGTTTACAGGTAATAAAAAGATAGGCGGTACAGGGTTACAGAGCTTTATGTACATATATGGTCATTTTTGGAACACAGCCAACTCATGGGAGGGGTTACAACTCCGTTGGTCAGTTTTGGCGGAAACATTCCTGAGGGGTGACTGGTCAGTTGGGACTGCGCATGTACAGGCTTGACCGTTACTAAAAATAGCTGGTTGCTGGGCAAACTCGAGTGGTCAGTGGTATGGACAACGGACAAAAGGGCATGCTGACCACGAGGCCGCTCATTCCACAAAATGGCCGCCGCAACATACAATATGGCGTTTTCTAATATGGCAAAGTTAAGGGGAATAACGTGTAGCAAAGCTAAGCGCTAACCCAGCCATCGTCAAATTACGACACTGGCATAGCGCTGTAGACTGGAGAGAGCAGAGAGATCCTGGGTAGGGTTATGGACAATCTCAGCATGGATAGCTTGCTAGGGAACAACTTCAGCGGTTGGAGTCTGGTGGACACTGTGACCACAAGAGCACCAGAGCGCCCTTGAGGGAGCCGGCGATGCCTCAGAGTATGTTTTCACAGAGATACAGCAGTCTGAGCTGCAACCTCTGTGGAGGAGGAGTCAGAGCTGGAAGACCATGTACCAGACCAGGAGAGCCTGTCTGACTTTCAAGAGTTGCTTGAGGCTGCAGGTCCCACAAACGCTGATCTTTGGAAAGGTTAATAAGACCCCCAACCTCTGTAAGAGCTGGGCCACCTGCAAAAGCACAAACCCGAAGAAGGGCAGTTGGTTATTTCACAGTTGCATTTGAAGATAGACAGACTGCTTATCAGCAAGCACTTTCACCTGCTTTTTGAAAGCAGAGAAAGCTGGCAGTGCCACAGGCGCACTGGAACGCCACACTATTTCTACTGGTCGAGAAGGGGATGTACAAATGTAATGTTTTTGCCGCTCATGTCTACCTTGTCGCAAGAGAGGTAAGTATGGAAGGCAAAAGGTACCACTAGTGCCAGTGCCAGAAGTACCTTCTGAGATCGTAGTGAACAATATAGTTGGTTCCCGTAACCCCCCTAGGATTGCTGGGAAGAAGTACATTGTGATACTAGTGCGACATGACACAACTAGATACCCAAAAGAGGCACTGTTGAGGAGCAAGGCTGCCTCCGTGGTAGCCAAGGCTCTAATATGTATCTTTTAAGAGTTTGGATTCCATAGTCAGGTGGTTTCTGACCATGACATGAACTCCACGTTTACCTGCATGAAGGCCCTGTAAGACAAAGTTGTTAAATTGTGCATGTTTTCTAACTACTTTTTCCTCCTTCAACCGGCCCCCAGATCAACAGATTAATAAAACTTTTAAAAGCCTGATAGGGCCTTTTGAGAAAACCTACCGAAAGGAAGGCGATAACAAGCTGCAGAATTATTTGCTGGATCCCTCTAGCAATAGTGACTCAAGGAGGTGGGTCTAAAGTTACCTGCCCTGTTCAGCCAGTTTGTTGCTCAGAACCTTTCTGCGAGGAAATACCAAGTTTACCAAAACTGGGAGCGGTCAACAGCTGCACAACTAAGCCTGCCTCCTCACCCATGAGTAGCTCCCAAAAACTGCGTCTTTCACACTGCTATTGCTAAATGAGACGCACGACGAGCAGCACTAGGATCACGCGAGGCCAGTGTGTCAGCACCTTGCATTGCTATGCACTTTCCTTTCTTGAGGAAATGAGGAACATCTGGTTCCTGCACGTGTGCTGCACCCTGTATTGCAATTCCTTCCTCCATATGGCACTGATGATTGTGTGAAGCAGAAGTGCCTACACTCCACTCAGCCATGCATCTTTTAGTGATGCTGATGACTGCGCGAGGCACGGTTCCTGCATTGAAATGCATCTTTTCTTCAGGCTATTTTGATGACAGAGACCTGTGCACCTGCACCTTGTAGAGTAAGCGCTCTAGTGTTCGGGTCGGCGCGATGACGTAGCACGCCGACCCGCCATCTTGTGTAAGCGCGCGAAAGGTTTCAGTGCGAGTGCCGGAGCCAGGGAGGCAGCAGGCTCGGCGCTCTGCGCGATTGTGAGAAATAAACCAATTACTTACACTAGAAGGTAGTTGTGTCATCTGTGGGGCAGCGTATCTTTACAATGGCGACGAAAACGGAACCAGTGAAAATAACGAAGGAAGGTGTAACGAACCCACGTGCCGAGTGTACACACCAGGCAGTGACACCCACAGCGCAGCACACGCTGGACACAACGTCGACAGCACTCCACGACGCAGAGAGCGCGGCAGGGCCGTGATCGAAGTCCCCGAGCTACAGAGTGCACACCACAGCTGGAAAAAAACAGGTATTAGGGGGCCCAGTCATAGGAAGGCCAGGCAAGAAGGGTAGAGGCAGTGGAGACCCACCAAACCACGACGGCAGGGCAGACAGAGCATGCTGCCACACGGCCAGTAGCGGATGGCAGTGCAAAGACAAGGGACCACCAAAACCTGTTGCGTGCCCAGTGGGGGAATAGCACTGGCGACCTCAGGGAGCAGAGACGGCGGTGAGGCCCGAAGCACTCCATTAAGCCCGAAAAGAGAAGGGGAGGATAAGGATAATACACCAGGGAGCCCCATGGGACAAGAGGAGACGCCGCCAGGAGAGAAGCGCGAAACCATGTGCGTGCAGGCATCCTCCACAACGGCGCCCATACCGTTTCTACCCAAACCAGGCGAACCCCTAATGAGTGGGAGGACTGGAGGGAATATATTTCCAACTACATTGAGGTGTTGGAGGATGAGAATGAAGAACCGTTTAAAAGTAAAAGGAAAAGGAGGATACTGCTTCATAATTTGGGCCCGGAGGGGCTGAGGGTGTTCAAGAACTTGGTACCCAAACAGAGACAGGATAATGATGACGACGTATATGCCCATGCGATAGAAGAACTAAATGAACATTATAGACCAGCTGTCTGTCTCAATAGACCGATACAACTTCCAACAACGGAAACAGGAAGTGGGGGAATCGATCGATGAATATGTCACGGCACTCAAGAAGTTGGCGTCCACGTGCAGATACGCGAATTTCCACGACTAATTCATAAAGGATCAGATAGTGATGCATATGACGAGTAAAGCGGTACAGGACAAGTTGTGGGCCAGTGGGGACTCCTCCCTGAAGGAGGTAATGGCGATCGTCAAAAAGGCAGAATTGGCGAGGCGGTGTGCAGAGGCGGCAAGAAAGGAAATGCTAGCCAGGCCCATGGTAAATAGAATTGAAGAGGAGGCCCCCAGGAGAGAAAACAGGATAAAGGGGACACCACAGAGAGGCCAGAACAAGTGGCAAGGAAATCCAGGGCCGCCCGGAGGCCATTCAAATGGCGCCAAGAACCCGTGTTATCGGTGCGGCAGCATGACGCACGAAGCGCACGACAGGAAGTGCCCGGCATTCCGTGCCAAGTGCCTGTTCTGCGGGATCGTAGGACACTATGAGAGGGTGTGTCGGAGGAAAGCGACCAGGAATGTGGTGAAATTTGTGGACCAGGGGCAAGATGACCAGGAAGGAAGCGATCACGAAGAGGATGACACAGTCCTTTGCATCTACGACCAGGTGCTATGTGTGGACGCCAAGAGATCAAGCAAACCAGTGTTGGACATGCACATCGGAGGAGTACCAATCAGCATAGTGGCAGACTCGGGCTCACCCTAGACAATAGTGCAACGGGCAGTATGGAATGATAAGTTCAGGCCACAACTGGGCCCAGAGCTGGAGAAGCTGGACATAAGGCCTGTATCGTATAATGGAGACCGCATACCCATGGTGGGCTTTAGACCACTCAAGTTTGAATTCAAGGCATGCTGTGCAGTCTGCAAACTGTATGTCTCAGAGAAGGGACCGTCGGTGCTGGGATGGATGGACCAGCGCGACCTAGGCATCAAGTTGGACCCAGGAGGAGCAGTGCAAGTCTTGCTAACGGAGCCGTAACAATTGCCGAACCTGGCGAAATTGAGGGAAGACTACCCCAGGGTATTCGGCGGGAAAGTAGGGAAGCTGGAGAGGTTTGCACATAAAATCATCCTGAAAACAGATGCGAAACCGGAAGCACACAGAGTGAGGAATGTGCCATTGGCGGTGAAGGAAGCAGTGCAAATCGAACTTCAGGAGCTGGAGAAGAAAGGCATAATTGAGCCTATCACGTGCGCGGAGTGGCTGGCGCCATTGGTGGTGGTGATGAAACCAAGCGGCAAGGTCAGGCTCTGCGTGGACCTGCGCGAACTAAACAAGAACATCGTGGTGGAGAAGTTCCCACTACCACGTATCGAGGAGATGTTGGCGAAGACCAGAGGAATCAATTGGTACTCCACTATCGACTTAACCTCGGCCTATCATCAGATAGCGCTGCATCCGGAGAGCAGGAAACTCATGTCCTTCATCACACCCTTTGGGTGCTACCAGTTCTGTAGGATGCCGTTCGGACTGGCGTCGGCGGCGGCAGTATTTCAAAAATTGATGCACCAACTCTTCAAGAACATGGAGGGCATCCAGTACTTCCAGGACGACATACTGGTGTTGGGTAAGGACAGAATGGATCATGATGCCAAGCTGTCTAAGGTTCTGCGAGTGCTGGAAGAGAGAGGATTAACGGCGGAGTGGGAGAAGTGTCGGCTCGGAATGGAGAAGGTGACCTACCTAGGACACGAGATCGGGGTACAAGGAATCACCCCGAAGACGGAAAACGTGAGGGCCATCTGTGAAGTGCCACCGTCTAACAAGGAAGAGGTCAGATCATTCCTAGGAATGGTCTAATACTATAGCTAATTTGTCCCTCACTTAGCGACTAAGACCCACCATATGAGGCAGTTAACACGGGAGAAGACGGTTTTCCGTTGGACGGAGGAAGCCCAGGGAGAGTTCGAGAACATAAAGAGAGAGGTGGTGCAGGCCATACCGTTGCAGGGATACGACCCTCAGGGGAGTACAATCCTCACCACCGATGCCAGCGACAAGGGACTGGGAGCAGTCCTGATGCAAGACAGGGGGCAAGGAGTGGTGGAGACGCTGAGCTTTGCATCCCGAGTCCTGAGTGAAACAGAAAAGAAATTCAGCGTCATAGAGAAGGAGATGCTAGCTGTGGTATGGGCTATGACTAGATACAGACAATTTCTATGGGGAACAAGATTCCAGCTAAACACAGACCACAAGCCCTTGGTAAAGGTACTTATGTCCAGTGGACATGCTAGCGCCACGCCCAGGATTGCAAAGATGACGTTGAAGCTCCTAGAATATAGGTATGATGTGGAATACATCCCCGGAAACAGAAACAAGGTAGCAGATTACTTAAGCCGGGCGGCACTGATGGAAAAAGAAGAGGATCAGGACACCATGGAAGATATGGTAGCGCTTATGGAGGACCATGAGAGGGTCATCAGCAACCAAGAATGGGAGGAAGCCTACAGAGAAGACCAGGATCTACAGGAGGTAGTGAAATGCATAGTGAGTGGGTGGCCCGAGAAAAAACATCTGAATGGGTATCTGCGGAGGCACTATGAGGTGAGAGAAGAACTCTCGGTGGATGACAAGGGGGTGTTCATATACAGAGGAGACAAGGTGATACCGCCAAGAGGAATCATCCCCAGACTACTTGCGCTACTACACGAAGGTCACTTGGGAATCGGAAAGACTAAATTGAGAGCCAAAGAAGGGTACTGGTGGCCGGGCATGGACATACAAGCAGAACGCCATGTCAGGGAGTGTACCCAATGTCAACAAGCGGACAAGACTTTAAAACCACTCAGGCCAGCCTTGGGCAAATTCGACACCCCCACGAATCCGTTGGAAGAGTTATCTATTGACATTTTAGGTCCGATTCTTGATGGACAAGGAACACAGAAATATGTGTGTGTACTTATGGACAGGTACTCCAAGTGGGCAGACGTGAGAGTGGAAGAAGAAATGGACACTGAAACCGTACTCAAATTCCTAACTGACACCTTCCTGAGGGAAGGGATCCCCAAACTTATACTGAGTGACAATGGTCCACAGTTCACTTCAGATAAGTGGGCCAAATTCATGGAAAGAAATGGCATAGTTGTGAAAAATGAGCCCGAATTACCATCGATGCCCAGGCCGCTGGCGCAAACCGCCTCTTAGTTCCCATGTTAAAATAATTACCAAAATAAAGAGACGGGCGCTGGAAGCAGGAATCAAGGAACAGAGTTTAATTCTCATGAGGAGAGCCAGTCATTTCGGACACGAAACACAGTGTCTTTCGGGAGGTGCTCTAACAAGTGAGCTGAGACTCTTGCTTTTATACTTTACAAAACATTTGATGGTACAATCAGGACAGTATGACGCAAAAGAAAGACATCCCTATAATCCTCGTGGTGATCCTACTCCACATACGTTCACAATGGGGACCCTTGACCTGCTGATAAGAGGGGAGGGCAATCACGCAGCTGAGTGTTTCGTAGGATGTGTACGCCTGATCATGGCCCAGGGGGTGGGGTGGCTAGGCATACAATAAGGGCAGTAAATGGTATCCCCTGGCTTAGGCGATGGCCTCGGACATGTGTGGTCAGCCGGACTCGGGGGAAGGGGTCATCAAAGGAGTGGTATTCATGCCTGCGTGGACAATCGGGCGCGGAGGGAAGGCTTGTCAACAGAGGGGCATTCATGGAAGGGAAGGAGGTGCTGGTCAGGCGCGGCCGTGACTCTCAAGGACAGGGCTTTGCGGAAGAAGAGGGTTTATGACTTGCTCATGTGAGGGGAAGGAGGGGGGGTCAGGGTGCGCGCAGGGCCAGGGTCGCACAGAGAGAGAGAGAGAGATCCTATGACCTGTACATGAGAGAACAGGGGCAGTCAGATACAGCTGGGGGGCTATGTCAGCTGAGGCGAAGGATGCTTCTTCGAGAGGGAAATGGGGAATGCCTGGGTCAAGCAGGAGGGTTACCTTTCACATCAGGATCGCGCAAAGGGAAAGGGTTTCATGGTCTATACATGAGAGAGGGGGTGCAAGATACGCGCAGGAGGGAAGCCGGGGATTCCAATGGGTAAAAAGGCCATGGTGCCTAGAATGGCTGAACATATGCATAAGGGTACGGGTTCTTACGGGCAGGGTGAGGCGGTCAATAATTTACAGTATCCATGGTGCCCACAGGGAGAGGAGTGGGAGAAGAAGGGAAATGAATGCTGTCTATGTACATCAATTTCGTCAGCTTTCACAGTCGCCCCTTTTTACATAACAGCAATCATTTTTGCAACTGATGTGATTACAGGTAGACAAGCATCGTTGACGAATTAGCACTTTGTCGATACTAACATGTGGCGTACAATCATAGACAGTTAAGGTGATGGGAAGAATGCAGTACATAGGAAATTACATTTTTGTTGTGTTCCTGACAATTAAACGCACTACATAGCATGAATCTTTCTGACTTAAAAATGTGACCAATGAACAGTTTTGACCAGGTAGTTGAGAGCGGAATTCAGTTCAATACACAAGATCTCTTCGTCACAGTGTTTTTTTTTTGCAGCGAGCCATCACTGGTAGGCTCTAATCCGAGTATTTTCGTTGGCGCTGTTGAGCACCGGCGGTGGAGCTATAGGTCCAGCTCGGTTCTATCCTTACGCATTGCAGGGTGCGGTCAGTCCTCTGCTGTTAGACCACAGTCCTGTTCCCTAAACAATCCGTTTGGCGGCGCCTTATGCTCGGCACCTATAGTTCTGTGGCAACACCCTATTCCCATATAATTGCAGTTCTTTCCTTTGGCAAAAAGTCACGTGGGAAGGTGGGTGAATGTTGTTCAAATAGTCGATAGGAGAGAGAGTGAGCGGAGTTGGGTCAGAGTTCCTGGGACACACAAAAGGGACCAAGGGAACAAAGGATAACAAGCAGGCAGGCCCATCAATCGGGCCCAAAGAAGACGGACGGAGACTCCAGGCACACGTGGGTTAGCAGTCGGAGGGCTTCAAGGCGGCCCGTCATTTTTCATTTTCCACGTTGAAATTGCGGTCTCGTCCCGTGTCTTGTTGCTCTGCAGCTCCACCTCTGGTCGATGTCATACGTGTCCCAAGATCTGCAGTCAGGCTGTATGTCACATCTGACCCATCTCCTTCGGTGATCGTGAATCTTTGAATAGGTACAAGACAACGTTTTAGAGAAATGGCAGAAGAAGACATCTACGCATATGAATTCCTCCCTCAATTCTACGCATTTGAGAGTTTATGCTCATCGGTCACAGTCAGAGGTCTATTACCAAGCAGTGCATGTGTCAGCATTCCTACTGAGTTTATGGCAAGTTTATTCATTGTCCTGTTTATAACTCACGTGAGGATAAATGACATTTCCATCAACTGTGCGTTACATCATATTCAACATTTACAGAGCATTTTCCTTCAGGACTGGCTAACATTTTCACACAGGGCGGGGGCGCTATCGTCGAGAGTCGGGCAAAACAAGATTTCCTCAAGGGTCAACAGCTACTCATGGTCATTATGTTTATACCTGGGACAGCAGAAGGGGTTCTATCAAAAATGGGGCGGGGATGCTTCGGGCGCTTGCGCTTGGGTGCAAAAGGGGGTGGGGCAATCTGGGCATTGGGGGTTCAATCTAGACGTTGGCGCTCGTCTCTGAAGAACAGACATAAGGTGCCATTGACATACAGTTCCCCTATAAATGGCCAGATTTGGGGGACTTTAGTCGTCTTACCTGTCCTTTCCTTCTCAGCCAATTCAAGTTCATTCATTTTGCAGAAAGGAGAGGCAGTAACATGGCGAGATACAGTCATTTTAGTTTCGGTCAATTTCGCTGAACACCTTCGCGTTCAATATGTATCAAATCAGACTGGTGCCGGTGGGGCACAATTTTACCAAAAAAAAGAAGAGGGAGAGAAAATAGGGAGACTCTCATAGAGAGTGAGAGTCGTCCGCAATCTAAACGAGCCATTCGGTACACGTATGACATGTAAAGAGAGAGAGAGAGAGAGAGAGAGAGATAAGGGGGTGGAGAGAGAAAGAGAGAGAGAGATAGCGAGAGACGTGTACGAAAATAGGTCATTTAGTGCGCTCACAACACAGAACAGCAAAGGTCAGGTAACATGCAGATATAGACAGAGGGGAGACATATATTCGTACGTTACACACACACAAACTTAGACAGGGAAGACGGCACATGTATTACACATATACAAGACATTCACAACAAGACAGGAAACAATTGTTAGTCTACAACATCTGTTTTTATATATATCCTACGTATCTTTACTATCCTATTTATCTACGTGCTTAGCTCTTTCTGCCCTTCCCCCCTTTCCCTTCTCGCTTGTCACGCCTGCGAGCGCTCCCAATTACCAATACTCACACCTCGGTTGGTTGATCAGAAATTAACCTGGTCGCGCTAGTTACCCATGGTTGGATCTTAAACCATTTTTCTGTTCCCTCCTGTGGTGGGAAGTTCTCCAGGCTGAGGCAACGGCAAGCATTGATCGGGAAAACAGTCGGACAGCTTGGCTATATCTGTAAGAGTGTGAGAAAGGGGGCAGTGCATTTTGAACATCGGCAACATTTCTAACTTCCTAGGCGGGTGGTGCCGTGGCAACCCTTACCCGTACAATTTTTCTTTGTCCTTTCCCTACCTAGTCAAAACGTCCAGTTTCATTATTTAACGCGTCGTTTCTAGTCAATTTTTTTTTTTTTTTTTTTTCGTCATTCAGTACTTGTCCAGTCTCTATGTCAGTCCATCCTCCCGTTGCTATGTTCTAAGGAGGAACAGTCATGTTTAAGTCTACGTCTTTTAAAAACTTTTATTTGTCATAAGGACCATGCTCATATTCCCTTCTTCCCCTTCTCAATGGCGGTTCGATCATCGTCCTTCCATACATCAGCCAAGGTTCCGACGTGACCTGCAGAAGGGAGGAGAAAGAAGGGGTGGGGGGGCAATATTCAAACCTCATCAGCATGCAGTAACCCGGAAATGTTTTTACCTACCACATACTCGATCTATCTCCACGTAGTGCATTTCCCTACCATCACGGCGTTTAAGCCCAGAGGGACCAGAAATGTCAGACAGATAATCATTGACGATCTGCGTATCTACATGAGTTACTTGGTCGTAACCCCTTTTGATCGGGTACAAGGGTGGCGGTCAGGTGGCATTTCTGTGGTGTTGTTTTTAGGTTTTCTAAAGCACTTTTCCGGCTGCCTGTGACACATAGTGTGGCTGCTAAATATCGGGTCCTTTTTAACCTTTAACCTTCGTCATATTTTCTCGTTGCTCACAGTAGTAATACATTCAAAACTCATTAATGCAACTGCTACAACTATGCTTTCGTTTTCAAAATACTTTTAATAAAAAGTGTTGACGTATAAATACAGGCCTACAACCCAGTGGACTAGCCACGGAGCAGATTGGAACTGTACATAAGGAGAACAAGGCTGGTGGCAGTTCGTTGCATAAAGTGCGGCAGTGCAATAAAATCGTATTAAACTCCCCTACAGAGCAAACATGATGCATGTCAGTAATTCATCTTTAATAAATTCATAAATACATTATCCAATGTTCATTCATTACCTAAATTACACCAATTCATTTTCCAACTCATAATCAGTACCCACCCTAAGTCAATTCATTGTCCAAGCACATACTCAATATCCTTCATATCTACTTTCATTATCCAAAACGTTATATATATCTCGGGGCAAAAAGCTTGCGCAATCAGGGTGCAACAAAGTTCATAAAAAACGTCTCATTTTGTGTCGGCGCCATTTTGGGTGGGGTCAGGCAAGTTCCAGCACAGTCAGAGTGTCTCTAGTCTCGCATGGTTGGCCCAGAACTTTCCGTTGGCAGTTCAAAAGTCTCGTGCTATGTGGTTAACAGTCTAACAATATGGACCATGAGTCAAAGAGTGGGAAGGGCGGTAACAATTTTCCTACCGGGTCATTCTGGTGTTCCTCCGGAACTGAACAAGTCTGTGCCGTGGCTGCATTTTAGCCATTTCCAATCCGAGGCTGGTGCCGGCAGGAGTTGTTCCGATGTCGTGGTTCCCAGCGAAGGGGGCGGGGGCACCCATGCAGGGGGTCGGGGCCCCCCCGGCTCTTATAGAATCTTCAAGGTCGAGGAGAGACGATATGGAGCGTGTGCCCGTCCTGGGCAGAAGACTGCTTTTTGATGTTGACCCTCTTTAAGCAAAGAGTGTTGGGGTGTTGCTGGAAGCCTCCACCTGGAGGGAGGTGGGGGAGGGTCGTTCGCGCCACCTCCCCCTTCCAGCGACCCCGCGCCGCTCCTCGGCTCCATCGTTTCGATATTGGCCGTGCCAGCCATTGAAGATGGGGGGGGGGGGTGGTCGGCGGCTGAGGCAAGACAGCCCCCCCCCCTCCCTTTTTGACATGTGGCGGGACTACCTCCAACTCTCCAGGGATTTGGAATGTGGCGGGACTACCTGTAACTATGCAGGCGATGGCGAATTTGGCATGTGGCGGGACTACTTGATTTGCCGCCGTTCTCGCCCCTGGCTTCGGCCTTCTTCGTGGGTCGGACCAGGCGAGAGACAGAAGGGGGGGGGGGTGGTCGGTGGCTGAGGCAAGACAGCCCCCCCCCGTGGCCTGCAGGGCAGCAGGAGAGGAGAGAAGGAGAGGTCTCTGCCATTCTTTGGACCGCCTGCCCAACATCATCTCCTCCTGACCGTGGCCAGGCGAGCCCCTCGTGCCACGAGGCCTCGCCTTCCGGATGGGCGTAACCGCGGACCCGTTGCACTTCGGGAGCTTCCGGAATGGGGGTAGGTACCTATTGATTTGCTTTCTATTTCATGTGACCGTTATTTGGGCGTGGTGGGAAATGAGGCAGACATGTTGGGAGCAGGAATAGGCAGTGGAGCCTAGCTACCTCGTGGCTATGTTCTGCTATCAAACCTTTTCGCCATTTTACATTTCTTATTACGAAGTATTTCTAATGTTTCTTATTTTTGGTGAAGTCAAAAGCTCATCAGGGGGTTACTGACTTAGCCTGATTTCCTTTTATTTTTCTTTCTCTTCCTTAGCGTGTTTCGAGCTAAAGCTTTCTGTTAGTAGGGAACGGTGATCACTTCATATTTTTATGTGTCCTTTTCACTAGGGGGGGGTACTTCTGGACGGACCAGACGAGTCCCCTCCAATAAATGGTCCGGGGTGGAACGAGATTATCGATCAAAAGGGGAACATATATTCCTTCATTAGGGTATCATCCTGGACGGACCGAGCGATGTACTTCCACTTACTAGGGTAGCCTCCTGGACGGACCAGTCGGTCTATTTCTACTAAATGGCCCATGAGTAGAGAGCATATGTCCTCCATAAGGGTAGTCTCCTGGGCGGACCATGCGAGCTACCCCCCAATAACCAACCAGTGGGGAGTGGGTAGGACTGACGAATTCACAAAGGGGCATAACCTACCCTTTTCTACTTGCAAAGACTAGACAGAATATTTCTATTTCACGTTGTTTGCAAATAGAAAATACCTCAAACGAAACAATTCCTGGGACAACAATGTCCAGGCAACCAACCAATCAATGGGGAGAAAAACAGGCATGACGGATTACAACGGGGACAAATGTCTGCATTACCTGCCCTTCGCTATCCATAAAGGGAACAGAATATTCCTATTCATCTCTGTTTGTGGACAGGGAAGATCTCAAAGAGCAACAATCGATTATTAATCGACTTCAAACAATCAGTGGGGAGAAAAGTAGGCATGACGGATTACAACGGGGACAAAAGTCTGCATTACCTACCCTTCTCTATCTGCAAAGAGGGACGACGTTCCTATTCGCCGCTGTTTGCAAACAGAGAATGTCTCGTTCTCAAAAGAGAACCAATATGTCAAGTAGCCTTCAAAGCTAAATGAACCAATACCAACCAATACAATATCAGTATACAAATACCGATTTCAATACAATCAATCAATCAATCAGGTGGATAGAACCACCCTACCAATCAGGCGTAAAAACACCCTACTTAATCTTACCCGGACCGGACCATACGGACAGTTCTTCGTCTTCCTCCTCCAGCGCCTGATTGTTCTCTTACTCCATGCAGCATTCCTGTGGGATTCCAGTCAGGACAATAGGTCACTCAAGAGAGGTCCGTTCAGAATTGGTGAAGCTCTGTCGATCGGCAGCCGGGCGAGGGCCCTCTCAAGGCAGGCATACCCCGATCATTTAGATGTTCACTTCTTCGTCTGGATCTCTCTTACCGAACCTTATGTCACTGATGGACCCCGCGTTGGGACGCCAATTGTGAAAAATGAGCCCGAATTACCATCGATGCCCAGGCCGCTGGCGCAAACCGCCTCTTAGTTCCCATGTTAAAATAATTACCAAAATAAAGAGACGGGCGCTGGAAGCAGGAATCAAGGAACAGAGTTTAATTCTCATGAGGAGAGCCAGTCATTTCGGACACGAAACACAGTGTCTTTCGGGAGGTGCTCTAACAAGTGAGCTGAGACTCTTGCTTTTATACTTTACAAAACATTTGATGGTACAATCAGGACAGTATGACGCAAAAGAAAGACATCCCTATAATCCTCGTGGTGATCCTACTCCACATACGTTCACAATGGGGACCCTTGACCTGCTGATAAGAGGGGAGGGCAATCACGCAGCTGAGTGTTTCGTAGGATGTGTACGCCTGATCATGGCCCAGGGGGTGGGGTGGCTAGGCATACAATAAGGGCAGTAAATGGTATCCCCTGGCTTAGGCGATGGCCTCGGACATGTGTGGTCAGCCGGACTCGGGGGAAGGGGTCATCAAAGGAGTGGTATTCATGCCTGCGTGGACAATCGGGCGCGGAGGGAAGGCTTGTCAACAGAGGGGCATTCATGGAAGGGAAGGAGGTGCTGGTCAGGCGCGGCCGTGACTCTCAAGGACAGGGCTTTGCGGAAGAAGAGGGTTTATGACTTGCTCATGTGAGGGGAAGGAGGGGGGGTCAGGGTGCGCGCAGGGCCAGGGTCGCACAGAGAGAGAGAGAGAGATCCTATGACCTGTACATGAGAGAACAGGGGCAGTCAGATACAGCTGGGGGGCTATGTCAGCTGAGGCGAAGGATGCTTCTTCGAGAGGGAAATGGGGAATGCCTGGGTCAAGCAGGAGGGTTACCTTTCACATCAGGATCGCGCAAAGGGAAAGGGTTTCATGGTCTATACATGAGAGAGGGGGTGCAAGATACGCGCAGGAGGGAAGCCGGGGATTTCAATGGGTAAAAAGGCCATGGTGCCTAGAATGGCTGAACATATGCATAAGGGTACGGGTTCTTACGGGCAGGGTGAGGCGGTCAATAATTTACAGTATCCATGGTGCCCACAGGGAGAGGAGTGGGAGAAGAAGGGAAATGAATGCTGTCTATGTACATCAATTTCATCAGCTTTCACATAGTTTCGAAGCACACATCCATATACCACCCAGCGGGAAATGGACTGGTGGAACGGTTTAACCGTGTTCTGATGGGATCCATACAAGCAGCAATAATGAGAGACAAGGACTGGGAAAGAGAGATCTGGCAAATGATATGGGCGTATCGAATCACCCCTACGAGCACGGGGTACAGCCCATTCCAGATATTGAGGGGCCGAGATCCATTCACGAAGGACAACAGGGCGTGGAAGGAGAAAACGGTGACCAGCAAATGGTCGCCAGCTGTGGTTCAAGCGAATTGGAAAAAGCCCAAGCAGTGTAAACACAACACTACAAGGCTAGAAGGAATGTGAGAGACACGGGATTAGAAGAAGGAGAATGGGTGAGAGTCAAGTTGGCGGTGCTGCAGAGAAAGGGGGACAGCAAGTACAGTAGACCTCTCCAAGTCAAGGAGGTGTATGACAGGGCTGCCCTGCTGAGCGACGGAAACGTATGGTCCCAAGACCGCATGGCGAGATGCAACAAAATACTACAGTGGGACATTGCGGATCTAGATCAGGAAGGAATGGAGAGAAGCGGGGTGGAGTATGAACAGACCATGGAGGAAGGAGAGACCGATGAAGGGAACATGAGGGGCGAGCTAGGGGCGGTGAGACCGTCCAGCGGAGAGATGCCCCGGCAGGAACAGAGGTCACAGGAGAGCCCGAAGGCGGGAAGCAGTCAAGAAGGTAGAGAAAACACCCCGGGGAGATCCAGTGGGAGAGAAGGGACATCCACCCCGGTAAGGTGTACCAGAAGGGGAAGGGCCGTGATGAGGCCAGCCAGATTTCGAGACTATGTTATGGGTGATGGACAGTGACTCTATATGGTGATGAATGTATATAAAAGGGGGAGATATGTAGAGTTAGCGCTCTAGTGTTCGGGTCGGCGCGATGACGTAGCACGCCGACCCGCCATCTTGTGTAAGCGCGTGAAAGGTTTCAGTGCGGGTGCCGGAGCCAGGGAGGCAACAGGCTCGGCGCTCTCTGCGTGATTGTGAGAAATAAAGCAATTACTTACACTAGAAGGTAGTTGTGTCATCTGTGGGGCAGCGTATCTTTACGCACCTTACAAGTCATATTTTCTTCAAGAGGCGTTGATGACTGCGGGAAGCCTGTGTGCCTGCATTCTAAATCATCATGCAGTTTTCCTTAAAGCGATGTTGATGCCTGTACAATAATGGCCAAGTTAAGCACCACACACATTTCCAGTACAAATGTTTCTCAGGTGAGTCGCTGTACTGCCCACTGACTCCTGCTACTCCCAATGCCTGTGCTGCTATCTGCCTCTGCAGCCCAGACTCCAGCTACTCTGATTGTGCTGCGGTCTGCCTATGCAGCCCAAAAGCACCTGCTACTCCCTGTGACTGTGCTGCTAACTGACTCTGCAGCCCAGACTTCTGCTACTCTGACTGTGCTACTGTCTGCCTCTGCCGCTCACATGTGCCTGGAACTCCCTCTGACTGCGCTGATATCTGCATGTCACGATAATGTGAATCATTACAAGTAAATAGCACTGGAATCGATGCGTATTTGCGTGGAGGGAAAGCACTGTAAAATAATATTGGCGAATGTTAAAAGTTCATGTGGCCGGTGCACATTCAAGCCAGACCTAATCGCCCATGTAGACTGTAACCACAACTCCGAAAACTAGGAAGTGAGCTTGAAGTGTGTCACGTGACCTATATGGATGCTAAGGGTCTTTCCTTCAACAAGGGTAGTTCATACTAAAACGAAAGGAGAGCCAGTTTTATATCGTTTGGTGTTCACGGAAGTCAGGGTGTGACATCTAAAAGAAAGAGGGGTGAATTCGCTCGATAACGGAGAGCCTTTCCGGCACCAAGAAAAACGGAGCCCGCCATACAGTGACTTCTTGACGTAGACTGTGGTTACCCCCGTTACCTAGCTTAGTGCCAGAGCTCCGTGGCCCCTACTGCGCACGCGTGGCAACAGCAAGTAGTGACGCGACGTGCGCCTGCGCAGTTCCATGTTTTTTAACGTTGTGGAGGTGTGTTCAAACATGGAGAACGGAGCGCGGGAGATGAAAATATTTGTTAAGGGTCTCATGCAGGGGAGTCCTGATCTCAGGTACATTGTGCGATCTGTCACGTGTGGCAATTAGAACAGGGGCGCTACTGGACCCGAACTTCGAGGCGGGGGTAAGACTCCCATCCAGGGCTGGCACTAACACTCGTCACGCACGGCGCATCAGTCTTTTTAGGCGCTCCTTCCCAATTGCCTCCTCTATGAATTCCCTAACTACCAGTCGCTTACAATGCACCTCATCTCTCTATAGTCCCTTTCTGACGAACAATTATTTTTTTTATACCGCTACTCGTAGTTTACTTACACTCAGTTCTGTGATCTGCGTGGTACACTTTCTTCGTAGATGGCACGTTAACCCTCTGCACTGTGTGGGTTACAGGAGTGCCCATGTGAGTGAGCGGTGCAACAGGGTGAGAGGAGTGACTGCAGGGTGAGTTAGGTGACCATATGAATTTGGGTGCAGAGTGGGACGAATTAATGTATGGTTAGTAATGGGCTTGTTTGGGTGAGAATGTAGATTGAGCAGTGAGGGGGCAGGTGAGTAAAGTGTCACAAGAGTGCAGGGTGAGCATTGTGCTCGTGTGACTGCAGGATGATGTACAGGGTGAACAGCGAAAGTGCATTGTGAGTGCAGAGTGAGCGGTGTGCTCCTGTGACCGCAGGATAAGTGGCGGGAGACTGGTGTGAGTTCATGGTGAATGGCATAAGTGCAGTGTGGTCACTTTGAGTGCATGGTTATCAGTGTGAAAGTGAAGGGTGAGAATGAGTTGTCTGAATGCAGGGTGCATTCCCAGGCATATGAAGTAACTCAGGATGTTATTGAAGGCTGGAGTAGGTTTTCAGATATAAGTTAACTATTGCTATTATGGTTTGCTGTAGTCCTTTTAGCCCTATGGGCGTTGCACGCCTGAATTAGAAGACTAATGACTGAAGGAGTCAGAGGCAGTTAGCTCAGGGTGTTTTTTGGAGTACCAGCAGTGCGTTTTGCTATTTAAGGTTATCTGCATCTTTAGCTCATTTTGTTACTCTAAAGTTATCGTTAGCTGACTGTAGTCAAGTGTGTGGGAGGCGCTACATTTCTTGGCTGTACACGAACAACATTGGGAAGAGCCGTGTCCTGAGGGAGAGGTCTGGCTTGGCTTTTGGCTTGGGGAAGAGCCAAAGCAGAATGGGAAACACATGTTTTGAAAAGCTATGATGAAGTCTTTATTATGATAAAATGTACTTTTCAACATTCGTCGGTGTGCCAATTAAGGAGATACAATTATAGTTCTGAATTGAGTGACATTTATTGAAATTAATATAAACTTCAAACGTTACTTTCTGACTATCCTGCCCACCAAGAACCTAAAGTTTGTATTTTTGTCACATACTATGTTTGTAAAGCTTATATTGTTATTATATGTGAAGCATCATTCTTTTATATTAATCGTATATGTGATGTTTTTGTGGAGCGCAGATCCTGTACTGAATTACTTCAGTGTGCTCTCAAACTAGATGGTTAAAGAAAATGATACATAATGAAGTAAAGTGATGGGCCATGGATCACAAAACTTGGTCAAGTGGGGAAGCTGGGGATTGGAGGTCAGGATTTCTGTTTGCACTTTGTGCAGTTCAGAGAATCAAAGGTTACATCCTTCTCTCTTCACTTCAACCTCAACGTTCAGTGCTTTGGGAGCAGTTCTTCAATTATGGGTAGTAAACTGAGTTTAATAACTACACTTCTCAGACCTTAAAGCAAGTAGTCCCTATTCATACATATGCGTAGTCATAAGATTTAAAGTTGTAATTTCTGATTGCAATATTTCTAGAGTTAATAAAGATCGAACACTGTGACAGAACATCACTGTCGGAAATCATGCTGCACTTCGCAGAAGCGTCTCTTTGAAAACCTGTTACCTAAGCAGGGGCTTCCAAAACTCTTTGTTGTTGTTCATTACTTAATTGTGTTCATAGGAGTGTTCAGCCTCTCCTAAAATCATTATGTTTATGAAGCTAGCTGATCCAGCAGTATCACTAACATAAAATAGAATCTTGTACCTTACTTACTCTGTTGGATTGACAAACGTAGCATGTTCTGTCTTCCACTCTTTAATGTTCAGTTTCCACTTCAAAGTCTGAGTAGATATTGTCCATTGCGCTCCCACACTCCGAAACCCTGTGGGATAATTACCCCTGTCCTCCCCTGCCCCATGGTTCCTATCGACTTGATCGTAGTTGTGTTTAAAATAAAAGTGTTAGTTTAGTTCTTGGCTTAAGTCTTTTTGCCAGATTTGCTGCCTTTTTCAAATAGTATAATCACCGATTAGGGGTGACACCTTTTCGTAAAAAATACTTGCCATTTTTTTGTTTTTTGCTATTCTGGAAGAATCACAAACTGGTGGCTGAGAAATAATCTGTATAAAATGCTCAGTATTCTTTTGTAACATGCCAACTATCACCCTGTTTGCTTTAATAATTATTTGGATAACTTTCAGATTCTTAAGACATTTATTTATGTGTTTTGTTGTTTTGTATTTCAAAAGGGGAAAATACTGGATTTTACTGTTTTATTCCCAGTGGGGTTTTTCTTTAACTGGCATAGACCTAAAAATACAGAGTGAGTAGGTGGCAACCATATCAGTGATGGCTGTCAACATTTTGAACTGATGCAGCACTGAGGTTGGCCCAATGCATGCATATTCAAAACCTTCTTGAAAATTTGAAATAAATAGTACATTTATTAGAATTCCTGTCTATAAAACATAACACTGATTCGAAATTTGATACAGTTAGAATATGAGTATAAAAGGTACAAAAAGAAGTTTACATATTTTTAAAATTAAATAATAAAACAAATCCGATTATTATTAGCATAAAAAATAGAGCTACAGCTAGTGAAGCTTTCTTTGGCTCTAAAATCAACAAAATACTTAAATGTATTTTTTACCAATTAAATCTGTGCTTTGATAATACATTTAAGATACAATGCTGTGGCACATACCAGCACTAAGTTGGCTGAATCGTACTTCTGCAGGTGAACCTCCAGGCATGGGAAGCGTGGGAACCTGTGTTTTTTTTAGCTCATGTGGAAGTATTGGAGGGAGCAGATAGTGAACCTGAAAGAAAACTTTCATTAATAAAACATTGTTTAGGAGGTATTGGAGTAAAGGAATTCAAAACATTACCTGCGTTATCCAATCCTGGAAGAATCAATGTTTATCAGTAGGCTTCTTCACAACTCAATTTACAGTTTGGCAAAAAGAACATTTTGTAATGGAAAGATTAATTTTTTATTCACTTAACAACAATCTGATGAGTCCATCGAGGATTTCCTATCAGCACTTAGGTCTCTGACTGTTTCATGTGATTTTGAGCATGTATCGTATGAACAAGTTCCCAGAGACCAAATTTAAATGAGAACAAATAACAACAAGCATTTGCAATGCAATAGGTCTCGCATTAGGAAAGTTTGAGCTATTGGTATTGTAAATTACAATTTTTTTTATTTATGTGTTGGTTTTGAAAATATTGAAATTAATAGCTTTGTCATTTACAATGCCAATAGTTATAATTTTCGCAAATGTGACGCCTATAGCATTTGTAATGCAATATGTGTTGTATTTACGTGACTTAGATGTATTGATATTACAAATAACAATGGCTTTTACTTTTTAAAATAATTATTAATTAATAAAAGTTATTGTAATTTTTAATGGCAATAGCTTAAACTTTTGTAAATAATTTTTGTGAAGATTATGTTCAGTGTATTTTATTGTGATGAAAATCCAAGAATAGAAGTGAAATATTAACATCTTTTTGTGACATTTGTAATAAAGCTTGAAACATTGAGAGAACATATTTGAACCACTTGTTGAATGGTTGCACAGATTGATGCTGTGGTGGAGCTGAGTGATGTTGTGGTGGCAACGAGTGATGCTGTGGCGTTCAGTGATACTGTGGTAGCGCATAGTGATGTTGTAGTGCCCCTGAGTGATGCTGTGGTGGTGCTGAGTGATGCTGTGATAGATAGAGTGAGTGTGATAGATAGAGTGAGTGCAATAGATATAGGGAGTGAGAGCAATAGATAGATTGTTAGGGCGATAGATAGATGGAGAGATAGAGTCAGGGCAATAGATAGAGAGATAGACAGACAGACAGACCGAGTGTGGGCGATAGACAGACAGACAGACAGACAGACAGATGGTTGTGTGTGTGGTGTGTGTTTATGGTTGTGGTTGTGTGTGTGGATGGGTGTGTGGTTGTGTGTTTATCGTTGTGTGTGTGGTTGTGCGTTGTTGTGTTTGTGTGTCGGGTTGTGTGTGTTGTGTTTGAGGTTGTATGTGGTTGTGTGTTGTGTTTTGGGTTGTGTGTGGGGTTGTGTGTTGTGTGGGGGGTTGTGTGTGGGGGGTTGTGTGCGTGGTTGTGGTTGGGTGTGGGGGGTTGTGTGGGTGGGGTGTGTGGGGGGTGTGTGTGGAGTGTTTGTGTGGAGTGTTTGTGTGGAGTGTTTGTGTGGAGGGTTGTGTGTGTGGGGTTGTGTGTGTGGGGTTGTGTGTGTGGGGTTGTGTGTCTGTGCGGGGTGTGTCTGTGCGGGGGGTGGGGTTGTCTGTGTGGGGTATGTATGTGTGTGTGTGGGATGTGTGTGTGTGCGGGGTTGTGCGTGTGGAGGTTTTTGTGGGGGGGTTGTGTGTGTGGGGGGAGTGCTTGTGTGTGGGGGGTTGTGTGGGGGGGGTTGTGTGTGTGCGGGGTTGTGTGTGTGTGCGGGGTTGTGTGTGTGGAGGTTTGTGTGGGGGTTGTGTGTGTGGGGGCAGTGCTTGTGTGTGTGGGGGGAGTGTCTGTGTGTGTGGGTGTGTGTGTGTCTGGTTGTGTCTGTGTGGGGTTGTGCTTGTGTGGAGTTTGTGTGTGGAGTTTGTGTGTGCGGGGGTGTGTGTGTGTGGGAGGGGTTTTGTGTTTGGGGGTTGTGTGTGGGGGGTTGTGTGGGTGTGTGTGGGGGGATTTGTGTGTGGGGGTGGTGTGTGGGTGGGGGTGGGTGATTGTGTGTGTGTGGGGTTGTGGGGTGTGTGTGGGGGTGGGGGTGGGTGATTGTGTGTGTGGGTTTGTGGGGTGTGTGTGTGTGGGGTTGTTTGTGTGGGGGGAGTGTGTGGGGGAGGTGTTTGTGTGTGTGGGGAGTGAGCTTGGCTAGCACAGGGCACAAGATGCAAACAGTCGGAACCTGTCCTAACACATTTCCTAGAGCGACAAGACTGGTGACGGGACAGTCGTCGTCACGCACGCATGTAAAGAAGTAACCCCCATCCTGCCTCTGTGCGAGCCAAGTATTTTCATGGAGTGACTCCCTCTTAATATGCCATCAGTTATTCAGTAAAAAACAAATGTTTATATGCATGTGTTTATAGTATTTGCATAGCGCAAACCTCGTCAAAAGGCAGCAAAGCAATTAGCAGAATAGCTTGTGAAACTATTACGGTATCAGCATAAGACTTTGAAGGAATTACAAACAAATGGGAGGGGTAGGGATCCCCGCGGCAGTCTGCTCTGGTGATTGGCTGGACCATGCCACAGTGCAATCCAACCCGGCGATAAGCACCTGCAGAGAGCAATTTTGCGTGCAGCCCACAAGCGTGAAAAAAAAGGTCTCCAGCATAGGCGCAGGAATTCTATCAGCATTACCGCGCGAGAGCAGCAAAGGCATCCATCGCACCTGTAAAGATAACTTTTATGGAGAGAAAAATACTAAATAGTATTTTGTATTCCAGATTTATTCACGCTCAACTTGTATGTTGCCATGAGCAGAAATATTTCTTTCGTGGTTCGGAACTGTGTTAGTTAGCCACACGAGCAGGAAAGATCCGGAAATGCGCGTAGGCTGACAGAAACAGATACCAGCACGAAGCAATGGGCACGGAGTGCATTATGGACGTACAGGCCCGATGTGGAAGTAAATAGGATGTCCTTCATCCTGCCACCTGCAATAACAATATCGCCGGAGCCCTCGTGGGACCAGATCACAGGGCTCAAAGTGATCATTTAACCGGAGCGTTTCCCAAAACCATAGAAAAGATAAACAGCGTGTTCGCTCCATTTTAGAGTAACCACTAGGTGGCGCCCCCCCCCGGTAATGAAGACAGCAACGAATTGCGGTCTGGATTTCGTGCAGTCTGTGAGGTGACTTTGTGGTGTAAGAGGCTATTGTATTAGTGCTCAAACTGTACCTCTGAGTTTTTTAAATACACCAAGTTCCTTCCGTCTAAGACTTCAGCAGTGCCCAGACTCCGGAATTCGAAGAGGCTGCTGGTGAAATCTTGCAGCAGACAGCAGAACGCCAGCCGGAAGTTCAGCATCGTGAAGCCGGTCGTGGGGCGGGACATCCGCCTTTTACGTGTAGCCCGCTTCCACGGAGTGCCAGAGAGCAGCACTGGTGACGTGGGCGGGGCTCCCATGCCTGAGTGAGAGCCCCGCGGTGGCTGCCGAAGTCAGGAGTGGCGGCGATGCGGTGAGTGGGATTTAGTTGTAAGGGGGGGTGGGGGTGTGTGTGTGCAGAGGGGGTAGGGGGCTGCGGCGGGTGTATGCATGCGTGTCTGTGTGTGTGCGTGTCTGTATGTGTGTGTGTGTGTGCGTGCAAGGGGGGTGGGGGGCAGCAGCGTGTGTATGTGTGCGCGCGCCTCTGTGTGTGTGTGCGTGCATGCAGAGGGGTGGGGGCTGGCTGTGTCTGTGTGTGTGCGCCGTTAATGCATGCGAGGGAAGCGAAAGCAGGGGCTGTGAGTTAGTCTGCGCAAGCGCGGCTCAGAAGCGCGCTCCAGCGGTCAAAACTGAGACTGCAAAAGCGCGTGTCTGAGTCGTGTCTTCATTCCCAAATACGGGTGACAATAGGTCTGAAGCAGACAGCAATCAATGCTTACGCATTGAATGCAGGTCTGCTCGACCTAAAAACGGAACGGGATACAATGGCAATCCTAATAATGTGTAACATTGTTATCAATATCACAGAATGTTGAACAGCATGCTTCAATCTATTGCCAGTTATAATCTAATCGCATTTACCTTAAAAGGATGAGTTGACTGACAATATGTGTACCACAGACCTGCGAAAGCCACAGACTGAAGCACGGAATGCTAACCCAGTGGGCTTTATTCAAACATTCACTGGATGTTCGCTATGTGTATACAGACAAGTACATTGCCATAAACTGGAAAAAGCAGACCCTCCGCGATTAGAACGGAGCGAGTGATTCTTCTTTTTAATACATCACTTTTGGTGAGTTCACTGCATATGCTAAGTAGTCCCTCACTTATTTATTGTAGGACTTGCACCCTGTTCGTCACACTGCACTTGTTTGTCTCTTGTGCGGAAAGGACAACCAAGTGTTACCTTTTCCTGTGAAACTAGAAACAAGATGAGATAAACATGCTTGCATGCCTCTGCAGACAGAGTGAAAAGCATAGGTTCAAATCTCTGCTTCCTTCCTTTGCTAAATGTTTGATCCTGTGCGAACTATTTGACCTCAGTGTACACCATGCTCAGTATCTTTGTCTGGATCTTGCGTTATTTATGTCATAGTCTTACATTGCACTCGCTGCTTGCACTGATGCGTATTTTAGACGTGGGCTACTAGCAGAGTCTGACAGTTGTGACAACTATTCCAATGTGGGCCAAAGCTTTAACTACTCCTTTTCTATCTTTCAAGCTGCTTCCTGAGCGCCACAACGGTGACCCTTCCAATGAAGTCACTTCCTATGATGCCCCTTCCTGTGATGTCATGGTAACTCGAAATACATGCGTTACGGGTCAACAAGCTAACTACCGCAAGCCCTGCACCCCCTCCCTGGGGCACTTGGCGACTCTGCTATTACCCGATTTATTGTAAACAAACTCACTTCATTACTACAGTTTATGTCGTGGCTAGCCAAACCTGCCTCTTTTACACTCTCGGCCCAATTCCCTCTAAGCAAAGCACCAAGAAGGCATTTATGAACACACAAATTACAGCTGAAAACATGATACATTTTTGCATGGTTTTCCAAAAGCGGCAAATCAGCTTTAGCGATTTGGGGCTTCCCGAGTATATTTCTGTTACAACATGGTTTTTGCGAAATTGCTTTGAATAAAACCCAACAACTGTACTGTACACTTATGTGATTGTGGGGTTTTATTCAAAGCTATCTCACTGTATTATGATATATATTATATGCAACAGCTTTGAATCAGTGGACAGTGCCGACTGTCAAAGGCGCCAAGAGGCCATAGTCATGGTAGATGTACGCTATTCAAAGAGCGCGCACACACGTACATGTAATATTATAAAACAGTGAAATAGATGAACATTCATTACTCTTACGGGTTTCTATACAGCGCCATTCGCCCACTAATGTAGCGTCTTGGCGCAGTGAGTTGTCTAGAGAGGAAATTGCCACGCAGAGGAGAGTACATTTCAAAAAGTCTGGGACTCTTCCATTTCAGGGGTATTTGAAGCGCTAAAAGGCATGTCAAATTAAAGTTCGCCAATTTGGGAGATTCCACGGAGTTCCGGGAGACCAGTGCAACCTACCAGAAAAGGGTCGTCAAGCACCTCTAAAAAGGCGCAAACCTCTGTCTGGCTTTAGTGCGCGCACATACATTTAATGGATGGACAAAGCCTTCAGTTTTGAATTCCAAGCATTGAATAAAAAAAAAAAAAACAAGCGTTGGCAAAGCAGGCAAGTCTTCCGTGCGACGTGCTGAAAGTGAAACCAGCCCTCGGCATTGCTGTGGTGGGGGAGGGGGGGGGGGCGGGGGAGAGGCAAGAAGGGAACAAGTTAAACGAGTTTTAAAAGGAGACGAAACTGAAAGTACGGCCGGCCGGCCGTGAATAATTAGGGGGTGAGAAATGCGCTGGGAGGGCTGCCTTTGATGTGGTAATGCGAGGCAGGCAGGCAGGCGGCTGATGGCATTGTGCACGCGCTTTTTAGGGCTTGCGCTTGCGCAATGACCTAAAAAGCACATGCACTGGAAGGAATCGCCAGTGGTGGTTAAACACTGGATAAGCCATAATAGAGCTTCGCCAGCTATGCGCAGAAGCGCATCAGCAAGCGAGCCCTAAAAAGGTTCAAGAGAGGTTATGGACTACTTCTGATTTGTCTTTGAATGCTGCCATTGACATTGCCAAATCTATAGAACATTCTGAAAAGTTTGTTAAAGAGATTAGAGGTACCGTATTTTCCGGCGTATAAGACGACTTTTTAACCCCGTAAAATGTTCTGGAAAGTCGGGGGCTGTCTTATACGCCGGGAGCCAAATTTTATGGTCTGTTTTCATGCGCTGTTTCATAGCGAGGACTTCACTCGAAGGTGTCAGACCGCTTCACAATAGGAAATAACAAGAAACAACACACCTTATGTTAAAAAATACAGCCACCGGCACTGGCAACGTCCACACCCAGGCCCCGCGCCATGAACTGTGCAAGTATCGAAAGCGAGCGTTTTTTTTCATAGCGAGGACTTCACTCGAAGGTGTCAGACCGCTTCACAATAGGAAATACAACACACCTTATGTTAAAAAATACAGCCACCGGCACTGGCAACGTCCACACCCAGGCCCCGCGCCATGAACTGTGCAAGTATCGAAAGCAAGCGTTTTTTCATAGCGAGGACTTCACTCGAAGGTGTCAGACCGCTTCACAAGCGAGCAAATGGCGCCATGAGTCTTACCTCGACTGCCGCTGCACATGCGCCTCCAACCGCTTGCACATCCCCAAGCAGACGAGGCAGCAGGACGAGGCAGCAGGACGTCCGAAATATATAACGGGCAGCCAGCGCCGAAGATGGCAGCCCCCGCTGTGTTGCACGTTTGGCACGCGCTCCTCTCTCCATGACATGGGCATGGGCATAGAAAGGGGACTGTAGAATGTTCCCGAAGGCAGTAGAGCACTTGCCGTGATTGTCTCTGCACCTGTTCATACTGTACAGCACCAGTACATCCAGTGCAAATGGCTGACAGTGAAGAACCCGGCAAGGCTCCAGCAGTACATCCAGTGCAAATGGCTGGCAGTCAAGAACCCAGCAAGGCTCCAGCAGTGGCAAGAAGAAGGAAATATGAAGCCAGTTACAAACTTAAAGTTGTGGATTTTGCCACGGAACATAATAACTGTGCTGCTGCAAGACAATATGGAGTAACAGAAAAGATGGTTCGGGCCTGGAGAGCAAATGAGAAAGCATTAAGGAGTATGCCAAGGGGCAAGTGTGCATTAAGAAGAGGCACCCCACATTGGCCAGAACTCGAAAAGCATGTAGCAGACATGGTGACTGAGCATCGCCAAAGCGGTTATGTAGTGACCCGAAATTAAATCCGATTGGTTGCACTTCAGTGGGCCAAATCTAACCCAGATCTCAGCAACAGATTTAAGGCCACTGTATCCTGGTGTACTAGATTCTTGGGAAGGCATAATCTGGTATTGCGGCAAAAGACAAAAATTGCCCAAAAATTACCTGCGGATCTTGATGCCAAAATGCATAGCTTCCATCGCTACGTTATTAGGCTGCGCAATGAACATGGTTATGCGCTAAGTAGTATCGGAAATATGGATGAAACTCCAATGAATTCCGATATGATTGCAAACAAAACTGTCCAGTGAAAAGACAATTTTAATAAAAACAGGACATGAGAAGTCCAGTTTCACAGTGGTACTAGCATGCACAGCTGATGGCGCAAAACTGAGACCAATGGTTATTTTCAAAAGAAAAACAATGCCGAAACTCAAGTTTCCTGTTGGTTGTTTTGTGCATGTGAATGAGAAAGGATGGATGGATGGATGAAGACGGGGTAAAGCTATGGCTTGATAATGTATGGAGCAGGCGACCAGGTGGACTTCTACAAAGGCGTAGTCTACTGGTGTGGGATATGTTCAGGGCTCATTTAACTCCAAGCACCAAGCAAAGGCTGACAAGACTAAAAACAGATGCTGCAGTTATACCTGGAGGATTGACATCGTTGGTGCAGCCACTGGATGTGTGCCTAAACAAGCCATTTAAAGATCGCATCCGAGAACAGTGGAATGAGTGGATGGTTAGCGGTGAAAAAACATTCACAAAAGGAGGAAACATGCGTGCTCCACAGTTGGATGTTTTGTGCAACTTTGTCATAAAGGCCTGGAACGACATCGATGCAGAAACAGTCATGAAGTCTTTCAAGAAGTGTGGCATATCAAATTCATTAGATGGTATGGAGGACGACTACTTGTGGCAAGATGAAGAGGATGCCGAAGCAGAGACCACATCATCTGATACGGAATTGGTACCAGATCCATACGATGACTGCCTTACAGATGTACCACAAGATCTCATTGATTTACTTATGAGATCAGATGACGAAGAGGAGGATTTTGAAGGCTTTTAAAGGGAACGTTGTAAATCCTGTAAAAATCGCTTGGACTTATGAAAAGTTATGAAAAGTTTAATCCACTTGCACTGTTTCATGCACTAATTTATGTTTATCGTACCGTACATGTTTGATGACAAACAGGTATGTTCACAAGTGACAGTTTTTCATATGGTTCTAAATAAAAATATTGCGACTAAAGCAATATTGTTTATACAACCAATTTGTTTGAGTTCAGTCTTTGAGTTTGTACAATAAACGCTTAACACTGTCCACTGATAAAGCCTTACTGCTCACCCACAGGGAGGAGGGTTAGAATCACTAATACGGTAAGCTCAAAATAAATTCTCGGAATGGCTATGCAGGACTGCGCTGGAAGTGGGGGTAGTCTTATACGGCGAGTATAGCACGAAACCTACATTTTATCAAGCAAAGTAGGGGGTCGTCTTATACGCCGGAAAATACGGTAATGATAAAGACGACATATTCAACATTGCTAAGGAAACAGATAAACGAAAGATCATTTCCTCAAAGAAATGATAACACTACAAAATTCGACAATAAATTTAGGGGCACAAAATATGAAAGATGAAATTCCCAATTACTTTACTACACATGTGGGAGCAATGGACATTTGGCTAATTCTGAAGTTTGTCCTGCAATGTGTTCGAAATGCTATAAGAAAGGTCATTTTGGAAAATGTTGTTAATCAGTTCCCAAAAGAGTGAATTACATGAAAAATTCAGAGGATTGTGATATTTACTATGACCACTATGAACATTAAATTAACACTGTTATTAATGTTTGTGGAGATGAAGATTTCAGCACATTTCCTTCATGTTTCATTTCTGTAGATGATGTCAAACTAAGATTTTTGGTAGATTCGTGTGCATGGTACACCAGTATTTCTTCAGATATTTTTTATGACAAGTGGCCTAACAGAGCTCTTCTTCCTCCTGATGTGTCACCTGGTGGTTACACAGGACACAACATTTATATAGTAGTTTTTTTTCCCCGGCTCATTTAGTCTTCTCTGGTCGTCACACATTTAGTAAAACTTATGTTGCAAAATCAGGACAGTCACTTTTGGGATGGCCACTTCAAGTGCAGTTGGGCATTAGACATGATCCCAGAGCTGATCCTCCTGTTTATGCTACTGATTTCCCTAAAACTACTCAAGTAAACACAAGCTGCATTGATAAATTGATTGAAGAATTCCCCAGTGTATTTAGCTGGACATTAGGAAAGTACCAAGGTTTTGAGCATGCCATTAAGTTACATGATAACGCTGTACTTGTCCGTCACAAAGTAAGAAATGTACCCCTTTACTACAGGAAAAAGTTAAAGGACATGGTTAAAGACTTGTGAAAAAACCCATTATTGAACCCATTGAGTCATCTCCATGGGTTTCTCCCATCGTTATTTCGATAAATCTTCAGGCGAACTCAGGCTATGTGTGGATTTACGCAGTTTAAATAGTGACATCTGGGTTGATGCTCACCACCCGGGCAAATTTGCATGAGAAGGTATCAACCTTGGCCGGTGCCCAAGTATTCTCATGCATCAATCTATCCAGTGCGTGCTTGCTGAGGAATCAAAGAACTGAACTGCTTTTATCACCCCATAAACTATTGCCGTATGCATTTTGGCCTCGTCAGTGCTGCTTCTGTTTTTCAGAGACTAATGAAAGACACTTTGGAGGGTTTAAATGGTGCCATTGCATTCCAGGGTGATATTCTGGTGTATTGCAAGAAAATGAGGAACATGATTACGACTTACGAAGTGTTATAGCTGCCTTGTCTGAAAAAGGTCTCACTCTTCATCTTGATAAATGCAAAATCAAGGCGATGGAAGTAGAATATCTTGGGCATACTATCAGTGGAATGGGCATCAAACCCAAACGTAAACATGTTGAAAGCATTATCAATGCCCCCGTTCCCTCTTCCAAAGAGCAGTTAGAAGCTTTTCTTGGTCTAATTGAGTTTTATGCAAAATTCATACCTACATATTCATCCAAAGTAGATTCTTTCAGATGCCTTCTCAAGAAAAATGCTAAATTTTCTTGGTCTGATGATAATGTCTTACGCTTTTGAAAATTTGAAGAACTTCATAGTCAGTGCTACATGTTTAAAACCATTTGTGTGTGGGAAAAGTTGCATCATCATGGTGGATGCAAGCAATACTGGTTTGGGTGATGTACTATTACAGATGGACAATGGAAAAGAGTGGATAGTAGCATATGCTTCCAGAGCATTAAGGGGCGCAGAGAAGCACTATTCTGTTATAGAAAAAGAACTACTTGCTTGTGTTTGGGGTGCTGAACATTTTAGGACTTTATTATGGGGAACCAAATTCACCATTAAAACTGACCATAAACCTCTTGTTTTCCTGATGGCTCCAGGTGTAGGACGTTCTATGTCTGTGCCTTGCTAGGTTAGCTTTTAGGTTGCAGTCTTTCCAGTACCAGATAGAATATGTACAGGGGAAGGCCAATATACACGCATATTGCATGTCCAGACCTGTAGCAAATGAGGAAGAGAGTCATGAGGAGGACTGTGAAGTAGCGTTCACTACGCATGATGTTAATTTATTGCAAGGTGAACAAACCGATCTTCGTGAAGATATTTGGCTTCTAGAAATGGAAAAAGACGTTGAATTAAATGAGATCAAAAAGCACATAGTACAAGGATGGCCTGAACAAAGAAATCTATCAGGAAATATGATGAGTTATTTATAGTTCAGGATGAGTTGGCAGTTGAGAACGGTTTAATTATGAGAGGTGACAAAATAATTCCTCCTTTTTCGCTGAGAAATACTTTTGTGGAAATTGCCCATGAAGGACATTTAGGTATTTCTTTCAGCAGGAGACGCGTTCGAGAGATATTTTGGTGGCCTGGTATTGATGTATGTGTTGAGCATTATGTGCACACATGTGCCGAATACTCAGACAGTGACAAGTCAGCTGTTGTTTTGCATCCTGAGCCTCATCCTGTGGATTTTCCTTCTGGTCTGTGGCAAAAACTGGGTTTGGACATTATTGTTCAATTTCATGTTTTACCCAAACATGAAAGTTTTGGTATTGTTCTTATTGACTACTATTCGAAAAGGCCAGAAGTCAAGATGGTTAGGGAGGTTACTTCACAAAGTGTCATAGAATTCCTTGATGATATTTTTTGTAGAGAAGACATTCCCCAAGAAACTGCCACAGACAACTGACCTCAATTTGTTAGTAAGGAAATGGAATGTTTTTTTGAGAAATGTGGAATTAACCATAGGAGAATAGCTGTTTTTCATCCTGAGGCCCATGGCCATGTTGAGCGTTTTAACCGCTTAGTGAAGGAAGCTATCCAATTATCAATTAAAGGTGGTCTGAACTGGCGTAATGCTTTGCAAGCCATGTTGTTGGCATATAGGACTTCACCAAATTCTGTTACTTTAGTCAGCCCACTAAACTAGCTCCTTGGTGGTTACATTTTTTTAGGTGAAGACAAAAATGTCACTAACGTAGACTATGAATTAGTTCGACATAGGGTTGAAGCTTCCAAAAAAAAAATGAAACCAGTCATGGAAAGAAAACTGGGTGCTGCGATTAAACAAGGAGTTGTGATTGGTGATCTAATTTGCATTAAAAATAGAGGGTGTTGCCAAGGGTTTTCCTGTTTGGTCAGTCCCAAAAAGAGTCATTGAAGTTTTCAGAAATGCTGTCAGTCGAGGGTGGCAGTGTCTGGAATCTTAATAGAATTTCCTTGTTTAAAAGTGTTGTAAACCCACAAGAAGATTCCAGCAGCAATGTATTTCTAGATGTTGGCCACAGTAATGATCCAGTAAACCATGATTTTCCTTTTTTTAAGCACAAGAGTTTTCCGCCCAGGGGTGTGCGAGATCATCGTCCTCCTGCGAGGTTCAATGACTTTGTCATGAATTAACTTGTGGTTTTTTTTTTTCCAAAGGGGGAAGGTGTGTTGTGTGCATGGAGCGTGGCTGTCACGAGCATGGCATTCTTTCACAGCTTGTGACTGTCTCGCTCTGAGTAGAGATGTTATGTTTTGATTAAATGGGAAGGTTGGGAGGTATATGAGTTTACCGTTGGTGGATTCAACTTGTAACCTATGAATGAACCACACATACTTGCCTTGAATAAACCTCGTTTGGAGTATCTTCTCACTTTGCCTGATGATTATCGTTATTGGATACTTTCTAACAGAGTTGTACACCACTTAAATGTTGCTCAGGGCTGGGCGACGGGCTGGAGACTTGGCAGCTTAGTTAGCTGGGTCTGCGATTGACTGCTGAGCTGAGGATGGGACTATGGCCGCGAGGCTTAGCAGCAAGTTGATGGATGGTTGTTGGCATAGGTTATCCAAGGCAACAACGGAGTGGTGTTTTCATGAATGCCTCCTAAATGAAGAAGTAGGTGAAGCAAGTTTATTTCCTAGAAGTAAGTATCGCTGGTAAGGAGCCCACATCCAGCTTTCCTCCTGTGCCGGCCGCTCAGAGCGATGTGGAACAACAAACACCAGAGACGGCACAGGCCCAGAATTACAACATAAAAAATAACACTCTAAATAAGAATAAGGCCCTCACACAAAGAGCTCGCTCTAACATTAAAAGTAATGCATACATGGAAAATGCATATCATGAATACGTTTGCTTGATTAAATAATACACGTACAACACTTTCCACTTTTTGAAAAACCAAGTTAAGATTGCAAGGGTAAAGCAGCAAAACATGGTAAGAACTCTGATACAGAACTCCATGTATATACATACGTTTTCAGATAATATAATAGTCCTTGAACTTAGTAGGCATAGAAATATTACCTGGAACCTCTTCAGCCTCCGAACACTGAGCTGTCACTGTTATTCTCTTCAAGTCTGCTACGTTAGACTGTTTCAGGATTTACTCAAGTTTGTTCTGGTGTAAATTTAACCACATTTCTTCTGCTCCACCACCCTTTTTATGTAACAGAACAGATCCTTTTGAGACCTTCTCAGTGCACACGTCTGGAGAATTTAGTTCCTCCTTTTCTTACTCTTGTGGGAATCCTGACCAAAACCCAATCTCTCACGTTCAATGTAACCTTCTTGACATGGTGTTTCTTATCAACGTTTTCTGTAATATGACTCCGCATAGATTGCACCCTGGAAGCCACAGTCGACAAACTATTTGCCCTTCTTTTGCTTACCTCTGTTACCTAATCAAGACGGATTGAGTATCTAGGAGATCTTTTGCGCAACAACAACAATGGGTAAATCTTGTGGTGCTATGCGGTGTTACCAAGTAGGAGCAGACCTTTTCCCTCAGAAATGATTCTACTTCTGACCCCCAGTTAAATCTGTTTGGACACCCTCCTTGAGAAATGTATTCATGTGCTCAACTAAGCCATTTGAGGTAGGAGAGTAGAAAGCCACTGTGAGATGTGAAAGTCATTGATGAAATCCTTCAAGCGAGCTGAAGTTAAATGAGTGCCTTTATCGATGACAATCTCCTTGGGTGCCCCTTCTATTACAAACATTTTCTTTAAAAATTTGATGACGGAATCAGCTTTGGGAACTGAGGTAAAGTAAAAATATACCCTTTTAGAATAATAGTCCACCAACACCATCCGGTACTTTTAGTATTTGGTAATAGTTCAAACGGTCCGGCAAAATCAAGACCTACTTTTTACCAAGCTTCCTCCAGTAATGGTACCATATGAATTCCCAATGCTTGTCAGACACCAAGCAAGCGGTACAGTCATTTATGAATTTGGCAACCTGAGATTCCATAACTGGCCACCAGTGATATTGTTTGAGAGTTTTACTGGGTCTACTGGCACCTAAATGACCTTTTATGAGCTTCCGTAATCAGAACATTTCTGAGACACATTGGAGGCTCACAAACAAGACCGTAATAACACCCCTTCCACAATAGAAAAGTAGTCAGAAACTTGAACGTATGCTCTGAAGCCTTAGCATTCTTTCTTTAGGGCAACCATCTTTCATGTACTTAACAATGGATTGCAAAATTGAATCTTGTTTGGAAGCCTCTAACCACTCCTTGTGCATGATTGTGTCTGTACCTCCCAAAATGTAATCAGCAAGGGCAATCATTGTCCATACACTCATTCACAACAGGAAATCTGGATACACAGTCGCCTCCCACATTTTTTCCACCAGGTATGTACTTTACAGTGAAATTATATTCTTGCAATTTGTAAAGCAACTTGAATAAAGTGCTGATGCCTTCCAGAGCCATTCACATCAAGTAAATGTAGCAGCAATTTATGATCAGTGTACAGATCCGAATGTGAACCCCAAATGTATGTCTTAAATCTTTCAACTGTCCAACAGAAGGCTAATGCCCTCGCTCAATGGTACTATAATGTACTACAGCTCTGAGTAAGCGAGAGGCAAAACCTACAGTATGCTCCTTGTCCTGAGAAATTTGTGAAAACACTGCTCCCAGACCAATTTGACTGCCATCAACTGTGAGGACATCTTCTGCCAGCAACAAATGGAGACCAAGCTGGCGCAGAGATGAGTTTCTTAACCCTTTGGAACGCCTAATGAACTGAATATGACCATATGTATTTCACTCTTTTATTAAGCAAAGCAGATTTTTCAACAGTTGAACAATGAAAGCATAGCCCTGCACAAAACGTAACAAGTACTCACTAAGCTTAAGGAAAGAGCGAAGCATAGACTTGTCCATAAGTGGTTGGGCATCCTCAATGGCTTTAATTAGGGAAAATTTAGGAGACCTGAGCCCTAAGCTGGGACGGTCCTGGCAACAAACAATGTGGCTACCCTTGATTGCCACATACGTTTTAGTTAAAGTTTTCCTCCCAAAGCAAGCAACATGCAGCTTTATTCATGAAGGCTAAATCGGCTCGCAAAGGGCCGGATTCTGAGAATCCGGCCCTTTGCGAGTGCGATTTTTGCTTTTGGGATTCAGCATCCCAAAAGCAAAAATCGCTAATTACGATGTCGCAAATGTGCGAGGAAATGACATTTAAGGAATCTCTATTTGAGATTCCTTAAATGCTATTCATGACACATTACAAAATTGCGATTTAGCAAATTTGGGCCGCTATTTACCGAGAGGTCAGACCTCTCGGTAAATAGCAAAAACTTAGAAAAATGCTTTTAAAAGCATTTTTCTAAGTTGCATGTTGCACACACACATGTCCTTTGGACATATGTGTGCGCATCAACTGTTACAATTTGCATTTAAGGGGTGCTACAGGGTGTCCTTTGGACACCCCTGGCACCCTTAAAATCGCTATCTGATTTGCGAGTAGCAAATTGCTACTCGCAAATAAGGGATACTCCCCATTCATTCCTATGGGCCTTTTGGCCCATAGGAATGAATGGGGAGTTATTCCTTTTTTTGCGAGTAGCAAATTGCTACTCGCAAATAGAGAACATGTAGGAATCGCTATTTATTTAGCAATTCCTACATGAATGCCGTTTTGCGTGTCCTCAATAGCGAGTCGCTATGATTCGCTATTAGGGCCACGCAAAACGGCCCGTACATGAATCAGGCTGATAGTCTACAAAGAACCCCACCATGTCGCTGTCTTGGTCACCATATGCTTTGGGAGATACGTCTGTGACTTAAACATTACTTCCGAACTCCATTGTAACCTGACACACAGGCTTTCTGACTCTATCAGTGATCACAGTATCAACCTCAAGATTCAAAACCAAACTAGATACAGCTAATGTTCTGTAAATATCACTCAACTCTATTCTGTGAACCATAACTGGGTTCTTAACCGTCTTGCACACACTCTGAAAATGATCCAGTTGTCTACACTTCATGCAGTGTGTACCAACAGCTGGGCACTGTGCATAATTACTCAGATGTTATTTTGATCCACACCTAAAACAGAAAGGGTTAGTATTGCGTTTCACAGATTTAGAGTTTTTATCTATCACATAAATGGCATCAACGTGTTCTGAACTACCTACAGTATTCACAAATGTTAGTGCAGAGTGAAGACGCCTTAAAGAGGATGGGAGAACTTAATTCTGCTTTCTCATTTCTTTCAGTGTGCTGACGCAGCGCAGCATTCGAGAGCAGTTCCTTAAGCATGTAGGCCGCACCTCCTTGGAGAAGGAGAAAAAACAGACTCTGAAGAAAATTGTGGAAAAAGAGCTTCTAAAGTTGCAGGTGAGAAAAATATTGATATCCATTAAGTGCACCCTCAAAACGCAAATGTTCTGTTTGTGGTGTTGTGCCCAGAAATCCGGAATGCTAGAAAATATGTTGAAATGGCTATTAACATTAACATTTCTTGGAGATGTATTTGGACGCATTGTTAAACTTTTTTTTCCCCAGAAGTTTTGGGAATGGCCCTTGGAAGATTAATTATTATTAGTTATATCGGCAAAATCCCAGTCGGCTAAATACTGCCTAATGTTTATTCAATTTTTTAAAATTAAGAAGTGTGCAAAATTGCCAGCATGTCTCTTTTTTGATCTGCAGAAATGTGTATAAAAGTGCAGTAGTGTAAAAAGTGTTTGATACCCTAAATACTGAACATTTTTCCCCATTCTCACTGCTACTGACAACCTTAACGTGAGGGATTACATCTATAAATTGTGCTTTGGCCTGAAGACTTTACTGGTAGACCCTGTGTGGTGTTGGCCAAAAATGAAGCCATGCTTACAGCCGATTAACCTTGTTTAAGTGTCTCCTGGTATGTGCATCCACCAAGCCCACACTAATCGAATTTCTTCTGTCTCTGGTGAAGGTATGGGGGTTATCCTCATGGGGGTTATCCTCTGAGAAATATGGTTTCTCTGTTGCTGGTGATTTGCCCCCATACACCTACAAATGTTTGTTGGTGTTCAAGGACTACATAATCATGCACCTTTTATTAATAGTGAAGTACAGAAAGTCACTACAGCCCATTAGTCCTCCTTTTCACACCACCACAAGCTAGAGTGCCTGTTGGCCATGGGAAGTAATTGAAGAGCCCTGAAATTGGCTTCTCTGTATATGGAAAGTTTGTTGCCTATGTTGTAGCGGGAGCCCACTACACTTACGAACATTACCTTAACACTCCTACAGGGCCCATGCAGGTAGGACTTATACTCGTGCTCAATACTTCACCCCAAATGCGGTGGTCCTCCAATGTCGTAGAGTGGAAACAGGATGTCAAACTGTCAGCTAGCCAGTGAGGACCATTAAATGGTAACCAACTCACAAAATGGTAATCCGGTTTAAGTAATTTACTCTCAAAACCATCCTATAGAAATAAAGTATGATAGTTGGTAGACCGAACGTCCTAAAGACTTTTAGTCAAACTAGAATTGTGCAAACCAAAAGCTCCGCTGTGGCTACGCGGAACAAGAACAAAAGAAACTGATATCTATTACTATCTCTATTATACGTTTAGAACATTAGACACAATAAGACTCCGACAGCTTTGGAGAATTAGGTTATTGTATTAAAGATCCAAAATCAATGCACTTGAGTAACATTTTGTGAAGTTCAGTCATAAATCCTAACCATTCAAAATATAGAACCACACATTTAGTTGAAATAATCTATCTCTAAATAAAAGAATCCATATGAGGAGGGCTTTACTCAACAATACAATTTCTATCACTTACAGACCAAGAAATGGTTCTCAGTGGTTCTCTTAGATTGGGCAAGGGGATCAAGTTAAAGTCCATGGAAATGGGCAAGAGGAAATGAAGCATAAATCAGGAAGTTCAAGTCTGGTTTCTCACCAAAATGCTTTAAGTGCAGGTTTGTCAGCAAGGGCAATAAATAAAGGGGCATAACCGAGAGAGTCTGGCAGGTTAGAGACAAGGAAAAGTGATAAGGGTCATCCCGAGTTTAAACGTAAGCTCTCCTCAAAAAGGGCCATCAAAAGCATTCGTAATGCAAAAAGCATACTCCTACTCCTGTGCGTCCGTAGTTATATAGTTCATATTTGTCCTCATGACATCAGTGGTCAGTCCAAAATGGTCTGATAGTCATGTGATCATCCTTCGGTCTTTCCAGGTACAGATTGTTACTCTGGCATATTTTCTCACACTTAAGTCCTTCCTTCCTCACAAGTTAGTTGACAAAGATCTTGCTACTTTCCACGCATATGGGGGAAAAGTCATTTTTCCACCTTTGTTGCCAAAAGGAATGTTGCATGAACCAAAAACAAATAAAGCAACATTTGAGAAAATGTATCTAAGTCCATTGCACAAGGCTCTAAAATAATGCAGCCTAAGGACAAAAACACAGCACAACATTTTTAAATTCAATATTTCATATTTAATTAAGTTAAAACATAATGGAATAAATCACACATCATATATATATATGTTCAATGTCAAGTATGGCCTACTGCCTCTATAAAAAGTAGCAACTTGTAAATTATTTCTAAAAGTCCAGTTTATTAGGACACTATACAATGAAGCCAATAGCAAGGCTAAGTTATCAAATTTATGACATCTCTGTTATCGAATATAAGGTAATCAGTTACTTAAACATCTTGAATTTGATTAATCCTACTGTCTCTACCTAATCAAGCATGCTAGCTTTTACGGTGCTGTTTTTTCTAGACATGCAAAGTGCACTTTTATGGTTAAGTGTTGTGTAAGGCAAGATCAGCTTTTACGTTGCTGCATCTATAATATTAAAGAATTTTATGGGGCACCTAAAGAGTATTGCAAAAGGAGATCCCCCTGTCCTAGCACTGAATTAGTGAGCTAAATGGCATCCTATGTGTATCATTTGTTTCAAACTGATCATACAAGCTGGGGGCTGTAATAGCAGTCATCAGAAGCAAATCCAATGGCTCGATCTAGACTTCAAAGTAAACAAGCAGAAATCAAAGCTGTGGAGGGCTGTAAGGTATAGAGAAATCCCAAAGCAAGAAGTTTAGGAGAGATGGGTTTATACGTGATTGACTGTAAAGAAAAGAGGGCAGTTAGTTGAAGCAAACTTTGAAGCACTATTGGAGGCACGGGTGCAGACAGACTAAGGAATAGGTTCTGCAAGATTGTTGCAAAGAGGACATCGAGAACTCAATGGTTTAACCATTTCAATTAACTGTTTAGTGTCCAATTATAAAGTGCTAAACCACTGTAATGTGGTGTAGCTCCAGGGTACCTCTTTAGTGGAAAAGATGTATGCGTCACTAAAAGCTCAATTTATTAACAGCGACATGATACTTGCTGGCTTCTTAAGTCTAAACACTTGATACAGCACCTTACATATTGAGCTAGCACATGATGTTTTAGCATTGAATATGCCACCACCAGCAGGATTGGGATTGTGCCAGCCAATATAAGGCCCACTGGAGATGGTGGCAAATTATCAGTCCACCTCTTTAGTTGTTTTTAAGTGGTACTGAATGCTTTATGAAGCTTGTTTTGTAGTAAATGTTTTTCTTGCTCAATTATACATTTAAAAAATGCAAATTAGCATGTTTTAAATAAATGTGGTTTTTACAAATGTACCTTTGGATCATATATTGCATTTTCCTTCCTTTATAGCAGTTTCAACCATGCAGAACTTGGGTTTTCTGAAGGAGTTAATTATTTATGTAGTATGCATCCTGTCCCTGGGTGTTAAAATCCAACGGCATTCCTAAAATATCATAAGTCTCTACAAAGGTTATCCATAAGCCATATGAAACAAACAATAACATAAGAGAAGAAAGCGCCTCCTAGAAATAGAATTTCTGTACTGTCTTTCGGAAAGCCTCCAGTTTATAGCTTCGCATGTATTGGGGTGGGGAATGCTTTGGTTAATTACAATATCTGGATTTCCAAGTCTGTCATTGTGAATGAGAGCAACTCCTATTGGTTAAGTTCCTGTGTTAAGGTCTGACATTCTATAATCCATTTATATCTGTGCTTTCTCCATTGTTGCTTTTCAGATGGACGAGCCTAGTGATGGCAAGTCCCCCATATTAAGGACTATGGGAGAGAAAACAAAGAAGCGTGCTCGCAGTTCCAGCTGCAGTAGTTCGGATGATGGACCAAAGAAGGACTCCACCAGCACAAAGCTAAAGAAGCCGGTCCCAAAAAAGAAACACTTGGACTTTAGTTCTGGTGAGCAATGCCCCTCTTGGGAAGGGGAGAACACTGCTAAGTCTTTCCAATCTCATTAGACATGTAAATATGATCTGTTGTCCCCAAAATAGACTGTTTGTTTTTCTAGAACCTAGACTGCTCTGGCTGATTCAGTGCTTGAGGCTAAGAGCCATGTCTGTGATTCCTATTATGCGTACCCATTACTGCTTCACTTTGTGACTTGACTGGCCCTTTCTTTGAAGTTCAGTTCCAATTGTATTTTCACATCATATCTCTACACCTCAGCATGCCCCTTAGCAGTTCAAGGGGACTGGTGATTTCTTCTGAGTTCATGGCTGTTGCAACAGTCTTCCAGCATGGCCTGCATCTCAGGGTTTTGATTGACCCTGTTTTGGACTCTTTAGTCAGAAAATGTAACAAAGTAAGTTGTATAATGGAATGCTTAGTTTATTATGTTGTATATTATCCGTCAACTGTTTACAACATGACCCACCACAAGAAAGCACCCTTTCTCAGCAACTTCTCTTTTATAAGTGCCTAACTCCAGAAAGGTCCTTAGAACATCAACTCCTTCTTCATCTCATAACCTGACTGCACAGCTGGCATAGCATAGCAGACCATACACATGATAATAGCACACAGCTAGATGTTTCTTGTCGGATACCTGGTCCCTGTTCAGGTTTGTCTATTTCTTGGGATTCAAAATTTAACTAGGTCCTGTTTTTGTGCCAGACTTTATAGCAATAAGGTCTTCAGATGTTGCTGATCAGGGGAGAATATTCTTCAGAAACTGGATAGATAGGGAAGACTCCTGCAGTATTAGGGGCTTTGTTAATTTGCCCTTTAATCTAATTCTGGCTCATCCTGCCATCCTTCATTTTGGTGAGTGACATATTGAACCACACACACGTTTCGATCAAATCCCTTAAGGCCAGCACAGCTCCTCTATGTGCTAAGCATTTAATCTGTCATAACCTGTTTCAGGAACCTTATGACGAGAAATTAAAACTTTGTTCAGCACATCAAGGTCTGACTCTTGGGAAAGAGATTAAGAGAAGCAGACATCTGACGTAGTTATCTTTCGCTAAAGATTCAGCATCCATTAATTATAAGGTGTCTGCTCAAGCATTGGAGAAATCACTGTAACCACCATGTGTTACCTCGTACATGCACACGTTTAATATACAATTAAATTGTCCAGAGAATATACTCTTGGTAGTGGGGGTGCCATAACTAAAATCACAGTATAACCAAATTAATCTTTAGTGTGTGAGTAAAGCCAATCCTATACTTCATGCTGTGCAAGCCACTTGCAAGGGGTTGTGACGGAAGATAGGAAAGGGGACTCGTGAACAATGGGAATATTTCTGGGCAATTGGAAGGTGGGAAGATATTTTGTATTGATATTTAGCACTTTTTGCCACTCTGGATCTCAGCAGAGTCCTATAAGTTGGCGAAATGGAGGAAGGGCATGTAGAGATGTTCTGCAGGTTTTGTTCCCCCTCTCTGGTCTGTGGGAGCTTTGTGTGGTTCATGATAATTGTATGTGACTTTGTTATGGTCTATGTGATGGTCTGCTGAGACTTATGTATGGGGCTGCTGAGTGTTATACAAGGTCTCTCAGGGACTAGGAGTGCTTTGTTTGGAAGTCTGTGATGCTATGTGAAGTTTACTTGCTCTTAAGGCACTCACTTCTACCTATCATTCTACAGCCAGGAATTAAATTTGCTGGTTGCCACCTTTCACATTTTCAGCCAATCCCTTTAATTTCAAGGACCTGTTGACTTTTGGGTTACCCCGTTAATTGTAACGCCTTTAATTTCATGGCTTTCAGAAAGATTTAATTAAGCATTTTCTTATGTACTACTACTTTTCAGATGTATACAATGTCTCATACTCTTAAGTGTTGAGTCTTAAGTGCCTGTTTACTCTTTCTGTTGGCAGCAGAAAAATGGACGGTGGCAAGGAATGTCATCCAATCCAAGTTATGGCCTGGATTTCTTTCACATTCATTTTAGAGCAGGGATTTTCAAATTTTTCCTTTGTCCAACCGCATTTACTTTTAATTTAATTTTCCAAATGTGCAAAGTTTTTATAATAGAAACACTGTCAATAATACAAGCTGAACAAACTCGCCACATTTCTTTGTGATGCTTGTCCTGATTAAAGCATTTGAATTAATAAATCATATCTTCAAATCTGAATAAATTATACATAGGGAAACTAACTTTGCCTTCACGTGAAACCGCCTTCTACCATAGATTCATACTATGGTACTCCAAACTAGCAACCAAACAGTTTCATTCGTTAGTGGTTGGCCCTAATGTTTTAGTGCACAAAATATTAAAGAAAAGTTGTTGACCATGACTCCAAAGAATATGATCTGGACGTAGGGCGATTGTAAATCTACACAATTGCAGTCAAACTGTTGCCACCTAAGGTTATCGTTCACATAATCTGGTGCACTGAGATTTGTTAAATGATCAAGTCTTCCCCTTCTGATCTTATTGTCTCGGAAAGTTCTTGTCATACTCTCACCTGGTATCAGAAAACTGGTGCTGGGGAGGTGGTTTCCTGGAAAGCTGGTGGAAAGAAGACCTAGCCGATGCCTGAGTTGAAAAAATAGGTTGTTAACCAAAAGGGGTATTTCTTTTACTTGAAGAGTAAATTAAGTTTATCTTCCAACTGAACCGAAGAGTGTGATTCCTTCAAAAGGTAGACGTAGCACTGCAGGCATCTGAACTGTGTTTGTGTGCCAGTCCTCTAAAAAAAGGTTTCTTAATGCTGCAATAGTTGCAGAAAATATCAGTGAAGTCTTAAACAGTTCTTTAAAGTTAGACATAAGAGAGAGCACCTATTGCTAAATAAGCTCCAGGATACGATTTCTTTGGTGCAGAGTCAAATTTCCTATCTGCGTGGTCCTTTAAAATTATGTCCTTGGGCTTTAAAGTACGGCCGATTAGGCTACCCATCTGTGATTCCACAGACATGGATTTTGTAACAGTCGTATCGTTATCGTCAATGGGATAGTCTCCACATAAACCTCAGATCATTAATCCGGTCTTGCTTCTTCTAAGGATCCCATCTACAACATGCTGATGTAAGGGAGGACCCGAGAATGGAAACAGCTGGAGTTGTTTTAGCACTGCTTCACCAGAAATACTAGGTAGCTCTTTAGCAAAAAAAGTGTTGTTATTCCGAATTTGTGACATTGTGTCTCTACATTCCTCTTAGATCAGAAGGGACTCCAACTCCTTCCTTTCATAGGCAGATTAATCTGACTGAAGACCTTTTGTGTCTCTGATCTGGAAGTTGCAGTGACAGGAGTCTGGGTTGCAGACATAATATCAAAATGTTTGTAGCAAGTGCTGCTTTAGATCATGTGCTCTGCAAATGTCTGAGTTAGAAGTGAGGCTAGTGGATCACTAGCTTCATCCCTTTAGGCACACAATTACTTCGTCTTTTTACTAGAAAAAGGCTTCTACACGGTTTATCAATTAGTTCATTTTGTTTGTTTTATTCTTTGTATTAAATTTCCCGTATTTTGTTTTCGATCATAGTGTTCAGTTTATAATTACATCTTTAACTTCAGACAATGTCTTATGGCCACTAAAACAGATAACTATAGCTGTGCATTTGCCCTACAACCAATACACTGCAAATGTCTGCCATCTAGTGATATCTTGTAGCTCCTCCCTATGTATACTATGCCCCTGGACAAAAACTTGAGATTTTTTTTCCCCACATCTGGTTTGAATACTCATCTCGATCTCTCAAATCAAGTTAGTACCGGAAAACATATGACGCCAGGCAGCAGTTTTATTTTTTTTAAACATGATCATCCGAGAACTCATTCTCAGCAGCTCCACAACAACCAGGCCGAATGATGTGGCTGTCGACTGACACAGCTAAAACAACTTGATCAGCGACAGGACATTATTGCTACAAGTAACTAACTGGGAAACAGACACCACATATGGGACTCCCAACATTGACCGCGGACAATCTTTGATAGTAGCCGCTCATGAAAGTGTCGCTTCTGTACATGCAGGAATGGCTGCCACTGTTTCTATTTTTACAGCAGCGATATTGGTGGCGCTGTTTATACCAGCAGACTCGCCGACATATCTTTTTTTTTTTTACGTTTGCCAACAAATTAGGCGTTCTACTGTGTCGCGACCACCTCAGATACACCTTATTTCCATTCAGCCGTTTAGCTGCATTTATCATGATCATTGCAGTTTTAATATATCCGATAATGCTTTCAAATACATTTTGGTTGCAGTGGAGCCTTGCACTCGGTTCCTCAGGGTCTAGCCACAGCTCACGGCTGACGCTAGCACTGTTTTATTTTTTTTGTAACCATATTTATCTGTACAGTACTTCTGAGAATTCTCAATTAAGAGTTTAACACTTAATGCACATAGTTTGCTGCATTCAATCTCTGGTTCATTTTCTTCAACATTCCCTTTAGAAACCAAACTATCCCCCACCCCCTTGAGTTGGGCTTATGCAAACGTGTCAGCGTGCCTACATATTGTTGGGTTCTCTTGCATGGATTTCTCACTCTCTGTGCATTATGGTTATGTATCGTCTGGTCCCTCTGGGCAGTATGCCCATTTTTCCGCTCTGGCTCTGCCAACCTCAGTGTTCTTGTCCCACTGCTATTGGCCCTCACACTCGCTCCCAACTCGCCCACTAGGCTTTCCCATGCCCTGGCTCTCTATTTTGCCTATTCCCCGGCTGGCTTCTCTGAGCAGTAGCCTGCCTTCTGCTCCTGTCCACTTCTCAAGTTCTCATTTCAAGGTGGCAAACCGTGGCTCTCCCGATGGCCTTCCAATTCCTGGCTATCTCTCTCTTGGCCAGGACATGGGCTAGGTCCGGAAACTTTCCAGTTACTTTATTTTTGGTTGTGTGGGGTAACCAACCGAAAAGGAAGTGCTCTGGGGTCTGCGGAAGCTCCTTGTCAAAAAGGTCATCTATCGCATGTCTTATCGCCTCCCAGAAAGATTGCAAAATGGGACCGCTCCAAAATATGTGACGCATGTGCGCCTCCCTCTCCCCGCATCTCGGGCACACTGCAGTTTTACCCCAAAATATCTCCTAATTCGGGTCGGTGTTAGATACGCTCTATGCAATACATAATAGTTAATCAATTTAAATCTCATATTCCTAGACGCTTGCGGGGTTCGCTCCAGGATTTTATTTGTGGAGTTTTGGTATAGGTCTCCCTTCACTCTCAGTCCTGCTCCAGCCCAGTCTTCCAGCCCTGCCCAGTACTCCCCCTGCGGAAGGGATATCAGGGGAATAGGAGATCACAACGTCCGCTCTTCACAAGTACCTGGCCCAGCAGCGCACCACCATACTAGTTTCAGCAATGTCGGCAGACGTATTCTGACACACTCGCAGCAGGATTTTTGCCAGAGTTGCGGCATCTGGCGCGGCCTGGTATTCCCTTTCCGGGTCACGATCCGCTGCCAGCCATTGGATTAGCCAGTATAGCTTTGCAGCCAAGTAGTAACCCTTGAAATCAGGCACCGCTAACCTGCCATCTTTCGTGGGGCGTTGCAATAAGGCCAACACTACTCTCCTATGCCCCGCATTCAAATGAATGCCGTCACCGTTAAGTCAAGCTCTTTGAATGCCACTCGTGGAATCCATACCGGGAGTGCCCCAAAGTAGTACAGCAGGTGTGGCAGCATGACCTTTTTTAAGACAGCCACCCTCCCAGCCACCAACGAAGGCAGTATACCTCAGAAGTCCATCTCTGATTTCGCTGACCTTATCGCTCTGCCCACATTTCCTTCTAGCAATTCCGCCGCTCCATGATAAATTTTAACTCCCAGGTACTGCAGGCAGCCAGGCTTCCACTTTAAATGTGCTAAGTCAGGCGGCGGGGGGGTATCCGGCGCCATTGGGTATAAGCTGGATTTTTACTAATTGACATTAAGGCCAGACACATTGCCAAACCGGACCTGCATGTCATGTGCCCTGTGTAGCTCATCAGTCGTATTCCGTAAGAATAGCAGTATGTCATCGGCATACAATGCTATGATATGTTGCACTGCACCCACCCATAGGCCCTCGTAATCCTGTCCACTCCTGGCCCTGTTCGCCAGTGGTTCCATAGCCAATGCAAACAAGAGCGGAGAGGGGGGGGGGGCATCCATGCCTCGTGGCCCTGTCTAGCCGAGATAGTCCGCCCAGTGCGCACTCTGGCCATAAACCCTTCCCCAGACCCATTCTAGCCAGGACTTCATAGAGATACGACCACTCCAGGCTGTCAAAGGCCTTCTCTATGTTCACAGCAAATACTGCCGCCTCCCGCTTATCGTACCCCTCCGAGCTCATCATAACCCGGAGTGGCCTGATATTTATGGCCGTGTTCCACCCGGGATAAACCCTGCCTGGTCCGCGTGGACCAGAGTTGGACATGTGGGGACGTAAACGTGTCGCTAAGATTTTACTTAGGATTTTGAAATCTTGTTTAACATAGACAACGGTCTGTATGCCTTGTAATCGTACGGTTCCTTCCCTGGCTTAGGCACTGGGCCACTTCTCTGGCCAGTTCCTCCGTATACGCTGCGTAAAATTCGTCCAGGGAAAACGCCCGTGCCCGGGGTCTTGTTCCTCGCCATACCCTTAATGGCAACACGCACCTCTCGCTGCGCGATGTCTGCTCCCAGCTCCTCTGCTTGTTCTGGGCTCAGCCTTGCCAATCGCAAGTCTGCCAGGTACTCTCCTACGTCTTTGGGGTCGTCATCTCGTGTCTTCTTGTATAATTTAGCTTAGTAGCAGGCAAAAACCTTGTTGATCTTTTCTTGCGTGTAGTGTCGAACTCCCCCATTCATCTTCTATCTCCAGGGGGGCGACACTAGCACTGGTATAAAAGATTTGCATGTCAAAGAAAGTCCTAACCACGATCAAGGAGTAGGTCATGTTTTTCTTGAGTGTATTTGCATAGAGCGCAGGCAATAATAAGACCACCATAACAAAAAGGATATTACTGGTCTGACAAAAAAGGTAATATGCTGCAAAATCAAAAACTATAGCATCTAGACCTGTGCTGAGCTGGAAAGGAATCCCATCAGCCCAACAAATGGCGGAACTTCATCATCTGGGATTTGAGGGAACCAGTATGTGATAGCACAGCTCACCTAGTGAAATCGAGAGCTGTCCTAAATCAAAACCACCTGTTATGGATCAGGCCATGATTGTAAGATCTGTGATGCTGAAAAACAATTTGCAGTGATACTAAATATAAGGAAAAACAAAAGTGCAATGTAAAATTGGCTACTATGACAACAGAGGTAACTTTATTATAAGCTTATCACAGTGTCCAGACTAAAAACAGAGTGTGGATAGTTTGTCAAAATAACTATCGTCAGTTGACTAGAGGGGGTCTACATCTTTCAGCCATTATAGGTAACAATGAACCTCTGGCTTTCTTCAGGACCAAAGACTACACTACTGCAAAAACTGTGTGGTGAAAAATAAATGAATAATAGTGATACATCCTACCACACTTTATGGTTCCATTGTGTAGGACGAATATTCAAAACATTAGATTCTTTCCTGGAAAAATACACAAGAAAAAAGACTGATAACAGTTCAAAACTACATGTTCACAGGTATTTGACGCATACACCTATTATTTTAATTATGTATGAGTAATCAAACAAGGATTTATTTAAATCTTTTCAAATAACAATTAAATTTTCATTAACTCACCCATTCTCATGGGAGTAATCCTCACCTCTACTGGCAACTGCTCAGGTGATGAGGCCCTGCTCTGTGAGTGGATAAAAATGGTAGAGGACTAAATCAGTATCCCTCCCTCAGTTTTCCACTAGCTTAAAAAAGCTAAAAACCTTGGTACATGGTATAAGCCAATAGATAACAGCATAATTGAGACTCCTTCTTTTCAACGAATGTACCATTGACTCCTGACTTTAAAAAAAAAATTTTTTTTTTTAATTACTGTTAGAAAATTAACCTAAATCGCTAGCATTCGATGTGTATAAAGATGTAGCCAAGACATGCTATAATCAATGGTATGCTGTATATGGTCTAGGCTTGGACTCAGAGTTGCAGCTAATGCTTGATCACTGATCTAAATGATTTCCTCAATTATCATAACCCTCCGGGGAGACGTTCACAGTGATCCCAAACGCCTCGCTCAGAGTGAGTTGTTAAATGACTTAATCAGAGGTTTTGCAATTGATGTTACTAAACATCTGCAGCAATATTAGTCCTAACACTGTATTACCGCCAGGCACACGTCATTGATGTACATAGCAACAATACCGCCAGGCTGTTTGTAATTCAGTCAATGGAATGCTTGCTGAATTGAGACCAATACCAAATGGAACTACTGGGTCAAAAAATGCATACAGAAATGTTTGCATATCTCTCTTCAGAAGAGTGTACAAAAATCGTTGTAAGCGCCTGCCTCAAGAGCAAGGAACACCGGGTTTAATGGCTGTTTGAAAAAATAATGCCCAGAAATGTATGAGCAAACTACAGGAGACCCAGAAAACACGCTACAAACCCGCTATAGTCAGGCCGCCCTACCTGTCTGTCGGTACCTCAGGCTATTCCTAAGCCAAAGCGGAGGTAAGCAGACTGACAGGAAGGGCCTTTTTATGCACATCACAATTAACACGTCACTGTTCATAAGGAGGACCACAGAGGGAACCAGAGCAGCAAGGGCTGCTACAGGAAATGGTATGTTTGTACTTCCTGTCTAGGTGGCGCTTGCGCAGAATGTGGCGGACCAGAAAGAAAACAGAGAAGCTCCCGCCTATGTGCTGACAGGAAATATTGCAATTGTGTTTCCTGCCTAATGGCGCATGCGCATATGATGGCGGACCCTAGAGGAAACACAACGGTGAACCGCATATGCCCAGACAAGACGAAGGTCTCCGTCGCACATGCGCACCGATGCATGATGCATCAAAAAGGGTCTAAGAGTCAAAGGGAACACAATGGATCCTGTGCGATACTGATTACTCAGCACCCGTATGTCAATCAGTATGAACCGATCAAACAACAATGTATCCATGAAACAATAAAATGTGTTAACTGAAAAAGATTTCGGTCAGAAAAAGAATCATACACATCAGACTGTGCATGTGCCAAATCTCTAGTTACACTATGACCAATACACGCCCAATGGATTAATTTACCACATACGAAAATTGATATTTGAAAATTATGTATGTGACCCAGAGACGGAGAATAAAACTGTGCACTGTTCCCTGGTAATATAATACATGTTGTTTAGGCCTAGCTAGCAGAGACATGACATAGTATCCATCGTACGTCCAAGCCAAAGTGTCCGACAGGCATGGCATGTTGCCCAACACATACCAGGGCCACAATGTTGGACGATGAACAGCCAAGTGCATGTGCTACAGCTGTTGAATTTGTAATTCATTCGACCATCTCAGCCTAGAAAGGACGATCTTGTGGTAGAGGAGCGAGAAGTGTGTACAATGGAAACCGGCAATAGATGTGGTAGTCATACCGCAAGAAGCAACACGTTATTGATCGTGTTATGCCATATTGTGACCGACGGAATGTCATCATTCAAACCTTCAGTGTCGCACTAAAGCTTGAAAATCCATTTTTGTTCCTTCAGAAAGAGGTATCGTGTAACATCACTGATATGTAGCGGAACAAAAGGTTGTTCCAAAACAACCCATCTCATCTCTTCCGCCTTGTGTTTCATGCTCAGGAAGTGACTAGTTAGGCGCGTTGCTTGTTTATTACACCTAATAGTGCTCTTATGCTCATTGATTCTCACTTTGACCTTTCTGGTCGTCATGCCCACATACTTCATGGAACATGGGCATGTGTTCATATAGATGACCCTTTCGCATTTGCAATTAGTATGCTTTTTGAGGAGCCAAGGTCTACCTGTCCCTATGTCCACCAAAAGGGTTTTCTGTGTCTGAGGGCATGCCGTGCAGGAACCGCATGGATAATGCCCTTGGACCGCAGGGAGGTTCCACAGAGTATGTGTTGGCTCCTTAGCTTGATGTATCGGTCTGGTATGAACTAAACTGTCCCGTAAGTTCATCCCCCATTTAAAAGAAAAGAGTGGTTTCAGAATGGTTTCTCCAGCCACATTAAGGATCCTCCAATTTCTGCGAACAGACTTTTGAACCTGATTGGACAGAGTACTAAAGGTGGTTGCAAAAGTAAGTCTGCCCAAAGGTGGTTTCTCTACTAGTGCTTCTAGAAGGGCGTCACAATCATTATGTGAGGCTCTTTTCAAGGCTCTACTCACCAGGCGTTTAGGGTAATCTCGTTGTCTGAGTTTGATTGACAAATCTCTAGCATACGTGACAAAATCCTGTTTGTCAGTGCAATTACGGCGGACCCGTAAAAATTGTCCAACCGGAAGATTTTCTCGGAGTGATTTTGGGTGATGGCTATTGAAGTTCAGTAATGAGTTTCTTGCCATTGGTTTTCTATACAGTTTGCTGCCCAACCTGCCAGCTGTCGGAAAAATCAGAATGTCCAGAAAGGGGAGTTCAGATTGGCTGTATTTGACTGTAAACTTCAGATATTGGTTCTTGGTATTAAGCCAGGTATGAAAGTCTGGCTTGGGAATCGCCACGCCAGATGACAAGAATGTCATCTATATATCTTTTCCACAGCAACACCTGATGGAAAAATGGGTTGCTGTGGTTAAGAACGCAATCTTTCTCAAAGATGAACATAAAGATTGGCTAAGCTGGGCGCAAAGACTCTACCTATCGAAGTTACATTGCACTTTTGTTTTTCCTTATATTTAGTATCACTGCAAATTGTTTTTCAGCACCACAGATCTTACAAAATGGCCTGATCCATCACTGGTGGTTTTGATTTAGGACAGCTCTTGATTTCACAAGGTGAGCTGTGCTATCACATACTGGTTCTCTCAAATCCCAGATGATGATGTTCCGCAATTTGGTGGGCTGATGGGATTCCTTTCCAGCTCAGCACAGGTCTAGATGCTATAGTTTCTGATTTTGCCGCATGTTACCTTTTTGTTAGACCAGTAATATCCTTTTTGTTATGGTATACTGTAGATTGGGGATAGAATATTACTTGGTCTATAAAAAGTTGTCCCTTGGTCTCCTTTTTAACTCTGTGTATTGTAATAATAAGACCACCACATAGCGACAATTTTTTTTCTACATTATTTGTAAGAGAATACCTAGAGTCTGAGATGATTCCAAAAGGCGCTTTGCATTTAAGATGTTCCAGGGGGCCGTCAATATTACTGGGCGATAGCCTCAACTCACAGTGCCTAACAGTATCATTTAATGATTTCAAACAACATTTAGTACCTGGCTGTGGACAGGCTGCATGGCTGGTGCTGGTCGCGTTCCGGATGTGGACTGGCGCAGACGGGCTTGCCTTTGGCATTCCAGCGGCGCACATATGCAGTGTATGTCCCATTAAATACCTTGGGAAAAGAACCACTAGAGCGCCAAAACCAAAAAGATGGCTACTCCTGTTTGCTAACCGGCAATTACATTGACAAAAAAATTCCCTTTTTCAAATTCCCCCTGTGTTTAAAAGCAATTAAAAGATAAAACAGTTCTATTTCAACGCTTTACAACTTCTAACTGACTGCTGCACGTCCGCGCTGTATGTCCCATTAAATACCCTGGGGCAAGAACCACTACAGCTACAAAACCAAAAGGATGACCGCTCTAAGAGGAACGCCGGAAGTGGGTTTTAATGAATGCAAAAGTGCAAGTGCAGGTAAGGAGAAGTAGTCCGTAATGGATAGAATCGAAAAGCACCTCGTGTTTGCTACCCGGCAATTACATTGACAAAAACATTCCCTTTTTCAAGTTCCCCTTTTTTAAAAAAAAGATAAAACCGTTGTATTTCACCGCTTTTTTTTTTTTTTTAGGTCCTCATTTCACTGTTGGCAAACACAAATAAACACTGACAGCCCTAATTCTGTCCTGGGCGCCTCGGGCTGAAGTTGTTGCTAATGCCTTAGGCCGGCCCAGCCTGCCCATTTATTCAGGGCGTGGTGTAATCATAGGACCCTGAGGCTTTAGACCAGCCTCATTTCTTTTCCCCACTCTATCGGGGGTTCCCACACCGTACTATTTACATTTTGTGTCATACCAACTTCCAAACGTGCGATTCTCAATGCAGCTCTAAGCCAATTCTCGTACAAGGGGGGCTCGGGTATTTCCAGATCTTACAGATCTCTCTACGAGCAACGAGGACAAGGTTAAAAAATAAAGCCACCTGTGTCTCCTTAAACCTACATACAAGATCCGTGTCTAACCCAAAAAAAATTCTGTGTTCAAATTAATTTTTAACCTTATAGATGCCCTCCAAAGCTCTCTCTACATTGGCCCAGAAAGGGTCTAGGCTGGGACATTCATAAAATATATGGATATCATCGGCCTCTAGTGATCCACATCTAGGACAACAGCATGGCAATGAGGCAAACTTAGCTATCTTTTTGGGGGTGTAATACAGCCTATTCAAGGCAAAAAAATAATTTTTCTTGAGAGAGGCAGACCTAACGAATCTGTAGAGATATTGGAGAGATGTTTCGTATAGTGTACTTGAGGCAACCTCTAAGGGAGATGAGTTCCAAACAATATGCAGCGATGGTGTATGCCTTTCCTCAACCTCAAGCATACTTCTGTACCAATAACCCACTTATTTTTTCCTATACCCCGGTGTTAAAAGGGCAGATTAAATGTCCCAATTACTGCGAATGTTGACCTTCTCTACAGAGAACCAGGAGCAAAGTTGTATGTATTTGAATCTGGAGAAGGAGTCTACAATCCTCAACCTCAGCACCTCCCAAGGAAGAACCCCTTCCGATGTTACCAGGTCAGACCACACTGTTATTCCTGCCCTCCTGATAGGAATAGAAAGACTGTCTTTAGGGCATATTGGTAAGCCAGGGGATTCCCAAATTGGGGCTAATTCAGAATAATATTTTATGCTCCATCTTGCCCTTACTCTAGTCCAAACTAAAAGTGCCAGTTTCAGAACCTTAAGACGTACCCTTTTATAGAACTTTGGAGCCCCAAATTTATACAAAAAACAGGGCCCTCCCCCTTCCTGACGAGCCATGATCCCTAAAATCTTTCCCCAGTTGGATTCATCTGGGTTAGAGAGGAGACTGTGGATGTTTTTTTAGCTGGAAAGCAAGAGCATACCCCAGGACATCTGGAAGAGCAAGACCCCCCCTTTAACAATCTTCTTTTCAGTTTCTTCCATGATAGCCTGGAGTTCTTATTGGCCCAGATGAAGCTTCCAAATGTTTCCCTGAATTCTACCAAGCATTTTATCTGGAAAAACCAAGGGTATCATATTAAAAAGTTATGTTAACTTGGGCAAAATCACCATTTTAACCAGATTGACTCGGCCATATATCGTCAGAGGGAGGTTCTGCCATCTCAGGAACAGCTGATCAATATCCTTGGCCACCTTCTTTATATTGATCTGGGGTATATTGATTTGGTCAGGAGTTATTAATATGCCCAGATATCTAAACTGACTACTTTGAACTCTTTGCCAGTTGTTAATCCCCCAACACATTGTTTCAGTTTTTAAGATGTTGATAAGGTAGCCTAAGTGTTGACCAAAATCAGACATTATCTCTTCTACTCTGGGGAATACCTCTGCCGGATTGCTTGTGTAGACCATCAGATCGTCCACGTATAACGCAAGCTTACAGCTGTAGTCATCCACTTTAAACGGTGTTATCCGATCGTCCAACCTCAACGCTTGTGCCAGGGGCTCAATATAAAGATTGAACAGGAGGGGCGAGATAGGACACCCCTGTCTTGTCCCCCTATTGATGTTGAAACGGGATGTCAATAGACCATTCAACAAAATGTTAGCCGAAGCACCTTCATAGCAACCTCTCAGTACATGGGGGAAGATTGTCCCAAACCCCATAATATTCAGAACATCCCATAGATCACCCCAGTTGACACGGTCGAAGGCCTTCGCAGCATCTTGTGCAGCCACTGCCAGGGGCTCCGACCGTGCCACCGCCAAATCGATGCTGCCAATCAGCTGCAAAGTCAACTCATGGATGTGCCTACCAGGCATAAAGCCCTTTTGGTCGAAATTAATGAGATGGGGAGCCAGTTTGGCCAATCTCCCCGCCAAAATACTGGTAAAGATCTTATAATCCGCATTTAACACGGAGATTGGCCGAAAAGAGTCTGCCTTAAGATGGTCCTTCCCTGGTTTTAATATAAGGACAATTGTAGACTGCTTCCAAGATGGTGGTGCCCTACCCTCCAGGCTATATACGTAGTTAAAAAGTTCACAGAGTCTTGGGAATAAAGCATGCTGAAGTGCTTTATATACCTCGCCAGGGAGGGCGTCGGGGCCAGCTGCTTTGTTATTTTTTATCTTTTTTATGTGAAGACTAACTTCTTCATTCGTAAATGGTCTATTCAAGATCTTGCGCCCTTCATCGGTCAATTTAGGTAGGGCCTTGCTCTCCAGCCACCGAATTGCATTTATAGCACTTGGAGACTGTTCTTCCTTATATAATTCAGAGAACATGGTAAGAAGACATTCTTCCATGTCCTCTTGTTTGCAGGAGACAGTGCCCTGATCATCGATAAGTACGCGGCCCACTGTGCTTTGACCTTCTGATCCAACAACCCTCGATATTCAGATCGTAGGCATTCTAGATCTACCAGGATCTGTGGTAAGTTATCCACCTGTGATTTGTGCCTTAAGCTCTCCAGACTAGAGATTTTGTCTTCTAAAATTGTAAACTTTGCTGTTCCCTGTTATTAGAACAGATCAGGCTGTGAAACTGGCCTCGAATATAGGCCTTATACGTGTCCCATACTATTTCAGTTGGTGCTGATCCCCTATTATCAGAGAAATAGTTAATAGTCGATGTGGAAACCATGGTAACCATATCTGGGTCATTTAGGGCTGCGCTTTTTAAAGTCCACCTGGGAGTGGTCGCTCTAGTAGCCACCCCTTTTGAAAGAATAAACATCACAGGGGCATGGTCAGATAATATACTTGGCAATATTTCTATCTCTACTAATCTGTCTAGACATAGTCTATCTACGAGAACATAGTCCAGTCTAGAGGCATGACTATGCTTTTTACTAAAATATGTAAAGCCCAGGCCATTCCCCTTCTTGACCCTCCAGCCATCAATTAGGCCAAGCTCGTGCATCATTTTTTTCATGGCACGTCGGGATCTTGGAGCTACAATATGGCGGCTATAGTTGGACCGGTCCTGTTGGGGGTCTAGAAGGACATTAAAGTCCCCTCCTATAACTAAAGGGGTATTAACCTCAACCAAATTAGACTGTATTTTTAAAAGACTAGAAGGATCGTCTATATTTGGTCCATAGTATGATACAATGGTTAATTCCCTTCCACTAAACTCAGCTCCTGCCAGGACCCATCTTCCTGACTGGTCCGTTGAACTGAACTTTAAGGTGCCTCCACTACCCACTTTAACCAAAATGGCGACTCCTTTATTTACCACGGACTGCCCGGTGCAACAAAATGTAGCTATCCATCTGATCTTTCCAAAGAGTTCCCTTGCCTCGGGGACACTTAAGTGAGTCTCCTGGAGAAGAATTATTTTAGCCGGAGACTGCTCTAAATATTTTAAAATTAGCCTACGCCTCCGTGGACATCGAAGCCCATTAACATTCCAGGAGATATAGGATATGTTATTATCCGCCATCATCTAGTCTCTCTCCCTCTAAACCCTGGTACGCCCACTTATCTGAATAGAGATTCCCATAAACTATTGTGAAATAAGGACATTTTTTCTCTTTTTTCCTTTCATCACCCACCTCCACCTCCCCCCACCCTCCCTGGGGAACCCTCCCTTCCTTCATGAGCATTAAGTTCCTTGACGGAACCTACTCCCTCCCCCTGGTCTGTATGAATTAAACAAAAAAAGGTGCGTATTTTTCTAGAGTGATTTAACTTGATTAACTTGGTGTATCAGCAGTAAATACTGCATAGCAAACATTAGTAGGGAGAAAAACGAAAAAGAAGATATAGTATTCATACTACCCCTACCGCCTGACTACCAACTGCATTGCCTCGCCATTCCCCTCTTTACCGCCCCCCCTGTTTTTTTCAATCAGACTATCTGCTTCTTCAACATGACGGATGTTATGCATGTGATTATTCCACATTACGCTGAGTGAGGCGGGGAATCTAAGCTGGGCACGCGCCCCCAATGAGTACAAAGTCGTGAGTGTCTTCCCCATCTCCCATTGTTTTGTTGCAGTAATATGGGAGACATCAGAGCGTATTGTGAAGGAGAAGGGACTAGAAAAGGATGTTGATCTTATTGAGCCTGCTTTGAGGGCCAAGGACAAAATCTTCTCTGTGATGGTATATGTCAAGAAATTGACAAGGATCTTCCTGGGGCGCTCCTTCGCAGGGTTCCTTCTATACGGGTCCCGATGCACTCTCTGGATATCTGTCATTAAATCTTGATCAGGATAGGTTGAATCCTTTAGGATTGTTCTTTTCAGAACCGCAACAATAAACGCCTTAATATCATTACCCTCGAGATCCTCTGGCACATTCAGGAAGTATGTCACCGCTTTACCACTTCTAACTAAACAGCGCACAGTTTGGGAACCACTGTAATAGAGCCTGGACTTACCAGGGGGCTGAGGATTATTTTACGCTTCAAGACATAAATAAATTGTATGCTTGCTTAACTATTGTTCCCCTTCTTCCTGCAGATGATAGTGCTAAGGTACCTTCACGCATTTGCTGCTCTCTACAAAATAAATAAAGAAATCCTGGTTGACTTCCAATAACCAGGGAACCAACTTTGTGCTTATTAGTGTTCTTGGAGCCCCAAAATACTAATCCAATTTTCCCTCTAGAGTTTCTCTGAACGCAAATGTGACTAGACGTACATTACTTTTCACTTTTTGCTTTAAAATGCATTTACTACAATTGATTAATGTATCCTTGAGTTTGAACATTATTCTGATATCCCCATAAAAAGTTCTTTTTTTATTAAATTTTTAAAGCCAGAGCCAGTTCTAAGATGAGTTTTATTTTGCACAATTGAATAAGCATTCATGTTAGTTGAGGTATTGAAATGCCCTATTGAGGCATCTGAATAAGATTGGCACAGGTTGAATTTCAGTCCATGCTTTATAAGGGTTTCTTGATTTGCAGCACCTGAATTCATTGTGTAGAACACTCTAGTTGGTAGCAAGAGTATTCGTTTTTTTCTCTCTTCTGATTTCCTTTTGGAATTAAGGTACACTCTACTTTTTTGGTATTTGCTCAGGTAACTTTTTTCCCATCTCATTCAAAAAAAGATATACCTTCCTATCTTGATGGTATTTAACCATTCCTGCATTCTTTAACTATGTTGGTGGATTAAACCTAGTTTTGATTTCTCATCAAAATCTGGCCATTTTGCAAACAATACAGCAAATACAATGAAGCATCTCTAATTCTGTGATATTTGTGTTTGTTTCTACTGCTTATCGGGTCTCAAATTGCATCTGCAAATGATTCCCCATAAACATGTTTGTTTTTCAAAAATTTGGAAAAGAATTGCTCGGAGGAGTGGTTTTGTTTCTAGAACTGTGAAATAATGCTTATGAAGTGGTGTGGTTAGAATTTTTCCAACGGCCATATTAAAGGATGAGTCCCCTTAGTCTTACATATGTATTGGGTTTGCTCTTTCTTAAAAGCCTCACATTTCACTTCACATCTCATTCACTTCCTATCTGCATGCTTCTTGCTTACTCCCCCCCCTTCTCTTTTCGTGTTCACTGCTTCCATCCCTAGTCAGCCCACTTTGTTTTCTATTTGTGGCTCAATTTCACACTCTTGTCCGTTTCTTCCTTTGCCCAGGTTTTCATCTTTTTCTTTGTACTTTACTCCTCTTTCGTCTACCTTTCTTGCTTTCCACTCATTCCCCTTCTTCGTTTCAGTGTGTTTCCCATACCCATGTCTTTTGTCTTCTCTTTTTCCCATTTGTTTCCTATCCCTTACAACTCTAGTTTTTAGCCTGCAGTCTTTCCTCTAGCTCTCTGCCATTCTTCGCACCACTCTTCTCAGTCACTACTGACTTGTCTCTTTCTTTACTCAACTCTCTTAATCTCTTCCCATCTCCATATATCGCTCATCACCCTTTCTACTTCTCACTGTGCACCCATATTTCCATTTTACTTGCTGTTTTTCTTTCATTCTTTTACTCCCTTCTCAATGTCCCTCTTTGTCGTAATTCCTCTTCTGCTTTCCACCTCCTTAAACTTGAATGAAGGTGTTGCTCCCCAGCACATAATTGTTTCACTTTTTTCAAGTTCAGTATGTTTCTGCTTTCTTTGACCTCTTTGCATCTTGTTTAACAGAAGAACACTCTGATACGGGCAATACCAGGGATACATCCAAGGAGACCACAGTGAATCTGCCAGCTGCAAACAAGTCTGGCAAAGAAATGTCAGCTGATGGGTTGGTCAAGAGTTCTAGCCTTAGGAAAGAAGCAAATATTCCAAATGGTACATTATCCAAGGAAAGGGGTGCTCCTAATAGAGGATCATTGAAAGGGAAAGCGAAAGAAGAGTCAAAGGTGAAGGAAATTCCAAGAAAAGGAAGTCTATTGAATGCAAGATATTCTGAGAGTAGCTCTGAAGGCGAAGAGTCAGAAGAGCCAAGAAAACTGAAAAAGCCAAGAAAAAGGCCCCAGGAAAAAAAAATAACCGAAAGTAGCTCTGAAGAGGAGAAAGAGGAAATAACTATTGCAGATTCCAGAACAGAGAAACTGACAAAACCAAGTCAATCCCAGGGTGATACCGCAGGAGGGCCAAATAAATCAACAAAACTAAAAGAAAGGTCTTTAAATACAACTTTGGCTGAGACAAGCGAGGAGGAGCAAGAGCCAAAAGAAGAAGCCAGTCAAAGAGGAAAGCCTCCAAAAGCAAATAAGGCTAATTATTCTAATGACAGCAGTGTGGAAGAACAGGAGGAGGAGTCAGAAGGAAGGAAGAATAAGACAAGCAGCAACGAAGTGGCAAAGCAGAGAAATAACACTAGTCAAATAAAAACACACACAAAAGCAAGAAAGGGCTCAAAGGAAAGCGAGGGCAGTGAGGAGGAAGTAGCCACCAAAAATGAAGAAATGCGGATAGGAAGATCACCCAAAAAAGTATCTTTAAGCAGTAGCGAGGAAGAAGAGCCAAAAAAGCATAGTGGTCAGAGGAAAAAGGCACTGAAAGTCAAAAGGACCAAGAACGGTGATAGAGAGCAGAAAATGTCACTAAGGGATGGCAGTGCAAAAAAGAGAACATCTAAAGTGCAAAAGGTTTTAAGCGGAGGTGAGAGCAGCGAAGAAGAGATGTCTGAGAATAATCCAACTCCAAGAGGGATTTTACACAAATCAAGAACGACTAGAAGCAGCGAGGAGGAAGATGAGAACATGGAAAAACATGAAAAGACAAGTAAAAAGCACTCCAAAGCAACTGCAAGTGATAGCAGTGAAGAAATGGATGAAGAACCAAAAGCAAAGAAGGTGCGAAAGGCCAGTAGTGAGGAGGAGATGCCAACAGAAAAGCAAAATATACTGACTGAGAATAACATGAGCACCAAGAGCAGAGTCTCTTACTCTGGAGGAGATGCTCATGAAGCTTCAACTGAAGAGAGTGCTAGTTCAGAAAGTGCTGATGAAGAGGACCTGACTGGCAGGAAAATGAAAGGTGAAGCTCCTGCCAGAACTCACACAAAATCTAGAATGGATGACAGCTCAGAGGAGGAGACCAAGGAAGAAGAGGCTCCAGTACTTAACAAGGGAAGAAGTGGGACTGTACAGAAGACAAAGGGCACATCCAAAGTAACTGCAAAAGCAGACAAAGTGACTGGGTCAAATTCTGGCAATGATTCAGACAGCAGCAATGGCAGCAGTATGGCCAAAGACAGCCAACCCAAGAAAGACCATCATGGTGGAGGCTCAGATACATCTAGCAGCAGCGATGATGACCCAGTGGGTGATGGGAAGAAGCAGAGTGCCAATACCAAAGAAGGGAAAGGAAAGAAACAAAGAAAGGTATGTAAATGCTGTGCTTTTCATAAAGGAAAGGTAAACAGATGCATCTCTCAATTTGTAGAGTATTTCTTGACAGCAAGCAGAGAGAATGTTCAGAAACATGGCCTACCTTTTCCCAGTGTCCTAAAGCTGGTGTGTATGACTGAGCTGAGATTTTTGATACTCTTGTTTCCTTGACTCTGTTAGCGCTTCTGGTCAGGGGTCAAGGTTTACGAGGTAGTGATGGAGCTCTGATACAATATAACACAGGTATGTATTTTCAAGACTATTCATCCTCACATCACTGTGCCAGCGCTCTTGCCAACTCCAGTGGTGCTATTCTGAGGACCTCACTAAACCATCCAATCCATAGAGGGTATGTGAAATTTTATAAACATATTTTTATGGGACAGGGTGCATCCTCAATCTACTTGTCTTGTACCAAAATCCATGTGTCCCTTTTGGTACCATGCTGTGAGGTGAAAAATTATGGTAGCATTCTCTTTTTATAATAATAGCCTCTCAGATTATGGCAGGGTTCATATTATATCAAGATTTGGATTCTAATAAGGCTCTGATTCTTGCTACCTTTCTGCAAGTTCACCTAGTCTATTTACAAAAAAATATTGGGAATTTACTCTTGACTAGGACATTAGTATAACTGTTAATCTGGGTGGAAAAAAGGATATGTAAGATAAGTAAATTTGCCATCAGTCATGTGTATATGTATATGTATATATATATATATATATATATATATATATATATATATATATATATATATATATATATATATATATATATATATATATATATAGCTCATGTGAAAATGGAATTCTTTGCTTTTTTCTGGGAATACAGTTTCCAGACATACCTCTGTCAACTCCTGTGAATTTCTGGAAGCCATAAATCTGCACCAATGCAAGGAAATATAGCTGTATTTTTCGACTTTAAGAATTGGACATCTTATTTATTTTCATTATGCCCATAATGTTGACGATATTAGTTTTACACTGATTCACCATTATTGATCTTTTTTTTTTTATATATGTTGACATGCCTCAGTCATGTTTTTCTACTAGATGCCTCAAATAAATTGTAAAACTACACAACAGTTTACCAAAAGGTTGTTTTTAGAGTTGCTGTGTTGTGTATATTTTCTTTTGAAATTTAAAAATCGCCAATTTTTCTGTCAGACTCCTCTATGTATTTGCATGGAATCTGAGCATTATAAATAACCTTGAGTTGGTTAATTTTGCAAAAGTGTACATATTTTTGTTTTAGAAGCACTGTTAGTAATGCAATCGTAACTCTTAGCACTTCCTTTGAACACTCCTCCTAATAGTAATTATTTTGTATTAATGAACCACATACATAAGCGCCAAATTTCTTATACTTTTGTTTGTAAACATATTTTATTTAATTTTAATGTGTGTGTGCCATGCTGCTGAACAATCACTGTATAATTGCTACAAATTACATCAGTATATATATATATATATATACCAATGTGTAGTTTTACGTAGTAGCGATAACTTTGTTAATGTCAGAGGCTGTTAACTTTCAATAATCCCATCCCAATAGTTTGAAATTCCACCCCTTCAACCCTTCCCTGATTCTCAGTGGTGTCTTGTGTTTTTCGCTGGATGAGTAGAAAGAGGCAGGGGAGCATGGCCATAAAGGACTCCTGGGTCGTCTTCCGGGTCACCCAGCACCCGTTGCCTGCCCAGGCCTATATCTATTGTTCCAGTTGGGATGGTGGCTCCATGTCTCATTTCTACTCGAGCCTCCGTTACTATGGGGAAGGGACTCTTACTGTGTGCGGGTGCTATTTTCTTTATTCAACCAAGCTCTCCTAAGCTTGGACTGAGTCCAATATTCCCCTACTCCATCTAGCCTCCTGTAGAAGCATCCCCCTCCGCCTCCCACACTCTGCCCAGAGAAGGTCTGTCCTCCACCTGCTAATTTGTGGGCCAGCAGGTGCCTTCCACTTCATGGTAACACGCCGCTTGGCTAGTATTTGGGCCAGATCTATAAAAAAAAAATTTTGTAGGACGGGGATAAAAACCCAGGATACAAGTCGCTGCTGTTGTGTCGTTGTTTTGGTCTGTAAAATCTTTAATGGAATGTAGTACTCCTACCCAATAACCAGTTAGGATGGGGCAATCCCATACCATGTGTAGCATCTCCACTGCCTCTTGGTAGCATCTAGGGCAAGACTGAGCTGTGTTAGGGAAGTAAGTGTGAGTGTGTTTGGGGTGAAGTGTATAGTTGTGGATTAGTTTAAATCACACGATGCAGGATACTTTCAGGCCCGCTACTAGAATTGTGACCCAATACTCATTGGAAATTGTGGTGCCCATATGGTCTTCCCATTTCTCTTTGAGGTGTGCCAGGCAGCTGTTGATGATCATGTACCACCCTTCTTTGACTTTTCTTGAAGGACCTGGAAGGGTATTCCCATTCTCACCCATAACAGTGTTCCCCTTGCAGAGGCTGAATATGTTGCGTATGTAATGGGATCTCTCCACCTTTTACTTGCAATAAGGATTTATGAACCCCTTTCTGTTTCAGGTGGGCCTGGACTTTATATTTTTTTCTCATATTATTAGGACCCTAGATGTTCCTGGTTACGACTTTCGTAGGCATAGGGTGCATTAGCCATTCGTGGAAGTACTCCCATCGGTGCACTCCCGATTCCAACTCCCTGGGTTCCTGTTCTCTTGACTCCCTCAGCACTTTCTGACATGTAAAGTAGCGACAGCTACTATCGACAAAACTAGAAAGTATCTTCTCACCCCGATCCAGACATTGTGAAATTGCCTCAGTGGCATGTAGTAGTACCCACCTACACAAGGGGTGGTATTTGCCAAGGCAAGTTGAGCATTTACCTGACTGTGGCAACAGTTGTAATTCAGTCGTCCGATTGATTCTATGTAGTTCTCAGTAGGACTGCAAACAACGCACTGGGTGCTAGTGTGGTGTGGTCTTCTCCCCTCCCCCTTGCATAAGTGTTCATTGTTTGGCAGGTCTTATGTTTGGCAGGATTCAGCTTAAATCATCTGCCAGTCAAGAGGTAACGTGTGGCAAGCCAGCACTTATGGTTGATTCTAAAGTTGAATCAGTCTCCTGACTGGAGCCAATATCCACCGGTGTGGGCCTCCACAGCGGTGGTGTTTTATCAGAGATAGTGAGTTTCACTGTCGTCTCCACTGCATTCTGGCGATCGTGGTGGGTCTTGACCTCGGATGGGAAGCCAGCTGATGTGGGCGTGAGATAGCCTGGGGCAACCTTGTCGCATCTCCACATGGTGTCACCCCCCATCCAGTCCCATAGCTCCCATTGGTCGGTGAAGAATTTTGTTTCCTGGTCTGTAGTCACCTGAAGTTTGGCAGGGTAGAATATAGTATATTGAAGCCCATTGTGCTGAGTTGTTTCTTGTCCTCCACAAATGACACTCTTGTCTTTTTATTGCAAGTGTAAAGTCTGGGAGCGTCACTTTACTGTTGTCAGTGTATAGGTCCTCAAGCTGCCATACCCGATGGCAGGCGTGCCAGAACTCTATGGGCGCATTCCAGGGCGAAGAATGGTGGGAGGCCCTGGAGGACCAACATGCTTTTTATCCAGTGCTCTATTCTAGGAAGGCCACAATGTCATTGCCCTCTGTTTTTTTTGGCAGTCCCACAATTTGTATACTGTTTCTTTGGGCCCTGCCTTCTGCATATTCCGCCTTGTGCTGTAAGTCCATCCATTGCGCTGACCATCAGCGTTTTCAATTTCACAGTCTCAGGCACCAGCTCTCCCAGCGACTGTTTGTTCCTTGCGATTCAGTCTGTGACCTTACATTGGTCACCCCTGAGAAGGCTGATAGCTGCCACAGTGGTATCCATCTTGAGCTCCAGGTCTTCCCCGGTATCTTTGATGACTTGCCGGATAAAGTCAAATTTGTCAGCGGGAGCGCACTCTCCCTGTGCCTTACTGCCCTCCTCTGCCCCGTTGTCCTCTCCATCTGCTTCGGGCAAGGCCCGAGCGCCACCTCCCTCCAGCCCATGGCTCTCAACGGTAATAGTCTGAAGTAGCCCGCAGCCTGCCCAAGAAAACAAGCTTGATGTGTGGGGCCATGTCAGCCGCAGGTTTTTCGTGACCTTATTAGCCATTAGGTGGTGTCCTGGAGCATGAGGATTATTGTGTTATGTACCAGATGGCCGTTGTTTCTCCCCCGTCCCCAGTAGGGTGATTGTCTGGATCACCCCTGCGACTACATAGAGCCCCTCTTCAGTGCGGTATGGGCAACTGGCAGCCCCCAGTCCTCCCTTGTAGTCTCGACCCAGAGCACCTGTCTATTCACCCAGGTGGTTCTCGGCCATCTATCGTGGGCCGCAAAAACCGCTTACTAGCCCTCTGGCCACAGCTATGCTCCATTCTGGGCTCCCCAGCAACCCTTTCCGCAGCGACAATGCCTGCCCTGTAGTCAGTACCTTGGCGGGTGTCTTGCTAGCTGGCCGCAGGTCTGCAGGCCCCTCCTTTGGCCAGTTGGGGCTCGCAGTAGCAAGCACTGCCAGCTACACCATCTGCCATGCTTCCATCCCTCCATGCAGGGGCTGTCGTGTCACAGGTTTCCGGGCCTCTCTGCAAAGTCACACTAGTCTTCAATGGTGCTGCAACACTTTCCACTTTTCAGCAGGCGACCCCCGGGAGCAGTGGACCTCCATGGGCGAGCTTGAGATGTGCCTCTTGCTGCAGGTGATGTTTCTAGACTCTGCGCCAGCCAACGTTAGAAGTTATGCGGGGAGCAGGCTCTCTTTCTACCAACGCAAGGGTCGTTATTTTGGATCACCATCAGGCGTGGGCAGAGTTCGCAAAGTTTTGTTACGCTGAACTCCACGAGGTGACAAAAAAAACTCTGCTGAGTTCCGCAAGTGATGGAGTGCAGTGCGAACTGATCTTCCTTCCACTCGAGTAGAAATTCTACCTGAGTGGCAGCTCATGCTCGCCAACTTAACATTGGGGAGCGTGAGCCGGGATAAAACTCCGCTGCACTACGTGGAGCGGAGTTTACCACCCAGGCCTAATCACCATGCTGTTTTCCTCGCTGCGGGTTTGATCATCTCCGGACGATTTATCCAGGGCCCCCCTCCGCTCCAGGTGTAACGCACCAGTGCCACCTACCCCTCAGTAGGCCTGGCTTGCGGGGAGCGTGGTAGTGCTCATAATTGGGTCACGATGGGGCCAGATGGCTGGGCCCCCTCCCCGGGACCTCAGCAAGTCAGCTATCTACTCCATCGGCATCAGGCCACGTCCCGAACAGCTTATACATATGGATTTTAAGCTTACTTACAGACAAACCTCCTTCTCGGATCCAAAATGTTGTACTGTAAATTAGCAGTTAAAGAGTTTGAGCTGCAGGGTGTTTGAACTAATTATCTAATAGGCGGACATGGTATCCAAGAACTGTCATGTGCTCAGTCTCATGTGACTGTTTACCTCTTGACCCTCTGAGCAGTGGAACACCCACAGAATTGAGAAAAACCAGTCCGTCTTTCTTTCCATGTCTAGTCGCTTGAACTTCCCCTGTTGGATCAAATGAAGCTGCAGGCTTCACTGGTGGTGCCCTGCAGCCTTACTCTCCCTGGACCCCAAAGTCTTTGGTTTCCTGAAACCTGTTCAGTAGGTCATGGGGGTAATGCCACTGGATTGCTAGTCCGCTTCATTTATGGTCCAAACTGTGGCGGTACCTGATTGTCTTCGACCCTCCAGTTTTTGTTCTTGATTAATGAAAAGATTATTGGTAAATGCTTTTGCTTTGTTTCGTGTTGTACCAGTCCAAGAATTTCAACTCGTAGCACAATATGCATGGTCCTAGCTGTCCCTATTAATCATAACTAGACCTAGAAATCCGCTATATAAAACCGAAGTTCTATTCCCTTATTCCAGAGCATCAGGGGGGCACTGAGAGGTAGGAACTGGTACAGGCAGTAGACCGCTAGATACAAGTACATGCTTTTTTAACTGCAGCAAGTTTATTATAAGCAATTGGAGCTGGAATTACCTTGGCTGCTGACATTAGACTTGCCCTCTAAATGATCCTTGCTAAAGGGTTTTAAGTGTAGTCATTCAAATTTAAGGGCCTTAAAAGTGTTCTGTATTGTTATTTTTTGTCACTACTTCCGTAAGAGTTTCTGGTCTATCTTTCTTTATTGGTTTTTATACATATCAAATAGCGACAGTTAGTCTACATCAGCCACGGATATCATGCAACAAAATAGCTAGATTGGCTAACAGTTTTCGCCATGAGAAGGCATCTCCAAATGAAACAGTACAGTTTTACATTCCAATACTGTTGATCAGATCTCCCAAAAGAATATCCATTTTACGGAGTAACCCCCTACCAACCCCAAACAAAAACCTTTAAACGGAGGTACTAGTGTGATGTTGTCTATGGCATGCGAAATGGGATGAGATGAGGGAGACATGAGAGGCTCAAGGGTGGGGCATGGAACGCCTGGGAGGATTGGTGCACGTCCGCAATACTAGAATTGAAAAAGGTGAAATGCCGTTGTGCATGTAGGGTGTGCACATAATGGGAGGCCTCTTGAATGATGGTCCACTGAGGAGCCCCAAATGTATTTAAAGTTTTTGTAGTTGTCTAAGAGAATGTCAGCCATGCTGTCCATAGTTACGACCTACCAGAGTCGGCTGTGCCACTGACACAATGATGGTGTCTTGTTCCTCTTCCATGCGGTTGCCAGAGCAAGCTTAACAGCTCCTAGGCACAGCCACAATATCGCTCAATCACCAGATGTTTGATGCTTAATAGAGTCATCATGCAATCAAAGTAGGGTGAATCCAGGATTTGGTACCCTAGGATGTCTTTATTTTGGGCCAATATTTCAGTCCAGAATGGGTGAATGATTGAGAAATCCCACCATATGTGGTGAAAATGCCCCAGCTGAGATCAGATGTGGCCGGGAATCTTTTTTTTTTTTCCCCAGCTTGGTAGGGTAGAGGTACCAGTCAAAAAGTATTTTGTAGTGCCCCTCTCGCATACCTATTGAAAGGTTACGTTTAAGAATGTCTCTCCAGAGTTTGTGCACTTCACATCTGGAATTGTCTCCCCGAGACTTAGTTCCCAAAAGACAATGGGACTGGGCTGCAGGGGCATAGTTCTGGTAAGCAAAAAGGAATAAATAAAGGAGATACTCTCTCAATCTATCTTCCTGACTACCAAATTGTTCAATGGGGGAAAGATCTCTAGTGGCTTCTCTTTCAGTCTACCTTCCTGACTACCAAATTGTTCAATGGGGGAAAGATCTCTAGTGGCTGCTACTCTAACATCCTGGTCAGGTATCCAATGTTTCAGCTGTCTGTAAAGATAGGGTTCCGTATCTGGAAGGTTAAAATCTTGCTGCCAATTTTCAAAGGTGAGGATGTCCCAGCCGTGAAAGAGGTGAGAAACGGTAAGGCATCCTCACATTAGTGAAATCGGCCTGGCTGAAGTATGGGTGTTAATGCTAGGTTGTGATGGGGAGGGAAAAGTGGTCCCCTTGGTAGATCCATTTACCTGATCCCAAACTTTGAGTCGTTTTTGATGGGGTACTCGGGTAAGCAGCACTGGGAGGAGGGGTTGGTTGCTATCTATCTTCAGCCTCCACAGTACATCCCACATATATCTACTTACCACAGCTCTATCCATGTTTAACCAATGTTTATCGGATTCATGCTGTGACCACTTGGAAATAGTCCTCAGCTGTGCCTCTTTATAATATAGGGGAAAATCAGGTAGAGCATGGCTATCATAATCTGTCTCAACATTTTGTGTGGCATGCGGGCTCTGCCGTTTGGTCAGATGAAGCGGCTTATTAGCAAACGAGGGGTGGGCAGAAAGTTGTGCTCTATCTTGATGGGTAGCCCCTGAAAGAGGTATAGCAGTTTAGGTTAGACAGTCATTTTGATTGCATGGATACATCCGAGCCACAAGATATACAAGGGAGTCCATCTTTCTAAGTCTGTTTTTAGTTTGTGGAAGTGTGGAGGGTACTATGCCCAGTAAAGGTCTGATATTCCAGGGTTGATTTTATTGCCCAAGTAGGTGATATATTTTTTAGCCCATTGGAAAGGGGCTGAATCCACTAAGGCTTCCGTGTCATGAGTAGAAAGAGTTGAGCAGAAAATGTGATGCAGAATCCTGTCACCTCTCCATATAGTGTAAGTTCAGTTTGTAAAGCTGCCAATGAAGTCTGAGGGGAAGAGAACAACACATCATCATCAGCGAATAAATAGATTTTCTGTTCTGTTGAACTGAAAAAATGACCTTGAATGGAGGGAATCGTGCGGATTTTGGCTGCCAGGTGTTCTGTATTAAGAGCAAATGACAGTGGGCAGAGGGGACACACATCTCACCCCTCTACCCAATCGAAAGAGATCAGAGCCCACTCCATTGACCAATACTCAGGATTGTAGCATGGCCTAGATGACTTGTATTATGCCTATAAATTGGTCACCAAACAGTCGTAAAGTATGAAAGAGGAAGGAAAAGTCCACCCGGTCGAAGGCTTTCTCAGTATCAAGTGCCAATAAAACTGCAGGTACGTTGTTTTTAGTTTTTCGACCATGTGGATCACCCTCTGCAATTATCATGTGTTCATCTGCCATTGATAAAGCCAGTCTGGTCATGATGGATCAGGTCAAGCATAATATGATTTTATCTGGTAGCCAGGATCTTCGAATATATTTTGCCATCTAGGTTGAGCAATGTGATGGGTCTGTATGAGCCACATGAGTGTGGGCCCTTCCTGGTTTCGGGATAACCAATATTGATGCTTCACTCATGGAGGTGGTAACCGCGCTAGTCTCAGCCTTTTAATTGAACAAAGCCGTCAGGTGAGGTACCAGGTTAGAGATACATTTTTGAGAATTGTGCTTTGAACCCATTCGGCCCAGCCAATTTATGTAATTTCGGAGCATTGATCGCAGCCTGGATCTCATCTTGTTAATTTCCTCCCAGAACCTCGTTTTGGGCCTATATCACCGGGGGGAGAGGGGGGGGGGTGTGTCCCACTCCATCTTGGTAGTCCAATTGGGCTCTTTCGTTTACTTGGTCAGCAGTATAGAGTCGTTCATAGAATTTGCCAAATGTTTCAGCCTTCTTATCTTCTGAAACGGACAGTGTACCAGACTGCCAATAAAGTCCAGTCAAGAATAACTTTATTCGATATCAAGACAGCAAAAGTTTGACAAACCATTACTACAAATTAGAATTTTTAAAAGATTCATTTTAAAAAGAGTTGAAAAAAAATTGCATATAAAAGGCACATCATTGCCCATGAAATTTCATATTCGTTAAAAATTAGACCATAAAGGCCTATCACCCTCCCTCTCTGCCGATCAATGCTCCTTACGTATCCTTTCTCTGGTTTGGCTCTAAGTTGTTGTTCCAAATGTGACCCCACTTTGCTGCCCTGTTTGTAGGTTGTGTGTTTAAGACGTAAGAATGAACTGCTCTATTGATATGTGTATCTGGGCTGTAACTTTCTTTATTGGACCAGAGTCCAGTTGTCTTTATGGGCTTGTTCAGCTCCTTGAAGTTCTGCCTCCAGTGCAAGTCTCATTGTGATCTCTGTTTGTTCAGGGTAGATAAAAGTTCTGTACATTTCCCTCTTAATGCTGCTGTAAGAGTATCCCAATTGTTTGAGAAATTACTGTTTTGCGGGTCATTTAATTGGAAGTATTCTTTAATGGTTTTGCAAAGTTTGTTGCAAAAGAGTGTTGCAAAAGAGTCATTCTCCAGTAAGGACCCATGGAAAACCCAGCGCCGATATTTTGGTGTCTGGGTGAACCAGTCTTGAGTCAGCACTACTACAGCAGGAGCGTGGTCAGAGAGGGTGATGTGATGAAACCAGGATTCTGCTAGCATATGAGTTAGGGATTGACTAACAAAAAGATTATCTGATCTGTGGTGTGAGTGTGAGCAGAACGTGTTATTTTGGGTCATTGGGTGGCAGGTTTCCCAAGTGTCTATTAAGCCTGTTGAGTGGGCGGCCTGTTTCAAGGCCTTAGGGAAACTCCCTGTGGCGGATGTTTGGGGTGAGTACCATCTATCCCCGAGTCCCAGGTTAGATTGAAATTGCCCATCAGGAATATATCCCCCTCTGCAGAGCTCCCCATTAAGGATAGAAGTGCGTGTATAAATGGAGCTTGATTATTGTTAGGGGCATTAACCTGAGCAAAAGTACACTTTTAGCCAGCAAATCATCCTTTCACTATTACAATTCTCCCATGCTTATCAGTTTTGCATCCGTCAGGCTGGAATTGTAAGGATCAGTGGAAGAAGAGGGCCACACTGCTGTGCTTGGTAGAAGCTGAGGATTTGTTCATTATGTGGTAAGCTTAATGTCGTAATCTATGATCCTCACCCCACCTGATATGTATCTCCTGCAGTGCCAAAACGTTGTGTTGCTGGTCAAGCAAATATTTCCAGAGTTTGTGTTGTTTGGCCAGCAAGTTAAGCTCTTTAATGTTCCATGTGAGTGTGGTGATTACTATGATAGCTTAGCAGCAATGAGCAGCAGAGCTGTTCCACACGTGTCCCCCAACTCGATTCCCCCCCCCCCCCATCTACCTCACCTCTCGTATCAGATTGTATCATGAATTAGTCTGCTTCACCTGCCTCTCCCATGCTGCCATTAAGTGCAGCCTTTCATATACTGTGAGTAAAAACAACTTAAACCACATAACAGTAACAAATGGGACACTCAGTCCCCAACAAATGAAGGGTTTGTCAGGGAAATACATTTATTCAGGCATGTTGGTCAAAAACCGTTAGTGCATTTCAAAAGAAGCATATTGTTATCAAGGTACACTGTCATTACATAGTAAGGAACCTAGCAGACAAGAGCCTACCATCTTGCAGTCCATATATTGTCACCAGGCCAGCAGTCATAACCTGGAAGGGAAAGGAAGACTTACATACTCACCTTCCTTAATGGATTAGCTGGTGGCCACATGTCCTGGCTTGCTGGCTGTAAGTATTAGTTTACATGTTAAAAAATAAAGTTATTGCCACCAGTTTAACATTTTCTCTGGTTTCTCTGGCGTAGCTGTGAAAGCCATTGTCCCTTTTCTGTGCTGCCAACAAAATGTCCACTCTGGCCTTTCAGACCTCCTTCGGGGTGCTGAGTCTATGGGGTCGAGACTCCTAGCAAAGCTACTTACAAAAGTTCTATGAAATGGTGCATTTTGTTCTGGTAATGAAACGCAAGTACAAATGGATATGTTCAGCGATATTTGATGTGATGGTTATGGATTTTATCTGTAACTGGGCAAAACTGATGCAGATGGGCCTACGTCGCAGGGGCGATGTCTTGAAAAAGGAAACATGTGTCGCCTTGGAATGAGATTTCTTCTGTCTTCCGTGCAGCCTATAACATTGAGTTTTTTTTATCTCAAAGGAGTGTAGTTTCGCGAGAACATCACAAGATGCAGATGTCCACTAAGTCCACATCTTGTTAGGAGGTGAGTTTAATATTAATGTCAGATTTGAGAGTTTCTAGTGAGGAGGTTAAATCTGCCCTCAGTTTTTCTCTGAGCTCTCTTTTAAAGTCTTCACATCTAGGGATTAAATCCAAGGCCAATTTCAGGTCTGCAAATACTAAGTATAAGTGTCCCATCTCTTTTACCACTGTCTTCCAATAAAGAGTACAAAACCTGAGTTTTTGATCCATTTTGCTTAGATTCTATCGGAAATCTGCTCGGTAATCTGAGAGTATGTTATTTACTAGTATCCATTTGGAATCTTTCCTAGGACCTGACAGCTTAACAGTTTTTGTAGCCCATCAATCAGACTGATCGGCCTATAGTTTTGAGCGTCATCCCTGTTATCTTTTTAGGTCGAGCCTGAGCAGCGCAAGTGCTGCTTTGTAAGGCAAGTTGTATTGAGGTATGGCATAGAAGCACAACCCATTTCCCTCCTATTTTTTATATTTGCTCCTGTTACTGTCCTTACGAAATCGTAGTTTTTCATTTGTGAATAGGCTTGGTTCCTCCTTGGTACTGCCTTGTCTGCATTTGTAACCTCCCATAACGACTGGACTTTTTACTTGTGGTGTTACACGATCTGCTTTAATTAGTCGGTGAGCACTATTTTCTTTAATGATCTTCTCCTATTCCACCCACCACATCGCAGCACGCCACGTGCTTGGATATTATTAGTAATGTCTTTATTTAAATTAGGACGCAGTCCCCTTTAACTATAGCGGGCGTGCCTATTTAATTCATTTACAGGGCAGTTCGCTTTCACTTTAGCAAGCACAATTATTTATTTAGCGGTCACGCTACAGAAGTTTTCTTAATTACATTTTTTTTCTCCACTTTCGGTGAAAGTGCCCCATACATGCTTTCACTTTAATGTTGGGCGCGCTCCTTTGTGTAGACGCTGCTCACTGTAACCTTAATATGGCGAGCTGCGTCTAAAGAAAGGGGTGCAGCCACCATTAAAGTGGTCTCGCATTTGCGAGGGATGGTGCTATTGGCCTTAGAAATAACAATGCCTTTTACATATGTGTTGCTTTTTAAAACAAATAAATAAAAGGCATTGTCATTTACAATGCGAATAGCTTAAACTGTCACAAATTCTAGACCTATTGCACTGAAAATTCTTGTTTATATATAGGCTCAATCTCTGCTGACTGCCATGTCTTCGGTACGAGGCACCTCTCAAAACAGAATTAGACAGTAAATTAAGTTATGGGCCCCAGACATGGAACTCTACCGCGAATAGATCACCCGGGATGCCATTAGGACCTGGGGTTTTTTCCAGGGCATCTATGTCCTCAAGTGTCTGGCCAAGAGAAAATTCAAGAACAATTTTTGCTGTTCCCTAAAAATAGGTTGGCCCAGATTGGAAACATCAATTGGGCGTGTTTCCTTATCGGATTAAAGTTTTTCAAAATGATTGACCCATGTTTTTGACTGCATGAAATAACGTGGGTTTTGGCTGATTTGCTTTCATTAGTTACGATGTTCGACAAGGATTTTGTGTCTCTAGCTCTTGCTGCCGTGACAAGGTTGTCCCACACATTAGGCTTCCAGGTTCATCTTTCTTTTTTGTTGTTGTTGCTTATCCTCCCTTCTAGCTTTTATTATTAGGTCTCTTTTTTAGGTCTCGCCTTTACCATTCCGCAGGAATGGGAAATGGGGAGAATTCAAGTCGGCAAAATCATCTTCAAACCAAGGGCTTTCAGCACCGCGGTTTTCTTGCAGTTCACGTGAATCACGTGAGCAAACATGCACGAGCATTCATGGCCAGGGCTTCTCCTTCCCTAGCAGCACTCCTCCCACACCAGCAACTCCCCCCTCCCACACCGGCACCTCCCCTCTCTCTCTCCCCGCAAACACAGCCTTGCCGTAGCAGCACTCCTCCCACACAAGCAACTCCCCCCTCCCACACCAGCACCTCCCCTCTCTCTCCCCGCAAACACAGCCTTGCCGTAGCAGCACTCCTCCCACAACAGCAACTCCCCCCTCCCACACCAGCACCTCCCCTCTCTCTCCCCGCAAACACAGCCTTGCCGTAGCAGCACTCCTCCCACACCAGCAACTCCCCCCTCCCACACCAGCACCTCCCCTCTCTCCCTCCCCAAAACACAGCCTTGCCCTAGCAGCACTCCTCCCACACCAGCACCTCCCCCTCCACACCAGCCCCTCCCCTCTATCTCCCCGCAAACACAGCCTTGCACGTACACCTATTAACTGCATCCGTTTCCTTAGCAGCATTCGTGACCTTCCAAACTGCCTGCAGCAGTCACTGTTCTTTCCCTTCATTTGTTCATTGTGGTACTGTTCTCATGTACTCGCCTGTCAGAGTATTTCTAACTCTCCCTTCTTTTCTTCCTACATCTAACACCAGCACCTCCCCCCTTCCACACCAGCACCTCCCCTCTCTCTCCCCGAAACACAGCCTTGCCCTAGCAGCACTCCTCCCATGCAACGCCACTCACCCACGCAACGCCACTCACCCACGCAACGCCACTCACCCACGCAACGCCACTCACCCACGCAACGCCACTCACCCACGCAACGCCACTCACCCACGCAACGCCACTCACGCATGCAACGCCACTCACGCATGCAACACACTAAATCAATGTCACCACTCACACATGCAACGCCACTCACACATGCAACGCCACTCACACATGCAACGCCACTCACACATGCAACGCCACTCACACATGCAACGCCACTCACACATGCAACGCCACTCACACATGCAACGCCACTCACACATGCAACGCCACTCCCTCAAAGCAACGCCACTCGCCCACGCAACGCCACTCGCCCACGCAACGCCGCTCGCCCACGCAACGCCACTCGCCCACGCCACGCCACTCACCCACGCAACGCCACTCGCCCACGCAACGCCACTCGCCCACGCAACGCCACTCGCCCACGCAACGCCACTCGCCCACGCAACGCCACTCGCCCACGCAACGCCACTCGCCCACGCAACGCCACTCACGCATGCAACGCCACTCACACATGCAACGCCACTCACACATGCAACGCCACTCACACATGCAACGCCACTCGCCCACGCAACGCCACACGCAACGCCACTCGCCCACGCAACGCCACTCGCCCACGCAACGCCACTCGCCCACGCAACGCCACTCGCCCACGCAACGCCACTCGCCACTCGCCCACGCAACGCCACTCGCCCACGCAACGCCACTCACGCATGCAACGCCACTCACACATGCAACGCCACTCACACATGCAACGCCACTCACACATGCAACGCCACTCGCCCACGCAACGCCACACGCAACGCCACTCGCCCACGCAACGCCACTCGCCCACGCAACGCCACTCGCCCACGCAACGCCACTCGCCCACGCAACGCCACTCGCCCACGCAACGCCACTCGCCCACGCAACGCCACTCGCCCACGCAACGCCACTCACGCATGCAACGCCACTCACGCATGCAACGCCACTCACGCATGCAACACACTAAATCAATGTCACCACTCACACATGCAACGCCACTCACACATGCAACGCCACTCACACATGCAACGCCACTCGCCCACGCAACGCCACACGCAACGCCACTCGCCCACGCAACGCCACTCGCCCACGCAACGCCACTCGCCCACGCAACGCCACTCGCCCACGCAACGCCACTCGCCCACGCAACGCCACTCGCCCACGCAACGCCACTCGCCCACGCAACGCCACTCACGCATGCAACGCCACTCACGCATGCAACACACTAAATCAATGTCACCACTCACACATGCAACGCCACTCACACATGCAACGCCACTCACACATGCAACGCCACTCACACATGCAACGCCACTCACACATGCAACGCCACTCTCACATGCAACGCCACTCACACATGCAACGCCACTCACACATGCAACGCCACTCACACATGCAACGCCACTCACACATGCAACGCCACTCACACATGCAACGCCACTCACACATGCAACGCCACTCACACATGCAACGCCACTCGCCCACGCAACGCCACTCGCCCACGCAACGCCACTCGCCCACGCAACGCCACTCGCCCACGCAACGCCACTCGCCCACGCAACGCCACTCGCCCACGCAACGCCACTCGCCCACGCAACGCCACTCACCCACGCAACGCCACTCACGCACGCAACGCCACTCACGCACGCAACGCCACTCACCCACGCAACGCCACTCACGCATGCAACGCCACTCGCGCATGCAACGCCACTCGCGCATGCAACGCCACTCGCGCATGCAACGCCACTCGCGCATGCAACGCCACTCGCGCATGCAACACACTAAATCAATGTCACCACTCACACATGCAACGCCACTCGCACACGCAACGCCACTCGCGCACGCAACGCCACTCGCGCACGCAACGCCACTCGCCCACGCAACGCCACTCGCCCACGCAACGCCACTCGCCCACGCAACGCCACTCGCCCACGCAACGCCACTCGCCCACGCAACGCCACTCGCCCACGCAACGCCACTCGCCCACGCAACGCCACTCGCCCACGCAACGCCACTCGCCCACGCAACGCCACTCACGCATGCAACACACTAAATCAATGTCACCACTCACACATGCAACGCCACTCACACATGCAACGCCACTCACACATGCAACGCCACTCACACATGCAACGCCACTCACACATGCAACGCCACTCGCGCATGCAACGCCACTCGCGCATGCAACACACTAAATCAATGTCACCACTCACACATGCAACGCCACTCACACATGCAACGCCACTCACACATGCAACGCCACTCGCGCATGCAACGCCACTCGCGCATGCAACGCCACTCGCGCATGCAACGCCGCTCGCGCATGCAACGCCGCTCGCGCAGGCAACGCCGCTCACGCAGGCAACGCCGCTCACGCACGCAACGCCGCTCACGCAGGCAACGCCGCTCACACACGCAACGCCGCTCACACACGCAACGCCGCTCACACACGCAACGCCGCTCACACACGCAACGCCGCTCACACACGCAACGCCGCTCACACACGCAACGCCGCTCACACACGCAACGCCGCTCACACACGCAACGCCGCTCACACACGCAACGCCACTCACACACGCAACGCCACTCACACACGCAACGCCACTCACACACGCAACGCCACTCACACACGCAACGCCACTCACACACGCAACGCCACTCACACACGCAACGCCACTCACACACGCAACGCCACTCACACACGCAACGCCACTCACACACGCAACGCCACTCACACACGCAACGCCACTCACACACGCAACGCCACTCACACACGCAACGCCACTCACACACGCAACGCCACTCACACACGCAACGCCACTCACACCCACGCAGTGCCACTTTTACCCACACAGCACCACTGTCAGACACACAGCACCACTGTCAGACACACAACGCCACTGTCAGACACACAACGCCACTCACACCCACGCAAGCCCACTCTCACACACCCAAGCCCACTCTCACACACGCAAGCCCACTCTCACACACGCAAGCCCACTCTCACACACGCAAGCCCACTCTCACACACGCAACGCCGCTCTCACACACGCAACGCCGCTCTCACACACGCAACGCCGCTCTCACACACGCAACGCCGCTCTCACACACGCAACGCCGCTCTCACACACGCAACGCCGCTCTCACACACGCAACGCCGCTCTCACACACGCAACGCCGCTCTCACACACGCAACGCCGCTCTCACACACGCAACGCCGCTCTCACCCACGCAGCGCCGCTCACACCCACGCAGCGCCGCTCACACCCACGCAGCGCCGCTCACACCCACGCAGCGCCGCTCACACCCACGCAGCGCCGCTCACACCCACGCAGCGCCGCTCACACCCACGCAGCGCCGCTCACACCCACGCAGCGCCGCTCACACCCACGCAGCGCCGCTCACACCCACGCAGCGCCGCTCACACCCACGCAGCGCCGCTCACACCCACGCAGCGCCGCTCACACCCACGCAGCGCCGCTCACACCCACGCAGCGCCGCTCACACCCACGCAGCGCCGCTCACACCCACGCAGCGCCGCTCACACCCACGCAGCGCCGCTCACACCCACGCAGCGCCGCTCACACCCACGCAGCGCCGCTCACACCCACGCAGCGCCGCTCACACCCACGCAGCGCCGCTCACACCCACGCAGCGCCGCTGTCAGACACACAACGCCACTCTCTCACACGCAAGCCCACTCTCTCACACGCAAGCCCACTCTCTCACACGCAAGCCCACTCTCTCACACGCAAGCCCACTCTCTCACACGCAAGCCCACTCTCTCACACGCAAGCCCACTCTCTCACACGCAAGCCCACTCTCTCACACGCAAGCCCACTCTCTCACACGCAAGCCCACTCTCTCACAAGCAAGCCCACTCTCACCCACGCAACGCCACTCACCCACGCAACGCCACTCACCCACGCAACGCCACTCACTCAAAGGCACTCACACCCATGCAGTGCAACTTTCACCCACACTGTGCAGTGCACAATAGGTCTCGCAGTAGGAAAGTTGGAGCTATTGGTTTTGTAAATGACAAAGCACTTTATGTTTTTAAAATGAAAACAAAAATAAAAGGCATTGCTATTTGCAATTGTAATAGCTCCAACTTTCCTACTGCGAGACCTATTGGCAACGCCAGTGCTTGTTTATATTTGATAGTCAACAACCTCTGACTTTGCTAGGCTGCGTTGTTTAGTGAACCAAGGGTGCTTTTTCTCTATCAGGGAAGGTTCTTTATCTTCTTTGTAGAAGTGGGTACCCAATTGGTCGAAAAGCTTGTCCTGGAGTTTTAGACAATCCACTGGGGTGTCTCCTTTGGGATTGATCCAATCATGAGTTCAAAGGTGTCATTGACCTTTACATTGATCTGGGTCACAGTAGTGGGGTCGCAAGAGTCAGTGGGCCATTTTAAGGCACCCACTTGTTGGTAAGGGCAACATCCCTCCTGCTGCCTAGTTAGAGAACACTCATACTTAGTGAGGAGAGAACATCTCATCTCTAGATGCAGGGCATTGGGGATTATACTCATGTCCTCTACAAGGGGCCATACGTTCAGGGAGACTAAGATGTAATCGATTCTGGCAGTAAAATTATAGCCCCCCCCCCCCCCCCCCGCCCCTTCGAGGGCATCCTGCCATTGCACACTCTAAGGCCTAGGTACAATATGAGCCCTTGAAGTGGAGCTGCCGGATGGGAAACCTTTTTCAAAAGCTGTAGGCCTAATTGAAGAATTCCCAGTACTTTATCCTCGTCGATACAAAAACCTTCACAATCAATAGGCTTGTAAGTTACATTGAATTCACCTGCGACAATTGTTCGATCCACCCAGCAGGATACCCGAAAGGCACTCCTAAAATATTTATGGTGTATGATTCCTTATGGTTGTCCCCAGGTCTGTTATACACTTTGAAATTGTAAATAAGTACCTTAGTGGAGGGAACCAATTTTAACCCTAAAATGTCGGGGGAAATCAAGGATAGGCTTAATATTTCAGAGTTGAGCGTGGTAACCCAGATAGCGAGCTCACTAGCAGGGCGCCCCTTCCCCAAGGTTGAAGCACTGCATGAGAAATTAGTGCCCCATGTCTCTTGAAATATGCAAATGTCAAGAGTCTATAAAATGTCCCCAGTCAAGATCATTTGAGCCCAGCAATATTCCAAGATGGTATGTTCCAGTTCGCAGACGATAGACTAGCAAGATATTCCCCAGGGGCTACCTCTTGCGTGCAAATGCACATGATGGGGCTGGCAGGGGGGATTGAGCGACCTTTATATGGCACGGGGTCCCCCGATTGTAAGGGCTGAAAGGGCGGTTGAGTAGCTAGAGGGGCTTGTATTCTTAGTAAAAGCAGCAACACTGTCACACTTCCATGTGAATTGTTAATCATTATCCTCCATGCCCGAGAGCTTCATGAATCTGTTCCCGGGCACTGACTGGGGTGCTGCGTGCAGCCTGTTTGAGATGTTGGTGGACGCTGAGTTCCAATTACATACAGGGACTAGATGTTTGTAAAAGAAGCCAAATGGCAAGACATTTACTTGGGGGGGGGTGGATTTTACAGCACAAATCCTGGCTAGGGCCAGAATCTCCTCAGCAACCATGGGGGGGGGGGGGGAGTGGTGGTGGGGTTCGGAAGTTTATAATTATACAGTCCCCAGGAAATTATCATGCCAAGGGCTCTACGCTCCCAACTCTATGTAGTGGGTCACTTTTTAGGTCCAATGTTGGCTCAGTGTTCCTGGCAGGCAGACTTAGTGCATTGCCTAGAATTGCTACATTCAGGCAAGAAGCAGGAGGAAGATTGATCACAGGAGAAGGGTCTGGACTGGCATGCCTCCCATATGTGTGATTTCCAGTTCCTGTCAAAGGAGCAGTAGGGGTGGCCTGCCCTCTTGGGGGGGTCAAAGGGCCGCTCTTGCATCAGATCTCTGGGTGTTATTATCACCTCTTGCATGTGATTCCTTGGTGTTGGGTTGCATATAAGGTTCTGAATAGATTGGCCTTCCATCAGCAGTTGGCTGCTCTTTTAGTGGCCCCACAGCACACACCTTGCAAATGCTGTCCAGGCCTTTCAGGCTTGCCTCAATACCAGCGAGCCGGTTGCATACAGGCTGTAACTTGAGATCAAGCGTATCGCCGAGATGCCAACTTATGCTGTCCCAGAGAGAAAAATCCATCCGTAGGGGGCTAGACAGCGAACTGTTCTTGCTTGGCTATCAAGGATTTTGAGGATTTTAGGTTCCCCCGCTTAGGTTTTATTGTCCTTTTCCTATGTTTGGCTGACTGGCCATGATCAGGCGAGTGTACAGCTAGGATGTTAAAGCCTTCCCCTTCCATTAGTCCATCTTCTTTATATAGTGCCAACTCCACCCGAAGGTATCAGAGCGCTTTACATGAGCACCAGTTTTGTTCCTGACTGACGCAATCCTTTTTGTTAGGCATACGGAGATTACATGATTTGCCCAGAATCACAGGATGTTGTGTGTCCCTGCCCCAGCTCCGAGGTCGACCGCTCTATCCTCTCCCAAATCTTGGGAACGATAAGGAGGAACGTGTCCGGAGGATATCCGCAACTGTGATGGAGAGCCGCACTAAAAAGCTTTCTGTTGTGTGGGGTTGGAGTTGAGGGCCCAAAGTGGCTGCAGGGGCAACATTTGTTCCCCATAGTATCCAGATGAGCTGCAGAAGTTGGAGAGACTGTCTTGTGGTGGACTTCAAGATGGCAGGATAGCTGCAGAAGAACAAAAAACAAGAATGGTGGCCCACCCCAGCCCCTTCTGGGCTAAGACTGGCCCTTCTTCGTCCGATCTTCGCCTGCACGTAGCACTTTTGAGCTCTTGATGGCAGTCAGGTGTGCAGCAGGCAGAGACAGCCACCTCCACTAGGCAGGAATGCTGGGGGATGTAGTCCCACCTGAGCCGTTGCACCACAAGCGTAAAGCAGAGGTCTTGAACGTCTGGTGGCTATAAATCGATGACATCTACAGCAGGTGTGTCGAAAGAACAAGTGGCGAGCATTTCATCTTGGTGTCATTTTCTACTTGCATTTTATTGTGCATAGGATGTGCCTCTCATCTCACAAGTTCCGTGTTATTATACATTGTGTCACAGTCCGTAATGTGGCATCAAAATCAGTTTTGCAGCAGTGTGGTAAGGGTAGCATTCAGGCCTTTTGTGTCACTTTGTATAGAAGGTCTTTTTTCTGTTTGAGACCAATGCTCCTAATCCACAGTAGTGGATAAGCGGATAATCTGTGGGCCTTCCACCAAGGAAGAATCAAGCAGTTGTAATGAGAGTTATATGTACAATCCCATGTTCTCCAAATTGGCCCAAGGTGCAGAAAGGTGAGGGCAACCTATTATGATTGGTATTAAGAGGCAAGGGGCATGCATCGGGGGCCATCCTGTCCTTCCAATGGGAGTGCTTCTGACATAGAGCCGGGCAGGGGAACCCCTCCACATTCACTTGTTGTAAGTCTGGTAGTATGTAGACTCAATGTATACTATCGTCGTTCGCCGCGTGGCAGGATCATCATGTTGAGATCAGGCATCCTGACTCGGGCATCGCTTCTCACAGTGCCAAAAATGACAAGGATTCAGGCGTTAAAGAACTGTAGACATTGGCATCTCGCCGCATCCAATCGTTGTCTGGGCCATGTTGGGAAGGCCATCATTAACACTGTAGTCATGTCCTGCATGGCGGGTCGCCATTTTAAAATCAGGCACCAGGGCACAAGTTTCATTGCCCCCCAATCATTTGGTCTGTGGCACTGGCTTCTCCACAGCCCCACTCAACTTCAAATCACGTTCCCCAGGTAGGGCCCAGAGCTTCAGGATGCAACGAACCAAGTCTCTTCGCTGCCTCGCCCCTCAGGTGGGTCGAGAGTCTGCCGTTGGGTGGTGTGGGTCCTCTAGCGCCACGGTGTAGTCTTATATCCCAAGTGCTCCTGAGAGTTTTCTCACCTCAAATTATTGGCCCCAAGTACTCCAATTGCCACACGGTTTATGGTGTAGCAGGGTAAACCCCGGCGGAGGGTAAACCCCCATTATTCCGCAACTTTCTTTCCGCATACCATCACTCCGCATACTTTCATTACGAAAGTACCATGACTCCGCAATGCCATTATAACGCATGGCATTACATTTTATATGCTTTTACCACGCATACATTTACAACGAAATTAGTTGTAAATGCATGAATGGTAAAAGCATGTTTTTTTATGTTTGGATAAGGTAAGTATGGGTATAGGGGTATATGTTTTGGGGTACTGAGGTATATGTTTTGGGGCGTTTGGGTATTTTAAGGGTTCAGATATAGTTTTGGGTTATGGGTTACAGGGGTAGTTTTGGGGTTTAGGGATAGGTATGGGTTTTGGGGTACAGGGGTTTTTTAGGGTTCAGGGCTAGGTTTGGGTTTTGGGGTATAGGGGTATTTTTAGGGTTCAGGGGTAGGTTTGGGTTTTGGAGTACAGGGATATTTTAAGGGTTCAGGGCTAGGTTTGGGTTTTGGGGTACAGGGGTATTTTTAGGGTTCAGGGCTAGGTTTGGGGTACAGGGGTTTTTTAGGGTTCAGGGCTAGAGTTGGATTTTGGGGTACAGGGGTATTTTTAGGGTTTAGGGATAGGTTTGGGTTTTGGGGTACAGGGTATATTTATAGGGTTAAGATGGGTTAGTGTTTAAGGGTGTTGGGGTATTTTAAGGAGTAAGGGTGGGTTATGATTATGGGGTGCAGGGGTATTTAAAGGGAGCAGGGTGGGATTAGCACACAATATGAGATATGGCATGAAGGGCGGAACGTACCACATGCCCCCAGCACAGGCCCACAGCACAACGCAGACACGCCCACAAGGGACTACTTTGCTGGCTCGGTTCTTTTACCTTTTAAATGTATATGGTGGGCGTCTGCATAGCCTATGTCCTTCTGCTGCAACTGCCCTTTCCAACGCTGCATTGGGTGTTGTGGTTCCTGAGATTACTCGCCTCAAAGGTTTGGGCTCTCTTTATTATATTAGTATAGATATAGATTAAGGGTGCAGTACCTTAAGTGGCTAATACTAGGTAATGGAATTCCTACATTAGGTCTTAATGAAAGGGTGCAGCTCCACAGGCTGTTACTAGGTGTCCCACTAACAGCCGGTGGTACTGCACTCTATCCTTAAGGCCTAATATTTAAATTCCAGTACCCAGTGGCTCTTCAAAATCGACCCATTTCGCTCATAGATATGACAGCAAAGGTACTAGGGCGAGTCATCCTACAGCGACTGCAAGACTGGGCCGAGGAGCACCAAGTCCTCTCGGAAATGCAATACGGCTTCAGGAAAGGTAGATCTACCACCGATCAATGCCTAAACTTATACCTCCTGATAGCCAAATACACCATCGCCGGGAAGGGGTCCATTCACATGGGGTTTATGGACCTTTCAGCGGCTTTCGACCGTGTAAACAGGAGAAAGCTCTGGTCCATGCTATTAGAATTAGGAGTGGATCAACCGCTAGTTGACACCCTGCAAAATCTCCACCGGAACACCACCGCAAGTGTGAGGTACAACCAAGAGGGTAAAAAGACCGATCCCTTCACTTGCACGAGTGGAGTAAGGCAGGGATGGATCCTCGCGCCCTTTCTTTTTTCCATCTATATCAACTCGCTGGAAAAAGACCTCCTTAAACTCAAGGTGGACTCACCCCAAATCGGTCATCGTGCTGTACCTGTACTACTCTACGCCGACGACGCGGTTTTGCTTGCCAGAACCCCCCTAGGATTGCAAAAACTGATTGATGGGTTCGTCATGTTCATGGACAAACTGGACCTGGCAACCAACCTGGAAAAATCTTACATCATGTCATCAGGGCAACCAACAAAAGGGTCTTTTACCTATCATATCGGGTCACACAAAATAGATCAGGTTAAGACCTTTTCATACCTGGGGGTACTATTTGACCATCATCTCACTTTTAAACCTCTGGTAGAAAAGCATTCTATGAAACTGGCAGCCTCAGTAGGAGCCATCATGGGGTACGGGCAAAGACTAGGAAAATGGTCTCCGGAACAAATATTGAACCTATATAGGTCAATCTGCTGTGCGAAAGTATCCTATGGTGCAGAAGTGTGGGGCTTCCTGGATAACAAAGTACAGCAGATCCAGATAGAAGAAAATAAATTCTTGAGGAGAATCCTGAAAGTCCCCCAGAGTGTATCGGCCCACATTATCCATGAAGAAGTAGGAGAAACCTTCATAGAAGACAGGATTAAAATTAAACCTCTCCTGGCATGGGTTAAAGTATGGACCAACCCAGAGGCGTCCCTAACAAGACAAATCATAGGGGACTGCCTCAAAAGAGACAAAGGTGAAACCATCCCCTGGCTGAAATACGTTAAGAAATCTCTAGTTGAAATCGATTGCACTAACTTCTTTACATCCCCAGACTCCATAACACTCGAGAGCAAGACCCTGGTGAAAAAACTTTTCTCAGCACAGCTTAAGTCGTCAAGGGCAGAAAAAGAAAACCATAAACCCACTAATCTTTTTATAATGAACTTACAGTGAAGCATGGCATGGAACCTTATTTAAGGGTCATGTTCAACGCCCAGGATCGCTTCGTTATGACACGTTTCAGACTCAACATGCTTCATCACCTCCTCGCGGTCCCGGCTGGGTTTACTCATACAGTGGAGGAGAAGGGTACCTGCGGCTGCGACCACAGGTCTCCGCAGGATACCCTTCACTTTGTTTTACTGTGCCCTTTCTATACTATGCCAAGACGCAAGTTCCTGGTGTGGATTTTGAAAGACCTTAAGTTTAAACATGCAAGATTGGCCTTGAGGTTCTTACAGGAAGCGGAGGATGCTTACACCCTTTTTTGCACCATAAACTTTATTCGAATGGCAATAAGACTGAGGAATACTAGAGAAACTGGCCCCTAATATCACTCGTCCCCTTGAACATTTAAACTTATGATCCCCTGGTCTTCTTAGAGTGTCAGATAATTTTACCATTTATACCTTTTTATGGAAAAATTTATTGACGTTTTTAAATATTTTGTGTGTACTTTGTATTTGTGCTTTTATGGTGTCTTTTTAAGAACCGAATAAAGATTACAAATTGAAATTGAAAAAATTGGCTCTTCAAAATCGGAAGTTTGCCCTTCTCTTAAGATACATCACCTTCTCTATTATGTAGAGAGAGCTCTTCCGCAAAAAACAATGATGAAAAATAAAAACCAGTCCAGACTCTCTAAACACTAAAAATAACCCATATGACCCTAATAAATTAAGATCATTGTGAAAGTTGGAATGCGCCTATCGGCTGTTAACTTTGTGGTAGCAATTTCGTCATTATGAACACAGGAGTTTACCATACGTCCTTGTGCAATTCTCTATAACTAATTAAAATAAACTAGTCCACGTAAATAAGTTTGCGGAAAACTAACAAGCTGAGCTGTCCTCGCTGCTTTGAGAGCCCATTCTGCCAATAGGCACTCAAGCGTGAAATCCCAGAAGCAAAACCTCTGAATGTAATGAAAAGCGGCGTACGCAGAGGCTTCAAGATTAAACCTCCTGTGTGTTTGGTACCTCTCTCTCTTAGGACATCCTTACCCACAACGGATGATAATAATGGGCAACAGTCAAAGGCTGTTAGCCCCTCTTAGTTGCCACAATGTCAAAGGAATAATCACATCAAGTGCCTCCCTCTTGGTGCCTTGTTCCATTGTTTTAGAGGAAGGGCGTGGGGTGAACACTCAAGGAGATGATGGACGGATCGCTGAAACTTTTCTGACATTCACCCCCAGTCACAGACCTGGGTTGAATCAACCATCTTTCTTTAGCTCACTTCGCCACCCCAGTTCTTACACAGCTATATGCAAATCAGTCATGACCCTGTGCCTCATGGGAACAGTCAGACCGAACTAGCTCACTCCAATTTGGACACAGCTATATGCAAATATTGAACTCGTTACAGTTCAACGGAACAAAGACAGAGGTCTTGCACTGTTCCACCGATCGAGTTCCTCGAGATCTCCCAGTTGACTTCTGGCCTCCGTCCTTCTCAGAGACGGTGTCTGCTGCACAATCAGCGCGCAATCTAGGCGTTACTTTTGGGCCTAACCTGCAGCTGGATCTACATGTAAACAAGACCACCTCTACATGTATGATGCTGATTCGTATGCTGCGCAAGGTCCTACCTCTCCTCCCTGAGCAAGCCAGACCAGAAGTAGTGCGTTGTACCATCCTAAGTCGACTTGACTATTGTAACGCACTACTTCTGGAGGCCCCGGTAACACTTCTGGGCAAGTTGCAAAGGGTGCAAAATATTGCTGCCAAACTCGCCCTCTCTCGCCCCTACTATAGCTCTTCTACGGCAGCGCTGCGAGAACTTCATTGGCTGCCAGTCCATCTGCGGGTGCACTACAAAGCAGCGTGTATTGTGTTCAGGGCCATTCATGGCCTGGGCCCGATCCCTTTGCGGCGAATGTTTGCCTGGTATTGTCCATCTAGAGCTCTACGCTCCTCGTCGTCCAGGCTACTGGTAGTCCCGCGATTCCAGAGAGTGAGGATGGGTGGCCGCTCGTTCAGAGTAGCGGCAGCCAAACTCTGGAACTCTCTGCCTATATCCTTGAGAAGCCTTGAAGATCTTTTAGCTTTTAGAAAGGCTCTGAAAACTCACCTTTTTCCCAGGATAGGCTGAGCTTCTGTTTTTCGCTGGATTATGGGTCAAAGCGCCAGGATGCCCTTGGTGGTGACAGGTCGCGCTATACAAGTATGCCGCAATACAAATCAGTCTTGACCCTGTGCCTCACGGGAACAGTCCAGACCGAAGGGCGTGGGGGTCACAGCAGAGAGCCACAAAGATATCTGTTCCAAATTGTATGCAAACATGCACAATTGTACACTATGATGACAGCCGCAACGCTGAGTGCCTAGAGCACCACTTTATGAAATACTACACACCTCTGGACATGGAAACCATTCACCTCCTTATATTGCACTGCATCCGGCTGACTGTCCTAACATGCCAGAGTGGAGTTAAAACATACATGTAAACATTTTCAAAGGTCAACCCAGATTTGTTTCAGTACTTTAAAATGACCAGATACCTACCTCTACAAACTTTTTGTTTTCCACACAAGTGAAGAGTTAATACTTTTATGTTGTGAGCCGGGCCAGGCTGGGACCCAAAATCAGTCCAGAACATTTTATCAGAAGAGCACTCATGCTGCACGTAGTGAGGGAGAGAGACCAATGCAAGTCCCAGGGACACCTCTTATCAGCCTGTGGTACTGCGACTATTCCTTGAGCCCTAATATTTAAATCCCATTACCCAGTAGCTTTAGCAACTAGCTCAGGCATTTTGATTTTATACCTTTGTAGCCCTTAAGGTATGCCAGACTTTAACTTTATATTATTTAAAATTAAAGTGTGCCTTGCCATCAATGCTAGAAAGTAAAATAGTAGATATTAAAGGCGGGCTGCCACCATGTTGAAATGTAATGCCAACATTGTTGTAAATGCAGAAAAAACAATTGATGGACAGATTGCAGAACAATGTCAGACGTTCACGGTACTGGTCTGCGGCGTACAGAGCCACGTTACTTTGAAGGAAATAAGTCGCTTGCTGAAGTATCAAAACTGAGTTGTAAAAGGAGCTAAGATTCTGGGTCTTTGGCGGTGTGTGGATATAGTGACGCTATTCAGAGAAGATTTTCCTGATGGAAGTACCACCATTTTCCTAAGAAATCCGAGGGTATGATAGTGGGTTTCCCAGGTGCCAAATTTATATCAAAGGAACAGTAGGAAAAGAAACATAATATTTGTTGGAACCGGGCAGACCTTTTGAACATTTACAGAGTTTAGGGGCATTCCAACCTTTGAGTGATAAGCTTTGTGCTCTGTGTGATATAATCAATTACAGTCTTCCCAGGGTGTTGAGAACTCTTGTTGTGATAATCTGAGGGTCCTGATGAAGGTGGCCTTAGTATCTTCTTATGCCACCGAAACACGTTGACTGTGCCCTTTTTCAAACCTACTTATTAGCAGTAGCCCAAATCTGAAAGAAACAGGTTAGTATTAGATTCCTTACCTTAGAATATCCCCAGGCGTCAGACTGGAACCGGAAAATTTTGCGTAGCAGTACCCCTGCACGTCGGTAGGCGTCGTCTGCAGCTCCGCGTCCATCGTTGGTGCCGGGATGACGTCGTCGGAGTACTTAGACGCCGCTCTCGCTCGCTCACGTCAGTTCTTCTTTTTTCCGCGCCAGCAAGCGCAGGTCCGGAGAAAGTGTTACCTATTAGTCACTTTTTGACTAAGCTTTTTTGATCCTTTTTGGATCCGTTTCGAGTCTACGACTCCATCGGTGCTGGTAGGGATGCCCGGGTTCAAGCCCTGTGCCGACTGCAACCGACTGATGTCGGTTACCAACCCCCACTGCCGGTGCCTATATTGCCTGGCGCCCGACCACGATGACAAGTCGTGCCCCGACTGCCAGGCCTTGACGTCGAAGGCTAGGCGGGAGCGGTCCCGCAAGCGCCTCGAGCTCTGGCAGTCGGCCCACGCCGCTCGAGGTCCCGGTCCGGAAGGAGGTCGAGGGACCGGTCGCGGGGTCATCACAGCTCGGCGAGTCGACACCACTCGGGCTCCAAGTCCTCAGGTAAGAGGCACAAGAAGTCGAAGAGGCGACATCGCTCTTCTGACCCCCCCCGACGCGTGCGCGACGCGGCCGGGGGTTCGGGTGACATCGCCCATGCGGCTCGCAGCCTGCTCCATACCCGCCGGTCCCTGGGCAGAACGCGACGCCAAAGGAGATCAATGCCTTCCTCATGGCCATGAGGTCGCTCTCTCCTCCGCCTGGTGCTTCGGCCCCGACGCCGTCGGCGACCTCGGGCCCGACGCCGCAAGGCCCCACTGGATCCGGTTCCGGATCCGTGTTGCCGCTGGTCGACCTTACGACCCCGCCGGCGCCGACCCCTAGGGTGTCACCACTGGCGCCGTCCTCGGTCGCCACCGTCACAGGTCCAACCCTCGGTCCAGATCCGGCGTCGGAGCGGCGTCGGTCGCTGCCGCATTCGGCGCCGGCCGAAGAGCAATTCTTCGAGGATCTGGGTCCATCCTTTATCCCTGAAATTCAGGACATGGACGACGAGGGAGACTGGGGGGTCTGAGGACCCCCTGGCATGTGACTGCCAGTCATATGAGGACTGGACACAGGAGCTAGGGTAAGCCAGTGGCCTGGATACCTCCCCAGACACTGGTTTTGTCTCCCCTCCTACCGTGGCTACGGAGGAGGGGGCAGCTTATAGTGTGGTGCTGATGATGGCAGCCAAGGCCTTGGCTCTTGAGCTCCCTGTCGCAACAGTGAGGCCCAACATCCTCACAGAGGTCCTTAAACCGCAGGTAAGCTCCCCAGAGCCTCTACTGCCATTTAATGAGGCTCTCGCAGATGTCCTGTTGGGTACTTGGTCCAGGCCCACTACAGGCCCTCCTGTAGATAAGAACGTCGCTAGGCGCCACCGCCCAGCTCCGGGCGACCCTAGTTTCTTGTCCACCCACCCCACTCCCGAGAGTCTGGTTATCCAGGCCTCTACCTCCCAATCCGCATTCCGGACGGCACCACCAGATCGGGAATCCAAGAGGTATGAACAGTTCGGAAAGAAGATGTTCTCCTCCCTTAGTTTGGGGTTGAGGTCAGTCAACACCGCGTGCCTCTTGGGCCGTTACACCCACTGTCTGTGGGCTACGGTTGCGGCCGTGCTGCCTGAGTGCCCGGAGGGAGCCTGGGCGAAACTCGCTCAAGCCGTTGCGGAGGGAAGGGACGCAACGCGGTACTCTAGCTGATGTGGACTGGATACCACGGACTCGCTAGGAAGAGCGATTTTCAACGTCTGTGGCGGTTCGCTGTGGTGAACACCCTTATGGACATGCCGTTCGATGGCAGCCACCTCTTCGGTGGCAAGGCAGATCATGCGCTGGAGCGCTTTAAGGACTTCAGGGCTACTGCCAAGTCCTTGGGCCTGTCGGCCCCGCGCCAGCAATCTTCTACCCAGCGCTCCTTTCGTGGCCACGGAAGGGGTGCTGCCACACGTCCTGCCAGTCACGGGCCGCGGACTAACATTCAGCACAGTGGCGGATGTGGTTACCGTTGGACCTCCGGAACGTCAACGGCTTCCTCCGGAAGGAGAAGTTCAAGATGCTAATTTTGGCTCAGGTCTTAGCTGCCCTAGACCCAGGAGACTGGATGGTAGCGTTGGACTTGCAGGACGCCTATTTCCACATCCCCGTCTTGCCGGCCCACCGTCGTTACCTGCGGTTCACAATAGGCCACGAGCACTATCAGTTTACCGTGCTCCCCTTCGGGTTTATCCTCCCGAACAGCGGGTTCTGGATATTCAGGCTCTGATTCTGATCTTTCAGCCTTTATGCCGAGTCTCGGTCAGGTTGACGCTGCGGCTTCTGGGGTTGATGGCCTCCTGCATCCTTCTGGTGCATCACGCCAGGTGGCGGATGCGGGCTCTGCAGTGGGACCTGAAGTTTTAGTGGGCCCAGCATCAGGGCAACTTGTCCGACCATGTCTTGATCTCGGAGGGCACTGCAAGACAGTTGCAGTGGTGGCTCACGGACCGCGATTGGGTCAGCGGCAGATCCCTCTCCCTACCCCAACCGGAGCACGTAGTTGTGACGTACGCGTCCCTCCAGGGCTGGGGGGGCCACATGGGAGAGGCGGAGGTCAGAGGCCTCTGGTCTCGGGCGGAGTCCCGGCTCCACATAAACCTTCTGGAGCTGCGGGCGATCCGCCTTGCACTGAAGGCATTCCTCCCCTCTGTCCGGGAGAGTGTAGTGCAGGTGATCACGGACGACCCCACCGCCATGTGGTACTGCAACAAACAGGGTGGGGTGGGGTCGTGGACCCTTTGCCAGGAGGCTCTGCGTCTCTGGCAGTGGCTGGAACATCAGGGTGTGACCCTTGTGGTTCAACACCTGGCAGGTTCCCTGAACGCCAGGGCAGACAAACTCAGCCGTCGATGCATGATGGATCACGAATGGCGTCTGAACTCAGACGTGGCGCAAGGCCTCTTTCAGCAGTGGGGAGAGCCTTGGTTAGATCTATTTGCCACAGAAGAGAACGTGCAAGGTCATCAGTTCTCTGCGTTGGAATTTCCAAGGCGGCACTCGCTCGGAGACACTTTTCGTCGCAAGTGGAGTTGCGGTCTATTGTACGCTTTTCCACCTATACCACTTCTGCCCAGAGGGCTGAAGAAGATCACGGCACGGCGGGCCCAAGTCATCCTTGTGGCTCTGGACTGGGCACGAAGATACTGATATCCCGATCTACTCAGCATGTCAGTCGATCCCCCGATTCGTCTGCCTCTTCAGGAGGACCTTCTGTCGCAGCAGCAGGGGACGGTCCTCCACCCGAACCTGTCCAGTCTCCACTTACATGCGTGGAGATTGAGCGGCGGCAGTTGAGGCCATTTGACTTGCCTCCTGAAATCTGTAATGTGATTCTGGCAGCCAGGCGTCCCTCCACAAAATCTGTATACGCCTGCAGGTGTAACAAATTTGTGGCATGGTGCACAGCAAAGGCTGTGGACCCCCTTTCTACCCTTCTTTCAGAGGTTCTCTTTCTTCTTTCTCTTGCCCAGCAGGACTCTGCTCTGGGCACTCTAAAGGGCTACCTCTCTGCCATTTCTGCTTTCTTAAGGCTCCCTGATCAGCCCTCTTTGTTCAAGTCCCCGGTTGTAAATAGGTTTTTGAAGGGCATAACCCATATGTTTCCTCCAGTGCCTTTCGTGATGCCTCAGTGGGACTTGAACCTTGTTCTAACTTTTTTGATGTGCGCTCCCTTCGAGCCACTTCATAACTGTCCTCTCCGTCTCCTTACTCTTAAGACTGCATTCCTGGTTGCCATCTCTTCTGCCAGGAGAGTGAGTGAGCTCCAGGCTCTTTCTTCTCAATCTCCCTTCCTTTCTGTCCATCCGGACAAAGTTGTGTTGCGGACGCGACCCTCTTTCCTGCCCAAGGTAGTCACAGCCTTCCACATCGGGCAGTCCATCACCTTGCCCACCTTCTTTCCGCCTCCGCATCCCTCGAAAGAGGAAGAGAGGCTCCACCGTCTGGACCCAAAACGTGCGCTCTCATATTATCTGGATCGCACACGCCAGTTCTGGGTGGATGACCAACTCTTTGTTGGTTACGTGGGCGCTAAGAAGGGACGGGCGGTGCACAAACTGACCATTTCTCGATGGGTCGTCTTGTGCATCAAGGCTTGTTACTCTCTGGCTAAAAAGGAGCCTCCTGTGGGGCTACGTGCCCAGCCCACTCGGGCCACGGCAGCTACTACTGCCCTGGGTCGGGGAGTCCCCTTGCAGGACATCTATCAGGCAGCTACGTGGGCCTCGCTGCACACGTTCACAAGACACTACTGCCTGGACAGCCAAGTCCGGAGAGATGGCTTTTTCGGCCGTTCCGTTCTCCAGGACTTTCTGGTGTGATCATTGGTTTGCAGACCCACCACCGGGGTTGGTATTGCTGGTCTATCTATTCTAAGGTAAGGAATCTAGTACTAACCTGTTCCTTTCAGATGCACAAGTTACTTACCTTCGGTAACGATATATCTGTAAGAAACAGTAGTTAGTATTAGATTCCTTACCTCCCCACCCATCCTCCCCGTTCTGCGAACCGATATCTAGGGTTAAGGTCATCCCCTTTCAGGGCTCTAGTTTTTATGGCACCAGTGTTGGTTTTTATCATGGCTCTGCGTTTCTGGCGTGGAAAAGCTGTGTATAAGAATTGACGTCAGCGCGCGAGGGCGGCGTCTAAGTACTCCGACGTCATCCCAGGGCCGACGACAATCAAATCAACCCCACGCGAACATCCTCTGCACAACTCCTCAGCGCATACTGCGTCGTACAGCCCAACCCCCCCTCCGGGTGGGCACCCCTTACCTTCCACCACGATTATCAACCCAGCCCCCCTCCATCTTACCCCCCCCCCCTTCCTTGCCCCAGAGGTCTCGCCTCTCCCCTAGTCCAGCTAAGATGCCCCCGGCTGCCCAATTGGACACGCATCTCTGCCCCTCTCTTAACCACCTATCTCCGCGAGGGCACAACACCTTCGCTATAACATTCCCACATAGCCTCTCCTTCAAAGCCAAAAAACGATTCAAGCAGAATTTAATCAGGCAACACCCTGAAACACTAGTTGTTGACACTTACCACTGCGCAGCCAGAGGAAAATGGACTTCATTTTCCATACCAACAGACCTGATGTATGGGTCACCATCTTTAACTCACTCCTCCCAGTCTCCAAAACCACCATCAGTGAACACAACCGCAAACTAACAATCGCCCCTCTGAAGCACCAGTCCCTGACCGGAGACATCTCCATCTCCATTTTTGCGAATGGCACCATTCTAATTCAGGCGAAAGAATAGAACCTAGAGTACTCTCTCTTCCCCACACTCAAGATGGCAACGGTTCACTTCACACACAAACCGACCCCCTCAACCCTAGCGGCTCCTTACAAACTCCGAGTCTTCGGAGCATATCTTCGCCACCAGAGCGTCCCCGTCCTACTTTGCTTAAGCAAGCCGCCTATCATACGCCACCTCCAGCCCTAGCTCCCCCTATAGCCCAACCCCCGTCCTCCACCCATCACACCCAACCATCCAGTATTCAGCTCCCCTCTCATCCCCAATGGACTCCCAACCCCCCTCTTCCTAGCGCCCGAAGCACCGCTAGCTCTCAGTCTCCCGCCCTTAGTGATCCACCTCAGCGTCCCCACCCTTCCTTGCATATCCACTCCGCCAACCCTGTGTCCTCCCCAGCCCCAGCGCCCCCTATCTCACTACCCCCGTCCTCCACCCATCGCCCCCAAACTTCCAGTAGTCAGCCCCCCTCGCATCCCCAAAGGATACCCAAGCTCCCATTCCCTAGCTCCCGTAGCACCACTAGCTCTCAGCCTCCCCCCCCTTATAGTTCCCAGACCCTCCAACAACTGTTTCTCAGTCGTCCCCCCACGAACCCCCACCTCAACAGATCTCTGTCCCCGCAAATGAAGAATACTTTCACCCCCAATTGGACAACAACCCCCCTCACTCTTTAGCCCTCCCACAATCGATCTATAGACCTGACAACACCGAGGCACTACCCCACAACCCGCTAACCCACGCTCCTCCTAGTTCTCACCGCCCCCCTCATGGATGATAACTTTCACCCCCAAAGGGACCGCAGCCCCCCTTTCTTGCTAGACTTCCCACAACCTAACTCCAAACCGGATCCAGCTCCCCCCCTCTTATGAACCCCCCAGTAGGAACTCTCCCCAAAGCCTCCCACATCCAGGGCTTTGCTCTGCCCACCCCCTCACCCTCTCCCCCGAGCCGACGCAACGCCTCAACCTTATAGAAGCGCAGATCGCTACCATGATCCTTGGCCTGCAGGAAACCTTATCCGCCCTAGGGAATCTGCAGCTGCCTTCCCCTCCCGCCGCACCACCCCACATCCCTCCGCCTCTCCTTAGGAACGACTATCCGCCCTCCATCCGGTCCAGTCCCCCCACAGGTTCCCTGCCTCCTCTCACTAAAGTCACGATTGAGTCGCGAGCAGCCAATCCCAGAAGAACGAGAACCTCCCTCTCCACCCAGGAAGTGAGCGCACTCGTCACATCTTACGAACCCCCCCCCCCCCCGAACAAGCCAGCCCAGGCCCACTCCTGAACTCTACTCTCACCTCCTCGATCCAAGTCATCACTGGAGTGGGTAGGGACCCACACCCCTGTAGAGCTACCAGATCCCCTATGTATCTATCCTCCATACCCAGAGCCAAGCCTGACAATGGGAAATTAGAAGAAGACCCCCGCATTAACTGCATGCTTATCAACAGCCGGTCCGCAGTCAAACATGCAACGAAAATAGCTGAATCCATCCTCTCCCATGACCTGGATGTAGCCTTTGTCACGGAAACGTGGCTAAACAACCTATCCCTCCCCATTCTGGACATGCTGGTGCCGCCCGGTTTCTCAATTATCCGCAAAGACAGGCCCATACACAAAGGTGGTGGCATAGCAATTATCCACAAAAGTAACCTTTCCATCTCTGAAATCCCCTCCTGCCTGTACAATTCCTTTGAATGCCTGTCGGTCAACATCAAATCTCTCACCCATAGTTCACCTCAATGCCATCTCCTTTACCATCCCCCAGGCAACTCCAACTCAGCTGTCGGATCTGATCACTCAATCCGCACTCAACAGCGACCACAGCTTAATTCTGGGTGACCTCAACCTAAGATGGAACTAAACCAATAACCCGCTCATTCAATCTCTCAACACCCTTCTGCAAGACAATGATATGATCCAACACTGCTCAGTGGAAACGCATTACAGAGGAGCGATTCTGGATGCAATCATTGCGAACAAAAATGCAGTCTCGATTGATCACATCATCCCGGTAGACTGGCCAGACCACCACATCATTCTCTTTCATATCAACCAGTCTGCCCTTTCCCTCCCACCCACTCAAGCTTCTCCTAAGTGGGTTAGGAACACATCCAGAGTCCCCCGAGACAAGCTAGAAGAGGGACTCAGCTCACTCCTCCCGAACACGACGGAGTCCCTCTCAACCTTGGAACTCACCTTGCTCTATCATTCCAACCTGGAGCTCACCCTGGATCAACTGGCACCTCTGAAACAAAAAAAAAACAGAAACATTCCCTCGAGGTCATGGTTCTTTACTGACATTAATGAGGAAAGAAGACACCTCAGATCCCTGGAAAGAATTTGGAGGAACAACCCCACCTCCATCCATCGGGATCAACTCAAAGCAGCACGCAAAACCTACTACATTCCTACCAAGAGCAAAAAGTCATCCTTCTTCCGTTATGCGTTAGACAAAGCCAAAAACCGCCCCAAGGAACTCTTCAACATCATTAAGAACCAAACCTCCATTCCGGCGGCAGCCAACCTGGCTGCGTCCAAAACCCATTGCGACAACTTTGCCAGCTTTTTCAATGAAAAAATCGCCAAAATTGATATTTCATTCAGCTCGTAGCCCTCCTCCTGCTCAGAAACCTGGAGTCCTGCAACTAACCACAACCCACCAGTAACCTCGTCCATCCGCTGGTCATCCTTCCGGCCTGTCCAGGATGAAATGATAAGCAATCTTATTGCCTCCGCTAAACCCTCTTCTCACTTCCTCGATCAACTTCCCTCGAGACTGACCAAGGAGCTGAAGCTCACTCTAGCTCCAACTTGGGGCAAGATCATCAACAGCTCCTTGAGCGAGGGCTCCATTCCTGACTGCCTTAAACTAGGACAAGTTACACCACTTCCAAAAAAACCTGGCCTTGACCCCATAGACATTTAACAACTTCAGACCGGTCTCAAACCTTCCGCTCCTAGCCAAAATTCTGGAAAGATGCGTGCTCGCACAATTAGTCCAACATCTAGAGAACACTAATCTACTCGACCCACATCAATCAGGGTTCAGAAAGGGCTGCAGCACTGAAACCGCAATCCTAAATGTCCTAGATGATCTGCACATGTCACTCGACTCCAACCAATGTAGCCTCCTCATCCTCCTTGACTTATCGGCTGCGTTCGACACAGTAGATCATACCCTGCTACTCAATGTCCTCCAGGAGAGAGCGGGCATTGAAAAGACGGTCTTAAAATGGTTCTCCTCTTTTCTCAACAACCGCACTCAAAGAATAAAGATCAACAGCTTCGAATCAGACCCCCTCCCCATCAGCAGAGGAGTTCCTCAAGGGTCAGTACTCTCCCCGCAACTCTTCAACATCTACATGGAACCCCTCACCTCACTTCTAAGGAACTCTAACATTCCCTTCCACCTCTACGCGGATGACACACAACTGTATTTGGAAACCACATTGATCGCAGACATTCACAGACTATACGGCACACTCATGGAGGTCCAACACTGGCTCTCAGCCAACCACCTCAAACTTAATGAAGAGTAAACGGAAGTACTCCTCATTTCGAATAAAGAGGAAAACCCTCTCACCTCCAACCTCAATGCAGCCGCAAGAATGGTCACAGGAACAACGAAATATGAGCACATCTCTCCGGCACTCAAGGAACTGAAGTGGCTCCCGATTGACCAACGAGCCAGCTTCCGCACAGCTTGCCTCACACATAAAGCCCTGCATACAGGCAAACCAAATACCTGGCCACCAAACTCCAAAAGGCCGGTCAATCCAGGAACCTCAGAAGCTCCAACACACTCCTACTCATCCCTCTGAAATCACAGAAACACAAAACCGCGAATAAATCCTTTGCGGGTAATGCCCCAAGGATCTGGAACTCCATCCCCCCCATATCAGAACGATTGCCTCCTTCCCGCAATTCAAGTCGCTACTCAAAGCCCTCTTCCTTGAGCGCTCCGGTTCGTAACGAGAACCCCACGCCTGACTGTGAAAGACCGCTTTCTCTTTGAACCCAGAGCCGGATGATTCGCTCCTGATCTCCGTCCCGTATTTCGCTCAAGATGTTGTTGTACTGACTTTATTTTCCTGCTTGTACTCCTGGTCTTGTTTTGGGTCTTGTTTTGTGTCCTCATTTTCCTTGGCTGCATATTTGTATTTGTTGTGAAGCGCTCTGATACCCTCGGGTCCAGCCAGCGCTATACAAAACTTCAATAAATAAATAAAATGTTTCTTACAGATATATCGTTACCGAAGGTAAGTAACTTGTACTATAGGGCCATTGAGACTAGAACCAGCTAAACGTACAATTTGGGAGAATCCTGTGGAGTTTTGGATGTGTTATGAATGGAATGTATATGTGTGTGTGAGTGGTATGTGTGGGTTGTTCTCTACCTGCGGATGAATAAATTATGACTGTAGAAAACTTTTTTGTATATAATATGAATGTCTTTTTTTATAAAGATTATATATGAATTACAGTAATGAATCAAGGCATAGTAAAAATAAATAAAAAAGTAGAAATGATCATGTTGTAATATGTCATTGTTTGTTCGGTTTACTAGCCCAGAATGAAATGTGTTGTGAAATAGAAAGTAATACTATCTAGGTCGTGAGGGAGTTCTTTCTGTGGTTAGACGTTCACCCCAGTACAGAGATCTGGGCCTAAATCCATTGTTTTTTTTGCTCACAATGCCATTCCAGTTTGAACCCAGCCATAATCAAATCAGTCTTGACCATGCTCCCAATGGGAACAGTCCATCCCAAACTGCCAAGCCAGGTCCTTCCTGGACTGGAAACAAGCATCCTAGGACCAGTTTCGGGGTTTCACCCCTCATCAGCCAGGATAGCTGGAACGATCGATTTAATCCAGATCTCTTGACTGGGGGTGAATGTATGTTTTATTCAGCATTCCGTCCATTTGTTTGCGTAGCACTTTTCCTCCTAATTTGGACGTGGGTCCCTTGCTCACTGTGACACTGGATTCAAGTTAGCCTGGCTGATAAAGGGTAATACCCAGAAATCGGTCCCTGGATGCTTATTTCTGGTCGAGGAAGGACCTGGCTTGGCTGTTCGGCATGTACTGTCCCCATGAGGCACAGAGTCAAGACTGGTTTGCATATGGCTGTGTCTAAACTGGGGTGGCGTGGTGAGCAAAAGAAAAATGCATTTAACCCAGATTTCCTGACTGGGGGTAAATGTATGATTTATTCAGCATTCCATCCATCATTTGTTTGCGCAACATTGTTGTAAAGGCAACACCCGCCTTTATTGTGTATTTATTTACTTTTATAGTATTGAGGCATTGCACGCTTTAGGTTAAAATGAGGTATACTGACACTAAATTGTGGTAAATAAATGCAAAAAGCAGCACAGCGTGGAAAGTAAAAGCAGCGGGCGTAAGTAATAATGTTGTGTCCGTGTGGTAACAAAACCACCATCGTACATGCACACATCCAGCATCATACACCCATCAATCCTATGTCAACACACCAAACATCATGCACCCATGCAGCTCGGCATTGACAAAAGCTTTACAGTCTCATTCTAAGAATTTAGTCACATCATAAATAACAGACGAATAATTTGAACCAAAGAGTCTCAAACACATCTCATTTTAAGCTTTCCCAAATATTAGCAGACGTGGGAGTTAAGAAGGACTCAATATGGTGTAGAAGTGATGTGAGGTGAAGGAATATATTTTTTCTAAAAATGTGCTTTTTAAAAAAAAAGGTAAAAAAAACCAAAAAAACTTTGATAAGGAGTTAAGGTTGATACATTTCTCAATAGTTGCTTCTCCATTTTACATTAGGAAGCTTACAAAAACTCCCAAATTAAGAGTTTGGGTTCACCTTTTGAACTGTCAACCTTCACTTCCAATGCTAGCATTTAGTACGTGGTCCTTCCCAAAAGTGTTCAAACACAAAATAACAAACTACACATTATAAAATATTATTGAGTAATGCCATCGACCCACCAGACTTCATACCTGCGTCCATGCACTATCATGTCAAGTCATACAGCCAGCAATCTGCATATCATAAATAACCCCAGAAGTACCATTATATGTTCACACAACCATGCAGCTACATTGATGCACCCACACTCGGATATATATATATATATATATATATATATATATATATATATTAACCTCGCAACTTGCCTCGTCGCAGGGGGAGCACTCAGGAGCTGGTGCCATCAGGAAAGGCACAGAACAAGAATTCAAAAATTTCTTTGAAATTCTAAATAACAACACAGTGGGACTGAAATTTACCTATAACATCAGCCCAAGAGAAATCGAATTTCTGGATACCAGAGTATACGTGAAAGACAACAAACTGGAGACAACTGTTCATCGCAAAAAGACAGCAACTAATAGTCTCCTTCATGGACAGAGCTTTCATCCAACCAGCCTGAAGAAAAGCATTCCTTTCGGAGAACTACTAAGGATGAAGAGGAATTGCTCTGAAGAGAGTGAAATGGAGCGCAAATTTGAAGAAACAAAAACTTGTTTCCAACAGAGAGGATATAAAAAAACTGACATAATAAGAGGGGAAATAGCGGCGAGAAACAGAAACAGACATGAGATGCTAACTTCAAACAAAAAATCCTTACTTGGCAAGAGAAAGAACACTAATGAACAAATGATACCAAACACAAGTGAGATGGAAGAAACAACAATGGAGGAACAACCTAGAATGATAATCAGATACACGATAGAGAGTTTCAAAATACAAAAAATCATGACAAAATACTGGCATGTCCTGAAAAAAGACATTGACATTGGAAATGAGATGGGAGAGAGACCATCGATCACATACAATAGAGCTCCTAACTTGTCAGACCACCTGGTGCATAGCCACTTTGAACAGCGTAAAGAACAAACATGGCTAGGAACGAAACAAACAGGATTTACTAAATGCCTAGTATGCAAAGCTTGCAAAATTGGAAAGAACTTAAAGAACTTGTTGGATCCATCTGAAAAGAAATTTGAAATAAAACAACAAATAACATGTGAAACTCCATTTGTTGTATACTTACTCCAATGCCAGTGTGGCAAAAGATATATTGGAAGTATGACGTGCCCATTAAAAAAAACGCATTCCTAGAGCACACACGGGCAATACAGAAAAACGACTTTTCTTATGCCATGGCAAAACACATGTCAAGCCATCCGGGATACACATGGACAAATATGTCGTACTCAGGTCTGGCTGCGGTACCCCCACATGAGCGTGGGGGGGGGGGGGGGGGGACAGGAAATTACAATTGAGGCGACTTGAGTCAAAACTAATCATGAGATTTTAAACTATACAACCGATGGGACTCAATACAGATGCTGAACTACATGTGCATCTTTAACTGAACTGACTGGAATGTTTGTAAAAATTGATGCATTTATATTGCCTTTACTAGGAACATGAACTGAAATACATACAGCACCACACTTCCAGTTATTTGTGGTAACTATTAGCGGTGGCAAGGGCACTCAGCCCTGGAAAGATGGAGCCACACCCACTGTCGCTATACTGCAATGTTTGTGTTACAAAGAGTGAACCTATTCACAGTACAACATTGCACATATAAACAAGCATATAGGGTATGCTCAACACCGCTGCACCACAACAAGCCTGGAAGTAATGATTTTCACTGACTCATATTACTTTAACATAGACATTACATGCATGGCAGTAGAGGGCACTTAGTCCGAAAAACGTTGATCACATTGACTTTAATTCCAAAATGACGCACCCATGTCAATACAACTGACATATTAAGTCACACAATATAGAAATTGGGTGTAAAACGCATCTTGGTTAAATGACATTAATTTAACTACAATGCCCACAATGCATTGCGTGTCACATGTGTATATAATGTAAAAGTGAAAAGGGACTCACTGTTTGAATATTTACCGTGATCAAGAACGATACGTTCGAAACGCGTAGGTGATCGCAGCTGTAAAATAAAACGCTGTTGAAAAGTTTCCCGAGTGGAGTGCCATCATTTTCGAATTTCGAACTTGTGTGAATATATATATATATATATATATATATATTTATATATATATCAAAAGAATCCCAACCGCCTCTCGCTGCGGTCCTGAACGGGCGCAGACCTCTTCTCCACAAATGATTTAATCAAAAATCATAAGCGCCATCACACCAATGAAGTGTCAGCAGTGCAGAATTTAATTCTGTTAAGTGTCAGAGCAAGTGCCCTCCTTTGACGCGTTTCGCTCCGCAGACGGAGCTTGGTCACATGACGCGCCAGGAGTAGGCAGAGCAATTTATGGAAAATAAAAGCCCATGCGCCTAAAGAAACAGGACGCATAGGTAAACAAGCATCAAAGTAAATATTCTAACATTTGATGGCGAGATGACACAAGAAAAGAAATTATAGCATAGTGCTCGAGATTATTCATGTAAATCCATAATACATGATCGTAAATGATATGCATAAATCTATTAATAAAAATACATAATAGTGCTTAATAAAACATTGAATACTTATTAGCGGGAAAGTGCTGAAGTGCTAAATCACTAATGAATATAGTATTGCACATTGATAATGTGATCTAATCAAATGCAAGTGCATGAAACATTGTAATGAATTACACCACTAATATTCAATTCAAATCTTGCTTGTTCATCTCTATCGTGCCTATTTCTCGATGCTCGGTTGTATAGAGTGCAGGTGCTACAAAAAAGTGACAGAAAAATCATATTCTAAATAAATAATATATAAAAATTCAGACGGCTGAAAAACCCTTCTTGAACCTGTAACATGGCCTTTGCTAAATTTCTAGAACAACATCATGATTGCAAATTTATAATTTTTAACAAAATTCAATTTTTTTAATAACAGACAATCTTTACCTCAAAAAAAGATAATTCGATAGATTACCACATTATAAAAAGTGGTGTAATTCATCAAAAGCATTCAAACTGTTAGGTGACCTTGTATCAAGCAGCAGAATGAAATATGCTTCCCTTTGCCTAAGAAGTCTTTCTCGGTCACCACCTCAACCAGGATTTGGAACTGAGCACAATAAAGTGTACTTCAAATCTTTAAGTTTCTTATCGTGTACTGCCTTAAAATGGCGAGCCACCGGGTATTCATGTCAGAATTTACTATTGCCTGTATATGCTGCAGAATACGCTGGTAAGCTGGCAGCTTAGTACTCCCAATGTAAGAAAGTGAGCATGTGCAGGTGAGTTGGTAAATAACAAAATCACTGCGACAAGTAAGATGTTCATTTATTTGTATAGGTTTCTCACTAAAAGCTGATGTGTAATGGGTGCCATTGACAGCAAAAGTGCAAGCCCGGCAAGACGTGCATCTGAAAAAACCTGATTTGGTGAACCATGAAGTTTTGAGGGGGAGCTCAGGTTGAGTTTTGTCCAGAGCATCTTTCATGGACGGGGCCCTCCTAAAGGTAATTGCTGGTGACTTGGGTAACATGGGGCCTAGTAAACATCAGTTAAAACAATGGCCACTCTGCCTTGATAATTCGTCTTAGTTTGCGCACCTGGGAACAAAGGGTGGTAATGAATCGTACCTATCCCCCAGAAATGGATTCTGAGATTGTATTAGATCTGGGGGTCAAAAGTTCGTCCCTCTGGCGTCTTGATGCTTTAGAGAGGGCGCGGTTTAAAAGATCTTGTTTGTACCCTCGCCTCAAAAATCTTTGCATAGAATCTGCTAGACATTGGTTGGTTGTCTCAGAGTTGCTGCAGATTCTTTTGATGCGAATAAATTCGCCCAACGGAATGCTGTTGATGGTGTGTGGAGGGTGAGCACTGCGGGCATGAAGGATGGAATTTCCCGCAGTGCTTTTTCTGTGTAATTTGGTGTGGATCTTCCCCTGATCAATGTAAACTTGAAAGTCTAAGAACTCTGCAGAATTGGATGTTATATTAGCAGTGAATTTAAGATTCCTGTTGTTATTGTTAATTTCACTGACAAACCGTGCTGCCTGATCTTGTGTTCCTTTCCAGATGATAAAAATATCATCTATAAATCTCCAATAATAGGCTAGATGTTGAAGCCAATGTCCGTGGGCCCTACGAAGAACGTGCTCCTCCCACCAGCCAACATGAAGAAATGAATAACTGGGGGAGAAGCAGGAACCCATAGCAACACCGCGCTCTTGGTGGTAGATATCTCTGTCAAATTGGAAATAGTTGTTGAATAGACAAATGTGTATCATATCCAACAACATGGAATTATGTTCTCTAAGAGTTGCCTCTCTTGTGTCAAGAAAATACTGGACAGCTTCCAAACCATGCAGATGATTAATGCTGGTGTAAAGCGATTCAATGTCCATGACCAGGAAACAAAAATCAGAACACCAAGTGACTTGACTAATTTTAACTAAAAAATCTGTGGTATCTTTGAGGTAAGAGGGAAGTGAAGACATGTGGGGTTGAAGGAAAAAAATCTACGTATTTAGAAAGATTCTCATTGATGCTACCTTGTTCAGAAATAATAGGACGTCCTGGAACCGGGATGGTGCATTTGTGAATTTTGGGTAAAAGATAGAAAAGAGGGGTGATTGGATGTGTTACACTTAAGAATTTAGTTTCTTCTTTAGTAAGAAGACCATGCCGTTGCCAATGGCTGATGTTTTTTCTGGTGTTTTTCATATGTTTTTAACATGACAAATTTGGTAGTTTTGGTGTAACAGAGGGGGTCTCCTAACTGGCGAGCTGCCTCTTGAAGATAATCAGATTTACCCCACAAAACAGTGTTGCCCCCCTTGTCCGCATTCTCGACTATCACATTTGTATTGCCTTGTATTTTCCTGATAAGCATTGTATATTGTTGATTGTTGAAGTCCATTTGTTTTTTCCTTCCTAAAACAGTTCTGTTCAAAGTTTTTAATTCAGTGATAACTCTGTCACTGAATACATCCAGGGCGTCTTTAGACATCAAAGGTAAAAACGTGGATTTTCCTCGAAATGGACTTGGTGATGTTTTGTTAACTGTAATGACCTGACTGACTGTGGGAGATTGTTGAGAACTGTCCTCAAAGGCTAGTGAGATCAAAGTTTGAAAACCTCCTAGATTCTTTACCCGCAATGGCTGTTGCTCTGATGTCTCAGCAGGCGTTTCAATGTCTCTTTTCGTTGTTTCTGGATAAATTAGAAAATATTTCATCAGTTTGATTTTTCTTATAAATTTAAAGACACCAATGCGTGACTGGGTGTATGAAAAGTCATTAGGAGGACAGTAAGAAAGACCTAGAGATAGAAGTTGTTCCTCTGCTTTTGAAAGTACCAAGTCAGTCAGATTAATTACAGTATTGTCTTGGATAGACGTTATTTGTTCCAATTCCTGCGTGTGTTGCCTCTTCCTCCACTGCGCTTTGGTATTGTGCCTCCTGATGTGGCGTTTTTGACTGCCGCTCTGCCTGCTGGTTGAGGAATATTCCGTGAGCGCAATGAATACCTCCGGTCCTCGCTGACAAAATTCAGCTCATCCACTAATGTGAAGTTAGTTAGATCATTAGGACCCGCAGTAGTGGTTGTTAGGCTCTCTTCCGACCCACTATAAGATGCCACTGATAAATTGTCTTCGTTAGTAGGGGCAGAGTTCATATTTACCGTTTGATCAACTATTGTACCAGTTTTTTGTTGGACCGACATTGCTTTGCGTTTGTATGAATCGTATTTCCTGGCAAAGGTGAATATACGACCAGTCGCGTAATCCTGCTGATCTCGTGCGAACTTTTGTATCTTTCGTTCTTGAATTGTTTGTCCCAACTTGGTCAGTCTCTGGTCAATTTCTTTGCGAGTTTTGTTGATCAAATCGGTTTCACCTGTGGCTTCCTATAGCCCGTTCACCCGATCTATTTCAATCAATAAAGCTTCTCTATCAGATTGGGCATATTTGATTAAAATATGTAACATATTTTTTGAAGATTGCAGGTTATTTTCCGCCCATTCTTGTAGCATTTTTGGGTCAGGGTTTTCGTAGGTTGGAACAATTAACACTCTCAAGCCCCTTGGGACGCGATTGGCGTCAAGATATTTTTCAAGGGACTTCTTTTCCCACTATTTTGATAACTCACTACGGAGTAATTTCTCTAAAGTTTTTAACAGATCCCTCGCATTACTGTTAATCGGAGTAGTACGACTTTCATGTGATGTTGTTGCAATACTGCCTGGTAGGGTCTCATAAAGGGCATCCGCCGCTGTTTCCCTACTCCTGAGCACGTCGCTGGAGATCATGTTTAAACAAAAGTATACAGCTCTTGACTATAATTTCGCCGACAGACTGCTGGATGGCTTGGTTTCACTGAGTAAATGTCTTTAGGAGATTTCCCAAATCCCGCTTAGAATTCCGTAGATGATAATCAAAAGCATGCACCAGGTGCCTTACCGGACTCCGCCTCAAGGATTCAAGGAGGTCAGCCGACCTCTCCGATTCCGAAGCACCTCGCCAGGCCAGGACACCGATGACCATGAAATTGAGCAGGTTCTCAAACTGCGGGGGGCACAGCAAACAAAAACTCTACCGAGTTGAAGTAGAAACGCCGGAGCGTTGCAGGTTGCAGAGAACGCTGTGCCTCGTAGGATGGGAGGGTCCACGAAACCGGAAGCAACCAAATCCCGGTAATAGAAATCAAAAAAATCCCGACCGCCTCTCGCTGCGGTCATGAACGGGCGCAGACCTCTTCTCCACAAATGATTTAATCAAAAATCATAAACGCCATCACACCAATGAAGTGTCAGCAGTGCAGAATTTCATTTTGTTAAGTGTCAGAGCAAGTGCCCTCCTTTGACGCGTTTCGCTCCGCGGACGGAGCTTGGTCACATGACGCGTCAGGAGTAGGCAGAGCAATTTATGGAAAATAAAAGCCCATGCGCCTAAAGAAACAGGACGCATAGGTAAACAAGCATACCAAACAAGCATCAAAGTAAATATTCTAACATTTGATGGCGAGATGACACAAGAAAAGAAATTATAGCATAGTGCTCGAGATTATTCATGTAAATCCATAATACATGATCGTAAATGATATGCATAAATCTATTAATAAAAATACATGATAGTGCTTAATAAAACATTGAATACTTATTAGCGGGAAAGTGCTGAAGTGCTAAATCACTAATGAATATAGTATTGCACATTGATAAAGTGATCTAATCAAATGCAAGTGCATGAAACATTGTAATGAATTACACCACTAATATGCAATTCAAATCTTGCTTGTTCATCTCTATCGTGCCTATTTCTCAATGCTTGGTTGTATAGAGTGCAGGTGCAACAAAAAGTGACAGAAAAATCATATTCTAAATAAATAATATATAAAAATTCAGACGGCTGAAAAACCCTTCTTGAACCTGTAACATGGCCTTTGCTAAATTTCTAGAACAACATCATGATTGCAAATTTATCATTTTTAACAAAATTCAATTTGTTAATAACAGACAATCTTTACCTCAAAAAAAGATAATTCGATAGATTACCACATTATAAAAATGGTGTAATTCATCAAAAGCATTCAAACCGTTAGGTGACCTTGTATCAAGCAGCAGAATGAAATATGCTTCCCTTTGCCTAAGAAGTCTTTCTCTGTCACCACCTCGACCAGGATTTGGAACTGAGCACAATAAAGTGTACTTCAAATCTTTAGGTTTCTTATCTTGTACTGCCTTAAAATGGCATATATATATATATATATATTTTTTTTTTTCTGAAAATGATGAACTTTTTGTATAATATACATGCTTGTAAATGAAACTATTCCTCATCTTTCAATTATGGTCTAGATGAATTTTATGCTTTGCACTTGCATGTTAAAATGAATTTAAATATGTTTTTTGTATTATATTTACCCATCACAAGATGGCCGCCTTGTAAACTACATCATTGAGGTTGGTGGAAAAGTCCATCTTCTGTCTTCATGGTTATGACGACATGTGGAGGGTTAAAAATGGTGGTTTTTCACGATTGTAATCGACATTGAAAAAGCCGCGAGGCGAAACGCGTCTGTCGATAGGGGGGAGAAAGCTGAGCACCGAATAAAGCATTTGGAAGCTTTAATTCAAAACTCTGTGTGTGCCTTTTATTTTTGCAAACGGAAGGAGTGCCTGCTGTTCGAGGATATATATAATATATATATATATATATATATATATATATATATATATATATATATATATATCTCCATTACAATACAAATGGTCACACGGCCACCAATCTTTAGAGACATAAGCCAACACACCTACCGTCATACATTCAAACACGCACCATAGTGCATACTCGCAATAGTCATAATACAGCAACACACACACACACACCATCATGTGACAACACTTTATCGTCCTACATACCACAGCCACCCTTTACCAATGCTATATATTGTGCCTGCACAAACTTAGTCGTACAATCATGCAGCCTATTACAAAATAACAAACAATATTGTCTCAAACAGATCACTTTTCATGTGTGCACCAATACGTGACACAGCCACCATCATATGCTCACACAGTTACAATTATACACCAACACCACACACATCATACCATGGGGCGGTGGTTGTATTCCTTGAATTCAGTCATTCAATTGATCTTTATTCGGTAAATAAAAAAACATAAAAGAATATACAACATAAAAACATTTATTAACCCCTTTGCCACAGCGCGAATTTCGCTGCGGCGTGGAGGTGAGCGCGGCGCTGCTGTGCTCGTGACGGAACCACACCGTCATGAGTCTCATTAATTTGCCTGCACAGGCGGGGAATTATTGCTGCGTTGGCGGAGCGGCAGCCGCATGACGGAACCACGCCATCATGAGCACAGGCCGCCCGTGGCTCATGACTACGTGGTTCCGTCATGCGCATGCAAGGGGTTAATCATTCTCACTTGTCCGATTAAAACCGTAAAGTGACTTGTGCCTAAATCAAACCAGCCCATTATGCAATTTGTGTGACAGTAAGAGCAGGACATAGATCAAATGTCAATAATAATAGTACATTCCAGTTATATTGGCCATTAATCCCTTCACTGCGGCGCGAATTTCGCCGCAGTGCGGGTGTTGGGCGTGCGCTCAGGACCTTATGACTGTTCCCGGCCCTCATAAATCACGGTGGGCGTGTGCTCAGGAGGGCCGGGAGCTGTCAGTTCTCTTCCAGGGGATCCTCATCAATAGTCATAAGCATTAGAATATTCCCGCCCATGCGCGGGACCCCGGAAACAATATATTATATGTGCCCCACATATACATATACATATATATAAATATATATATATATATATATATATAAAAATAAGCAATTGCAGCCAAATAAAACAGTAGAGCTGGAATATGCTGTGAAGAATTTCCACCATACATGTGTATTAGCATTAGAAACATGGGAAACAACACCAATGCTTGTTTAGAAACTGTTTTAATGCTTAGAAAGCAGTAGAAATTCTTATAACACACTGTAAGCATATACAGCTCCCAGGCTGCATTGCAAATACCCAGTCTAAAAAGACTGAAAAGCTAACCCTGTAGCTGCATGTACCAAAACTGACGCTGTGCCTTTAAGGCACCTCTGCCCCTAGCTTCCCATCATGCCTCAGGGGTTACAGTTAGGTCAGTTGTTCTTTCCGGCTCCTTCAGGAAGGACCCTGGATGCACAGCTCCACATTTTTTCTGACTTTTTCAGTCAGAAAATCTTCAAAAGAACAATTTTTTGATTTACTTTGACTTTCAACATCAGGGTCAAGTAAATAACTGCTTAGCAGTCGAATTTTTGTGAGGTTTTCCTGTCAGGATGCCTTCATTATTTGATGATTGCCCTTCTTGTGGCCACAAGAAGGCAAAAACGGACTCTCATGAGGTCTGTATTTTATGCTTGCCAGAAGATCATGATCCAAAAGACTGTTCTCATTGTCAAAACCTGTCTGACAGAACTTTAAAAGACAGAGAGAGGAACAGGCTCTATGGTCTGGCCCAGAGATCCATGAGGGGAAGATCTACAGAGAGGAAGAGTTCAAAGAAACCCAGAACTCCCTCCAAAGGCAAGTCAGAGCGTCCATCAACCTCAGCGCCGGGCTCGGCGCTGAAAAAACGACATCTGATGGACAATTCGAAAGAAAAAGCTCCGTCGACGTCGGGACCGGCGTCGATGAGGAAATCGTCGTCGAAAGGAAAATCACCGACGACGAAGAAAGCTCCGCCGTCGTCAACTAGGCGACGATCGGCGTCGAGAGAAGCCACGAGATCTCCGTCGACGAGAAGATCGGCGTCGAGACGTAAGTCAACTCTGCCGCCGTCAACCAGGCGACGGTCGGCGTCGAGAGACAGAATACACTCGCCGTCGTCTCAACGTCGACAGGCTTCGAAGAGTGTGACACCTCCGCCGACGTCTCCACGGAGGCGCTCGGCGTCGAGGAGCAAGAGCCCCCTCGGACGATCGTCGTCGAGGAAGGGATCATCGTCGAAGGCGTGTCGGCGCTCGACGTCGAGGATGTCCGATCCTCCGCCGTCGCCACATGCCAGGTCGACATCAAGGGCTTCGTCGACGACAGGACGTCGAATGCCATCTCCGTCGCCGACAGACCAACGTCGGTCGACGTCGAGACCTCCGTCGACGGCAGGGCAACGCCGTTCGACGTCGAGACCTCCGTCGACGGCAGGGCAACACCGTTCGACATCGAGACCTCCGTCGACGGCAGGGCAACACCGTTCGACGTCGAGACCTCCGTTGAAGGCAGGGCGACGCCGTTCGACGTCGAGGGAGAAGACTCCGTCATCGGCTCGACATCACAGTTCGACGTCGAAGATTATCACTCCGTCGACGCCGCAGAGGCGTTCAACGTCAAGGGAAAGACTTTTAAGACGTCTGCCAACACCGGTGAGACGAAAATCTCCTTCAGTGCCTTCGACTATTTTGGTGACTCAATCGGCTTCTCACCATTCCTCCTCAAGTGCCTCTAGCTCATCGAGGTCCACTTCCAGGAGTAGAAGTCCGTTGCCCCAGCGAAAGATAACACTCTCGCCAAGATGGTATGCTCCGTTGAGCAAGTGGAAGGATTCTGGAGCGACGGAGAGGCTGCAAAGATATGTAAGCCCACTCCACAGGTCACCTCTTCAGAGACTGATAGAAGAGACAGACAGACAGAGTCCTATCAGGCACCGATCAGGCTCTCGGGAGAGGAGAGCGGAAAGGTCGCATACCCCCAGGGTCTCCCGATCGCCACGGAGAGAGCATCCCAGGTCTCGAACACCGAGAAGGGAGGTACGAACTGAGAGGTCGAGATCTCCACGAAGGGAGCATCGGAGAGAATCACGTTCTCCTCGAAGGGAAGACCGACCGAGAAGATCGCCAGTGAGGAAGGAAAAATCTCACCACAAGAGAAGGAGAACACCATCATCCTCCTCCTCATCTTCTTTGAGATCTTCTAAAGGGGATTACTCCCCAACGCTGGCAGACAGCCCTCGCTCCAGAGCTTCCCCGCTTGACGACGTCAACACATATCTGGACGTTCTTCAAAGGGGCGCTCAAAAACTTCAAATAGAAATGGCTGTTCCAGAAGTTTCCACTACTGTGATTTTTGAGACCCTTCGTCACAAATCATATTCACGGCCTTTGCTCCCATTGGTTCCAGGGATAATGGACCCAATCAAGGAGGTTTTCCTCACGCCAGCAGCGATCAGGGCGGTACCGGCACGTATCCAGAAAAAGTATAGGCCGGCCGACTCGGATCCAATCTTTGTTAAAGGGGAGCCTGCGGCGGACTCAGTTATCGTAGCCTCAGCTAGGAAGAATCACGCAGTCGCTCCTTCTTCTTCAGTTCCTCCTGACAAGGACAGCAAGACCCAAGATTCTTGGGGACGCAGAGTGTGCAGCACAGCAGCTTCATCCCTGAAAGTCTCTAGTGCCTCAGCACTTCTCGGCAGGTACGATAGAGCTCTGTGGGACTCCATGGAACGATTCAAAGAGAAATTGCCCAAGGAGGACCAGAAGGACTTTGAGGAAACAGTGACGGAGGGCTGTTTGGTGGCAAACCAAATGATCAGTTCATCCGCAGATAACGCCCTTCTAGCAGGACATGCCTACTCACATGGGGTTTGCGCGAGAAGATCTTCTTGGTTGCGTTTAACTGGTCTCAAACCAGATGCCCAGCAACGCATCCTTAATCTGCCCTTCTCAGGATCTTCACTCTTTGGGGAACATGCCGATCAAGAAATGACCCGCATGAAAACCGAATTGGACACGGTGAAGGCGGTTGGTCTGGAAAAGAAGAAAGAGCCGTTCAAGCGACGCTTCAAGACCAACAAGAACCGGGGAGGCCAACAGAGGGTTCAAACCCCTCAATGGTCTCAGAACAAGCCACAAGGGAAGACACAATACAGAGGAGGAAAATCGGGCAGAGGCAGACATCATCAGTCCTCTGCCACGCCTAGAGGAGGCAAAGCCTGAGCAGTGGCTTCCTCTGGCGCCGTTACCCACTCCAGTGGGAGGAAGTGCTTCGCAACACCTGGCAGAGTGGGTCAGCATCACAAAAGATCAGTGGGTGCTGAATATACTGCGCAATGGATATGCGCTACGTTTCCGGAAGAGACCACAACCGATTCCTCCAAAAAAGACTCGCTCGTACCATCTAAACCTCCTCAAAAGGGAGGTGAGCGTCCTCTTAAAGAAAAACGCAATCGAAGAGGTACCCCCACCCCAAAGGGGGAGAGGAGTGTACTCAAGGTATTTTCTAGTCCCCAAAAGAGACCAAGAGGACAAGTTCAGACCGATTTTAGATCTTCGGACCCTCAACAAGGTGGTGGTCAAAGAGAAGTTTCGCATGCTGGCACTTCATCAGATATGTCCTCATCTACAAAGTGGAGATTGGATGTGTTCGGTGGATTTACAGGACGCGTACTTCCACATTCCTATAACACCAGGTCATCGGAAGTACTTGAGGTTTCTGGTAGGGAACAAGCATTACCAGTACAAAGTACTTCCGTTCGGTCTAAAATCCGCACCAAGGGTGTTCACCAAGTGCATGGCAGTGGTAGCGGCATGTCTACACAAAAAAGGTCTTTTTGTGTACCCATATCTAGACGACTGGCTCCTGAAGAGTCCGTCCCCTCAACAAGCCACCAAAGACTGTCGTCTGTGTCTTCAACAACTACACAGGCTTGGGCTCCACGTGAACACAGAAAAGTCAGTCCTGCATCCCACACAAAACATCCACTATCTGGGAGCAGTTCTATACACAAATTTAGGAAGAGCGTTTCCTTCGCAGGAGAGACTATCTTCCATGGGGCAGAAATGCAGAAAGTTACTTCAGTTTCCTCGTCCAAAGGTGCGAGAAGTAGCGTCTCTACTGGGCTCCATGGCGTCCTGCATCTTCCTAATTCCAAACGCCAGGTTGAGGATGCGTCCTCTACAAGAGTCTGTGGAAGATCAGTGGGACCAAGCGACAGGAGATTGGGAGGATCGAATCATCCTATCTCAAGCAGCACTGACCTCAATACAGTGGTGGACTCGCCCTCGGAATGTCTTGCAGGGAGTCCCTTTTCAGCAGCCTCTTCCTTCGATGTCTGTGGTAACGGACGCATCTCTGGAAGGTTGGGGTGCTCACAAGGGTCATCTTCAGATTCAGGGTCGCTGGTCGACCAACCTTCAGACCTACCACATCAACATGCTGGAACTTCGAGCAGTTCATCTGGCGCTCAAAGCGTTCTTTCCAGCAATCACAACGGACAAAATCTTGGTTCAGACGGACAACACTACAACTATGTTCTATCTGAACAAGCAGGGAGGAACCCGGTCTCGCCCTCTGTCTCAGGAGGCCCAGACAATATGGCACTGGCTTCTGGCTCGGGGACTGTCGGTGGTGGCAGTACACCTTCCAGGCGAGCTAAACACAAAGGCAGACGCACTCAGCAGGCACTTCGAAGATCAGCCAAACTGGGTGCTAAACGACGAAGTAGTCGAAGAACTCTTCCATTGCTGGGGCCGTCCAGACATAGATTTATTCGCGGACGACGAAAACGCCAAATGCCACGCCTTCGCGTCCAGGTTCCACCGACCATGGACAAGAGGGAACGCTCTCCTGCTGGAGTGGACAGGAATGTTCGCCTATGCGTTTCCTCCTCTGGCACTGATTCCGAAGGTGGTGGCAAAGCTCATCAGATCAAGCATGGACATGATCCTAGTTGCTCCGGATTGGCCGCGACAATGGTGGTATCCAGACCTATTACATCTGTCGCTGTGTCCACACAGACGTCTGCCATGCAGGCCAGACCTGTTGAGCAAAATGAACGGGAGGATCCTGCATCCCAACCTCCCGTCACTGAACCTGACTGCATGGCTCCTGAGGTCTTGCAATACGGACACTTAAATCTGCCTCCAGAATGTATGAATATTTTAAGAGAGGCAAAGAGGCCTTCCACAAGGGCGTCTTATGCGTTCAAGTGGAAGAGATTTTTCATTTGCTGTAAGGACCATGGCTTTGATCCCACCAAAGGACAAGAAGAGGTAGTCCTCCCATACCTCCTTTACTTAGCGACATCAGGGTTGAAATACGCTTCTATCAGGGTTCACCCATCTGCCATAGTAGCGTGCAGAAAATCACCTACACAAACGTCGTTTTTTCAGGTCCCAGTGGTTAAGGATTTCCTTCAGGGATTGAAGAAGGTCTATCCCCCTGTGAGAAATCCTTCTCCTCCCTGGGAGTTGAACCTGATTCTCTCCAGGCTGATGTCTGCACCGTTTGAACCTATACACAAGGCCTCCTTGCAGCATCTCACTTGGAAGGCGGCCTTCTTGGTGGCAATAACCTCTGCTTGCAGGGTTAGCGAGATTCAAGCACTCTGCACCAAGGAACCTTACACTGTGTTTCACCACAACAGAGTGGTAATGAGGGCTCACCCGTCTTTCCTTCCAAAAGTGGTATCGGATTTTCATATAAACCAAACGATTACCCTTCCTTCGTTCTTTCCTAACCCATCGACCCCAGCTGAGAGGTCGTTGCACTCGTTAGATCTTAAACGGGTGCTAAAGTTTTACCTAGAAAGAACGAAGGGCACCAGAAAGACAGACCAACTCTTTGTCAATTATGGTTCAATGAGAACCGGGTTTGCAGCAGCCAAAAGGTCCATCTCCAGATGGATTGTCTCATGTATCAAACTAGCATACCAACTGGCTGGCAAACCTTTGTTACAATCACCCAAAGCTCATTCCACTAGAGGGAAGGCAGCCACAACAGCATTTTTACATGACATTCCCATGTCAGAAATTTGCAAGGCTGCGACATGGAAATCAGTCCATACCTTTACAAGGCATTATTGCCTAGAGTCTGATTCCAGAGCGGATTCTCAAGTAGGGCAAGCCTCCTTGAGAAACCTATTTGGGTAGAATAAGGCCTACTTTTGGGCCTACGAATGTGAATGTTACCTGTTGATTCCTTTGCCCGCAGGGATGAGGTGAGGCTCGCTACTCTATTCTAATGCTTATGACTATTGATGAGGATCCCCTGGAAGAGAAGGATTAGTTACTTACCTGTAATCCTAGTTCTCTTCCAGGGGTATCCTCATCAAAGTCATAAGCAACCCTCCCGCCTCCCCGGGCAAAGGACTTTGTTTATTAAGTAGGAGATGTTTTAACCTGTTATTACCATGATTTGGTTTTCAGTCTCCGAAAAGAACAACTGACCTAACTGTAACCCCTGAGGCATGATGGGAAGCTAGGGGCAGATGTGCCTTAAAGGCACAGCGTCAGTTTTGGTACATGCAGCTACAGGGTTAGCTTTTCAGTCTTTTTAGACTGGGTATTTGCAATGCAGCCTGGGAGCTGTATATGCTTACAGTGTGTTATAAGAATTTCTACTGCTTTCTAAGCATTAAAACAGTTTCTAAACAAGCATTGGTGTTGTTTCTCATGTTTCTAATGCTAATACACATGTATGGTGGAAATTCTTCACAGCATATTCCAGCTCTACTGTTTTATTTGGCTGCAATTGCTTATTTTTATATATATTTATATATATGTATATGTATATGTGGGGCACATATAATATATTGTTTCCGGGGTCCCGCGCATGGGCGGGAATATTCTAATGCTTATGACTTTGATGGGGATACCCCTGGAAGAGAACTAGGATTACAGGTAAGTAACTAATCCAACTCCGCCCACTGATTAATTCTCCCCACAGGCGGGGAATTAATTGCGCATGGGTGGAGCAGCAACGTTCTGACGGGCACACGTCTACTGTGACTCATGACGGCCGGGAGTCGTCATGAGCACCGAAGGTGTTAAATATAATCTCGGGAACATCTACACATATGCAAAGATCTCAATAAAAATATACAAATTTAAATTCATATGAAATGCAGTTAAACAACTACCTTCAACAGTCAGTGCAAAGTAAATGAGTAGAAAAATCTATGGAAAGGTTAAAAAAAAAAGCCTTCGCCCAGAATTTCTATTGCCAGTTATTTATTTATTTATGGTTTGCGCTGTATGTAATGTGAGTAGGCTCCAATTTAGTGGTATTAGCCCTCTGTTGTTTGATTATATAAAATCAATAAAATAAACACAGCAAGCATAATAAATCAAAACAGACACACAGTCACACACACACGTCTACCAACATAAATGTGCACCTCTCCCATCATATAGCAGTACTCCAATTATTATCGCCCTATGCAGCCATCTTTTTATAACTCTCACCAGTGTCACTAAATAATGTGAAGACACCATCATGGAAACTTTCAGACTCTTATAAAAGATATACTTTATCAAGTAATGACAGGGCTGAAAGATGAGACTCACTTGGTATGGTGAAGTTAGAACACACAGTTAATGCTAAAACTTGACTAGGGAATTTCATATGTTTTTATGGCAAAGTTGTTATAAACATTCAACCGTAACCTCCTTTCATCTATAGTTTTTAGGGAATATTTCTTGTGTGTGTTTAGTTGTTTTTTAATACCATTGAGGGCTTCTTTTAACAAGAAGCTGAGGGGTTTGTAAATGTCACCTAAGCCAAGAGACCACAAATATTGGGCCATAATACAAGCTACCCAATGTGAATCTTGTGTACTGCATATTTATTTTGATGCAATTTTCAAGAAAAAGGCACAATTTTGCAACAGAAAAATGTTTTTGGAAAACATTCTGTTGCATTCTGGACTGTTCTTTTTGTTTGTTTGCAATAAAACCAGTGAAGAAAATTATGTATCCTTTCCACAAGGTACAATTTAAAAAAAAAAAAAAGCATTTTGCTGTGGTAAGTTTGTTCTGTCTGTGGTATTTTCAAGATTTTATCTGCAGAATGCACCAAACAAAGGGCCATGATTGTAATAGGAACTGTCATATTTAGTTTATCTTTCAAGCGGAAGAGGTCAATTAAATTGTCAAGCTGAGTAGTGGGATTTGGGGCTGAACTACATGTATGGTCGCTATTAAAGATTGTAGTTGAGGAAAAGGAAATTCTATTGGATAAAATCCAGGATTCATGGGAATTATGTCAAAGCCTCGTATTACCTAAAATACTTCATGGATCTAAACTGCATCCCTGTGAAATACAGGTTTTGAAACTACAGATTTTTTTTTAATGCAAGTTCCCAAGCATGATTCTGTATGAATAACGAGTCCTATTTGTTAATACTATCATTACCAGAAAATGCAGCCTTCGAGCAATGGAGTCTGGAAGGTTATAAACCGTATGCTGTTTTGTTAACCACAGTTAGTGTATAGGCTTCTTACTTGCCATTTGGGATATAGTCTGTGAACAGTAACTTGTTTTGAGCTTTGGAGGATGAGGTCTCAAGCACGTTGCTGACCGGGTCATGCACATCTCTAAAGAGCTCCAGGTACAGCCTACCATGCAGAGCATTGGGAACCAAAGTGAGGTGGGGCCCGATGACGAAGCTTACCACTTTAATGGGAGAGTGCCTTTTACTTTATAGGGAATAAAACTAGGGTTTGAATACTCCATTAGCACGTCTCTCTGTGTTAGAGGAAGCCCCAGCACGGTCTTTGGATTGGTGTCCTGGCACTTTGTGCGTTAAAGATACGCAACATAGTGCCAAGCATAACTAATTGGACACTGTTCTTCACTGAAAGTATGCTTAACACTCAGGTAATGACTACATTTTCCTCCTCTCTGCAGAAGACATCTGAGAGGGAACAGCCCTCCGGAGATGACCACCCCTCCATTAAACGCTTAAAGCGATATATCAATGCCTGTGGAGTGCGGAAGAACTACAAAAAGCTCTTTGAAGGGCACCGCTCAGTGAAGTCCAAGGTTGCTGTACTGAAACAAGAACTGGAGGACCTTGGAGTGAAAGGTGAGGTGTTTAAAAGAGTAACATTTTATTTTGTTTGTTGGGCACTTAAGGCAATTCAACATTTTTTAAATAATGTATCCTGTTATTCCTTGATCTCTAGTCTCCCTTATCATTTTTCCCATCTGTACTAGCAAAGTGGTATTGTGCAAAAATGTGGTAATCGAGCTTTTTTTTTAAACATTGGTCAAGACAAGACTTATTGGATTAACATTCTGAATAGAAATACTTGTTTACAGCCTCATCACCTACTCTCTGAGTGCTTGGTCATCTGGGGACTAATGAGAGGTTGGAGCACAACTCAGCAGTAATTGGAGGGAAATAATGACCAGTAGGAGAGCATCACATCGCTGTTATGAAAGGTAGGAAATGCACCCTCCTGACAACTAACGAAACAAGCATTGGCATAGCCAATAGGTCTCGCTTTTGGGACCTTATAAGTATTTAGTTATGCTGCACAATATCCTTGGTGCAACATCAACTGTTGCATGGCTAAACACTTATAAGGTACAAGGTTTAGCCATGCAACAGCTGATGTTGTTGCACCAAGGATATTGTGCTGCGAAAGTAAATACTTATAAGGTCCCAAAAGCGGGAACTATTGGCTATGCCAATGCTTGTTTTATCTGTTGTGAACTGTTCTGTTAAAAGGCATGCGGCCTTCAATTTACAAGCAGGGGGAGGAGGAGGCAGCCACCGCCAAGGAAATGAGCGAGCAGCAGCTGAGCCCGTGCTCTGCTGGAGTACAGCTAAAAAAATAATTGTGCCTACTCCGAAAGCACCCCGCTACCTCCATCCCGCGGCCTGAAGTAAACACCTAGCCTCTAAATCCTTGGAATGTTTCGGGAACCTGTTCCATAATGTCCGCCAGTGGCCGTGGCGGTTGAGGTACCCGCTGCTTAGATTGGTTGCTGATTCGGTTCGCTCTGTGATTGGCTATGATCACTTCCGCTGGCTTGGCAGGTGTGGCGCAAGGTTTGAATCGGTGATTGAGGGTGCAGCGAGGAGGACACACGACAGGTGGCTTTGTTTGTTGTTATTTGACTTGGGGAGGTGACATGGAGTCAGCGATGAGGGTCCGGTCATAACGATACGTGGTATCGACAGTACACTTTGGGAGGAGGGTATCTGGGATAGGGTGGCCATGAAATACCTTGGCGGGATGAGGATAAGGGAACACAAGAAAGGAGGGCGAAGTATGCCTGGCGTTGCTTTCTGTTAATATCGGGAGCTGAATTGTGTATGTGGATAAATTTTTTCTGCAATCAGTTTCCCTCATCAGAAAGAACAAGAAAGCAAGAATTCCGAAATGGCTGGAGCAATGCATTATACGGAGTAAATGCCCCCCAGTAATGTGTGTAATAATACTGCAACTCCTCTGTGAGTGTCATAGCGTCCAGCTCTTAGTCACTTATATGATGAGTTAACCTCTTCTGGCGTGCAGCTTATTATAATTAAGGTTCTCTGTTTTCTGATTTTGACAATTTTAACAGAAAAATACAGATAGAAACCCATTTATTTTCCTGTTTGTATATTTTTTTTTAACGTGGCTAAAAACAGAAATTGTGTTGTTTTTTTGACTGATTCTACCTGCTGTCAGTCATGGCTGGCAAGCGAATAGCTATGTGGATTGACAGGCAAGGGGGTTAAAATAAAGAAAGGATTTTTTTTAAGCGGCTTTAACTGCAGTTCATATGCAGAAGGTTGATACTAAAATGTGTATGTTTTCCTGTAAGTGCATTTGATTTAGCATCTGGCGATTTTCAGATCTTTGAAACCTGTCAGGCATTCAAGCATGAGTGTACAATTATCTGTTATATAAATGTGGAAATACACTAGTTTCAGCTAACGTTTTTTTGCTAAAACCAAAATTTGGGTAAATAGAGATAAAATTAGCAAGAAATAAATATGGATAAATTCAGACAGAAAAGTAAACAAAAACACACCATAAAACCTTGAGTCCAAATTATAATGCAGAGCAGGGCTTACTCTGTCCCACGTAGATTTTACAACTGTCATCTTTACCCTGGTGTCCACACAATTCACCCACAAATGGTATCAGCTCAATAGATCGTGTTACAGAAACCAGTTCCTACAGCTTCTGCTGGCCACACACGACAATCATCTGAAGGTTAGCCAAAAAAACACTCGGTACCACTGAACACGGTGGAAGCTTGGATGGTTTAAAGAGCCAGAGCTGCACGCGAGCCATCAACATATGTGACACGTAGCTCCTGCAACAAAGTCCTCTGCAAATATGATAACGATTCTTCAAAAACAAACTGGGTTTCATTTAAATGCATAAGCATCCCACTTTAATACATTCGATTATATCATTGCATTGAGTGGCAATTATTAGGAGTGATAGCTTCTAAATATGAAATTAGAAACATTCATGCACACCCCACACCGGCATGACAACACCGCCACTAAAGGACCTAGAGGGAAGTCACTTGACTTATGTAGCTGTTTTAGGAGGTCAAAGTCTAACAAAAATGCCTAACAACAATGAATGTGTGTCCTCATGTAAAGTAATTTGTGCTATGTAAAGCGCTCTGATACCCAATTCCGGTCAAGTTTGCACTATATAGAACTCTGCAAAAAAAAAAAGAAGAGTGTTGTTATAGATAGAGGAGCCAAACTTTTCTTGTCCCCTTGCGTTAATTAATTTGTCCGATCACCAACTGATATTGTTACAACCATTCATACCAAACTATAAGTCCCGTTTTTTGAAGAAAAAATCTCCTCCTTTATTAAAAAACGTATTTTTTTATATTCATATGGCAATAAACTACAACCAAAACATCGTCAATATAAAAGAGATCACTAGGAGTTAAATAGAGCACCATTATATTCTAATAGAACATGTAATACAGCCTGTGTAAAAGAGATTTTGTACAGCGCACACACACCTTGCACTGCTGCATTTCAAGGCGCTCCCCGGGGGTAGGTGTTCAAAGACTCCAGACCCTCTGTAGTGCAATGAAGGTGCTCAAGGAGGACACTCGTCGGATTTCCAGTGCACTGAAACCCTCACTAGCATAAGATGCACTTTACAGCACTCGTGCTGGTCTTCACATTTGCCCATCTGTGAAAAGATCTCAGCGCAGCACCTCTGCTGCAGGATAGCGGGGAAGGGGCTTCTAAAACAATCGGGTCACATTAAGGCTCGGCTCGGTTTTGTGATAAAGGTTCCAGTGGGAGCACGAGCTGAGTCAGAACAAGGCATCGAACTCAAGCTTTCAGTGGCTTCACCAGACCTAATGCACGCTTTACGCCCAGGCATTAAGCATTATGAACCTGACCAAAGAGCAGATGAACAGTAGAATGGAAGATCAAACAAGCACTGACAAAACCAACAGGTTTGACATTTGCATGAACTGAGAATTGAATGGAAGCAAATCATAGGAATGTCTCAGCTGCCAGATTTGCCAATGCTTGTTTGTCTGCCAGCACTAGGGAGCGAGCACAGGAAAAAGCATCTGAAAAATGGATGCTGCAGAAAAAACGTTCCTTCCTTTTGTCTCTGAATCATTTTTCAGATGCTTTTTTCTGTCCTCGCTCCCCTGTGATGCCAGGCGACTCCACGCTGATTTCACATTTTTAGTAGTACAGTGTGCATCCAAATAGAGGTGGAAGTACACTACCTAACAGACAGAAGAACAACACTGGCAAAGCCAGTAAGTTTCACTGTTTGAAAGAAGCATTGTTATTCACATTTGCATTTTCCTTAAAGTTTTGAAAAAGTTGCAATCAGTACTTTCAAGGTCCCAACTGAAGCACCTGAGTCCTCCTTGAAAGATGTCCCTGGAGGGAGTCGCAAGTGCTTGTTGTAGCAGGCTTCAAAATCGTAGGCCAATCAAGTCAGACAAAAGAGCTTGCAGCGTTTGGATGGCTACCTTAATGTGTAACTAGAGGTGTAAAGCATTAGCTAAGCCAATAGATGTGGTTTGTAAATAAAAGTGCCTCTTCATGGACCACTGAGTGTGTGTGTACGGTATTGTGGAAGGGCAAGTGGATGAATGGTGGAAAGTCAACGAGTAGATCAATGGCTGCATGAGTGAATTGATTAGGTTTCACTGCAGTCAACTTTATGCAGAGAAATGTTATTAATGTTTAAAAAATTATCGAACTTTTTATTCTGAAATAAGTGGAGGCAAAACAAACACAATAAATTTGCAACCAAAGTCAGGGAAAACACCGACTTAAGTGAGCTCACAATTCCATAGAACAGATTTACTCTACGGCGGGCACTATTTCCACCTTTATGCTGCTGGAACTAGTCAGATGCCCACGAGCAGGCTGGGTGGCTCATCACACACAGGCAGTAGCTCATCAGAACAGGTTCTGCTGACTAAGTCAGTCCTGCCTGTAACAAGCTTTTTTTTGCTAAGAGAGGGGGAGGGGTCTTGAGACCCTGCAGTTGGATTAGGGGCCTTGGCGGGTGGCCATGCAACGGGGAGCCAGAGCAGATGTCGGAGCATGGGGTGCGCTGAGCGCAGGCATTCAGGCCCTGGCCCTGGCTCTGGTGTAGATCGGAGAGATTCCGATGAGAGCCAGAGACGCGCTCTGTGGTGGGGGTGGGGCGGAGCGAGGCGCTTGGGAGAGCAAGCCGTGAGGAAAGCCATATGGCGGCTGTGCACGCGCACGTAACCGCAAGCATTAGGCTACAAGCAAAAGCTTGTGGTCGCATTTCTAAAGCCCACTCACTAAATGTCTCGCCAGGTTAGCGCATGTGCTGGCTCAGGCGAGACCTAAAAATAAGAGAGGGGAAGGAGAGCCACAGGAGTTGGGGGCATTGAGGAGGTATGTTTGAAAGCAAATCTCAAACAGCATATTTAACGCAAAACAGTTTGAACGAAATATGTATTACTTGGGTTTTTCACATTGTTATGACGAAGGTAATAAATTTAGCTTTTTCTCAAACCCCTGGCCTACCCTCTTCTAGGATATAATTTACGTTTTTGTTTCTTGTTTTTTTTTTATATAGATGTGATGATTTTTCTGATTGCCCCAGATTTCTGTGAAGAGGTTGACCTAATTGCCATGGAACACAATTTGATTAAGGGAGAAGTGTAGATTTTACCTCTGGTCAACTGGTCACGCATGTGACAACTTACCCACTAGACCACCCATCTTCTTTTGGCTTTCTAGTTGAACTGTCAACACTGCATTGTAGTTCCAGCTAAAGAGTGAGGCTTTTATAGGGCAGTTTCTGTATACAAGATCATTTAGTTCAAGGTTAACCTGGTAAGGTGGGCATTTTTGTCAGCAAGAGAACACGTGGAAGTGAGGCCAGGCAGATCATAACCTCTCTTGCTTTTCTCACTCTTTTACAGGTAACCCAACCTTAGAAAAGTGCAAGGTGGTAAAACTGAAGAGGGAGGAACGTGAAGAGCTGGCTTCACTGGACCTGAGCAATATCATAAGCAACAGTGGTAAGCAGACCCCCAGTATATCACTCCCTTGATTTGCAAATTTTGGTGCCCAAAAATTGAAATTTAGCGGCACAAAAGTGAAAATTTATCTGCATTATTGCAGCACTTTATTTTACTCTTAATCATTCTTTTTCAGCCCTAAATCAATGGAACCGGTTTTAGCATAGTATGCCACTATGAAATAGGCACGAAAAAGTTTCTGCAGCGCCACAGAAGCACAGCTCCAATCTACTAACCTTGTGGGAAGGGGCTGTATTTCTCGCTGGGATGTTCTGGCGCAGATGTAAGCACCCCTGCCAGGGCACCACTTTCACCACTCCCTGTTTTTATTCACATAGCTCCCTTCACTCTCTGCTTTCAGTCTCGCAGCTCCTTGCGCTCCCTGATTTCAGTCATGCAGCTCCCTTCGCTCCCTGGGTGCAGCCACACAGCCCCCCCCTTCGCTCCCTGGGTACAGCCACACAGCCCCCCCTTCGCTCCCTGGGTGCAGCCACACAGCCCCCCCCCCCCCTTGCTCCCTGTATGCAGCCACACAGCCCCCCTTTGCTCCCTGGGTGCAGCCACACTGCCCCCCTTCGCTTCCTGGCTGCAGTCCCACAGCCTCCTCTTGTGTCGTGTGCACCGACTCCCATTTATCTGTAGTGCTGACAGGACAAATATCTCGCAATATTCACCCTTCAGAATCAGGTTCCCCAGTTCCAAATTTGGCAGCTCTGACCATAGTGTCGCATCCTCTCCCCCACTAAACACCATACTGCCCTACCGCGAGAAACTTGCACTGCTGTCTCCTACAACCCCATTGTCCCCCGCTATAAACACCTGGGTGCGGCTCAATTTAAATTACGCACTAGACAAGAGCAATATGCTGCCTACAAAAAAATGAAACAACATCCTTGAAAAAGCAAACCCTCATAGGGAATGCAAAATTAAGTAAAGCATGTGAAATGTAAGAAGGAACAACAAGGTTACTTTAACGCTTTTACACTCACTATTCAGAAATCGGTGAATGCTTTTGCCTGAAAAGTTAAGGCCATGAATACAGGGCACGGAATGGACCTATTTCAATGTCCAGTGCTTATATCCGTACAGAACGTAAGCAGTGTGGTAAAAAGACCACTTCCCTGAACACCGAGTCGCAGTACACATTTTGTTTTCCAATAAACGTGTTGCAGTACCTCCAAGATTGGTGCACTAGTCCCCTGCCCGGGGGAAAACAACGCTATTCAAAGATAGACAAGTAAACAAAAGTAGCGCTTCACTTGCAAACTCAGTAGAGTGGCGCTAATGTGTTTGGGTGTGAATAAAATCAATCTGCCACTTTGCTACCACTCTGTCTGGCTTTATTTAGTTATTTTTTATATTTGTAAACTTTTATTCCCGCAGCTGCACTTTAGAACAGTGCTTTAAATGGGCCGGTACTGTCCGGTACGGAGTACCAGCACTTTTTTATTTTGAGAGATAAACCAGCACTTCTCAAGAGAAATGTAATACCTTTAATTGGAGACTACTGGCACTTCACAGAAACAAACAGATACTCTGGTACGGAGTACCTGCATTTCTATTTTTCCATTTCAAGCACTGCTTTGGAGTAGAAAAATGTCAGAAAAAGACAATTTCCACTGGTTTTCTTTTTTGGATCCATTTCACAGGGTAACAAATCAACAAATGAAGGTAAGAGAGGATGTTGAACCGTTTCTGAAGTCAAGGTTTTTAGTAAGCGAGAAGTGGCGGCTGCTAGACTGAGGGAATAAGAGGGAGGGCAGCTGAAGCGGCAGAGTATACATGTCTTTGTATTATCTGCCCAAGAAGGAAAATATAAGTCCTGTTCGAGGCATATGAGCTGCAGATTACACACTGTGCATAGATGGCCACCTAGTTTTGGGCCCGGATGTTAGCAGTTTGTTTTGCTGTAGAAAAGTCTTTGGAAGTCACGGGATAGGTGACTCCTCCTTTGGATGATACTGCGCATGGGCATCGGCTCCATCCCCAGATTGTTTTTTTTCCGCCACCGGGCACGGATCTGTTTCCAGTGCTCCGCGTTGGAACCGATTTCCTTCGGCTCTCAATCCTCACCAACTTACAGAAATTAAGTTTCTAACTGGATAGGTGACTCCTCCTTTGGATGATACTGCGCATGGGCATCAGCTCCATCCCCAGATTGTTTTTTTCCGCCACCGGGCACGGATCTGTTTCCAGTGCTCCGCGTTGGAACCGATTTCCTTCGGCTCTCAATCCTCACCAACTTACAGAAATTAAGTTTCTAACGCTTTTCCAGTCGACGCTATTCTTCAACACCCAAAACTTCGAATCCGGTAGTCGTCGACGGCCTTCGGGCCTAGCTAGGCCACGACTCCAGCTCATGGAAAGGACGCCATTTAAAAAGTGTCCTCAAAGTGGGTCGATGTTTCCCCACACCGACCTTCATGAAGTGTGTAACCTTTGCCTCTCCCCGGAGCAGGAGGCCAAAGTGTTCCGCTTGTGCCTCTTTCCGCTCCAAAAAGACTATCCGGGACCGAAGAGCGAGGAGAACAATGGCTCGATCTTCAGCTTCCATTCCGGACGACATCTTTCAGGAAGGCGTCAACGTTCCAGAACAACACGACGTTGACAGCAATTCCGAGGCAGAAGACTCCGAAGTCGAGGACATCACTCTAGCACAACGGGTCGTAAGTAAGACCGTCGACCCCGACCCTTCCTCAACACACCCAAAGAAGGCCCCGGTTACACCCTCGCCCTCGGTCTCGAGTGCACACGACACACTGCTTCGAATGCCCCACCTTCGGGCCTGGTTAAGAAGCTAACTGAGCCTTCAGGCGGCTCGGGAACGAGTCAGCCTTCTCAAGGTGCCAGCGCATACCTACCGGCACTGAAAAAGACAACATTACCGGCCACGCCAACATCCAAACCATTGGCGCCGAAGCATATCACTACTCCTTCGGCACCGAAACCAAGGTCTGAACCAAGCAAACCCGATTCGGAAAAACACCTGGAACTGAAAAAACCATCGGATCCAAAAACTGTACCGGAGCCGGAAAAATACTCGGAACCGAAAAAAGCTTTGGAGCTGAAAAAGACTCCTGCTTCTCCGAGGTAAGACATTGATCCAAAAAACCAAAGCAAACCGCTTCGGTGCCGAAATCTTCCTCGGCACCAAAGGATCGGCCTCCTGCAGAGGACTTATTTCATCCAGACCCTGCTCAAAAGACTCTAGCTAAAGATCCAATCACTGGACAGCTAATTCTAGTTTCAAAAAAGCGACCACTGGCCACACCAGCTCCGCATTCAAATAAGAAGGATATGGCTACCTCTCCCCTAAGACTGCCTTCCCCTTCTCTTTCACCTGTACCATCACCACCTCCTCCCATACCACAACATTCCCCAACATTCTCTATCATACCAGGCGATGGCAACAGGGATGATAGCTCTGATGATATGGGGGGGGGGGGGGGGGTGTAACCTACCTGATCCAGCTACTCCTACAGGATCACCTGACCCGTGGGATGATTATACTGCCCCAGATGTCCCAAATGTCCCTCAGGATGACATATACCCCTCAAGGCCTTCCCCACCAGAAGACACTATGAGTTTCAATCAATTAATTCACAGAGCTGCGCAATATCATGGGGTAGACATGCACACAGACCCTGTAGATGAAGACTTCCTAATGGATACCTTTGATAATGCACAAAGGTCCTCATCCACTTTACCAATGCTTAAAGGAGTCATTAAGCATGCTCCTGAAGTCTTCAAGGACCCAGTCAGAACTCAGGTCATTAACCCTCGTATAGAGAAAAAATATAAAGCTGCCCCCTCAGACCCAGCATATATTAAAGGTCCAGTACCGCTAGACTCACTTGTAGTTTCCAATGCACCCAAGAGCGCAAACTCACAAACATCAGGGGAAGCTCTTCCACCAGATAAAGAGTCTAAGCTACTTGACGCATCAGGGAAAAGAACGGCGTCTCAAGCAGCAAACATGTGGCTTATTGCCAATACACAGGCATTATTAGCCAGACAAGACAGGGCACATTATGACAAATTAGAATCATTAATGAGTCACCTCCCTGATAAATACAAGGATAGCGCAAATGAGCTCATCCAAGAGGGGAAAAACATTACAAATACCTCCATTCGGTGTGCTCTTGATGCAGCGTATACTGCCTCTAGGGCAGTTAACACCAGATTTTATTACATAGACATGCCTGGTTACGCATATCAGGGTTCAAGCCGGAAGTACAAAGTGCCATTCTTAATCAACCCTTTGATGAGCAGCACCTATTCGGACCTAACGTAGATGTATCACTTGAAAAAATGAAAAAGGTTACAGATACCGCCAAATCTTTGGGAGCCCTGCAGTCGCAGGCTCCCAGACATTCATTTTGACGCTCATACTATCGATGTGCCACCAGGGGATACTCTTCAGACACACATTCTACCTCATACAAAGCCTCTACACAGTCCACTTACAGCAAGGGCTACCAAAGGGGTGGTTACAGGGGTAACAATAACAAAGGCAGAGGTAAAAATAACAACTCCCGTTCTGCCTCTACCCCTGCCCAATGACTCCCTTCCCCCGTCCCATTCCACTCCTGTCGGGGGAAGACTTCAACAATACCTGCCAGCCTGGGAAAACATCACATCAGACAGGTGGGTGCTCTAAATAATTAAATCAGGTTTCTGTCTAGAACTAACATCCACCCCCCCAAACATACCACCCAAGCAACGTCCAATGTCGCAAGAACATTTAACACTGCTCAGACAGGAGGTAATATCCCTCCTGCAAAAGATTGCAATAGAGATAGTTCCAGAGCATCAGGAAAACAAATGAGTATACTCCCTATATATCCTAATACCAAAGAAGGATGGATCTCTAAAACCCATCCTAGACCTCAGACCTCTAAACATTTACATACAGTTGGATCATTTACACATGGTCACACTCCAACAAGTCCTTCCACTTCTGGTACTAAACGACTTCCTTCTCACCGTAGATCTCAAGGACGCCTACTTCCATATTCCCATCCACATGGCGCACAGAAAATATCTCCGATTTGTGCTAGACGGCCAGCACTACCGGTTCAAAGTGCTCCCATTCGGAGTCACAACAGCGCCAAGGGTGTTTACCAAATGCCTAGCAGTAGTAGCTGCACACTTAACCCTTTCGATGCTGATGACGAGCTCAGCTCGTCATCACCCACGGGTGGCGTGTGCTGATGACGAGCTGAGCTCGTCATGTAACGCGGTTATTTAAAAAAAAGCCGCACAGCGCAAAAATCGCCGCAGCAGCGATGCGGTTAAGAAGACAACACATTCATGTCTTTTCATATCTAGACGACTGGCTCATAAAAGCCAGCTCATACAGCCAGTTTGTACAACACACTCACGCTACTATTCAACTGCTTCACAATTTGGGATTCACAGTAAATCACACCAAATCGCATCTTCAACCCTCGCACATACAACAGTAACTCGGCGCTACAATAAACACCCAACTAACACTAGCTTATCCCTCTCCAGCCAGGATAACAAGTCTACAAACTCTCCTAACAAAATTCAAACCACAACACTCGCTACCAGCTTGTTTGTTCATGCAGCTCATAGGAATGATGGCGTCTTGCATATTTGTAGTACCTCACGCAAGACTGCAAATGCGTCCACTTCAAGAGTGCCTAGCACGCCAATGGAATCCGGCTCAAGGTCAACTAACAGACCTAGTGTTGGTAGACGGTCGGACTCATCGTTCTCTGCAATGGTGGAACACCAAAAACCTTTCCAAAGGGCGACCGTTTCTAGAGCCAGTTCCTCAAATAGTCATGACAGCGGACGCATCGCTCTCCGGGTGGGGAGCTCACCTACTGCATCACACCATGCAAGGCAGGTGGACACCACAACAGAAGTTACTCCACATCAACCACTAAGAGTTGCTAGCTGTGTTTCTAGCCCTAAAAGCTTTTCAAACTCAGGTCTCAGGCAACGCTGTCTTAGTCCGCACAGACAATATGACAGCTATGTACTACATAAACAAACGAGGGGGAACACACTCGCTGCAGCTCTCTGTTAGCAGCGCAGATATGGAGATGGGCTATACCACTAAAGATCTTCCTCTTAGCCCAAAACATTACAGGAGTACAAAACACTATGGCAGATCTGCTAAGTCCACAAACGCAGCAGATCCACGAGTGGGAACTTCATCCGCAAGTTCTTCATCCGTTCTTTCAAATGTGGGGAAAACCTCAGATAGACTTCTTCGCCACCCATGAAAACACAAAATGCCCAAACTTTGCCGCCAGATACCCACACCCATTGTCCAAAGGCAATGCGATATGGATGAACTGGTCAAAGCTATTTGCGTACGCTTTTCCTCCTCTCCCACTACTTTCGTTAGTGGTAAGCAAACTACAGCACATTCCCTAACGCTCATTCTAGTCTCTCCAACTTGGGCCAGACAACCGTGGTACACCACACTGCTGCAGATGTCTGTAGTACCACACCAAAAACTAAACCTATCTCCACGCCTATTAACACAGAACCATGGAGAGATCAGACACCCAGACTCAGCTCAACCTAGCGATCTGGCTCCTGAGGTCATTGAGCTTGGTTACCTTAGCCTTCCTCCAGAATGTATGAACGTTATCAAAGAAGCTAGACGTCCCACCACTAGAGCATGTTATGCTGCTAAGTGGAAACGGTTCGTCATATACTGCCAAAACAACCAAATAAATCCTTTAGACGGCTCTATTCAACACATCATAGAATACCTATTACACCTTCAAAAGTGTAACTTAGCCTACACATCTATCAGACTACACCTCGCTGCCATTGCAGCATACTTACAAAATAGGCAACATCTATCTAATTTTAGAGTACCAGCTAAAAAAGCTTTCATGGAAGGTCTCAAAAGGATAATTACCCCAGTATTGGAACTTTCATAGATTCCCATGCTTTGTATCATTCCCCATCGTCGGAATGGGAGTCTCGGTAACAAAAATACCATAGCTGTAGGTACAAAAGACAAAGGTAAAAGGCCTAGGCCTCATTCCATTTTGTAGCATATCACCCTCTTTGTGTAAAAGAGACCAAACTTTGGCATCAGCAAATCAGAAGTGCCTCACCCCTTAGAACCTTCCTGAAGGAACCTCAGAGCCTCAGATTTTCTACCGCATGTTGTGCTTAGGGAGTCTCCTGTTAGCTCTGCTCAACTTCTACTTTTCTAAGGAATTACTTTGGATATTTTCTTCAGAATCTTTTAGATTCTCTTCAGGATTACTGACTACCTTCCAGGATGAGTGAAATGGAGAAGAAAAAAGCCCTTCTCAAGCCTTGTTCCACCTGTGGCAAGAAAAGGCTTTTTGTGGAGGATATGCACAAAGACTGCATCTATTGCCTCTATCCTGACCACCAGGCTGCTGACTGCAAGATCTGTCGCACCTTCTCAACCAAGGCCCTCCGGGACCGTGAGGATAGACTCTTGACATGGCTCCAGAAGCTGAAGTCCAGGAAGGATACTGTCTCTAGTGACAGTGAGGATGCAGCGTCGATGTCTTCATCAAGAAGGTCAGTGAAGAGGGGTAGGGGTTCTCCTTCCCCTTCTGTGGAAAGACCTTCTAAGGCCTCTAAAAAGACCCCCAGTGCGTCTGAGAGCCAGGGTCCCAGCAAATCTCCTCACAGAAGTGAAAAGGAGAAAGTAGGGCCTGTTACGCCTTCAAAAGGTGAGAAGACTGTCTCAGCCTTCAAAAAACCTTCTTCTCAATCTTCTGAGAGGAGCTCTAAGTCCTCGACTACGAAGACGTAGACGGCGGAGGTTCCATCGACGAAAAAATCGGATTCGAAGTGGATATCGTCGACTGTGGCGTCGACGGGAGTTTCGTCGACGAAGGTACCGTCGACGGCAGATATGTCAGCGTCGACGACAAAGATGACGTCGACGACGAAGATTTCACCTCACCAGTGACGCCATCTTTACAGGCTCAAATTTCACCTCTGCCTCAGACATCCTTCCAACAAGATTCCTCCGGGCCGCAAGAGGTCCATGATGATTCCTCGGATGGGGACCAGCAGTCTGATCATGACTTTGTTCCGAATACTGAATATGACGAATATATCATTGCGGGTCCTGCTTCACCAGTCCCAGATCCGGCGGATTCCCCGCCAGCGGACATTGGGGGTTTTCATCAGTTGATGGAGAGAGCGGCGGGCAGATTCAAATTGGCCATGCCTAAGGTTTCTACTGATTGTTTTCTATACGATTTCAAGGAGCCTTTTAGGAAATCGACAAGGTCCATCCCTATTGTGGATCATTTGTGGAAGGAGGGCCTTAATGCCATGAAGAACCCGGCGACGGTGGTCCCTGTGCCACCGCGTCTGTACAAGAAATACAAGGCACCCGATGGGGGTCCCGCAGCCTTGACGGGTCATCCAAGACCAGATTCCGTTATCTTGCAGGCAGCGCAGAGGAAATCCCGTAACCCCTCTGCTCCCTTAACAGCTCCACCGGACAAAGAAGGGCGGAGATTGGACAATGCGGGGAAGAGGTTCTCGTTTACTAGTACGGGCCGCTAATGCCCTGGCGATCTTGGGGAGATATGACCGCCAGCTTTGGTGCAATATCGCCCCGTACATTGACCAGCTGCCTCCGGAGTCTACATCTGAAGCAAAGAAGATCCTGCAGGAGGGAGAAGCGTCTTCAATGGAAATCATTGATTTCTGCAATGGATATTGCAACCACATCGTTTCGATCCCTTGCTGGGGCGGCAGTCCTCCGCCGCCAAGGATGGCTCAAAGCGACTTGGTTCCGGCCTGAGATCCAGAACAAGGTCCTTGATCTTCCTTTTGATGGTGAGGCATTGTTTGGGAAAGTCATCGATGATACTCTTCAAGAAATAAAGAAGGATACGGAGACTGCCAGGTCCTTAGGGACCCTTCAATACCGCAAGTCTCCCTTTAAAGGAGCCAGAGGCAGAGGTGGAACCTATAGCCGAGGATCCCTTCTTTCTGAGAGCTGATCCACCAGCGGTCTCCGTCATTGTGACAGCAGCCATGAGGTCACATTCAGCAGCCTCGTCCTCTTCTGTTCCCCCGGAGAAGGACAGTAAACAGATGGACTCCTATAGCAGAAAAATGTGCAATACTTCACGTCCTCCATGAAGATTGCAAGCCCCTCAGCCCTTCTCAGGGGATATGATCGATCTCTTTGGGACTCCCTGGCTGCGTCTCCAGTTTTCGGAGACGGAGGGGAGTGTATGGCCTGGAGTAAAGACACGTTGATGGCCGGACGGAGTTGACGAGCAGTCTCATTAATCAACTTCACTCCCCCGGGAATCATTTGATATTGATAAATAATCCGCATGAGATAAATAACTCCCTCTACAGAAACAAACATCTCTTCACCTCACTTCGCATCAAATAGTGCGGTAGCTGTTAGCTGCCCAGAAGAACCCGCACGAGGTAAATTACTCCCTCTACAGAAATAACCGCTTTCTTTACCTCACTTCGTATCAACTAGTGCGGTAGCTGTTTGCTGCCCATAAGCCAGATATATAGAAGATCGCACGTATACCACTAGAAATTATTACTTCATCTTCCTGTATCAACAGTGTGGTACCTATAATTGGTGCCTTATATTTTTCCCGTCTCTCCAAATCGTCTATCCTTGATGACAATAGGATTTAAGAAATAGGAATTAAGGAATACCTATTTTTGAACGTCCCCTGATATCTTGAAGGAATTAGTAAGAAGAAGGTCCTGAGGAAGGTGGCCTAGAGCCACCGAAACGCGCATCGACCTGGTGCAGGGGTCTCCGAATTCCTTTGGAGACCCTAATATTGGCGTTGAGATCGTGCCAATCCAGACTCAGTTCTTCCTTTTTCCTTTATGGGTGTGGTGTGAATGAAGCTTGGATGTGAGGGTGTGTGGATTATGAGCTTGTGTATATGATATCAGGTGGTGTGTTTTTTTCAATTTTTGGGTCCTGTGTATTTATAATTCTTTTGTGACACTTGTATATACTTGTTAAAAATCATGTCTTCTGAGAAAAAATATTTATATAAAAAATGCATTTGTGATAACATGTTTTATATTGAAGAACAAAAAAAGTAAACATATATAAAATGCGAATAAAATAAGAAATAAAATGAAAACATGTTGCTTATATTTCTGTCACTTGTTTTAAAGTAAAAGGATGTACATTACTTTTGGATAATTAGGGCCATTGCTGGAACAACCTTCCTACAATAATTTGGTGGTGGCTGCCTTCCTCCGGAGGCAGAAGATCTTAGTCTATCCCTACCTAGACGACTGGCCCCTGAAAAGTGCCACACCTGCACTACACCAGAGCCATCTTTCTTACTGCCTCAACCTGCTGCAGTCATTGGGGTTGCAAGTCAACTACAAAAAGTCGGTCCTCAACCCCACGCAACAGATACACTATCTGGGTGCCTCCCTGGATTCCGCAAAGGCAAGCGTGTGTCCTTCGAAGGAGAGGTTGTCATCAATGCTTCTCAAGTGCCACACTCTTCTCGACTCTGCACGTCCCACAGCCAGGCAAGTGTCTTCACTGCTGGGATCAATGGCCTCATGCATCTACATTGTGCCCAATGCAAGGCTTCACATGCGGCCTCTACAACAGTCCCTCGAAGATCAATGGTCATAGAGGTCAGGAATTTGGTAAGTGCGGGTCTCTCTTCATCAAGCTACCAGGCACTCCATCAAATGGTGGATGAAACACTCTCACCTTCTGCAAGGGGTCCCTTTTCATCGGATACCCCCGACCCAGACAGTAGTTACAGATGCCTCAATGCTAGGCTGGGGAGCTCTTATGGGCCAGCTTCAAGTACAAGGTCTCTGGTCCGAGACAGAGAGAAGTTATCACATCAACTTCTTGGAGTCCTTGTACCCGTCCTTTCAATCCAGCTACCTTTAGATTCAGACGGACAACACAACAATGATGTTCTATCTGAACAAACAAGGGGGCCCCTGATCACAAGTCCTGTCTTTGGAAACCCTGCCCATATGGAAGTGGCTGATGGCGAGGGGTCTCACCATCGCAGCAGTTCATCTTCCAGGGACTCTGAACGTGCAGGCAGACGGGCTTAGCAGAGACTTCGTAGAAGCGCACGACTGGGTGCTCAACGACGACGTCGCTCAGGACATTGTTCGGCAATGGGGAGTGCCAGGCATCGATCTGTTCGCAGATGCAGCAAACACAAAATGCCCAGTCTTCGCATCCAGATTCCCCCAGCAGGGATCACGGGGGAATGCACTTTTGATCAGCTGGTCGCATACGTTGCTGTACGCTTTTCCTCCACTCCCTCTGATCCCGGCGGTCATACAGAAGTTTTACAACACCAACACCAGAATGATCCTGATAGCACCAGAGTGGCCTCGCCAGTGGTGGTACCGGATCTCCTACAGCTGTCAGAGGTTCCACACCGGAGGCTGCCCTGCCGCCCGGACTTGCTGACGAAGAACGAGGAGAGAGTATTTCATCCCTACCTCCCATCTCTACGATTGACTGCATGGCTCCTGAAGTCATCCAGTACAGACATTTAGACCTATCCGCTGACTATATGAACATCCTTAGAGAAGCAAAGAGACCCTCCACCAGAAAGTCTTATGCTTTCAAGTGGCAGAGATTTTACCTATGTGTAAGGACAACGCTCTTGATCCGACCCAAGGTCGGGAGCAAGTGATCCTCCCATACTTACTGCACTTGGCAAGATCAAGCCTGAAGTACCTCTCCATCAGGGTCCATCTAGCTGCTATCACAGCCTATAAAAAGTCTCCTACCCTGACCTCATTCTTTAGAATGCCAGTGGTAAAAGATTTTCTAGAGGGACTCCAAGTGTTTCCGCCAGTGAGGTCCCCCTCTCCGCCCTGGGAGCTTAATATTGTCCTCACCAAGTTGAGTGCTCCTTTCGAGCCTATTCATAAGGTACCTATGCAACATCTGACCTGAAAGGCTGCGTTCTTAGTAGGCAAAACTTCAGCCCGCAGGGTGAGTGAGATTCAGGCGCTGTGCTGCAAGGAGCCTTACACTGTCTTCCATGCCAATAGAGTGGTGCTACGGACACATCCGAGTTTCCTCCCTAAGGTGGTCTCGGATTTCCACATTAATCAGATTATTACGCTGCCCACTTTCTTTCCTCAGCCAACCACTCCCCCGGAAAGATCTTTACATTCTCCAGATCTCCGGGGCTATTGAAGTTTTAACTTGCAAAAACCCTTCCATTTAAGAAGTCTGACCGGCTTGTTGTCGACTATGGTTCTACAAATACCTGTCTACCTGCTTCCAAAAGATCTATTTCTAGATAGATCGTCTCTTGTATAGCTTTATCCTACCAGTTAGCTAACAAGACCTTACAAGGCAGACCAAGAGCACACTCTACTAGAGGGAAAGCTTCTACCACAGCTCTCCTTCGCAACATTCCTCTATCTGAAATCTGTAAGGCGGCTACATGGCACTCAGTACATACCTTTACACGCCATTACTGCCTATATTCAGATGCCCAGGCCGATGCCCAGGTTGGGCAGGCTTTTTTAAGAAATTTGTTTGCATAATTGCAGTTTGAATGTGCTGTTACTTCATGTTCTGTATACTCTGTTTCTCTTCCGCAAGACTTTGGGTATGGGCTTGCTACTCTATTCATAGATAATGACTATTGATGAGTATCCCCTGGATGAGAAGGATTATTTACTTACCTGTGATCCTAGTTCTCATCCAGGGGTATACTCGTCAGTCATAAACGACCCACCCACCGCCCCGGAAGAGCATTTTGGAGTTATTGTGTATTGATTGCTTGTCTACGCGTGTGTCTATACACCTTCAAAAAGAACTGACCTAACTGCCACCTGTGGTGCATCATGGGAGCAAGGGGTCTCCTGCAGGTATTAAAGGCACGGTACCCCTACTCTAATGCCTTAAAGGCAATGTGTCCGTTTTTTCTTTGTTTCTTAGTACACTCCTGCAGCCTACAGGCAAATGCCTGCATTTACAAGTGTTCTTTATGGCAATAAAGCATTGTTGTATGGCAACTGTTTAGTGCTTCCTCTTTTCCTTATGGGTTAGGAAAGTATTGGTACTACATTGCAAACCTATGTAATTTCAGCATTTTTGCTATGTTGGGAACATTTCAGGCTGCATGTATGTTTTCACATATGCATATATATGTATATATATGTATTTTCTATATGCTCCGGGATCCCGCACATGGGCGTGGATTATTCCTAGATTATGACTTTGAGTATACCCCTGGATGAGAACTGGGATTACAGGTAAGTAACTAATCCTTCCCCTGCGCTTCCAGTAGCATTATTAGTTGTTTGAAACAGGCCTTTGGTAATTCTATCCAGGAGGCAGCCTGAAGAAACAGCACCCTGCTGGGTCAAAGACAAGTGATACGGTAGCTGAGGGTTGAGGTATGACTACCAAGAAGCTGCGTCCAGTGAAATTGTTTTTTACAAGAGCTTGCAAAAAAAACAAGGCTAATCTCCTAATAAATAAGTAGATACTGATAAATACCTTAAAAGGTTTTAATGTTATTTCCACCTTCTTTTCTAAAAGAGAGGCAGGATTAAATGAAGTAGCTGCTATGGAGTATAAGTCTGAAATGCCTACTGGAAAAGTTGAGGCGGAAATATAAATGCATGGGTCAAAACAAAAGTGAGTAAGGTAAAGAATGTCTAACCCATCTTCCAAAAAAAGAAAGGATGGAACAGTCGAACCATCTGTAGTAGAGGATAATCAGATCAACAGTAACAATGTGTCCACATGCAGAAAATGGCAAAGGGAAAAAGCTCCATAGAATAAATCAAATAAGAACAAAGAGATTGCGCTTCGATTCAAATTTGACCTTCAATCCCATCCCAACTGCCACAGAGGGGGAAGAAGGACAAGTTGAAGCAAATACAAGAGACTCTTTGCCTTCCCCAAAGAACCTTTATGTTCTAACTTTTGACACGCAAGGAGATAATGCACCAGCTCCAAGCCCAGTAATGGGTACAACACATAATTTGAACTTTAATGCAGCATTATTTTCTTCTACACTAAAGGATAAGGTTCTTTATAATCCTAATGGGAGAGGGCCTAGTGGGGATATCTTGTCCAGTCATCCGATGTCGGTGCCCCTGGCCCTAGAATATTCTTCCATTTTTGATCAGGAGTTGTATCTAAATAGGTCCTTCCTACTGGGTTGTTTTTCAGATATCCCTGACCTCCAAATGATGCAGAGTAGTGATCTTGCTTTGTTTCAAGTTTTAGAAAGTGGTAGCCACTGAGGGGCTAGAGTGACGTTCTGTTCTAAGGTGATTTTTAAACCTATAATGTTGAACAGTGATACATTGGGATGTTGTTGTATTGATGTGGTTTCATAGAAAGAGAGACCTTTAACAAGTATTTTCACGTATTTTTAATGGCCAGGTCAACTGCCATTCTGGCCTCTTTTCTTCAGAATTCCCTCACTTGGAGGGAGAAAGTATAATGTAGGTCTCTTTTGGAAAAGGTGGTAGGTACTTTTCTTTGTTTACAGAGAGAGAACAAACAAATTCAAAATATGGATGAGATAGACAGGAAATGGAGCTGGGTGGTAGGGGGGCTCTCAATGCATATACCTCTATGGGCCTATGGTTTAGGAATTATTCCTAGAAAGTGTCTCACATTAATCTCTTGGAATGCAGCCGGCTTATACTCTAATTAAAATGAATCGCTATTTCCGAACGAGCAGAAAGCTGATATAGTATGTATTCAAGAATATTGGATTGTAAAGAACTGGTCTGTGGAAGAATATATTGTGTTAAGCCGCCATGCATTCCCTGTGAACAGAGGACGTGTAAAAGGAGAAAAGGAGGCATAGCCATATTGCCTAGAACTCATTTTAGGTGGGTGTATTTTTCAGTTGACCTTTCAGTGGACTGCTCCCTTCCTTGCGCAGCTCCGCCTGTTAGCTGCTGCCCCGAGCTCCCTGCTGCTGATCATTTGACCCTGGGCTCAGTGATTCTAGGCCCTCCTCCACCCGCAGGCATCCACCTGCACCTCACCTCTGGTGGTCTAGTGGTAGAGCATCACTGCCACTAGTGCACTTTCCGGCTACCTGCGTTTCCCGCCTCCCAGCTGTCCAGCCCTCCCCCCCCTGCACACTACTTAATGGCAGCCGTGCGTGCCAAAGGCAAGCCCATCTGCGCCTTGACCATGCGCAGTGCCACGGACCCTGGTCCTCGAACCTTCCACCGAAACGACGCCAGCACCCTCCTCACCATCAACAACTGGTGCCACGCCGCCAGCCACCTCGCGTCACCAGAGGACACACAACGACCTTTCTCCTGCCGGAAATGCAGTTTCACGCTCCCCCACCTCTGCACTCCCGCCCCTCCTGCCACCCAGCCGACCGACAGCACACTCGACCGGATCAGCTGCATCCTCCTCAACACGTGCTCCCTCCACAAACGCACCACAGAAATGTGGGACCTCCTGGACTTCGTCTCTCCCGACATCGCCTTCCTCGTGGAAACCTGGACAAACCCTAGCCCTGGACCGGACATAGGCACTAACATCCCCCACGGCTACAAAATCACCTGCAAGGACCGCACTGACGGACCAGGAGGAGGAATCACCATTGTCCACAATACACGCTCTGCCTGACCACCCATGCGGACTACCCAACAATAACCATGGAACACCTCCACTTCCAGATCCAGACCAACCCTAACACCAATCTCCATGGCACCCTCGTCTACAGACCTCCTGGCTACTGCCCGCCCTTCACCGACGCATCGTTGACTTCAGGCCACACCAGGTGCACTCATCCACTGATTACATCCTACTTGGCGGCCTCCGCTTTCACCTAAACAGCCCGGATGACCAGAACACTGAATCTCTTCTGAAGAACCTCGCCAGGGTAGGACTCAATAAGCTGGTTACCTATCCAACCCAGGCAGCAATACATGTGATTAACCCCGTCTTCTCGCCAATGAAAATATCACCTACAGCCACATCACCAAACTGCTCTGGACCGACCACCAGTGTATGCATTTCGCCTTCACCAAACCCACCATACACCACCGTTCCCCCGCTGTAGCTGGAACAAGATCACCGAAGAACATCTCACCACCTCCCTCAGCACTACCACACCGCCAGTGTTAATACCTGAGCATGTTACCTCCACCAATGGATCTCCAACTACTCCTACACTTTGGCACCCCTCAAGAAGGCAAGCAACACCCCAAGGCCAGCTGGTTCACTCCCGCACTCAGTGATTCCAGACACACGTGTGGACGACTCAAGAAGAGATGGAACAACAAAACCCAGGAAACCTATGCAACCTTCAAAGCAGCCGTCACATCACACCATCTCCTCCTCAAAACCACAAAGAAAACAAGAAAGAATCAACCCCAATGCACACATCAGCAAAGAACTCTTTGCCATCGTCAAGGAGTTTGCTAGGCCCTACAGCGAGACCACAGACTTTCCACCCTCCCAAAAACTCAGCAACAAACTCTGCACCCTCTTCTACCACAAGATCATGCAGATCTACGACCGCTTCGACACCCAAGACCCTCCCATCATTCCTGACAACACTGCACTCAACCACACCGCACCCCAATAGATCATGCTCAACTGGACCGTGCTCAGTACAGATGACACACTCAAGACCATGAAGACCATCCACTCCAGAGCTCATGCAGATCCATGCCCGCAGCACATTTTCCATAGAGCAGCCACCTCCATCGCCCCCGAGCATCTCCATCGCCCCCGAGCATCTCCGTACCATCAACTGCCCCATCGACATTGCCACCTTTCCTGATGACTTGAGACACACTGAGATCAACCCCCTGCTGAAGAAGCCATCTGCCAACCCGACAGACCTCAAGACCTTCAGGCCCATCTCCGTGCTCCTCTTCCGGGTCAAAGAGGCCATTCTCGCCCAACTCTGAGTTCATCTTAGCAAACCCGGTCCTGGACATCTGCCAGTCTGGCTTCCGAAGCAACCACAGCACCAAGACTGCACTTCCCGCCGCTACAGATGACATCGGCTCCCTCCTTGACTGGGGCAAAACTGTAGCCCTCATCCTTCTGGACCTCTCGGCCGCCTCCGACACAGTCTCCCACCGCACCCTAATTACGAGCCTCGATGACGCTGGCATCGGCTGCAAGGCCCTGGACTGGATCCACTCCTTCCTCACCGGTTGAACACAGGGAGTCAGACTACCTCTGTTCCTCTCAGATCCCACAGAGATCAGCTACCGAGTGCCCCACCCTCTTCAATGTCGACATGGCCCCACCCGGAGCCATCGTCTAGAACCACTAACTCTACATCGTCTCCTACGCCGACGACACCCAGCTGATCCTCTCCCTCAAACCTACAGCCGCCAGAAAACACTTCCAGAGCGGTATGAAGGCCTTTTCCACCTGGATGAAAGACAGTTGCCTCAAACTCAACTCAGACAAGACTGAAGTCCTTATCCTGGGACCCACCCTCTCAGCTTGGAATGATTCCTGATGGCCCGCAGTATTAGGAACTCATCCCCACTGCCATAGACCACACACATAACCTCTGCATCATACTGGACTCCACTCTTACAATTAACCGCCGGTACACTGCTGTATCTTCATCATGCTTCCACACACATCGCCTGCTTCGAGAGACATTCAGATGGATCCCCACTGAATCCAGAAATACCCACACACTCATCAGCCGCAGACTCAACTACGACATCGCACCCTACGCCGGCGTCACCCAGAAAATCCTCAGGAAACTACAGAACGTTCAAAATGTTGCAGCCAGACTGGTCCTTAGCATCCCTCGCCGCTGCCTCATCACTGAACACCTTTGAGAACTCCACTGGCTCCCAGTCGACAAAAGAATCCCTTTCAAGCTCCTCACACATACCTACAAAACCCTCCACAACACCGGACTAGCATATCTGAACCACTGCTTCTCATTCCATGTACCCACCAGACACCTCTGCTCCACCCAACTGACCTTGTCCACCGTCCCACGGATCCACAAGACTAGAACCGGCGTTAGATCCTTCTTCTACCTCCGCCAAGACCTGGAACACCCTGCCTCTTCAACTCAGGCAATCCCAGGCGCTGACTCAATTCAAGAAGGATCTCAAGACCTGAGTGCAATTAAAAGAGGCGGCCTCGAGGAATAACACTAAAAGGTTTTGGGAAATAATCTTGGATAGCACTGGGTCTAGGTTAAAATCCATCCCAATTTCCATAAAAGAAGACTGGAAATCTTACCTTCTATATATCTTAATTCAGCCAACTCTAATTCAGTCTGGACGTCTTCTTTTATAACCGGAACACCTAGATTTCCAGAACCTAGCTGTGCTCATTTGAGGTGTGAGATTGTAGCACTCATTAAGATAATGAGACTGTCTGGGGCAATGGGTCCTGACAAAATTCCCTTGTCAATGAATTAAAAAGAGCTTTTGTTGTGGGCTACATATCTTAAACCCCTTTTCAATTATTGCAATCAGCAGGGGAAGACTCCCTTCTCCTGGTCTGGTAGTATTTTAATTCCACTCTTTAACAAGCATTTGCAATGCAGTAGGTCTCGCATTTACTAGAGTTTGAGCTATTGGCATGTAAATGACAATGCCTTTTATTTACTTGTTGATTTTTAGAACATGAATAAAAGCATTGCTATTTACAATGCCAATAGCTTAAACTCTCACATATGTGTGACCTATTGCATTGCAAATGCTTGTTCTTTTTTTTTTCTACCTACTGCTATGGTATTTTTTATTTACCGGGGACTCCCATTCCCACGACGGGGAATGATACAAGCTATGGTTAATCTATGAAAGTTACCAATACTGGAGAACGTAAATTAAATTGATACTTGTATAGCGCACTACTCACCCGCAAGGGTCTCAAGGCGCATGTACGAACACCGCTGTGGAACCCATCCTGGCTTTCCCTGTGAGGCGTCCACTCCTGGGCACCCCCAAGGTGGAGGCCAGGCAACCTTAGCGTTGTGGGGGCCGTTGTGGAGATTAAGCAAGCTATTGCCCAGAGTTGCAGAGTGGGACTCCATGATTGGAATAGGCACAGAGGCGAGAATTATCAGGTCCGTGGAATTTTGAGCCCAAGATCCGCCGAGGCGGGAATTGAACCCTGGTCCCGGACCAGACCTCAGCATCAGGGTCTGCCGCTCTAATCATTGAGCCACACTTACTTACCTGTAACCAAAGTTATAGGTAAGTAACTTGTTTTCTTCTTGCAGCACCTTGGATTGAGGATGAGGCACCAGCTGGTTCCCTGTAAATGTATTATGTCATGAATCAGCCAACATTGAATGACTTCTTGATCTGAGATCAAATGAGAAAATCTCATGTTTCAGGAACACACAGGTAAATCCAGTTATTAGACCACAGCTGATGCTCTTGAAAAAATGCACAAAACCAATTGTACTGGATGCGTTGAAAATTCACTGCGCCAGGTCAGCAAAAGGACATTGTGTCTTAAGCAATGTCTGTATTTTTGAAGACGGGTGAGCAGTTTGCAAATCAAAATCTCTGCAGTTGACCTTAAACCTGCATCTTTTTGGAGTAGTTCTACAAGAAGCTTGATAGTCTTGCCAAAATGTACGTTTTTGGGCCGAAGGACACCTTCAGTGATAAGACTAGGTGGGGACAGAAGGTCATTCCACAGCATTTTTTCTCTTTTGATACCTAACACAAATAAGGCACACCTTCAGTCATCTCACTAGCTAGTGTTCACTAAAATTAAATACGGCCTATTTGCCAACGTGTTTTGTATTTAAATACTGAATGTGGAAGTCCTAAAAGGAAGCACACTAATCCTGGCATCGATCTATTTCAGATGCCATGAAGAGATATTGAGTGGTACCACAAAAAATGCCCAAGGGGGTTTCTAGAGATGTGCGTGCTTACAAAAAAATCTTTGACTTTCTTTAGACACTTGTACTAAAATGGGAGTGTCCACCTCCGATGTAAAAGTTGTCATGAATTATTTCGTCCCAAGAACCAATACTTTTGGCAGTCATGGAAATTGAAGGTTGTAATAAGGAGTGAAATTATTCTATGCAGGAGCTGTCATAGATGGTGTGTCCGCTACTGAGAATGGTATTTGATCTAGCTGCTCTATAATTAGTAACGTGTATGTGGATCCGTTCTTCACCATGGTTTTTTGTGTCAGATTGTTTCACTCAAAGATATATGAAATATTCAGAAATTGCCAAGGAACACGACCAGTGTGCAATGTTTGTAGTGCCCAATTTAATTGTATTATGGCTCTTAGTTTCAGTATGCTTGTGCCAGGTCAAGTGCAGAGGACACTATATTTTGTTTAGAGAATACATGTCTTGACAACGTACTCCTGCCATTGTCTACCACTTGCAAAGCCTTTTCTAAATTGTCTTAGTCAATTTGCCAAATTCTCTTAGCTGCTTTTTGCTGTGAAGTTTTCCACATCTCATTATACACAGCATATATTATGCATTTTGCTCTAGGAGCACAGGTCCTAAAATGACAACGGATATACCCAGAGGATAAAAAAAATCAAAGCCGGCACATCTGCCACAATGACAAAGATGTAGACGTATTCAAATGAATACCAGAGAACAAATGGAAAAACCAGCTCACAGCATGTGGACCCACATAATATTTTACAAGCAGTCAAGTCAATACACAACAGATAAGCAGCCAACCATGCATGCAGACCAACTGACTAAACGCTACCATGCCCACAGAGGCACATCAAACAAAGACAATATAGATGCAGACATATACCATCTCAGAGAACACACACAGACACATGAATGAAGGGAAGCGCACAGGGAAAGAGAAGAAAAGAGATTGCTGGACTGCCTGCATTAACACTATGTAATAGAACTCACCTTACTAAAAATGTATTTTTGACGGAAACATCTATAGTTACATTTTGTTTCACCTATTTTTCTTTCTTTTTATTGGAATAATTAAATGTTCATTCATAGGTTGGAATTATGTAACTGCACATAAAGCACAAATTCTTCCACTCTCCTTAAACCTTTTTTTTAATACTATTTATATTTCTCTCAGACAAAAACTTGCGGTTGCCCTGTCAGAAAAAAAAACACCAATGCAAAGGGAGAACTCTTCTTGTGCATCTTGGCAGTATTTTTTTGTGAAAGGCAAGTAGCCTCTCAAACATGGCAACTACTTCATCACGCAAGAAGATGTTCTGAAGGCACAGAGATGCTGGGCAGGCAAGGTGGGATCTCCACATGCGGTTGGTCATCCTCTGTGAGAGTGGCAAGAGCCAGAGTCTCTGCTGAGCTACTGGGCTTTCCTGATGTACTGGGCACCTGAAAGGAGACATACATTTTTACACCCATTATACACATAATGATGCTCTTTAATTGTGTCCATCTCTCAATTCAGTAAAACCTTACATTGCTTTCTCTTCATATTACCCTAAATGTGTTTACGTTTTTAATGTTCTGCACATTGCCCATATCCTGTTCATTGAAAGACTCGGAAACGAACGCAAATAATACAGCAACATAACATTTTCTTCACCAAAACCAGCTGCGGAATTTAGTGATGACTTGTATGCTAATAAAAAATTAACATCATATCGAGCTTATTCAGTAGTATGCATTTATACTACTGATGAGAATTCAAGGTGACAGGACATCGGAATTCTCTGTATAGAACACAGGAATGACATGATTCTAATTAGAATTGACTGGGTTTTTATCTATAAGAGTACTCTGCAAGATTGACCCCACAAAGCTCGTCACAAATTCTGATTAAAATTAATACGAAGGAGAAATGTGCCGTGGAAAGGTTAGAGTACCTATTACAGTGCCCACTGCAACTGTAAACTTCTAACATTAATCCAGAGTTCGCTTGCGACCTAATGAAGAGGTGTATTATTAACAATAAAAAGCCATAAAACACATTTTTGAAACGCCCGCTCGACCAGAGCTATTGCTGCTGAAGGGTTGCCTTCAAGGGAGTTTTGCATGGCAGCTACTAACTATATTATTTCAATAAATGCTTGTGACTGCGCCATTTAAATAATTAACACAAGCAGGAATTTTTAAGTCCATTGTGGGAGACGCCTCAGCGAGGAAGGGAAGCACCCGCATACAAAAAATATAAATAAACAAAAACGTCATGCCCAGGCTCCACATGTTGCAAGCATCTCTTTCCAGGTTTAGAAACAAGCGAACACCACTGAATACCTACCGCTCCCGTCAGCTGCTTTACAAACTCTGCGGAGTCCAGACCTGGTTTTCCAAGTGGGCTACAGCGTTTGGGGAGCAGCACTGCGTTTCTCAAGTTAGACGCATGCGCATGGAGTACAATAAACAAGCCCCTGCACGCCATGCTGCACGGAGGAGGAGCGTGCCTGCCCGCGAAGAGCTATCGGGAGGCGACCAAGGCGGGTGAGTGACGGCACTGCCATACGATAAACAGAGAAGGGGCACGGCAGTGCAGTGTCATTGCTGTGTGTTTAAATGCGGTTTCTGTTCCCTGTGTGCCACTGTCTCACCCTGTATTTAAAATGAAACTCCGTGAGGCTTGCGAGGATGGGAGGGGGACAGGAGATGGGCATGCCGCGTGGCTGTAAGTGCGCGTACACCTGCTGAAATCGCCGCAAGCTCTGCGCATGCCCATCTCCTGTCCCACTTCCAACACAAGTCCCTAACAATAGAGCTCGCTGGCGACAGCGCTTTCGCGCTGCTTACGCCAGGCTCGGCCTAAAATGGGGCATAGACACCTTCCATGTAACTAACTGCAAATAGCTTTAATAGACGCAGTAGGGCAAGTATTTACACGCAGTATTTTAGATCATCTTACTGATTGGGGCTGTGAAGGAGAACATTCTTTCCATCGAACAAGCAGGATTTCGTTAAAAAAAATTGCACTTTTGGTTAATATCTGTATGTTCAAACTGATTGAGGAGAAGCACACTTTAATCTGAGGGTCAAATGTATATGTGGCATTTATAGATTTTTCAGTGGCCTTTGATAAGGGAGACTGACCAACGCTCTGGAACAAATAAGGAGTGCCTGCCCCCCTTTTATCCCTTATTATAGCTTTACACTTTCATACATGGTGCCAGGTGCTATTAGGTCTATCTGACCTAATTCCAACCAAAAGTGGCTTGAAGCAAGGCTGTTTGTTAGCCCCACTACTCTTCTCTTTGTACGTAGCAGATTTACCCAAATGCTTTGCTCCTCAGGTGGGTGATGCACTGAAGATAGGTGGCCATCATTTCTCTGTCTGATGTACGCTGACGATATTGTAATTATGGATTTAACTCCCATTGGGTTTAATAAGAAACTAATGTCACTTCAGGAATATATAGCAGTACAATATCAGAAAATATATTTTGCTAAGAGTAAAATCCTGATTTTACAAATAGGAAGAGCAGAAAGAATAGCAACTTTGTTTAGAGAATTAGCTTAGAGAAACTTCAGTTTGTAGATTATTATCTCTACTTGGGCAAGTTAATAGCTGGTAACACAAAGGACAAATCCCACATTGAACACTGCTCTTTCAAAGATGCCTCACATGCAAATGGGCTATGTGCATTTTATAATATAATGGGTTGAAGGCATTTTTGGCATATGATATCTGTTTTTAAAGTAAAAGTCTGTCCAACACTCCTATATGGTATTGAATCTATCAAAATGGAAAAATTGAGCTTTCTTGATAAGATAGATAGCCAAATCTTGCGTAAATTATGTAATTTTAATACATTGGTCCAAACACCAGCTATTAGATTAGAATTTGATTTGATAAGCTCATTTGTCCAAGGATTAGCTAGAGTGATTTGGTAGGGCTGTCACCTGAAGAATAGCAAATCGAACACAAAGGGTTTTTTGAATCTGTAATTTTTTGATGCAAAAGCAGATGAATATTCCTTCTCTCATGACTTTACTCTTGGCATTAAACTTGTAGTGTAGTTCCTATATTCCCAATAGGCTCCAAGCATTGGAATAACATAAACAATAGTGTAGACGTAGGACTGAGGTCGACTAGGTCTCTATTGAATATGTTAGACTTAATTGTGTGTGCCAGCTAGCTCAGAGGTCACTAGAAACTTTCTCAAATAAACAAGAAGGGATTAGCTTCTGACAACCATATAACATGACAACTTTGTTCCCCCTGAAATAAGGAATATCTCCAGAGTCGCGGAAACAATAGATGGCTATTTCACTCAGTCAATCGTGCATGCTTTGTTTCACTAGAAGTGCAGAGAAATAGAGAGACTGGCGTTTTCAATAAAAGGGTTATTTATTGAGCAGTCTTCTTTCTCATGCAAGAGAAATGAATTGCCACACTTGCAATACTTGTCATAAAGTAAAGTGCGTACAGTAAAATGAGGATTATGAAATATTGTAAAAGCATTTATATGGTTTCTAAGCCATAAGATATTTAAAATGGATAAAATACATACAATGATAAAATAATGACTAAACGTACTCAACTGGTGTTTCTAAGATACGCCTACCCCGGTGTACCTAACCTAAGCCTATTACGTGGAAAGGAGTAGATGAGTTAGTTATTGCTAAGAATCTGAATCAAGAATTCTCTAAGGGTCTAATCAGCTCCGTACCTTGGGTATAGAATGAAGGAGGTCTATTATCTCTCTCTCAGGACTCTATCTCCCAGCAACCCGCGAGGGTGTCAGGGAAACACTGGAGCTGGATTTCTCGGCAGGAGAAAGGACAGCGTCTCTCTGTGCGTCAACAGGGAGGGTCGGCTTCCTTCGGCACTCGCATCAGCAGGGCGTTGGGCAAGTAGATAGCCGATCTGCTCCAAACCACCGTGTGTTGCTTAAGGCAGATGTTGGTATATTTATACCTGGAAGGTGCCGAGTTTGACGTAAGGTTGGCCATAAGACGTCACTAAGAACTCGCAGTTCTTTCAGGACTCAAGGAGTTCTAGGACAAAGCAATACAGAAGCAGGGGGAATTCTCGGGCTGCTGGGGGCTTGGTTTGTTTAAGAACGCGTTGTGCTTTCTAGGAGTCTATGGGAGTAGCCTTGCCGTATTTGGACTGCATTGGCTATGACTTCATACGGATACGATTCTTATACCTTTATAAGGATATGATTTGATATAACCACATAAGGGCATAAATCGGGAATGTTTTAAATAGGGTCCTAGATACATTCACAACAAACTATTTTGACACACAGCAGGAGCTTGTGTCCTCCCTTCCACTCAGAATTTTTTTTTTTTAATAAAAAGTACTAGTCGTATCATTAGTTTCTAGAGCGATCTCAAGTATTGTAGGATGAAGAAAACTTTGGAAATAATATCTACATCAAGTAACTCAAGAGTTGCCAGAAGTATTTAGCCTGGAAAGTGGATCATGGTATTCTTTGCTTGTTGATTTTATGTCGTATGAATTTACTCCCGTTAAATGATTTAGCAATTTGATGTACCTCTGCGAGGACAGCATAATACTGCAATATGTTTAATTCGGGCATTCAGAACCTTACCCAGGTTCTGTTTGTTTGCCAAGCCTTGTTACCAGATCGTCTTCGGTTGCTTCTGCCAATGTTCATATAGAATAATATTAAAACCGTAGCATCAGCACACGAGCTTCTCTTTAACCCAAAGAATGAAATAAAATGCATTAAAATATTAATTTTTTTCAATTCGTTTTTTAATCTGCTTTAACCTCTTAGTATATTGCTATTCAAGAGGAAGGAAACAACAGGGCTGTTACTTGCAGGCTTATGCTATGGCTGCCAGTGCTTTTATCTATTTTGGAAAACTTTTGCACAAAACTTTTGCTGCTATGGGGGACTGGATCTTTTATGTAAAAGGGTGTCATTTTAAGTATTGGATTTACTAATGAAATTACGCATTAATGCCTATTTACTATCATGACCCATTGTAACAGTTTTTAGCATGTCCACAAACTTTGAGGCTTAAGAAGATTTTGTAACAACTGTTATTGTTTTTACTTTCCTTAATACTAATTTGCACATATATTTTTGCTGCCAGGTTGTCTGGTCTATTTGCACAAAATTGTAACCTTTTATGTAATGCCCATATATGGATGTTTTAGACTAACAAATTACGTATGTATTTAACTTGATTTATTTAATGGTGGTTAAGGATTAAAATATGTAATTGTAGTATTATTATTTTTATATAATTGTGCCCATCGTTTTGTATATTCTGCTTTGTCTTACAGTACACCTCATTACAGATCCAAATATTAGTAAAAGAATTGTATTAAAATGGCAGGCTTAGGAAACAAAAGGGAATTCTAAGGAACTAAGAAGTAACTTTGGGAATAAATGAATGACGAAGGTTTTTAGTCTATCAATGTGCTGCTTAAACTGAAGGTAGGACTGCTCTGGGGAAAATAGATGCCTACGTTATTGTTCCACTGACCTTGTTGTAGCCAGATCCCACTGGCCAAGTTATAATATCATAATTTGTAGGTAGCCTTTTTGCCATTTGTACCATCCTACCTTCAGGTGGGTTATCAGTGCTGTTAAAATTTAATTACTTGTACTATCTGAATTATTTTTTCTTCCTTTTTTTAAAAAACATTCTAGGCCGTCCTCGACGCAGGAATGCTTGGGACCCGAACCAAACACCTTCCAAGACCCCACCCCAAGAGCACAAGCGGTATGTGGGCTCAGATTCTGAAGACGACGAACCGCCCAGAAAACGAAGAATCATGGACTGGGGTAACCTTAAAGGCCTCATCAGCGATGACAGCAGTGGCTAGCTCTGCTTCAAGTCTTCTAAGATCTGGCCAGGCTGTACTCTCAAGACTTGGCAAGTGGCCTTGGCGCCAGTGGGGCTAGGGAAAAACTGTATTCTGGTTTCCCACAAAGAAGCAGTCCGCACTCTTCTCTAGTTATGCCCCCCCTGACTCGCGAAAGGCTCCCAGGCCTGTCTTTCAGCAGTATCACTGATACAGAGTGACCTCCCACCTCCATTGATTTATTGAAAATTTCTGCTTGTTGCTTCAGATGCCACTGAAAAGCACCCGTGCCTTGCCTGGGTTCATTAGAGGCCCCTCTTCTTGGTGTACATAAAGTGGTCCTCAGTCACACGTGAATCTGTTGACTGTGCTGGTGAGACTGCAGATTCTGTCACACCAAGGTATCGCTGAAGTGGACCTCTCCTTTTTCCTAGGTATATGTAGGTACCGTCATCAACCGAACAATTTCTACCTGCATTTTTTTGTAAACGCTGTCACTCTGGATGCTACATTTTTATTTTGGTCCAGCCTGCATCAAACCCATCGTGTCATGTCTGGGATATTCTGGATGGCTCTTCCTTCGGCACAGGTGCTCACCTGCCTGGTACAGAGCTGCTTCTCTCCCTGCAGCAACGTTGCTTTCAGTGCTTTGCCTCATACTTGCAAAGATTGCTTCTCAGCCAAGTTCCATATGCCGCATTCTGTGACAATCCTCTGTGTCGGAAACAGAAAATAGAAGCGATTTATCTGTGAGCTTCTTATGGGGCAAATATTGCACGTTTGTGTTTCTGACGTATATGGGAACCGTTGACCGTGAAGTGATGAACCTTCTGGGCATTTTGGGCCAGATGACAAATTGGCTTTACACCCTGTTTAAAGTACAACCCAAAAGAATAGTTACCAAATGGCCCAGTGTCACAAGTGACACCTTCAGCTGACTTCTTAACCGACAGCTCTTTCCATTCAACGTCTTGCAGTTATCATTGGAAGTATGTGATTTAAAAAGAAAACAGATTCAAAGAGCAGCTGGCTCGGAAACCCAAAATCCAAGACTGTGTCACACCTGGCATATTGGGCAACTTGGCAGTTATGCAGATGTCATTAAAACCATGTTTGGTAGTTTATTCTTGTTGGGGGTTGGTGAGAATGCACAGAGCCGAGGCTAGGTTTTTGTTCAGAAACAATCAAATTGTTAAAGACTAAGCTGTGCAAGTCTGCTTTGATCTATTTGACTTTGTTACAGGTGGTCGGTCACGTGGTAGCAAGCTGCCGGAATATTCCCTACTCCTCTCCCTTGACAGCTTTGTTTGAAGGAACCCGTTTTACTACCCGATCAGATGTACTATCTTCTTAAATCTGTTGTTTTATTGTGAAGGACTTTTTCTCCCCCCCCCCCCCCCCCCCCCCCCCTTTCCACACACACTCGCCCGCATTTCTGTCAAAGGGGTTGTGGTGATGTGTTTTTATGTGTTGTGGCAAAAGTTTCAGGTTCAAGTTGCTCCTTTAATTCACTCTCCCGGAACACATGTGAGTTGCAGTTTACCGGACCATTTTAACAATTCCCCCCAAAGTGCCAGGACTGGCTTTGGTATAAGTCTCCATAAGGTGGGTCGAGGATCTAACGGGAACGGCATAGGCACTTGTCAAGAGGGAATGTTGGATTTGGCACTAAAAGCTGTGGTTGTGGAGAAGCTCTTGGCACTGGGGTTCTAGCCTCTTCCTGACTGGGGTGCTGTGAGGCCTGGCCTTTAAGCCTGAGTTGGCCCATCCTACACCTGTATTTCCTGTCTTCCCGTTGGGAGTGCTGTATGACTGACAGGAGAATTCCTAGCTGTGGGGAAACTTCCCGTCTCCTGAGGCCTAAAACCTTTTAAAGGAGGCTCTGTTGAATGGAAAAATTCTTATTTTGCGTATTTTAATTATCTGTGTGTTTTCCTGCACTTTTGTATGCAATGTCTATAAATAAATTTACAAAGTACTTGGGTTGCATTCTGCTGCTGTTGTGTTTGAGTAAAGCACGATTTAACTTGAAAGCTTGAATTTTAGGGTGAGGTAGTCCGAGGCAGGCAGCTTGAAGTTTGTTTTTCTGTCTCAAACGCCGAGATGGTAAATGTATCCTGAAACGCCCCCTCTTGTCCTAGTCGTGCACAGATCACAAGAGAAATTGTTGGTGGGGGGCAGTTGAGACTCCAAGCCCACTTTAGCCACAGTGTGCGCGCGTATTGTGTATTTGTGGCAATGCAGAGAGGAGGGTAACACCCCTATGACTGCAGTTACAAAGAAGAGACCGGTAACTGTCTACGTAAAAGACAGTGCAGACAAAACCATAGTGAGGGGAGAAGGAGGAGGAGCCGTGTTTCTGGAGGGAAGTGTCTATCTCCCAAGGGAATAAATGGTGAAGTGGTCCACATTTGTAAAATTCTGGTGACAAAGAACCTTGGTAGAAATAGAGTCGCGACTGGTCTGCAACCCTAGTCCCAGTCCGCGGAAGAATACCTGACCATAGACTAATGGATAGCTACTAACTATAGCCCTATTCGCAACACTCACTTGAGTTGGAATAGTGTGTATAGTGATAGAAAAAAGAGTGTTGCTCCTTTTCTTGTTGTCCCCTCACTCACCAGGGTTGCCCCACAGTGACATGCTTCGTCATAGGGGCCATCCCAGCCCGCTACGGACTGGGGCGTGCTGCCACTTGCGAATTACGTAGGAGCACTTACAATTCTGACTACGTGTGGTGCGAGTGTTGTGATGTGATGGAGTGGGGGGGTGTAAATAGTTAAAAAATACCTGCCTAGTAATCTTTAAATAGTTTATTCTTGCTTCCAGGTGGTAGAGTTAAAAACGGGGTAGAAGTATTAGGATACCCAAATGACAATGTGTTTAGGTGTACCTATCAACTTCTGTCAACATGTTTCGTGCATCCCCCAAGCACTTCCTCAGGACTACACAGGGGCCAGCCCTGTGTTCGCCACTCCTAAATAATGCCGCAATAAGCTAATAATGGAAAAATGCTGCAACAAATATTAATGCATGCATCCAGTACCTACGTAACCAAATGAATCACATGGTTCATGTGGTAGAGCCTAGTTGCACCCCATGGACTCGAAGGGGTTCAGTATCCCAGCAATTTGCTAACGGGATACCTCCCTCTTTTTCACCTATGCGTGCGTCTCCGGACCTGGGATACTGAACCCCTCCGAGTCCATGGGGCGTAACTAGGCTCTACCACGTGAACCACGTGATTCATTTGGTTACGTAGGTACTGGATGCATGCATTAATATTTGTTGCAGCATTTTTCCATTATTAGCATATAGCGGCATTATTTAGAAGTGGCGAACACAGGGCTGGCCCCTGTGTAGTCCTGAGGAAGTGCTTGGGGGATGCACGAAACATGTGAACAAACAGAAGTTGATAGGTACACCTAAACACATTGTCATTTGGGTATCCTAATACTTCTACCCCGTTTTTAACTAGGCAGGTATTTTTTAACTATTTACACACCCCCACTCCATCACATCACAACACTCGCACCACACATAGTCAGAATTGTAAGTGCTCCTACGTAATTCGCAAGTCGCAGCACGCCCCAGTCCGTAGCGGACTGGGATGGCCCCTATGATGAAGCATGTCACCGTGGGGCAACCCTGGTGAGTGAGGGGACAACAAGAAAAAGAGCAACACTCTTTTTTCTATCACTATACACACTATTCCAACTCCAGTGAGTGTTGCGAATAGGGCTATAGTTAGTAGCTAGGCTCTTGATCTCTGCTTCTCAGAGATTTTTTTGTGACTTAAGAATTTCTGGAGGGCGAGCCTATGCCTTTTTCCCTCTACCTCCCTTCCATTTTTTGTTACATAGACTAATGGAGACAAAGTCCGTGCCTAGGCACTGAGCCTTGATTTTGTTGCCTTGTATGATCATATAATTCGTTATAAAGGCTGCTTGCTGTATATTGAGACCGCAAGTGGTTATGCATGACAATAATATACAAGCACACATCACTGGGGCAAGTAGATTGAGTCGATTTTACAAATGCATGCACATACAGGAACAAATTGAAGTCTGATTAAACAGAATGTTTACAGTACAAATCCAGTAGGCATGGTATGAAATATGAGATCCACAAGGTCCATGAATACTTTACATTGGTTTATGCAGTGCTGACTGGTTAAAATCAATTTCGCTCTACTTTACAAAATGGCAGTTCAGTCATGTGTCCTTCGACTCAAAACTATCTAAAAGTGACTATCTGCATAACCGAACACTTCAATCATTGAATAGCTGGCACAGTAGGGACCCCTGGCAACCCAGCAGTTTTTTGCATATAAAAAGTGGATTAGGTCCTCTCTTATTGTCCTAAAGAGCCTGCAAACTGTTTTGTCTGTTGGATTTAGTCAGGGTGGATTGTAGTAAAGCGAAGGTAGGTTCCCGAATCAGTATTTGATATATTTTTTATTTAAAGTGAATTAGAAAACCTGCTTCTAGATATGGTTGCAGTGCTAGTTTTTGGGGTGCCATTACCTTCTTTAGTATCTTCTTAAAAATGGTGACGGTACATTGGAGTACCCAGAATGCCTTGAATTGTCCAGTGACTGTTCAAGATAACTTCTTGGACGTGATGTTGTTGCTGTATTGCGTATTTCATGCCATAAGTGCTGCATTGGGGATTTTTCTACAGTGTTTTTCAGCCTGTACTTTACTTTCTCAAATGGGCACCGCTGCCTGGCTATGGCTTGTTTTGTGAGGACAAACTCTATTCTTATCTGTATTGGACATGAATCTCTTAAATCTGAACAGAGGCATGGTTACCAACCTGTATAACAAATTCGGAAGGAGAGCATGAACAAATCCTTCTTTTACTCTATAGATCATCATTTATTAAAAATATACTAATTGTTGAGGTGGGAAAGGGCAGATAGACCCGATCGATAGAGGATGCTGTTGAGAGAGGTTTCTCTAACTTCATGTCTAATTCATAAGAGCTCACAGGCACATTATAGGGTTTCACATAAAATATTCAGCAGTAACTAAGCTGTAAATCGGCTAATCTTAACAGCTAAGGTTTCAAATCAGTTTGGGATCTTGGATGAAATGGGATTGGAGTATTATCGGGCACAATCCTCTTATCCATTTTGTTATCCGAGTTATTAATACTCATGTTAATTCTTGCTTGTATTATTTATAGCAAAAGGAACAAATGATGGACGGAATGCTGAACAATGCAAAGATTGCCCCCAGTCATAAGGATCTGGGTTTAATCAATCGCTCTTTTGCTCACCACGCCACCCCGGTGTGGACCCAGTTATATGCAAATCGGTCTTGACCTTGTTCCTAATGGAAATATTCCAACCCAAACTGCTAATCCAGGTCCTCCTTGGACCAGAAACAAGCATCCTGGGTCCGGTTTCAGAGCATCACCCCTCATCAGCCTGTGAGCCCACTTAGGGCCCAAAAGCAAAAAGAACAAATGATGGACAGAATGCTGAACAATGCAAACATTCGCCCCCAGTCACAAGGATCTGGGTTTTATCCATTGTTCTTTTGCTCATCACGTCACCCCAATTTAGACCCATCCATATGCAAATCAGTCTCGACCCTGTTCCTCATAGGAACAGTCCAGCCATAACTGCCAAGCCAGGTCCTCCCTGGACCAGAAACAAGCATCCTAGGATCGGTTTTGGAGCATCACCCTACATCAACCAGGCTAGCTTGAATCCACTGGCGCAGTTAGCACAGGACCCACATCTGGCCATACCCTTCCCACTTCAGACAACAAAAGCAAAAGGAACAAATGATTGGCGGAATGCTGAACAATGCAAACATTCACTCGCAGTCACAATGATCTAGGTTTAATCCATCGTTCTTTTGCTTTATACGCCACCCCAGTTTAGACCTAGCATATGCAAATCAGTCTTGACCCTGCTACTCATGGAAACAGTCCAGCCCGAACTGCCAAGCGAGACTTGGGTCCCTTACTTTCCATGCCACTGGAGTCAAGCTAGCCTAGCTGAAGAGGGGTGAAACACCGAAACCGGTCCCAGGATGCTTGTTTCTGGTCCAGGGAGGATCTGGCGTGGCAGTTTGGGCTGGAATGTTTCCATCAAGAACAGGGTCAAGACTGATTTGCATATGGCTGGCTTCAAACTGGAATGGCATGGGGAGCAAAGAAACAATGGGTTTAGGCACAGATCTCTATACCGGGGTCAATGTTTGACATTATTCAGTATTCTGACCATCAATTGTTTTTTTGTATTATTTTTAGGACAGTAGCACATATTACTTTGTTTTTGTTAAAAAATATCATTGCTTGTACGTTTACTGATTTGGGATTTGGATTGTGCAAGATCTCTGACCTCCTGGGCAAGGAAACTTCTCTCCCCTAGCACAGCTACGTCGTAGCCCTTCTGTCCCCAGAACCTTCTAGACTCCAGCTAAGGTGTTATAGGCCCTCCTCCACCCGCAGGCTCCTGCCTGTGCCTCATCCCTGGTGGTCCAGTGGGAGAGCCTTGCTCTTCTGCTGGTCCACTCAGCGAGCCTTCTGTTCTGTTTGTTTTTTCTCTGTTTTGTTTATCTGTGTTTTTCTGTTGTTGCATTTTTGTTTTTGTGCTTTCTGTCTGTCTGTACTGTTTCCTTCTGTTGCTGTCTTCTCTGTTTTCCTTTTCGCTCCCTTCCCCATTGCTGCTACCCCCGTGGCCCCTCCCCCGCGTTTTCAACTCCCGCCTCCCAGTTGCTCTCCCTCCCCCAACCCCTACTTAATGGCAGCCGCACCAAAGGCAAGACCGCCTGCACCCGTCTGATAAGCGCCAAGGATCCTGGTCCTCCAACCACCCACTGCTACCACTCAGCAACCCTCCACGCACTCAATCCCTGAAGAAACAACAACTGCCAGCTGTCAACGCCGAACACCACCCAAGGACAGTTCTCCTGCCGACACTGCAGACGCACCCTCACCCACTTCCTGACCCCCACTGCTACCTCTAACCCACCAGACACCAGTGGCCCAAACTACGAGCTGCAATGAACCTCAACGTACTCCACCTACACTGACACGCAGTCGAAATCTGGGACCTCCTTAACACCCTATCGCCCAACATCACCTTCCTCACAGAGACCTGGACCAACACACCCGACATGGCATCCTCGACTGGTACAAGATCCAGTGGTTGGACTGCCGCAACCACACTGGAGGTGGACTCTCCATCATACACAAAAACTCCCTCCGACTCACTACAGCCAGCACAAACGACTCGTTGTCCCCCATGGAACACCTCCATTTCTCAATTAACCCCAGAACGATTCTATGTGACACCCTAGCCTCCAGACCTCCCTTTCCGTGTGCCACGTTCACCACAACCATCACAGACCTCATCACGCCCTACACCCTCGCTTCCACGGACTATGTGCTGCTCGCAGAACTAAATTTCCACCTTGATCACCTCAGCGACCCAAACTCCACCTCCCTTTTAGACAACCTCGCAAACATCGGACTGAAACAGCTCATCACCAAGCCCACCCACAAAGCAGGACACACACTCGACCCCATCTTCGCAGGAGGAAACAACATTTGCTTCAGCCAGACCACTCATCCCCTCTGGACTGACCACCACTGCGTCCATTCCTTATTCTCGAAACCAACCACACACAAACATACACCATGCCCCCGTGCAGGAACTGGGGCAAAATCACCGAAGACCACCTCAACTCCACTCTCAACCGCGCTCTGCCACCCACCACGACCAATGCCAACTCTGCAGCCAACTAACTCTACAGATGGATCTCCGACTGCGTAAACACACTTGCCCCCCTCCAGAACTCCAAACAGACAACTCGCCATGAAAGCCACTTGGTTCACCACCGACCTGAGAATCCAAGCGCACGCACCAACAACTCGAGAAAGCTTCGAGGGACAGCAAAACCTTGGATGCACGCACTGCCTACAAGATCGCCATGACAGAACACCACTAACTCATCAGGACCACAAAGAAGAACTTCATCTAGGACAGAATCCTCTCCAACTCCCGCAACTCTAAGGAACTCTTCAGCATCATACAAGAATTCACCAAATCCCCAAGCGAAACCTCCATTGTCCCTCCCTCCCTGGACCTCTGAATCAAACTCTGCTCCTACTTCCATCACACAATTAGGACTCTCTACGACAACTTCAACGAATGGAACCAGGGCACCGACACTACACCCACCATCGGCAACGCCACCCAGCCTACCATCACCGCCTAGACCCCTGTCACCACAGAAGACAATGCTAAGACCATGAGGAGCACACAGTAGGGAGCCGCCACTGACCCCTGCCCGCTACATATCTTTCACAGAGCCGCCTCCGCTGTAGCCCCGAACTATGCTATCAACTGCACCCTCAAAACAGGCACGTTCCCGGATGACCGGAAATGCGCAGAAGTCCAGCCCCACCTCAAGAAGCCCTCAGCAGACCAGACAGACCTCAAGAACTACAGACTCATCTTTCTCCTCCCCTTCGCTGCCAAAGTCACAGAGAAGATCATCAACAACCAGCTCACAAACTTCATAGAATCCAACTCAATCCTCGACACTTCCCCTGTCCGAATTCCACAGCACTGAGACCGCCCTAATAGCCGCCACGGGCGACATCCGCACCCTCCTCAACCAAGGCCACACGGCTGCACTCATCCTACTAGACCTCTCAGTGGCCTTCAACACCGTCTCCCTCTGCACACTCACCGCCAGACTCCACGAAGCCGGCCTACAGGGAACTGCCCTAGAATGGATACGCTCTTTCCTCACCATCCGAACTCAAAGAATCAGACTCCCGCACTTCCTCTCCGAACCCACAGAGATCAGCTGCGTAGTACCCCAAGGATCCTCACTCAGCACCACGCTCTTCAACATCTACACTGCCCCCCTTGCTACCATCGTCAGAAAACACAGACTCAGCATAGTATCCTACATCGACAATGACCAGCTTATCCTCTCTTTTCACCAAGGAACCTGACATCACCAGACAGTTTCCAGGAAGGAATGGGAGGTTGCTTCCTGGATGAGCAGCAGCTGCCTGAAGCTTAAGCTTAGTCTACAAAAGGTGAGCAATGACCATGCCCTCACTTGTTCGTATAGTATACCACTGACCAATACCTGACACATGTCCATTATGTCTAATAGGCTGTCCTACATATATACAGTCCTGATGAAGACCCGTCCTTGATGCCTCAAATTACCACATCGACCCCCAGGGTCGAAACGTCGACGCAATCCCTTCTTGCGCGATTCAACTATTCAAAATCTTTTAGGACCCAAGATTTAATGGATGTACCTACTAGATTATTGTACATATAGTTGTCATTGCCAATAAGTATATGAATTGACAATTTTACTTGTTGTTTTAATCGTGTATTAATTTTGCACAAAATCTATGTGATGTGTATGTTTTAAGTTTGTTCTATGGACAGCTAATTGAAGTTTTCTGTTTCAAATTCGAAATATGAAAGTATATAAGTAAAAGTTGCTTTCATTTTTTACTTTGTGGTCAGTATGGTTAATTGTGTTGGAATTTGTATCATTGCCTTTGTATCCTAATGAGGGGCGAAGTATACAAATAATATTAGTGGAATACTACATCACTGTGTATTTCTGTCCGACAGAACCATTATTATTTGCTTTATTATCCACCCAGGTTCTGAGGGTTACAGGGTCACCCCATTACATGTAATGGTGCACTACAACTTCCACATACACCTCTGGGGAACTCTCTCTGTTAACCCTTTCGCTGCGTCGGCAATTCAGCCGCAGCCCTAAGGGGCAGGGAGGCCGCGCATCGCTTATGACGGAACTGCTCCGTCATGCCCCTCGTGTTGGCTGTGCTTGTGACGGAGCCGTTCCGTCACGGCCCGCTCAATGGAACGCGCCGCGCAGGTGCGAAATCAGCGCCGCACGGTGACCGGCCTGTGACGGAACCGCTCCGTCACCAGCACAGCCCACCCGAGGCAATGCGTGCACCTACATATTGAGTTTAGTATTTATCCACATTCTCTCCTGCGAACCAAGTAAGCTGGATTTGACAATACTAACAAATAAGTCTGTGTGTTTGCATTGGCACATCATTGTTTTTCCATATTAGTCAATCTATTCCCATACAGTTTTTCTCTGAACTCTGATGGTGACACGGACTTATTTAGATTACAATACAACGCGGTTAGTCACTTTCTTGACAATCAGAGAATCCTTACAAATCGCATGCCAAAGAAGAGGACACTGCCAGCCACATTTATGACGCAGGTTCACTTGTAGAGCTGGTCTATTATAAACTCTTAGGCCCAGAGGCAGGGTTTCCATTTTGAGATTGGGTAGAAAGAGGATTCCCAGACTGCACAAAGTGCACTATCTGCAACACTGAAACTGTACTATACTTCTGAATGTAGACACAATTCCAGGAACCCTGCAACAGGCCCGGGCACACTTCGAACCCAGGTTCAGCAGTACCGCCCCGAGACAGGGCTCTTCCCAGGAAGCAATCCTTTGCACCCATTGATGATTACCGAAGCCCACGCATTAATACTACTTGAGGCCCGCAGGACCTACTGAGGTTGAAACTAACTAAAACTGCTCAGATGCAGAACTACAAATGGAGCAGACCCAGACTCGGGGACGCTTTCTACCCATAGCGAAGTATAAGAGGTCTTAGTTTTTGCAGATCTAAGTGCAGCACGCCTGACAATGTCTCAGCTAGTCATGCCCATTTGAGGTTACCTTCCTATGCATTGGCCAATCTAAAAGATCCATTTAAGGAATATAGATCGTAGATTTGTCACTCTCCCCCCCCCCTCACGGTTTCTGCCGTAACGCCATGAGCTGCATGTTTTTAATGCTGATTTCTTTTTATGAAAGTATTGGCATTTAGTGATTTTGGAGACTGCCATTTTTCGTATTCATTTGGGTAACAATGGCTTAAAGTGGTAATTTTAGACTACCAGCTTTTCATTCTGGATTGGCCATGTTGCTGGTTTGATGGCTCACAGCCATCTCAAGGACGTAGAGCAGCTGTTTGAAACCACTCAAGAGGTATAAGCGCAGAGAACTGCTAGAGTTTAGGAGTTCATGAAACCACTAGGCATAATCGTCCCAACGCTGCCATTGGATGAAGTGTGCACATCAACAACAGTTTCTCGACAAGCTATTGAAGAAATGAGGTATATTTAGGCTTGGAAACGTGATGCAGCACAAAGGAGTATGGAAATCCACTTTCCGTTTTGAGGGCCAAAACTGACTAGAACTTCATTTCATTAGGCCAGCTGAGGATAAGAAGGCCTTCTATCCTTTCATAGGTTCGTATACCAGGGGGGTGCTGGAAATCCTGGAGCTACATAGTTTCAGTCCCTGGTAGAGCAGACACATCCCTTTCACGATTTGGTGAATGTCCATGGGCTTTCTTCTCTGATAAAGCACAGACTTCATTGACCTTGTCATAATCGTTTCTGAGTTGTCCCCACCCCTCGTTCAAGTGTCCCCATTACCCAAAGGCATATTGTGTTGTCTCCCGGGTGACAGATTAAGTATTTCAAAGTATAATGTACCCAACTGTTTTGAGGTCTGTGGGTGTCAAATTCCTGAGAATCCTATCTGATCTTCCAGTCCAGTGGTTTGTGCAAACAGAAAGCCATTATTTGCCAGAAGCAGGAACTCCTGTGAAGAAAAAAGTCAAACCAGTTCTATTGCACAAAAAATGTAGTATTGCCTGTCCAATCCACTTTCTAGTTCAGACCATTCACAAACATAGGCCTGTCCTAGATCTCAAGATAAACAGGTTAATCTAGTTTTATCCATTAAAGATGACCACATTCTGGCTGACCATGCCCAAAGCTGATCCAGATGGCTTTCTGATACTTATAGAACTACAGGTTGGTTGCAGTAACCTTCTATATCTGGAGGACCATCAGTGTTCCTTAAACCTGTTGGTGGAATTTCACTTTTTCAGGTTCTGAGTCCTGCCATTTGAATTTGCTCTGTGCCAAGACTTTTCCCAGAGGTACTTATTTCAGGCATGGCTGCATTTCACTAACGGGGATAGGATATTCAATTACCCTGATGGTTGGTTAATTTCTTCTTCTTCTTCTAATGGATACATTTAACGCCTTAGAGTCCCCCCACCCCAGATATCAGACTGGGGAAACAACCTTTACAACGCATCGTTTACAACACAAGTCGTTACAACGATGCTTTGTTACATCGCATGCCATTACAACGCAAGTCGTTACAATGACTGGCGTAGGGGATGGAGGGTGTTGGATTTGTTGGATTTTCAATCCAACACCTTCCCCACTGTTGCACACACTGGAGTTGGAATGGCAAATTATACTACTTGCCACGATTTGGAACGACTTGCATTATAATGTCATGTGATGTAACAACGCTTCTTTGTAACGACTTGCGTTGTAAATGCATGCGTCGTAAAGAGTGCTATTCCCAGACTGGTTCTGGTGCTCTTTCACTCTGAGATGGCACTATTCGACTTCACTTTCTCTGTGCCACCCCGGAAGTGACTGGTTGGAGCCACATATATATGTACACCTCTGCCAGTTACTGTCTTTCCATGCCTTCCATTTTGGATCTGGAGCTCTGCTTCCAAATTTGTCGGGTTTCAGATGTCTTCTAAAACGTAAATCCAGTGTGCTAAGGAAAAATGCCCCCTCCTAAAAAGCTACAGATTTCAAACCATGTCGTAATTCCCGGAAACTATTGTTGGACTGATACGAGGTGGTACAAATATGCGCTTATTCCCTGAAGGTGATAAAGGACTGAGAATCAAAGCTATACTTTGCTTAGCATAAGAAGCTGCAGCCCTCCTGTATGGCCTGTTCCTATTTCAATTTGCATTCACAGACTTTGTAACTCATGAGACGCCTTGTAACTACAAATTGAAGTTACTTAATGTAAAGGCAGATTTTCCCTTTTGGTTGCTAGTTATCAAGGCACACTTACAACATCAAAATCTGTTCCAACCGATATTGGAGACTAACACATTCATTCATGAAACATTTGCAAAAGAAAAAAAGGTAATTACTTCAACATTTGTATACACAGCTGGCTGTTTTATTATGATATTAAAAAAACCTTAAAAACACATTCTACCAAATGTAGATTAAATAAGCAATTAAAAAAACATTACAGTACATAATTTGCAATTAATACAGTTATATTGGAGAAGAACAACCAAACAACAATAACATTTGTCTTTGAAATGTTAATCAAGGTTTTTTGTGGTGCAACATTAGGCTGGATCTCATAACCAATATCCTCACTAGTGTTGACCCTTCCTGATTTAACTGTCAGTGAAGCATCGACGCGTTTCGGCGGTTAAATTGGTCTACAACCACCTTCTTCAGGACCAAAACAATTTACTTCTCCTTAGTACAGCATCACCTGTGCATTCGCACAGCGGTAAGGAACTAGTTTGCCAATTTTCACTTTATGGTATTCTTAGGCGGTTTTTGCACTCTTGAAGAGCTCGTACGTGTTGAGCTGGTATGCTTCAGAGTTTTGTTCTTACACTACAAATCTTAGCCTGGAATTATTGTCAATCTTCTAGTAATGGTCTTCTATCACCATCTGTGAGCAGTTGGCCTGATATATGATGTTTCCAATTCTGGAACCACCTTGTATCAGTCCAAACAACCCTTATGGTGTCTGGTTGTAAGTCAACCTTATAGACAAGCTATCCTAATGGTAGCATGGACTAAGCAGCCTTAAAGGCTTAACTCAAGAGGTCGTGTTAAGCAAGCTGTTTTACCAATCACAATCCTGTAATATCAAATGAAAGTACACCACACAAGTATATATTATAAAAATATATCTATTTATTACTAGAATAATCCCCAGTACTCTTTATGAGTAAAGGGGGGCACAAGCGTTTAAACAAAAGCACAGTATAACATATGAAAGTTGCACAATTATGGATGAGGGCGGGTGGCCACTCAAACCATATATTAAGAAAGTGATATAAGAGATACCAATCGAACAGTGGTCAGGCCTAGGGCCTGGGGAATCGCTGGGAGTGGTCGGGACTAGCAATGCTGAAGTCAGGAAAAGCCCGCGGGACTCGGGTGCAGCGCTTAAAGCACACGCATGCACCAATGCAAAGTCAATGGTGCGTAAAAGTTATAAAGTTACTGTTTAAGGAGACTTCCGCTTAACCTAGAAGGATGAAACTTAAGACACATACACTAGAGGTGTGTACCAGTGTGGGAACACCGGCGTTGCTGAGTTACCTCACCCACAGGAAGCGGGTGCATAGGGTCGAAGTTGTGTCGGGTTTCGTCACGCAGGTTGTTGGTGCTTGAAGCTGAAGATGCTGCAGGCGTTGGGAAGGAGAAGTGTCCGGTGTGATCCAAGGGTGGATCAGAGTTGTAGAGTACCTGAAAGCAGAGGGGACAGCGTCTTGGCCACTCAGCAGTGACCAGCGTGGAACCAGGCAATGTTGGGCACAAACAGGTGGTTGTCGAGGAGCTTCTCTCCGCTGCCACGTGGACTCTATGACATCTGCTACGTCCAGGAGTGGATCACGAGCTGTCTCACGAAGGCTCTCGCCGTCTGCGGTGTCGGCTTCAGGATTGGAGCAAACAACACTTGGCCAGCGCAGTCCACGCAGGACTGGAAGATTGCTTCTCACTCGGACCAGGAGGGTCAGAGCGGGTGCTCCTTTTCAGAGGAGCGAGTGCAAGTCTGGAGCAACCAGAATCACAAGTTAGATTTCGTAGTTCGTCGGCACAGGGGCCACAAGCCAACGGGCAAGTGACCGGGCCAACGCGTTGAGCCAAAAGATGCAGAAGGGCCCCACGCAGCACTCGGTGAGTGTAGATGGGTGAGCTTCGTTGCAAGGGTGGCTCAGGACTGGGGCTTCTCAAACCCCGATGTACAGCTACGAGGGTCACTCGTGGGCTGCACGGTCAGCGTCTCGTGGTCTTTCCAAGATGGCGGGCCCCACGCTTCCCGTCGCCTCCACGGGTCTCAGCTTTGCAGGGACTGTGGATCGGGCTGTTAGAAGGCAGGCTCACTTGGTCTTGTCGGACTCTGTCACTCTAGTTCCGGCAAGAACTGCAACAAAGCAAACGTCGAGGTGCTGGATGGTTCCTGTTTGCACAGGGTGGTCACTCCTTGACCACAAGGGAGATTCTTCAGTCTTCTACGTCGAGTAGGATGTCGAGGGGTCCAGAGTTTTGTTTCTTATGTTTCATCAGGAGAATCTGAGTGCTTTGGCACTGCTCCCATTCTTATACCACTCTAGGGGGCTGGATTACCTGCTAGGTCCCCTCCTATGGGTGGGACCCAGAAAGGGGGTGGTTACACCCCTTTCCCTTTGTCCAGGTCGCGCTGGGACTGGGTTGGTGTACCCCAGAACCGGTTTGACCGGATTATGCAAGGGGAAGCCTTGTGCTCCCCAGGCAGTGTCTGGTTTCTTTCAAACCTCCCTGCTACAATCCACTATCACCTGTCTGGGGTGGTGTGACACCTCCCTGTGACAGGAAACCCTTTGTCCAGGCCTCCTTGGCTGAGTTTTGGTCAGCTGCAGGAGGTCAGACTCGTGTCTGTGGCAGAAGCATTCATTTTGTGGTGCTGAGGCTCCTTTTAAAATCAACCGCGTTTTAGCAAAGTAGCATGTTGTCTCCCTCTCGAGGGGTGGAATGCTATCCCTGTCGACAGGACTCTCGAGGGGATAGTATTCCAATTCGTATGACACCTTACACGACATGTTTTGATAAAGCCAAACCAAAGTTAACATATAACCGCGAGGATTATAATGCACTTAATAGTATATGGTATGGCAATATCCCGGAACAGCTAAGGGAATTGGTCCCAACAGCTGCAGACAGGCTCAGCTCGTGCTAGAGCACCATCTCACATAAAACCACGCACTCTGCCTTCAGGATTGTTACGGCCTGCCATAGGAGTGGCTTATAGGTTTCTATGTGTCCAGATAGGTTTAGATATAGGCATACTATATCTAAGCAAGGGGTGATTACACCACCTTGCCCCAGCTGAGTGATCAGCCAGTTGTGTCAATTTTGGATAGCCAGCCAGGGGTGGCAAAAGATATGCTGCAGCCCCTGGTAGGCCTTGGATGCACCTATGCCCTGGGCGCCTATAGTGCACTGTACAGGGGCTGATAAGGTGGCCCAAGCCAATTTAGTTATGCACCTAGGGTACATGGAATCCATTTTACAGAGAGAGCAGATTGCCTGGTGGGGCCCTGATTAGCAGGGAACCAGGCCAACTAAGTCGAAAACCAGCTAAACACAAGGCAAAAAATCTGGGGTAACCATAGTCAGGTATCCACCTTCCTACACCATCGCTACTTTGTGGTAAGTATACTATTACCTCATTATATCAGAGTTTATAGAATGCTGTCAGTAAGCAAAGAAAGAGGAGTCCGTGGTGCAGAGTTAAGGGCTTTATTCAATAACTCGAGTTAAGGGAGAGCTCCTTCACCAAGCGGGTTCAGGAGTGGTCTAAAGCTTTATTCACACAGCAGAATATTTATACAGATTCAGTCAGTGGGCAAAAAAGGGAAGTGACAAGCAGTAATTTCCAACCAGATGTGTCAAGGTATGGGCGTGTCTTGTGTCTTGTGTCTCGTGAGAGTGCATGCGATGTGTCGAAATATGCTCTTTTCAGTTGAAGGCCCTTCCTCATCCAGGGGGTTTATCTCTCTGCTTATAGTCAAGAACAGGAGCTATCTCTTAAAACAGGAACTATCTCGCTGGTTCTTGGAATTGATCGAACCACAGGAATGTGTGGTCAATGAACGGAGGTGCCAGGTGCATGGTGTCTTGCTCGTGGGTCTGAAGACAAAATGGATGATACACGCAAAATGGGTGCTGTCTGAATCAAATGGCTACCAGGCAGAAAAAGGGAAACAATGGGGCACAATTGTCAATGTTATTTCCTCATTCCCACCTTGCCCCATAGTGTACCTGTATTTACATCTCAATTTGCATGAGATTGTCTATGCATTCCTGTAGCATAATTGTTTTGTTTTCTTTCTGCTGGATATATGGTTTAGGAATGCAGCTTGCAGCGCATAGTCTGCACAGGGCAGGGCCACATTGGATGCACAGGCAGCATCCAGTTATTACCAGGAATATTATTCCTGCTGCTGACAGCAATTTCCATCCCCAGGATGATATTATTTTCCAAAAACAGTCAGACCATGTCCAAGTGCCAGGTTCTTGATGTAGGCTGGCGGCTATCTTGTGTAATTTTGTTATAGCCGTATATACAGACGGAGAGTTATCAGGAATGAAAATACAGCAGCTAGAGCCGATAATTCTACAGGCTCCGCCTCTGTCAGCTAGGCTGATGTCAAGGACAAGGCGGTTTTGGAGAGCAACCAATCTTATGGCAGACTGTTCCTTAGTCAAGTTCCCCAGGGCAGACGCCGTCTGATTTACAACAGCCTCCAAGGTCCTTGTCAACCTGCGTATGAGCTTGCTGTTCTGCACAGGGCCGATAAAGAAAAATAATCCTTTGTTGAAGTCTGTATATTGTTCCCATGTAGTTTCCGCGTGATCAACCCCGGAGGTGTCGATCATTCTTTTATGTCTAACATGGGGCACCAGGAGGTCTCGGTGGTAAGTGGATGGGGCCACAAAGACAGGAGGTAGCAGAAATGCTATATAGCACGTTCACCCCCCAGTTCAAGGGCAGCCGCACATAGGCCGTTTGCCCGCAGATGAAATAAGTATGGCGAGATGCTGGAAATTATGATTTTCCTTTGTCTTCAAAGCTCACAGTGGTATGGCAGTCACTGTGTCCTAATGGAACAGAGCCATTTTTACGGACGCACAGGTGCCCTTTTACTGTTAAGGCCAAGATGGAAGGGGGCCCAGCATTCCTTTTAGGTTTGGTATTTAATATCCGGTAGGACATGGTCACGTTCCCCTGCTTGTATTCTTCGCTTTCTAGGACCGTACCTGTCTCCTGAGGATCTCCATCCTCATTCGGGTAGCAGACAGCATGAAGTCCCGCCAAGGCCACCCATTCTTGCATGAATTATTTCCATCAGGGCAGGAGGTGGGGGTAGTGTTATCGGCTGTTATTAGGGCGAACCAGGCCTCCCATTATAAGAAGAGGCATCCCTCCCTTTCTTTGATGAGGTGGGAGGCGGCAACATATCCAGCAATCTGTGCTATTGCTGGCCTGATGAGTATAGTGTAGCATCTGTATAAAGGTATTGTTCCGCAAGGCTAGTCTATGGGCTTGCTCATGAGGGGGTAGATCGTGATGTGTGTGTTCCTGGGTGCCGTTAGGTGCATGGGAGGTATGTGGTGCTGGCGGGGAAACAATGTGGAGGACCGAACCGAGACACGTCATGATTGTTATCAAGAGAAACAGTATTATCAAACATATGATAGAGCCGCTATGCAACTTCTTAACATTCTTCTTTCGGCGCCTCACTTTCTCTTTCTCCCACATAGTCAGGGTGTCTGAGTCTGTCCCCATGCTCTGACCACTTCACCACTGGACCTGTGTCCGTGGACTTAATCAGCCAGAGTCCGGGTGGCGGACCTCAACTTTGATTTATATTCCTTTTGTGGGGTCTGTTCTAAGGGCAATGAGAATTGTTCAGTCACAGTGTCACTAGGTTTGGCAATATCGCTGGCAACGGAGTGTATTTTTCCAAAGTACTTTTTACAATGACTGCATGCAACCAGCCTTTTCTGCCTTCGATCTTCACCGCAGTTCGCGTAATTAGGAGTACCAACTTCGGCTCTTTCCACCTGGGCTGGAGGGGATTTGTCCTGTCGAAATTGCGGACCAAGACCCAATCCCCAGGTTGGATGGTGTGTTCTTCAGGGTTGGTTTTGTCTGGGAAAGCTGCAGCCACCTGTGAACGACCAGAACAGAGTGCAGACATCAAAGAAGCTAGGTAATCTGTCAGCACAAGACTGTTAACATCAGTGATGGATTTGGGTCTAGGCATTCCCCACACATTGGGGGGCCTGCCGAATACTATCTCATAGGGTGCTAGTCCTGTTCTTGAGTGTGGAATCATCCTTATGTAGAACAGGGCCACTGGCAGTGCTGTGACCCAGTCCACCCCTTTTTCAGCCACCACCTTTGCTAATTTGGTCTTCAAGGTCTGATTATATCTTTCTACCAGGCCTGCAGCCTGGGGATGTCTGACACAATGGAACTTCCAGGTATACCCCAGGAGTAGTGAGACATGTTTCATTAGTTCTGACGAGAAAGGTTGGCCATTATCTGAGTAAATGACACGGGGCAGCCCATATCGAGGGAAGAATTCTCTCACCAACTGTTTTGCTGTTGTTGCTGCAGTATAGTCTGGGACTGGGTATGCCTCTGTCCACCTGGTCAGAGCACACACGACCACTAAGACATATTTATGTCCCCTGCATCGATCCATTTGGATGTAATCCATCTGGAGGACTTCGAAGGGGTGGTCCGGTGGGTGGAACCCACCTTGCTCAACAGGTGTTCCCTTGCCGGGGTTGTACTGAGAACATATCATGCAGGTCTTAGTTTGTTGTTTAGCTGCTGCTCTAAGGTGTCTGTTGTGCCATATTTCTTTGATGCTTTCTAACATACCCTTTTCCCCCAGGTGCGCCGGCCCATGTATTGTGTTGATAATGACCTGGACCATCGCATCTGGTAGGAACCACACAGCTCTCTCCGGAGTCATCCACCCTTGTTCCGTCTGCACCCCTCCTTTCACTTTCCACTCCTGTAATTCAGCTTTGGTTGCATGTTTCTGGATATTCTGTACATCTTGGAAAGGGTCTCGGACCACGAGCACCCTATTTCCCTGTAATGCTGTCAGTTCTGTTTGAGCTGTTGTTTTAGCTGTTGAATCAGCGAACTCATTTCCTTTTGAAATGTCATCTGTCCCTTTAGTGTGTGCTTTGCATTTGATCACTGATATCTGTTTGGGTGAGTGTATGGCTTCGAGTAACTGTGTAATGAGTTCGGCGTGCTGGATCTTGGATACATGGGAGGTGAGGAACCCTTGTTCCTTCCATAGAGTACCAAAGTTGTGCACTACTCCAAATGCATATTGTGAATCAGGGTACACGTTAATGGTCAGGTCTTTTCCTAGTTGACAGGCACGGATAAGGGCTACTAACTCGGCAGCCTGGGCGGACAACGTTATGATCTTATACGACTCGAGGCCAGTGGATCCGGTTGTCACTGCATAGGCAGCCGCCAATTCTCCTGTTGTAAGGCGCATGCAAGAGCCGTCCACAAATAATGTTTTTTCGGGGTTGGGTAGGGGCGTGTCTCTAAGGTCTTGTCTTGGTTTCGTTGTTAGTTCAACCTCCCTAATGCAGTCATGAATGTTCGTTTGGGCGTCATAAATGGGTAGCAACGTTGCAGGGTTTAGAATGTTACACCTACGTATTGTTATATGTGGCTGAAATAGTGTCATCTTATAACCTGTCAATCTTGCTACGGTAAGGTGTTGTGTTTGAGTTCTGTTGAGAAGTAGTTCCACCGAATGGGGGACTTGCACTGTTAATGGATGTCCTAGGACTATGGTGTCACTTTGGCGTATTGCTTGTGCTGTAGCTGCTACAGATTTCAGGCATGCTTGAATAGCCTTTGCAACTGGGTCCAATGTACTTGAGAAATAGGCACAAGGTCTATGTTTGCCTCCCTGATCTTGTGTTAATACCGATAGGGCTGTACCGTCTCTGTCTGTAACGAAGAGTGTGAACATTTTCAAATAATCTGGTGTGGCCAACACTGGAGTCTGGCAGAGGGCTTGTTTAAGTGTCTGAAAAGCTTGTTCATGTTCCTCAAGCCAGGGAAGCTGCGGATGTTGTGCCGCTTCGAACGTTGTTAACTGTACAAGGGGTTTGGCTATGAGGGCGAATTGAGGGATCCACTGTCTGCAGTATGAGGTGAGTCCCACGAAAGCTCTGACTTGTTTTTGGGTTTGGGGTCTTGTTATGGGGGTAATAAGTTTGATGCCTTTTGGGCTTAGTTGCCTACCCTCCTTTGACAGCAAGTGCCCTGGGTATGCCACTTGCTGTAAACAGAATTGTAATTTAGAGGGGGAAACTTTGTGTCCATTATCAGCAAGGAAATGGAGAACAGTCAGGGATGCGTTATAGCACTGTTTCTCTGATCTCGCTGTAATAAGTATGTCATCTACATATTGCAAGAGGGCAGTCTCAGGGGGCATGTGAACTGTGTCCAGTTGTCTTTACAATGCTTGACTATATATACTGGGACTCTCAGTGAAACCTTGTGGTGCTCTCGTGAATTGGAAGCTTCGACCTTGGAGTGAAAAGCCGAAATGGTATTGGCTATCTGGGTGTATTGGGATGCTGAAGAAGTCCTTGTTTAAATATCACCGTGAACCAGGAAGCCTCTGAGTCAACGGCAGAGAGCAGGGTGGAAATGTCAGGGACCACGGGGTGTTGGGGAATGATGCATTCATTAAGTTTTCGCAAGTCAACTACCAATCTGTACACAGGTGGGGAATCAGGGGTTGTTTTCTTGTGAACAGGAAGAACGGGGGAGTTGCAGATGTTGAATTGGGTTTCCTTGACCACCCTGATCGGATAAGATCCTCTACTATTCTCAAAAGGGCTGTCTCTGCCGCGGGGGTATTCGGTATTGTTTAAGACGTGGCAGGGCAGCTCCTTCCTTCACAGTGACTCTGCGGTGGTATGGTCATGCATCCTACATCTGTCGAGTCTTGTGCCCATAAATATGATGGTAATGATATTAGTCTATTGTCTAGTTCTCTTGAGGTGTAATGACCCTTAAAGTCTCGCAAGAAAAGTCGTACATATCATGGGGAGAACAGACCATTACCGCTCCTAGTTCTTTCAATTGATTTATTCCTAATACATTTTCAGGACATGATTAAGTGAGCACTAAGTCTGTGACAGTGGTAAGTGGACCTAAGGTCAGGGGTATAGGTTGCGATGTTTTGTTAACTATTGGTTGACCTGAGAAACCTAGAGATATATTCTGTCTACCCGAGAGAGGTACCCCTGGAATTTGTTGATGATTAACTGTTGTCCTACTCGCACCGGTGTCTAATAAGAACTTTCGTTTTTCCCCTAGTATTGAGACGTCTACATAGGAACCCTTCTGATCTACTGGAATGGGTATTAGGGGTGGAGTTTTTCCTCTCTCTGGGCCTCTTCATGAAAACTCGGGGTATAAGTCTGTGCTGAAGTCAGTTCCAATGTACATTTGTGGTGTTAGTGAAGGTCTACCAGTGGGAGGTCCCTGTTCCGTTCCTGCATCGCCCTGTTGGGGTGGGTAAGAACGGGGCTTTGTCTTTCCTGTGGCTAAGTTGTGTTTCAGGACAGGACATTCACCCACAAAGTGACCGGGCCGCTTGCAGTAACTGCAACAGCCCTTGTCTGGACCTCCTTCCTTTTGTGTAGCCACAGAGGGTGTGGGCACTGTCTGGGCCACGAGGGCCTTCATTTTTGTGTCCTTCATTCTACGTTTCTCTTGTTCGCTCTCTTCACGTATCCTATTCTGATGGTACTGTAACATTTGTAGTATTTGAGAAGCAGTATTTGCCTGCCAAGTGCTTTCTACTTTAAGAACTCTATTTTTCACTTGGGGTAGTGCATTCTCTACTAGCTAGATGAAGAGATGCATGTACGACTCGCTAGCGGGTGTGAGTCCGCTGTTGGCGGTAAAGCATTTCTCTAGCCTGGTATAATAGTCCCCCATATCCTCATTTAATTTCTGCTTACAGGCTGAAATAGCACCCCAGTCTTCTCTCTTTGTGGCCAATAATTGAGGGAGAACAGCCATTATTGCATCGGGCAACAATTTAACTTTATCGCCCAGCGGTTGTCCCGGGGCTCGGGTGTCGTTCTCTGTTGCAAGTTCGGCCCATTTTATTACATGTGTTCCTACCTCCCAGTCCTTTTCTTTTAGTTTACCAAAGGTACCCCCTGGCGGCAGTATTTTTTAGAAGAGAAAGGATGTCCGTATAGGTCAGGCTACCCATTCGTAACACACCCCCAGTTCCCTAAAGAATCCCACAGGGTCTTTCTCATGGGTGGGTACCAGTTCCTTCATTTTCAACATTTCTAACTTAGTCAATGGAGTATAAACAAACACTCTTTCCAAGGTATCATTAGCAGTCATTCTAGGGTGTACTTCTCTTAAGAGATAATTTCCTCTCATTGACTCTGAACACTGGATATTTAGGCGTCCATGGCATCTGGCGCGAAGTTCTAAGAACTGATTCAGGAACCCTGAAGGGTTGCGCAAATATTTATTATTCACACAATCTTCCAGGAGTTGGGTCAGTTTGGGTTGGCTTCTGGAACACCAAACTTCCATTAATGTAATCAGGTGTTGTACCATATAGATACTAGCTCGTCTTTGATCATGATGGATCAGGGCAGGGTATAGTTGTGCGACCAGATCATCATTATACATGGAGGGGCAGGCAGACCACTGGGCGGCGGCTCTTGCCACTTCCTTCTCGTGAGTGCTGAGAGGGGGTTCCATATCTAGCCAGTCGTCTAAAGCCTGAACAGTATTTTCAAACATTTCCTCGGGTGAGGGTCCTAAGAATTCGAAATGTTGGTCGTGGGGACCCAGGGGGTTTGCCTGAAATTTGGCATCTTTAGTCCCCGGAGGCCCACGTCCTCGAATTATGTTTTTTACGTATTGATCGGGTCACCATAAATTGTTCGGGGTCCGGACCCTCTTCGTCAACATTTTTTCTATGTTTAATTACTGCTTGTGTAAAGTCTGCGACGCCCTGATCAAGGGCGTCAATGGTATTATAATCCGACAGATTGTTAAACAAATTCCTTAATATTGACGGTATTTCCCGTTCTTCTGTACCTGGTTGTCTAAGGAAGCAGGAGACAAGGAATGTGAAAATGTGTTCCTTTTCTTTCTTTCTTCTGCCCTTCATAAGGGTAGTGATTGCCTCTTCTTTATTCCCTGTACGTAGGAACTCGTAGGCGGCATCTAACAATTCTTTAGAATTTGCCATTCCTTTAAGGGCACCAGAACTGTCTCTCAAGGTGCGTGAGACTACAGCGTCTGGTCCCACTCCTGGTGTCTCATCATAGGGACTGAAAGGTAATTCTTCTTTTGTGTGGCCCTCCGGGTGTTTAGATGGGGCTTCTTATTCAGGTGCTCCCCCCCTCTGCCCCTCCTTGTGGCTCTATTCGGGGTGGTACGGGGACATTAATATAGGGAGGTGGTGGGTTATCCAAAAGATATGATGTAACCAGGTCCATCACAGGGGCCGACGGAGTGTGATCACGTCTTCGGGGCTTATCTGGGTCTGTTGGTAGGACTGGATAAAGGCCAGAGGTCTGGGCATGTGTGTGTCGGTCCCGTTCCTCGGCCAGCTTCTCTCGACCTATTTCCTGTAACTGTTCCTCTTTGGCCTTCTCTAACTTACTGAGTTCCTTCTGTGTTCTCCTGTGTGCTTCCTTTCTGCATAATTCGATTGAATCTAGCTGAGACTGTCTAGCCTTCCTTTTCTACAATTGTTCTTCTATCTTCATGATACATTCCATATCAAAGGTCCCTGTGTCAGGCCATCTGTGCTTGTGTTCTAATTTTTTAAGGTAATCAACCCATAGATCAAAATATGTTATTGTACCCAAGCCATGTTTGAGATACATAAAATGACATGGGGTATCTTTCGCATGAATGGCCACTTCCCGTTCCAGGAACACTTTTCTGGTTGTAAGTTAATGTAATTTAGAAAACAACGGCATGGTGGCAAGATCAATTGACTATAGTCAAGAATTACAACTTGAATACTTTACCGGGTCCTTTTAACAGGGCCCGTCTTGACCGTGCTTGTTTAAGAAAAGAAACGTCTTGAACTTGAAATTTCTTTACGAAGGTACTCACCGGGTGAGGAACGTTGGAGTCTTGAAATCTCGAGATAACTTGACGCTGCGCGGGAAGGGCTCTCAGGACCTCGGACTCGTCTTCTTCACTGGGTTTCGGGCCTGGGTGGAGACGCTCCGCAATCTTCGTTACCGCATCGTGTGGGTACCAGGGCGGAACCACAGTCCCTGTGGCCTCCGAGGGAGTCTGCGAGAATACCTCGTCCATGTGCACATGGAGTCCGTCGAGGGCGTTGAAAAGGGCACCGGGTCAGGTCCCGTACCTCCGGCGAGTAGGGAAGAGGGAGCGTCCCTGTTCAGGTGCCAGAATTATGTGGTAAATATACTATTACCTCGTATATCCGAGTTTCTAGAATGCTATCAGTAAGCAAAGAAAGAGGAGTCCGTGGTGCAGAGTTAAGGGCTTTATTCAATAACTCGAGTTAAGGGAGAGCTCCTTCACCGGGCGGGTTCACGAGTGGTCTAAAGCTTTATTCACACAGCAGAATATTTATACAGATTCAGTCAGTAGGCAAAAAAGGGTAGTGAAAAGCAGTAATTTCCAACCAGATGTGTCAAGGTATGGGCGTGTCTTATGTCTCGTGAGAGTGCATGCCATGTGTCGAAATATGCTCTTTTCAGTTCAAGGCCCTTCCTCATCCGGGTGGTTTATCTCTCGGCTTAGAGTCAAGAACAGGAACTATCTCTTAAAACGGGAACTATCTCGCTGGTTCTCGGAATTGGCCGAACCACAGGAATGTGTGGTCAATGAACGAACGGAGGTGCCAGGTGCAGGGTGTCTTTCTCGTGGGTCTGAAGACAAAATGGATGACACACGCAAAATGGGTGCTGTCTGAATCAAATGGCTACCAGGCAGTAAAAGGGAAGCAATGGGGCACAATTGTCAATTTTATTTCCTCAACTTCTTCCTCAGTTGATTTGTATATATTCCTTATTCTTACTCCACCAATGGCTGGTATTTCTGGTAGGACCCCGTAGTCGATGTGTCCGATGGTTATGCTGTCCCCAGGTATTAGAATGCTTGTGGCTAATCAGTCCTACGGCGCACTTCCCTGTAGGGATTCCTTTCCGGCGTGTTCGTGTAACCGCGGGTCCCATTAGGTTCATTAAAATAGATCTTAGTGCAATAGTGACAGACATATAATACAGATCATAAATTATGTGCACTACATAAATAGTAATTTGGTTTAAAAAGGTACACAGATAATTATAATAGATTAAAATGTAGATTAAAAAAGAGAAATACCAGATAACTATAATTCACTGATTAAAAGTGATAATCAATATATCTGATATGACATGCATCCACAAGAATATTTCAACCTACTGTAAATTTCATACATATCTTAAGTCTACTAAAATTAGTACTATAAAATAATATCAATCCCCCAAACTACAGTACCCCATATCAAGTAAAGCAGTCATAAAAAAAGTGTAAATATTCCACATGGACAAGTATATTGCAGTAGTTCACATTGTCACCCAATTTATCAGTATTAAACTAGATTTCCCTTCTGTGACCTGCAAGGACTCCGGGAGCTATTTGACAAATCTGTGTCTGCTTCTGGGGTCAACACACTATTCACCAGGTGTTCCCATGCTTTAACCCTTTCAGTGTTCCCTCGTCTTCTTTTTATCTCCCGATACAACAAGAGCGCTCTCCAAACTTGCCTATTTATCAATTTGTTTACACCACGTAGTAATTCAAGGACCATGCGCCGATTTCTAGTGCACAGTCAATTCTCTTTTTGCCAAAATCCAACCTAAGTCAGTAAATCTAGAAGTAGTTTTCTTATTTTTAGGGCAAGGGTATCACCCTAAGAGGCAGACCAAGGGTGTCCAAGGGATTTCCCGCAAGGTTAGTCCATTAAAAACATCCTGTGAATCCGGGCAAATCACTTAATCTCCCTGTGCCTTACAAAAAAAATGAGTGTATCCTCATGTAATGCAAATGGTGCTACGTAAAGCGCTCTGATACCCGATTCGGGTCAAATTCGTGCCGAATAAAACTCTGTAAAAAAAAAAAAATATATATATATATATATATATATATATATATCTATATATATATATATATATATATATCCTATTACTTCCTTCCAGAACGCCACTAACGAAGGGACCATACCAGGCGGAACATTTTTGCCCCTAACTCTCCACATCCAGAGCATTTTGCAGCAGCAGTCACATATAACTTGTTACTCCTGCCAGATGTAAGATGAGATCTATGCAGGATATAGAAATGAATTGATCTGAACCTAGCATTTCTAGAAACAGTTGGTATATGTGATACAATCCTATCCCAGTCCAAATCATTAATTTGGAGCCCTAAGTCTCTTCCCCATTTTATTTTCAACTCAGCAGAGGAGAAAGAATATTTGCACAAATCGCACATTATAGATATGAGACTGCTCTTAAGCACTTGATGTGTGGCAGCATCTTTGATCTGATGGGAAGCTGGATGTTTCTTAACAAAACATGGCTCTGAGTGGGCCAACCCAACTTCAGCCACAGCCATTCCACCTGGTTATAAAATTCTTGGAAAAGACTGTGAAACTGGGTGGTGGGGTAGCGCTAGTCTTTAAAAAGGAATATGAATGCGTAGCACTCCTACTTGAGGGTCTTGCGGAAGCAATGTCTTCTGCCTGACCTTATCCCCTCAACAGACACTGGCAGGTGCTCTGATTTACAGACCCCTGGGGCATGCTGGTCCATGCTTGAAATCACTAGGCAACACCCTTGCCTCGAGGGCTCTTAGGTATGCTCATTTAGTAGTCCTTGGGGACTTCAGTGTCCATTTGGACAATTCTTCTGACTCGGCAGCCTCCTCACTTTCAGAAACCATGCTCTCCTTGGACTCGAACAACAGGTATTCCGCCCAACTCAACAAGGTAGTCATACATTACACCTGGTATTCTCTAACGTGAGCTTAGACATTTCGAAGCCAGCTCCCCTTGTGTGGTCTGATCACCACCTCATCTCATTTACATGGACGCAATCATCTAAAGGGTATTCCATCAGGGAAAATACGAGGGCCTATTCCCATGCCTTTCATAAAGTTCGGTCCTTTCTGGTTATCTTGAAGTGGGTGCTGCTTGTTTGGATGACTGGGTTCAGGGGACTATTAATGAGTTAGCATCAATCTCGGCATGTCATTCTCCTAGGAGTAAACCAACAGCCCCCTGGTTTATTGATGTCCTTGGAGTGAGCAAAAAACAATGTAAACACCTCAAAGGGAAATGGAGGCGCAACTACAGCTTGGAGGATAAATTGGCCTATAACTAGCATTGAAGGACTGTCACACAAAGGTGTATCTAGCCAAAAAAAGCCTTCTTTGGAAAGAAGATAGACGAAGCTGGTAACAAATCTAAGATCTTTAAAATTGTGAAATCCTTTCTTATTCTAAGTTTATTTCTAGAGACTGCCAATCTTCAGAAGATTGGTGCGAAGAGTTGAAACAACTTTTTCATGACAATCGCCATCATTCAGGCAAATCTTATTAATAGAAGTTTCTGTTCCTACCATGGGATAGCTTCTGTCCTATATCCCTTGATGATTCCTTGGCAGCCATTAAGAGCCTCAAGTTGGGTTCTCCTTCTGATCCTTGCCCTCCAGCAATGCCAGTTAAGGTAGTCCAGATTATCAACCCAACTGTAAATAGAGTATTAAACACCTCTCTAATATCTGGCAAGGTTCCGGGACACTGGATAAGGGCAAATGTGTTACTTTTACTTAAATGTTTTTGCAGCTGATCCGAAATTGCCAGCCAACTATATGCCTTCTACCTGCTTTTTCTAAAATATTGGAAACATCTGTCATTGAATAACTGTTGCAATTTTTGGAGTAGAACAAGTTTTTACGTCCCAGCCAGTAGGTTTCAGGCCCCACTTCAGAAGAGAAATGGCGCTTTTGGAAGAAGTGGAGTATGTTAGATACACCTTGGACATAGGAGGCAAGGCCATCCTGATTCTCCAGTATTAGGGGTGTCTTTCATAGATTCACATGCTTGAATATTCCCCGTCGTCGAAGTGGGAGTCCCACGGTAAATAAAATAGCAATAATGCTAAATATATATATAAATATTACCTACTGGCGTTCGCCAGTAGGTATATATAGTTAGGATTTTTTCCCTATGGGATTTTTGAAAATTCTATGTCTAATAACTTTGGCGTTTGTGGACGGAATCGGCTGAAATTTTCAGGAAAAAATGGCACATTTTGTTTCTGAGCAGCCCCTGAAAATTTGGTGGGGTTTCGTCAAGGGGGGGCCGAGAAAAAAGGGGGGTCCCAAAACGCGTTTTTCCCATTCATTTTTCCATAGGGCGGTTGGACTCACTTTTAGCTCGAACGGCTGAATGGATTTGCACGAAACTTGGCAAAATTGTAGGGACTGTTAGTCCGATGTGCCTTTGCTAGGTCTCAATATATGTGCTCCAGTAGTTTTTGAGAAATTAACGTTCAAAACAAGATATATATCTGTAACAGCGCTCCGGGCAGCGATCCGGTCCGCTTACTTTTCGCGAAACGGAACTTTGCGCGCAGAAAGCTGATTGGCTCTCCGGTGTCTGTCAACATTCTAAACAGTCCGGAGCGGCCGCCATTTTATCTCTCGGTAGGATCGAGAGAGAAGAAGAGGTGAAAAACGAAGGGGGAATTTATTGAAAGGGGGCAAGGTATACCCCTCTTGACCCCCTAGGAATGTTGTTGGGGTTATTAAAGGGTCCCGTGGGGAAAATAAAAAAAAATGATTTTTCACGGTAGAAGCGCTTCACGGGCCGCGAACTGGGCCGCAAACTGGTAGCGAAACGAGAATTCGCCATTTTGTGCTTCGTTTTAATTGTTTAGAGACAAAAATTATCGCCGCACATCGGCCACAATGCATGAATATCGCTGAAAAGTCAGCGATATTCATGCATTATCCAGCAAATGCTCTTAGCCATGTTATCCACCTTCCATTGGATAACATGGCTAAAAACTGCTCTGTGCGTGAGCTTTTTTTTTTTTTTTTTTGCTGCGTGACGTGTGTTAACGTTCGATTCGATGGAAATCAGGAAGTGTTGACCACCATTTTGTCACTGCGAGTAAATATTTTGTTATAACTGAATCCTTATTGATAAACATTGTCTGCGCCATCATGCGTTTTTGTCCAATGCCACAATTTTGTCGTGCACGGCAGCCATTTTAGATGCCTTGACCAGGGCCACTCTCTGCACGCCGCCGATCCTCAGCATGGCTCCCCGCCCTCGCAAGCATCTCCCCCATGCACTGGTCACCCCCGCTCTTTCTCTCATGCATGGGCCATATACTTCCCCCCCATCTGCGCTGCTCTTCTCTGAGAATCACACCCTGTGCCCGCCCGACACCTCCCTTTCACCCTATTCACTACCGCACCCTCTGACACTCCTCTTCCTCTGTGTCCGATTGTCCAGGCCGGACCTAGGCTATCACCTAGCCCTGCGGATGTAGTTTATGGCCCCAGCTGTAGAGTATCCAGACATGCCAACCCTCCCGATTCAGGCGTGAGACTACTGATTTCAGTGCTAGTCTCCCGCCTTCCGATTCCTGCAAGCAAAAACCCGGGGGCATATTACCAACAACTAGCGATAATTTTTGTCTCTAACTTGTTTAGAGACAAAAATTATCGCCGCACATCGGCGAATTTTATCGCACATAAACTTTGCTATTAGCAAGGTTTATCGCAAATGCGATAAAAAACGGTCGCAATGCATGAATATCGTTGAAAAGTCAGCGATATTCATGCATTATCCAGCAAATGCTCTTAGCCATGTTATCCACTTCCCATTGGATAACATGGCTATATACTTCCCCCCATCTGCGCTGCTCTTCTCTGAGAATCACACCCTGTGCCCGCCCGACACCTCCCTTTCACTCTATTCACTACCGCACCCTCTGACACTCCTCTTCCTCTGTGTCCGATTGTCCAGGCCGGACCTAGGCTATCACCTAGCCCTGCGGATGTAGTTTATGGCCCCAGCTGTAGAGTATCCAGACATGCCAACCCTCCCGATTCAGGCGTGAGACTACTGATTTCAGTGCTAGTCTCCCGCCTCCCGATTCCTGCAAGCAAAAACCCGGGGGCATATTACCAACAACTAGCGATAATTTTTGTCTCTAACTTGTTTAGAGACAAAAATTATCGCCGCACATCGGCAAATTTTATCGCACATAAACCTTGCTATTAGCAAGGTTTATCGCAAATGCGATAAAAAACGGCCGCAATGCATGAATATCGTTGAAAAGTCAGCGATATTCATGCATTATCCAGCAAATGCTCTTAGCCATGTTATCCACTTCCCATTGGATAACATGGCTAAAACTGCTTAGGGCAGGTGTTAGGTTTTGGAGATATTCGCGCTTAGCGCGAATATCTCCAAAAGTTGGTAATAGGAGATAGCGATGGTTAGGGACTGTTTCCAGTCGCTAAAATCTTGGCACGCCCACTTTGCATGTCATTAGTGATAAATATCACTGATATGCAAAGCGGGGCCCAAGATGGTCGCTATCTCCTTTTAGCTGTCACTAACTGGTGTTAGCGACAGCTTGGTAATAGGGAGATAATTTTATCTCTTTTTTTTTTGGGCTTTTAAAGCCCAAAAAGCGGAAATAAACCCCCTTGATAATATGCCCCATGATTTCTCTGGGGTTTCAGCTGACAGGGCTTGGTATTGTGTTACGTGCTAATTTTTCCAGGAAACGTCAGAGGGTCGATGCAGGGGTTCTAGAAGGGGTGATAAACCATTTAAGCCTCATGAACAAGTGCATGGTCTTTTAAAGATTTGTGAAGTACTCGGGGCGGCGGTGTGTGTGTGCCCTCTTTCAGGAGCGGGCGGGGGGGGCACTGCCAGCAACTTGCCAGGCCAGGCAGTGTTCAACACGTGCATCACCCTTTCTCTGCCTGCTATTGCGCTCCATGCTTCGGAAAGGTAAGAAAATGAACGTGCATTTGAGTTTGAAATGTCCGATCTTGTAGCAGTACACTTGCAAAGCCCACACATGACAATAACCCGATTCAAGGCCCCATTCACCCGATTTTTTAAACATATATAGCACTCCAACAAAGTTAGATTTTAAAACTTTATTAACATTTAACTATAATGAACGGAACAAAAACTGTAAAAACATTTAAACATTTTTCACCCAAAAAAGCAACAATGGTCAGAAGCTGTCTTTTGTGTGAATAGTCCCAAGGCAGCACAACGTGCAGAGTTCTGGACGGCACCCAGGTGATGTCGCCTGGGTGCCGCACTGGTTTTGGGATCCTACAATGCTGCTCCGAAAATTGGCGTGGGGCGTCCCGGGTGGGGCGGGGGGAGGCCTCGTCAGTAGCGGTCTGTTGTGCGAATAGTCCCAAGGCAGCAGAACGCGCTGAGATGTTGATGGCACCCAGGTGATGTCCAGTAAACTGCCGCACCGGTTTTGGTATCCTACAATGCTGCTCCGAAAATTTGCGTGCGGCGGCCCGGGGGGGGGGGGGCGTGGGGGAGGCGGCGTGAACGGGCCTCCCCAGGTGGCGGCCATCCAGCTGAGTTGCGCCCGCTCTTGCGGCTACAGCGTCTCGCTCACCATGTTGTTGAGTTGCTCCCACTCTTGCAGTGCAGCGATAGGCGCCTGCCACATGACTCTCAAAATGGCGGACGGCTCTTCGGTTTTGGGCCTGGTCCACTGAAATGGCCCTGGGACACCTTGGAACTCGGACGCTTGCCTGCTAGGGCTTGGGCTCCATTCTCGAAAAGCGTCCCCTCAGCCGTGAAGATTCTACAAAAGTCTTGGGGGCCCCCGACTCCCGCAGGCTTCCGGTGGGGAGCGGCTGCCATGATTGCTCGCGGAATGACCACGACGGAGCCACGAGATGGTGGTGCTCTCATGCTGACGCCAGCTTCAGTCTGAATGATCCAGAAACAAGGTGGGGCTTTCATCGTTTGGGGAAAAAAAAATGTTCTAAACCAATGAAAAGTGTTATTTTTAGGTCATATGACCAAGCCTTCCATCTTTAGGAAACCAAAAGTAAAATGATCCAATGAAAAGTTTTATAAACAAGTCACATGACCTGTTATGCGGCATAGGGCTACAAAAAGCGTAGAAAATCCGTTGGCACGTGAGGCGCGTCAGTAGCGGACCGATGTGCGAATAGGCCGAAGGCAGCACAACGCGCCGAGATCCGGATGGCACCGAGTTAGTGTCCAGCAAGTTGCTGCACTGGTGTGGCTATCCTACAATGCTGCGCCGAAAGACGGCGTGTCCAGCTGAGTTGCGGTCACTCTTGCGGTACAGTGACTCGAACGCGCCGAGATCCGGATGGCACCGAGGTGGTGTCCAGCAAATTGCCGCACTGGTGTGGCCATCCTACAATGCTGCGCCGAAAGACGGCGTGTCCAGCTGAGTTGCGGTCACTCTTGCGGTACAGTGACTCGAACGCGCCGAGATCCGGATGGCACCGAGGTGGTGTCCAGCAAATTGCCGCACTGGTGTGGCCATCCTACAATGCTGCGCCGAAAGACGGCGTGTCCAGCTGAGTTGCGGTCACTCTTGCGGTACAGTGAGTCGAACGTGCCGAGATCCAGATGGCACCGAGGTTGTGTCCAGCAAGTTGCCGCACTGGTGTGGCCATCCTACAATGCTGCGCCGAAAGTCGGCGTGGGGTGCCCCGTTGGCTTATGAGGTGATGTCAGTAGTGGACCGATGTGTGAATAGGTCGGAACCAGCACAAGGCGCCAAGATCCGAATGGCAAGTCCTGGATGTTGAGTGCCTCAGTTGAGAGTTCTGAGCAGTGCTTGTAAGACTGTCTGAAGCTTATTTGCACCTGCTGCAGCTTCACTATTGCCCTGGTGTGGCCAAAGGTCGCACATGACATAGGCGGCCGGCTCCCGAGGTCCGGCGGAACTTTTTTCCTTTTCCTTTCTGCTTCTTTTCCTACAATCCGTTTCATCTGAAGACACGACCAGGTCCCTGAATGTGTGCAGGGGGACGCTATTGATTGAATGAAAATGGCGGCTTGACACAAAGCTGACTCAAGCGTTGCTGTTGATGCTATACAGACAAAAATTGGTTTTCAGTTTGTACATTCTTCAGGATTTTTTTTTCTATCCAAGTCTGATTGAGAGTTTGTAGAAAAATGGCTTCAGATTTTCCACATACTACTCTTCAACATTCTTCCTAAATGAAACAATGTGAAACTCACTAGGAGAACGGCTGTTTCTGTTTCCTTTCAAAATGCGGCCAACAATATTTTCTGAATGGAAGACACCATCTTGTAGCATAAAGGGCCGAAAGGGGTTCTGGTCTGGCCGATGGTTGGTGGAGACATTTTGACTATATCTTGGACCTGCCCGGCCTCGCCCAAAATGGCGCCGGTATAAATGGGACTCGTAACTCCTTGCCCGCAAATGTATATCTAGAAAATGTTATTGTAAGTGGCCCTGTCGTATTTTAATTACAAAATGTACGTCCACCGATTCCGCAACTGTTAGACACCTTTGTTCTTGCAACCTAATGGCCCGCTCGTTACGTTCCTCTACAGTGTAAATGTCTCCTCATCATATACGATTTCAGTTTGCTCCGTGGCCGGCCCACGTGGTTATAGGCCCGTATTTGTATACTGACATTTTCACAATAAAGGTTTTTAAAACAAAACACGGTAGTAGTATTTACATTGGTAAAGTTTTTACTTTTAGTCACTGTTTTCGAATCAGTAAAAGGCAAGTGAAATAAAGCAGTCCAATTACATGACGGATAAAAGGTATAATATGTAGGAACGCAGTAAAGATAAATGGTCAAGGGCAGTTGTGTTTTTCATTTCTGCAACATAAAGTGATCGATAAGAATCTGATAATCAGGCGTATCGGCGACTAAGACAGCAGGCCGAATCTCTTTTACTCAACGGCTCCGTCATGGAAGGAAGAAACGCCCTTTTTCTCGAAAAAGGAATATATTTTACTTGCAGGACAGTTGTAAATTTTCCGGGAAAGTACATTAGCCTGGAATATTATAACATATGTTTAAAAAAAAATAATGTTCGAAAACAATAAAAAGCGTAATTTTTAGGTCATATGACCAAGCTTTTCATCATTAAAATAACAAAAGTAAAATGAACCAATGAAAAGTTTTATTAACAAGTCACATGACCTGTTATGCTTACGTTACGCGCTGCGCGCCGCGCCTCGGATCACTTCCGGGTGCGCTAACGCGGCGTGTCATATAACGCATTACGCGACAACGTAGGTCAAGAATATAGTCAAAATGTCTCCACCAACCAGCGTTCGGAACACAACCCCTTTCAGCAGTCCAAAAAGTTCTGTTAAATGATAACAGAGGGGACAGGCAACAAGAACCATCAGTCAAAGAGGGGAGGGCAAGTTCTTCTCTTCCGGGTCATGTTGGGGCGCTACCGGAACTGATCGAATTGGTAGTCTACAGTGTTTCTGGATGTTTCAGACTAAAGCTGGCGTCAGCATGAGAGCACTACCATCTCGTAGCTCCGTCGTGGCCATTCCACGAGCAATCATGGCAGCCGCTCCCCACCAGAAGCCTGTGGGAGTCGGAGGCCCCCAAGACTTTTGTAGAATCTTCACGGCTGAGGGGACGCTTTCGAGAATGGGACCCAAGCCCTATCAGGGAAGCGTCCGAGTTCAAAGGTGTCCCAGGGCCATTTTAGTGGACCAGGCCCAAAACCGAAGAGCCGGCCGCCATTTTGAGAGTCCTGTGGCAGCCGCCTATCGCTGCACCGCAAGAGCGGGAGCAACTCAACTACATGATGAGCGAGACGCTGTAGTCGTAAGAGCGGGCGTTAAACAGCTGAATGGCGGAAGAGGCACAGTGTAGCAAAAGCGGGCGGAATGGCAACTGAAACGGTAAAGGGGCGCCCCACTACAGCGTGTCTTCAGGTGAAACGGATTGTGGGACAAGGTCCAGAATTGAAGAGTCATCAAAAGGCAAAAAGTTCCGCCGGACCCCGGGAGCCGGCCGCCTATGTCTGGGGCGATCTCAGGCTACACCAGTGCTATAAGACTTGGGGAGGGTGTCGGAGCCAAGCGTCTTCTCCGAGTCCATGGCCATCACACCGCCCCTCAGGGGCCTCCGTCAAGCTGTTTAGGAAGGTAAGATATCACATTGTTTTCTAATGCAGTCAGGTCCACAAACGACACTCACTTACTTTGAGAATAGTGAAGCTGCAGTAGGTGGAAATAAGCTTCAGACAGTGTTAGAAGCACTGCTCAGAACTCTTAACTATGGCACCCAACATCCAGAACTTATGCCATTTGAGAATGGCAGTGACATTGAAGCAACTCAGGGACCAAAACCATTAACGTACTTTCACGTATGAAAATCTTACTTGGGGAGGGGGCAGGAGCGAAGCGCCCCCTCCCAGTCCGCGCCACCACACCGTATGTTTAAAATCTGAAGCCATCGTTCTACAAAGTGAACCAACCTTGGATTGAAAAATCTAGAAAAATGTACAAACTGAAAACCAGTTTTGGTCTGCATAGCATCAGTAGCAACGCTTGCTATCAGAGTGCATGAGTTTCATGCTCGATCGATTGAGCTAGCCGGATCGGGCAATAAAAAGTATAAAATAGTTATGTAAATAGTTATTTAATAAAATGTTTTACCCTGTTTCTTTGCTGGTGTGTTGTCTATATTTTTAATATTTGCATAGGGTTTGTCGTTATTTTGGGCGGGGTGGGTGACGGAGTCGAGCTGTCTTGCAGCCCTCATGGTGTGGAGCTCAGTTCATCTCACTATTTTCGTATTTCTCATGAAGGGTTGTTCCTAATATTTCTATTTTAGCGAGGTCAAAAAGAGATCCAATTAGTGGCCTACTGATTTTGCTCGATTACTTTTATTTTTTTACACGATTTTTCACTATCTGCAAAGACTAAACAGAGTATTGCGACTTTGTGCTTGTTTGTAAATAGAGAATGATCCAAAGAGAACCAATTCTAAAACAGTAAATGCTTGGATAACAATCAATCAAATGGAGAGACAAGCAGGCACGACGGATTACAATGGGGGCAAAGGCCTGCGTTAACTACCGTTCACTATCTGCAAAGAGAGAGTACTACTAAGAGAAAAGAGGGGAGGGGGGGGTGCAGCGTTCAAAGCACATCAGCGTGCATAAATACGAAAATGTTTTTATCTATCACGTACTTGACATTTTAAAGCTTTTCATATTTGCTATTAAAAAACCAATGAAATTCACAGAAAAAACCATAGGTTATAGTGGATATATAGTTAGGAATTTGCATTTACAAAACCTTGAAAATTCAATGAAAAAACCATTGGTTTTAGGCCATATATAGTTAGGGATTTGCATTTACAAAACCTTATTTTACTCGCATAAAACCATTGAAATTCCATATATAGTTAGATGTGCTAACTATATATCGCGCACCCGCAATCCACTGCTGATGATGTCACATATTACATCATTCATGACATGGTCAGTGACATCACTGATGACATCACTGATGACAACTCAAATGACATCACTGATGACATCTCAAATGACATCACTGATGACATCACTGATGACATCATTCATGTGTTAATACGATGAACCTCTACAGACTCTGATATATCCTTAGATACACTCAGTGAAAATAGACACTCACAGACTGTCACTCATCCATGGAGTTACTCATACACCTAGACAGTCATGCAAAGAATCAAACACACCTCCAATTCCTCAACTATACAGTTATACACACCTTACTTATTGAAACATATTCTAATACATATTTACTCTCTTATACAATCCTTGATACATGTTCACAATGATCCATACAGCCACTCACACATTCACTGGCTGTTATGCACAGTTATTTATATATGTTAACTCTCACATGTACTGTGTTTTACATATGTACTTACTTTGACATGTAGCACTGAGATATCCATTCACTCACCAATACACTCATGCACACAGTCAACCGCCCATATAGCTGTTTCCACATGCACTCTTGAACTGATACACCTAGTGAATCAACTGCTTACACATCTATGCACAGAATCACACACCTCCCAGCCACCCACACACATACTCAGTCTCCCATACAAATACTTGAGCAACCAATGAATAACCCATATAGTTATTTATATAGCTACTGATCAACACATGCAGCAGTTTACAGAACAACAGATATAATGATACACAAATTAATACAGTTTAATCACTAACCTATGCACTCAGTGAGACACATTTAATCACTCACTCATACAGTCAGTCATGCACCTATTAAATCCTTCATCCAGACACTTATACATCCACTCATTCTTCAATATGTAAGACATATTTTAACTTTACAGAAACATACAGTCACTGGATGTTGTGATCAGTGATGTCATTTGAGTTGTCATCAGTGATGTCATCAGTGATGTCACTGACCATGTCATGAATGATGTAATATGTGACATCATCAGCAGTGGATTGCGGGTGCGCGATATATAGTTAGCGCATCTAACTATATATGGAATTTCAATGGTTTTATGCGAGTAAAATAAGGTTTTGTAAATGCAAATCCCTAACTATATATGGCCTAAAACCAATGTTTTTTTCATTGAATATATAATATATATGTACACATAATACATGATAAAGAATAGGAAACATAATCGAAACCTCAAAAAACTATTCCTACATAGGAATGCATGGTAAAGAGAAAAAACTACTTGTAACACATTAGTGTCATTATGTTAGTCCAAATTACAGCCAATCAGGCGTCAGCACCCCCTAGAACCTTTTCCTCAGAAGCTCAAGCCCTCAGATTTTCTACCGCACGTCGTGTGAAGGGAGTCTCCCTGAGCTCTGCTCAGTTTTCACCTCTACTCATCTAGTTCCAGTGTTTTTTCACAACATGTCAAGTAAGAAGTCTTTATTTAGGCCTTGCTCTTCTTGTAGGAAGCTGCGCCTTTTTGAAAAGGACCCCCACCAGAAGTGTATATACTGTTTATACCCTGATCATGAGGCTAGCAGCTGCAAGTTCTGTAGAACTTTTTCTACAAAGACTCTGAAGGACAGAGAAGGCTGCCTTCTCCTTTGGCTTCAACGTCTAAAAGACAAGGATTCAGCCCTGTCAGACGCAGAAAGTTTTCATTCTGGACTTTCTTCAGCAGCATCCAAGCGTGGTAGTTTGCAGGATGTTCCATCACCTTTCCTCAAAAAGGTGAAGTTGGCCTTGCCTCTAGCTCCTGGGGCGTCTTCAGCCACCCCTACCACCTTTACGCCCACAAGACCTGGCTCTCAGGCGTCTTCTGCTGCTTTTCGAGGTGCTTCCACGCCTCTCAAAGTTCCGCCGTCGACGGGAGCGTCGACGAGCGCTCCGACAACGAGAACTGCATTTGCAGCATCCTCGACGACGACGCTGACTGCTACCTCCGCTTTTTCTTCGTCGACGACGGTCTCGTCGATAGCATCCACGTCGACGAGGGTCGCCTTGCCTTCTAAGCCAGTTTCGTCGACGATTCCCATTTCCTCGTTGACGAAGAAGAAAGAATCCTCGTCGACAAGTCTCCAATAAATCTTCGTCGTTGTCGACTCCGTCGACCAAGATCTCGTCGACGAAGATACCGCTGACCAAGGACTCGTCGACGATGACATCGTCGACCAAACCCTCGTCGACGAAGACTCCGTCTACGGAGGTTCCACTGGCGTTGACGACCGTTCCGTCGACGATTGCTTAGTCGACGACCTCGTCTACAGCTGATCGACCGTCGACAGTGGCCCCGTCTACGACTCAGTCGACGGCCGTCCCGTCGACGATGATTTCTCCAAACCTATCTTCGTCTTCGAGCAAGTCAGTATCATCGACGTTCACGACGACGGCACCGTCGACGGTGGCACCATTTTCCTTTGCCTCGTTGCCGTTAGTGCCTCTGAAGACTTCAGAATCTTCTCATCATCGCGACAAGGCTCCTTGTCACCAGCTCTCTGATCCGGAGCTGCAACCACTTTCTCCAATGTTTGCCACTACATCTGAGCCTGAGACTGACTCAGAACAAGAAGGGGATACCTTTGGAGCGGCACAAAGTCCATCTGACTTAATAATTAAGTGTCAGGACTCTGATTCTGACGAAGGTGACGGTGATCAACATCAAGAACAGCTGGTCCAAGTCCCTATGGCTACCATTCCTTGAACTCTGATCTCAAATCTCCAACATATGCTGGATGATTACAACCACCGTTTTCCAGCCACGCCACAGAGTACACTGGCACCATCTCCGGCTACCGTAGCACTGCCTCCACCTTCTCGGCCGCCTGTGTTACCACCTACAACTTCGTCTCAGGTTCAAACATCTATTAGGATCCATACAACGGTTTATCCGCAGGATGCGGATGATGAGGCGGTCCCGGAGCGCGAGGATGGAGAGGTCCCAGACAATTCGGAGGAAGCAGGCGACTTGGATATGGCGGATTGGGATGATTATCGGGCACAGACGCCCTCACCCCAGCTAGGGAACTCTGGAGATTCACCTCCTGTAGATATCGCCAGTTTCCATCTTTTAATGGATAAAGCAGCTCTGCGCTTTAAATTAGCAAGAACACAACGTGAGGAGGACTGTTTCCTTTATGATTTTAAAGACAAACCTTATAAACAGACCCACACAATTCCGATCATCGATTTTGTTTGAAAGGAAGGAAGGAATTAAGCTCATGACTGCTCCAAACTCCTTACCTGCACAGATACCGCGCCTTGAGAAAAAGTACAAGGCTCCAATTGGCTCTCCGCTTGCCTGCTTTCACACGCCAAGCCGGACTCAGTAGTGACTCAGGCCGCACAGCGTCGAGCCCGGAACCCGGCGGCTCCTATCACAGCCCCTCCGGATAGAGAGGGTCGATGCCTGGATGCTATTGGCCGCAAGTTCTCAACGATGGCTTCCACATCTGTCCGGGCAGCCAATGCCTTAGCCATCTTGGGACGTTATGACCAACAGATGTGGTCAGACATTTCAGATCTGATAGATCTCATACCTGATGCTTCCAAGGCTGACGCTCTACAAATCCTTCGCGATGGACAGAGAACGTCAGAAGAAATGATCGACTGCGCAGTCGATGTTGTTAACACAGGATTCAGTCTGCTTGCAAGTGCGGCTGCACTCCGATGACAAGGTTGGCTAAAGTCCACATCCTTCCGGCAGGAAGTCCAATCCAGGATATTGGAAATGCCCTATGATGGTAGATTGATGATGCCCTGGAGTCCATTAAGAAAGACACCGATAGGGCAAAGTTTTTGGGCACGTTACAATTTTGGAAGCAGTCCTTTCGAGGTGCGCGCGGACGCAGCACTTCTTTCAACGTTCGAGGTGGGCAGCAATACCGCTCATACAATCAGAGCGGCCAACGTTACACGCTCAATCAGCAATCTCGCCAGCAGTCCTCCAGGCCTTACAGAGGAAAGTCCTCTTACCGGGGATCCAACTCTAAGCGCCAATGACTTTTCTCACCATCAAAGTGTTGGAGGTCGAATCTCTCTGTTTTATTCTCAGTGGTCCTCGATCACCTCGGACCGCTGGGTTTTGGACATTGTACGACGGGGTCATACCCTAGAGTTTGTAGAGATTCCTCCGTGTACTCCACCTCGTGGCCCGCCTCCTCCACACCTCGAGGAGCTTTTTCATCAGGTTCGTCTTCTTGTGTTAAAAGGTGCAGTCGAAGTGATCCCGAAACATCAAAGAGGAGAGGGGTTTTACTCTCGATTCTTCCTCATACTCAAGAAGACCGGAGATTGGCGACCCATTCTGGATCTGAGGGCTCTCAACCAGTTCCTAAAGTCCCAATCGTTCCGCATGCTGACATTACAGGAAATCCTGCGTCTTCTATCCAGCGAGGATTTCATGACCACCATAGACCTTCAAGACGCATACTTTCATGTCCCTATTATTCAACAACATCGCCAGTACCTGCGTTTCAAGGTGGGGCCAATGCATTTTCAGTTCAAAGTTCTGCCCTTCAGACTGCGATCAGCTCCTCGTGTGTTCACAAAGGTACTGGCTCCTGTGGTGGCTCACCTGCGTCTACAAGGCGTTCAAATCTTTCCATATTTGGACGATTGCCTTCTAAAGTCTCAATCCCACCATCAGCTATGTCAGGACACTCGCCTTTGCCAGCAGGTGTTTCAGTCCCTGGGGTTGACCATCAACGTCAAAGTCACAGTTTGCACCTCTGCAGACCAGATCCTTCTTGGGAGCGATCCTAGACACGAAGCTCTCAAAGGCGTTCGTCTCCAACGAGCGTTGTCACAAGATCCTTCGTCTGGTCTCCCTCATTCGAAGAAAACAGTCCGTTTCTGTTCGAACGTTAAAATCATTCTTGGGAATGGCTTCATCTTGTATCGCACTGATCCCAAATTGCAGGTTGCGCGCCCGTCCCATTCAGGAAGAACTGGACTTACAGTGGCGTCAGGTCTCCGGGTCCTTCAACGACCTTGTCGCAGTCACAACCCGCATGAGAAAGAGCTTGCTGTGGTGGGCACAACCTACAAACCTGGAAATGGGAACGTCCCTTCTCGTTCACGCACCAGATCTCACGCTGACGAAAGACGCCTCTCTGGAGGGGTGGGGCGCTCATCTCCAGGGCCTATCCATCAAGGACAAGTGGACTCCGCTCCAGCGCAAATGGCATATCAACAGGCTGGAGTTGATGGCGATCTTCCTAGCGCTCAAGTCATTCCTCCCTGTAGTTCACGGGGAGTCAGTGCTGATCCAAACGGACAATACCACCAGTATGCACTACGTGAACAAACAGGGAGGAACCAAGTCTCCTTATCTGTCTCACTTGGCCCAGTCGATCTGGGATTGGGCTCTCCGCCACCAGATCACCTTGACAGCCGTCCACCTTCCGGGCGTGTCCAACATTTTGGCGGACTCTCTGAGCAGGTCCACTTCCTCAACACACGAATGTGAACTACACCAGCCGACTCTAGATCTTGTCTTTCGCCAGTGGGGTCACCCAGATCTAGACCTCTTTGCAACAACGGAGAATCGGAAATGCCCGTCTTATGCAAGTTGGCATCCCCACCCCGGGTCGTGCGGGAATGCCCTTTTGATAGACTGGTGCGGTCTATTTGCTTACGCTTTTCCGCCGATTCCATTAATACCGAGGGTTCTGTGGAAGATGCGGAGACAACCTTGCCACATCCTGTTGATCGCTCCTCGTTGGCCCAGACAGGCATGGTTTTCAGAACTACTTCTGTGATCCCATTCCTCTGCGCCGTCGTCCAGACCTACTATCAATGGACAGAGGCCTAGTGTGCCATCCGGACCCCTCCATGCTGCAATTGTGGGCATGGAACCTGAGCACCTTGAATTCGCAGAATTGAACTTATCTCAAGAATGCAGAGACATCCTGGCTCAAGCTAGGGCTCCCTTCTACCATCAAAACCTATAAACTCAAGTCGAAGAGATTCTGCCATTGGTGTGTTGCAGCCAATGTCCATCCCATCCATTCCACTCCAGAGCAGCTTCTTCCATTCTTCTTGAGCCTTGCTCAGTCAGGACTCTCTCATTCTAGCCTGAGAGTTTTCTTAGCTGCAATATCTCGTTTCCGACACGATGGCTCTTCTTCCCTCTGTTCGTCCAGAATCATACGTCAATTCTTCAAAGGACTTTTCCGCAAGTTCCCACCTGTTCGGCGCCCTCCTCCATCTTGGCACTTCAATGTTGTACTATCCCAACTTATGAAGTCACCATTTGAACCTATCCATAAAACGGTTATCAAATTCCTCACCTGGAAGGTTGCGCTTCTTTTGGCTTTGACCTCATCTCGTCGCGTGAGCGACCTTCACGCTTTCACTATCAAGCCTCCTTATCTTCAGTTCAGGCCTAACGGAGTGGTGCTCCGCACCAACCCCTCTTTCCTACCTAAAGTACCGACAGACTTTCATTTGAATGAGCCTGTGTTCCTGAGAACTTTCTTTCCGGACCCTAAGTCTCCGGCGGAGCAGCGCTTGCACTCTTTGGACATCAAACGATGCCTTAAATTTTACATTGCCAGAACTGCCTCCTTCCGCAAGTCCGACCAGCTGTTCATTGCCTACGGACGACTGCGTAAGGGACACCCAGTTTCCAAGCCAACTATTGCTCGATGGCTTTCCTCAGCCATTGCCTTCTGCCACCAACAAGCTGGTACACCTTTGCAGTCTTCAGTGAGGGCTCATTCTATGAGGGCGATGTCTTCATCCACCACCTTGTTTGCTGGTGTGCCTTTTCATCAGATTTGCCGTGCAGCGACATGGTCCAGCAGGCACAATTTCAATAAGCATTACTGTTTGGATGCCGTCAATGAAGCGGATACCGCAGTGGGACAGGCAGTGCTTCGCCATCTGTTTCAATAAGATGAGCCTCTGATCCCCCCCCTCCTTGATGTCTTACTGTGATTGCTATGATGTGTAACATGACTGTATTATTCTAGTACTGTCTTGGTTTTCTTCCATATATTTGCCTAGCAATCTCAGTTCTCGGAGGTTACTGCTTTCTATTCTATTCAAGAATGTGAATCTATGAAAGACACCCCTAATACTGGAGAAGAACAATTGTTACTTACCTGTAAACAGGTGGTTCTCCAGTATTGGTGTCTTTCATAGATTCACAATCTGAGGGCTTGAGCTTCTGAGGAGAAGGTTCTAGAGGGTGCTGACGCCTGATTGGCTATAATTTGGACTAACATAATGACACTAATGTGTTACAAGTAGTTTTTTAGGTCTCGCCCTGGAATTCGCATCCGAAGGATGCGTCCAGGGTCGGAGACTTAGTTATCGGACACGGGGGAATGAGGACAAGAAACTGTCACGAGCTTTTGAAGCAGATTTGGGTGCGCGAACGCGCACGTTCCGTCCTGCGCCGCGCCGTGCACTTCCCTCCCATACTCCCAGCAAGTCAGCCTAACGCGCATGCATGCACACACACGCGCACACGCACTTACACAGACACGCAGGCACCCAGACAGGCAACCCCCCCCCCCCAGTCACACACACACACACAGACTCCAAGACACATACACACACACACGCACGCTCACACACATACACAGCCCGCCGCCGCACGCGCGCCCGCGCACACATGCCCCCCGCCCTCGCAGCCCAGCAACAAGGCGAAGCCCCACTCACCGGCTTCCTTGGTGCAGCGGCTCTCACCGGCAGCAGGACTCATCCTCCCTTCTTCGGCACCGGGGCGCAGGGTAGGCTCCTGCCTGCTCCGGTGCTCCAAACAATTGCGGCTCTTCCGTGGAAGGCGGGGTAGGCTCCCGCCCTTCTACTTCCTGTTTCCGGTTGTCCCGCCCGGCCTGCCTGACTTCCTGGTCGCAGGCCGGCGGCAGACTGCAGCACGCGCTTAAGTAGCAAGTGAATCTCGCTGTAGGGGTGAAGATGCAATTTCTCGCTCATGCGTTAGATTGAAATAAATGAAACAGCCCACTGAATGCCCATATTAAAACTCATCTATTCATTAACAGGAACAAACGGTAGGTCAAACATAAACTGCAATCTCACGAAAGTGTCCTCGATTTCCTGCGACTGACACTGTTTCATTTATTCGGCAATTTGCACTGGACCAGAGGGCATTCGTTTGTGCATCTTATTTAGGCGGCCAGGGGAGTGCTGTTCACAGCCTGGTGGTGTTGTTTTTTTATTTTTCAGTACTCTCTCGACTGCTTGGTCTAATCTGCATATAATTACTAGTCTCATTTTTTTGATCTCTTCCTAGATAAGATGCAGGTGATGTACTATTGGGAATATTGCATAGACTCAACACTTTAAGGTTTGTTGAAAGCTGTCAGTGGAATTAATTATTTCCAGAGCCTGCTGATTTCTGCTGAGGGAGGAAATGTCTTGTTGTGGCCTGCTTAGGAGCTCCAAAGACCTAAAATGTAATCCCATGGGCCCAGGACAAAACCACTCATTACTAAGGATTCACAAAATCTAATTTACTTTTCATAATCCCTGCCGATGCTTCAACCCTCCCCTTTAACCCCTCACCACCACTTTCCCATCACTCCATGATTCTTCTTGACTTTCATTAGAACGATCCCCAAGAACTTGCTGCTTTACTGATCTGCTGTAAGCGTTAGAATTTTCGGGTAACCTTTGGCCAGGTAAAAAGAGATCCATTTACAATCGTTGTGTCGAGATTTATATAATGATGATGATGTGAAAAGCTAACATGGATGCGGCACAGCACTCATGGTCCTATGTCCGAATAACCCTGCTCTATTGTTTTGTTTCTCATGTGGTGAGGGTCTCGGTGCATCCCTCCTTTTCCACCCAATTCAGTCGTACTTTATGGTCAAGTTTACTTACTGGCTGCGCCCTTTCTTTCCCTCTAATGAAAATGTGCCTGGCTTTAGTGCAGGTAAGTTTCATTTCTATTAAGGACAAAGAGGCGAGGATTATGCCATTCTTCCTTCGCTTTATTTTTCAGCAGACTTTTTTTTAAACATAACAAACTACTACTCCCATAAACAGCAGGAAGTAGGAAACAAAAAGGTTCCAACAGGAGTCCTTCCACTCTGTTCACCGTCCTACATTCTATTGGTCCCTTCACTGTGTTTCCTCTTCCTTCGCGCGAACAGCTCCGTTACGAACTTCACGCATCCTGCTTGGACCCATCACTTCCTGCAACAACAGACTGCGTCAGAACCAGGCCCAATATAAAACAGGTCAGCAGAACAACGCAAGAACCAAACAATGTTTAAGCATCCGAAGGATGCGTCCAGGATCGGAGACTTATAGTTATCGGACACGGGGGAATGAGGACAAGAAACTGTCACGAGCTTTTGAAGCAGATTTGGGTGCGCGAACGCGCACGTTCCATCCTGCGCCGCGCACTTCCCTTCCATACTCCCAGCAAGTCAGCCTAACGTGCATGCATGCACACACACGCGCACACGCACTTACACAGATACGCAGGCACCCAGACAGGCAACCCCCTCCCCCCCCCACAGTCGCATACACACAGACTCCAAGACACATACACACACACACACGCACGCTCACAAACACACATGCACAGCCCGCCGCCGCACGCGCGCGCGCGCACACACATGCCCCCCGCCCCCGCAGCCCAGCAACAAGGCGAAGCCCCACTCACCGGCTTCCTTGGTGCAGCGGCTCTCACCGGCAGCAGGACTTTTCCTCCCTTCCTCGGCACCGGGGCGCAGGGTAGGCTCCTGCCTGCTCCGGTGCTCCAAACAATCGCGGCTCTTCCGTGGGAGGCGGGGTAGGCTCCCGCCCTCCTACTTCCTGTTTCCGGTTGTCCCGCCCGGCCTGCCTGACTTCCTGGTCGCAGGCCGGCGGCGGACTGCAGCACGCGCTTAAGTTATGTCAACAATCACAGATCCTGCTGTCATGCTTGGCCCCGAGGTTAGTATCAGCCTCATATTTAAGGGCGTGTGGAGAAAATGTTGTGAATTATTAATAGAGGTTAAGAAATTTACATATTGGTGCCCGCAGGTTGGTAGTTTAACCTATTGAAGCTTCTCCGGAGGCACCCCAAAATGTGAGAGTTGGAAGAATCAATTGTTCGTATGCATGGACAGTCGAGACTCAGTTTGAGGATGTTTCTAGATGACTGTGGATTGTATCTTATTAATGCGCTACGCTATGCTTGTTTTAGAAGTCCACATGTTCTGCTTTTGAAGTACCTACTTTTTGCTGTCATGTTTGAGCTTGAGTTCTCATCCTGCTACAGAAACGAGAGCTTAGACACTTAAGCAGTGTAAACAGAATGTGGCTATGTTGTATATTATGTATAAACAAATGCAGTTGCAATAACCACTTGGAGGGAATCTCCAAGCTCTGACAACTGTGAGTGATGTTGCAACCCCAAGTTATGTCATTACTTTTATGTAAAATGCTGGGGCACCCCAGAAGGGGTCCCAGTGAAGAGCTAGATTGTCAAAGCTTTAAAAAAGGACAAGACCTCCCAAATTCTTCTCAGCAAAAAGACTGAGGGTTGGCCCAGGCACAGTGAAAGAGCACCCCCGTTCCCACCCTCAGATTAAATCTAAATGTAAGGTTTTTGTGGGAATAGGACATGGTGTGAGAGGCCGAATATCTGGTACTAGCCCAGTCTTGTTGCTGGTTGTCCTCAGCTGGTTAGAGCTCCCCACACTGAGACCCCCCTCACACATTTGTGGATGGAGTCACAGAGAGCCTGGGCGGTATCCATCTTGGCAGCAGGTGTGTTCAGGATCTCACACTGATCTCGTATTATTGCGCTCTGATACACTGAACATAATTTCACAAAAGTTCTTTAGAAAAGTTTAAGCTATTGCCATTATAAATTATAATAACTTTTATTTAAGTATTAGTTATTTAAAAAAATTAAACGCCATTGTTATTTGTAATATCAATACATCTAAGTCATGTAAATACAAAACATATTGCATTACAAATGCTATAGGTATCACATTTGCGAAAGTTATAACTATTGGCATTGTAAATGACAAAGCTATTAATTTAGGTATTTAAAAAAAAAAAAAACTTTGCAATTTACAATACCAATAGCTCAAACTTTCCTAATGCGAGACCTATTGCATTGCAAATGCTTGTTCTCTTTACCATGCATTCCTATGTAGGAATAGTTTTTTGAGGTTTCTATTGTTTCCTATTCTTTATCATGTATTATGTGTACATATATATTTATATATATATTTAGCATTATTGCTATTTTATTTACCGTGGGACTCCCACTTCGACGACGGGGAATATTCAAGCATGTGAATATATGAAAGACACCAATACTGGAGAACCACCTGTTTACAGGTAAGTAACAATTGTTCTTCTGCTGGACTCCTCAACGGCCTTTCATATTGTTCCACATCTAGGGCTGCCTGAGCGCCTTCAGGCAATATGAATTAAGAGCACAGCCCTGAATTGGCTTACCTCTTTTTGTGGAAGACTGAAGCCAAGAAGTTTGATTTCCTCCTTTTTCCTCCAAAGCGCGTACACTGACGGCTGATGTTCTCAGGGTTCAGGTTTAAGCCCTACCCTGTTTAATGTATATGTTACACCACTGGCACTATTGGCGGAGTCTCTAGGTGATAAAGTAATTTCTTATGCAGATGACACCCAGCTTCTCTTCTCCTGTGTAAAAGGAGAGGAGATACATGGGGAGGCCATTATAATCTGTCTCTCTAAGGCATGGGTCCCCAAACCGGTCCTGGAGGTCAGGATCCATGCCAGATTTTTAAAATAACTACATGTATCTCAATGGGGATATCCCAAATATCTGGCATGGATCCGGCCCTCCAGGACCGGTTCGGAGATCCCTGCTCTAAGGTGTTCCAGTGGTTGGCAATTAACCAACTAAAATGCAACCCAAATCAGACTGAGATCATGATCTTAGGCGCATCTGCCGCTAACATGTGGATATCTTGCGGGTTGAAGGACGCCCGCTCCCAGGGCCTCAACAGAGCTCTATAAAGAATTTAAGCGATACATTTGATAGTCCCCTTTCCTTTCAACCTCAGATTCAGACTCTGATAGGCTCCTGCTTTGGGACTCTTCGGATGCTGAAAAAACATTTGCCCCTTCTGTCAAAGTCCTCTAGGAAAACTGTTATTCCAGCGTTAATAACCTCTAAACTAGATTACGGTAATGCCCTTTACCTTGGCCTCCGGGAGTATCTTCTGTGTAGACTTCAGGTGGTTCAAAAGTCAGCTGCTCTGTTGCTACTTAATCTCCCCCCAAGATCACACTTTACAGACCATTTGGAGGCTCTTCATTGGCTTACAATAAGATAGGATACGATTTCAAGGCCATGGTTTTAGTGCATAAAGCCCTGCATGGCTCAGGGACCAACAATCGGAAGGAGAGGATCCATGACTACATCCCTGTCCACACCCTGCATTCTTCTGAACACTTGGCCAAAGTCCCACGTACCTGCCGGATTAGGGCCTCTTAACTGTAACAAGCTCCCAAGGGAGCTGAGCTTAACACGTGGCCTTCCAGTCTTTAAGAAAAAATTAAAGACTTGGCTTTTCAGGCAATATGCATAGGTCTTATCTGTAGATGCTGTTTGTCTTTTAGCGCTGGGACACTCATGAGTAGCTGTGCGCTGTATAAATCTATATACCATAACATCTCAATTTCTCCAATAATTCCTTATTGTTGCACACAATGCCCTGTGTACTAAAAAAAAATTCTAGGTATATTACATTCTTCAGCCAAGTCCTCAAACCTAAGCAATACTTCATCCCGATATAAGTCATCCACACTTTTAACCCCAAAGGTACATCTTTCAATCCCTGCTAACACTCCTACCTGGGCCACTATTTGTATCCAATTTAATGGCATGCCAGGCGAATAGGGTACCTGGACCTGGGTTTGCTGCATCACTAGCAGCTCTTGAGAAATTGCAGGCGGTCTCCGCTGATGATGCAAGAAGACTTTCAAGAAGTCCTGCAAATCTAGCAGTGAGTCAATAACACCCTCCTCAGGTTTCATTTGACAGTAAACCCACTTATCTAACCACTGTAGATAAGCCGCCAGATAATAAGATTCAAGATAAGGAGCAGTCAACCCTCCATCCGTTACAGGGCGCTGTAGTTTTGTTAGTGCTACTCTACGCCTACCTGTTCCCCAAAACCATTCCAGAAGTAACTGTTCCAATTCCCTAAATAATTGGCGTGGCACCACCAACGGCAACGTGGTAAAGAAATAGAGCAAACTTGGTAGCGCCACCATCATAGATACCGCTATTCTGCCAGCCACAGATAATGGTAAGCTCATCAAAAACTGTATAATAGTTCTAAGTGGTCTAACAGCTTCTGCAATATTCCCATCTAATAAATCTTGCTCGTTGATAGAATTTTTCACCTAAATATTTAATGCAGTTGAGTCCATGTGAATTCAGGGACTGCGCTCCATCTCAGCAAAGTGGAAACAGGGAGATTTTTGCCAATTAATATACTATACCAAAGCGGTTTAATAAGTCAACACAACCAGGCAAATCCATCCCAACATCTCGGAGAAAAAGCAGGATAGTATCCGCATTTAATGCTGCAGAATGGTTTTGCCCATGGACCTCCATCCCATGATATAAATTCCTGGTACGGGCACAACTGACCAGAGACTCCATCCATTGTGATAGCAAATAATAAGGGAGACATTGAACATCCCTGTCGGGTCCTGCGTCCCACGTCATAGGGTTCAAATACCACTCTGCCAATACGCATGCGTGCCATAGGACCTGTATAGAGAAGTTTGAGCCAACAAAATAATTCTTGCGCCCAAACCTATTCGAGCCATTACAGAATGTAAGAATTCCCGCTTAAACTGTCAAAGATCATCTCAATGTCTGTTGCAATGACAACTGCCCTCTCTTTATCCACAAAATCATAATTGAGCCTCTGCATATTGTATGCCATATTATGCCCAGGAATAAAGCCCACTTGATCAATATGAAATAAAAAGGGCAAATGTGGTAAGAATCTGCTTACGAGTACATGACTTATTAATTGTCTTATTTTGTTTTTCCTCCTTCCCTCTTGTGCCATTACTGTGCCCTTTCTGCCTGGTTTTTCTGATTTTGCCTTCTGTACCCCCGCCGTTCCTCACTCCTGTTTCCCGCCGCTGCGTCCCCTTCGGCCCGCCCCCCCGCTCGTGCTCTCTGTATTTTGTTTATTTGTTTTATTGGCCTATTTTTGCTTTCCCTCCTTCCCTCTTGTGCCATTACTGTGCCCTTTTGCCTGTTTGCCCATTTTGCCTTCTGTACCCCTCGCCGTTCCTCACTCCTGTTTTCCCGCTGCTGCGTTCCCTGAGGCCCCGCTCTCCCATTTGTCTGCCCTACCTCCCAGCTGCTCCTCTATCCCACCTCCCCTTCTTATGGCGGCTGCTGCGCGGTGAGGGAGCGACCCTTTTAGGCTGGTCGCTCCCCACGCCGCACAGCACCACCTATGTGCCCGTGCCCCAAGCCCAGCTGCCGCTGCCGGAGTTCGAGGCCCTCCTCCACCCGCAGGCTACCACCTGTGCCTCATCCCTGGTGGCCAGTGGTAGGCCAAAGGTTTGCTCTTGCTCGTTCTCTCTGTATTTTGTTTTATTTGTTTGTCTTATTTTGTTTTTCCTCCTGCTCTCTTGTGCCATTACTGTGCCCTTTCTGCCTGGTTGCCCTTTTTGCCTTCTGTACGCCCGGCCGTTCCTCACTCCCGTTTCCCGCCGCTGCGTCCCCTGTGGCAAGCTCCCCCACTCTTCCATTCATCCGCACCCACCTCCCAGCTGCTCCCTCCTTCCCACCTCCCCTTCTTATGACTGCCGCTGCGCGCCTAAGACAAGCACGTCTTCGCCCGTCCGCACCTGGACCCCGCCCAGCGTTAGAACCCCTGGCCCCCGCAAACACCGCGACACCCAACGTCGCTACGACTCCAACACCCTTCATGCACTCCACACCGGACGAGCACACGCCTGCTTCCTGGCCGCCCGAAGGGCACCAAAGGACCCTTCTCATGTCGGAACTTCAGCTTCACCAGTTTTCGATCCTCCAACCCACCATGCAGGACAGGACGCGACCACCTGGGATGCATACTACTTAATACCCGCTCAGCACGCAAACATGCTGTCAAGCTCTGGGACCTGCTCAACACATCCTCCCCAGACGTAGCCTTCCTGACAGAGACCTGGATAAACTACTCCTCGGCACCCAACATCGCCATAGCCATCCCGGACGTCTACAAGATCACCCACAGAGACCGCACCAACGGAGTAGGAGGCGGACTTGCTATCATCCACAAGACTACCTTCATGGTCTTGACCAACTCAGACAACTCCCTCAGCCCCGCCGAACACCTGCACTTCCAGATTCACACTGATCTCAACACCACCCTCAAGTCAAAGTCAAGTCAAAAAGATTTATATAGCGCGCTACATACCCGGAGGGTCTCAAGGCGCTTGAAGAAGGGTGGGGAGTTATTTGTCGAATATCCAAGTTTTAAGTTGCTTTCTGAATGCTAGATGGTTCTGAGTGAGACGAAGGTGAGTGGGGAATGAGTTCCAGGTTTTAGCTGCGAGGTAGGAAAAGGATCTACCTCCCATGGTGGTTTTATTAATGCGAGGTACGGTAGCAAGGGCTTGGTTGGAGGATCGTAGCTGACGGGAGGGGGTGTAGAGGAACGTTGATCTACAGACCCCCTGAATACTGACCTCGGTTCAGCGACTCCATCGCCGACTTCATCAGCACGCATGCCCTCGCCTCCACGGACTACATCCTCCTTGGAGACATGAACTTCCACCTCGAGAACAACAACAACACCAACTCCACCACCCTGACTGACAATCTCGCCATCCTCTGACTCGGACAGCTCGTCACTGCACCCACCCACTCTGCGGCCACACGCTTGACCCCATCTTCTCCGCAAGCCCCCACGTCTCCTTCAGCCACACCATCGAACTCCACTCGACCGACCATCACTGCATCCACTTCACCTTCCAGAAACCCACCACGCACCACTGCACCCAACAGGCACCCTGCTGCAGCTGGAGCAAAATCACCGAAGACCAGATAAACCCAGCCCTTGCCCGACGCCCACCCGCCGACTCCAACACTGCCGCCAGCAACCTCAGGCGTTGGATCGACGACTGCGCCAACACTCTCGCACCACTCAAGAAACCATCCAACAGACACACCACCTAGAATGCCAGCTGGTCCTCCGCAGAACTCCAGACCTCCAAACAAACCTGCCGAAAACTAGAGAATAAATGGCACCGCAAACAGACACCGGTGAACTAAGAAGCCCACAAGACCACCATCACCTCATCAGAGCCGCCAAAAGGACCTCCTTCAAGGACCGCCCCGACAACGCACACAACAGCAAAGTGCTCTTCAACATCTTGAAGGAACTCGCCAACCCTAACGACATCCCACCATCGCAAGACCTGTTCAACTCCCTTGCCACCTTCTTCCACCGCAAGATCGCCGACATCCATGACAGCTTCAACAACCTGACCACCCCAACAACCAACTACACCTCAGACCCCAAGGCCACCACCCACAGCGACCCCCTGCTCACCTGGACCCACATCAACAACGACACCATCCAGATTATGAACACCATCCACTCCGGCTCCCCGTCAGACCCATGCCCACACCACATCTTCACCAAAGCCAGCACCACTATCACGCCCCATCTCCGCAAGGCCATCAACATCTCCTTTGAGACCGCAACCTTCCCGGAGAGCTGGAAGCACGCCGAGATCAACGCCCTGCTCAAGAAACCCAAGGCGGACCCAAGAGACCTCAAGAACTTCCGGCCCATTTCTCTGCTCCCGTTCCCGGTAAAGGTCATCGAGAAAGCCGTCAACAAACAGCTGACCCGCTACCTCGAGGAGAACAACATCCTGGACCCGTCCCAGTCCGGATTCCGCAGCAACCACAGCACCGAAACCGCCCTCATCACTGCCACCGACAACATCGGGGCCCTGCTGGTCAAAGGCGAAACCACGGCCCTCATCCTCCTGGACCTAACAGCCGCCTTCGACACTCTTTAAAAAAAAAATCTTTATTTCGGTTGTGAAACCATAAAAGACAACATTTCATGTCAAGAATTAAAAAAGATTTAGAAAAAATGATTTAAAAAAAAGAATAAATAAATAAAATACATTAATAAAAAGAAAAATATCTTTCATAATTAATCAATGACCACAGATAAAAAATGCATTTCATTGAAGTTTTAAAAATTGCAAACGAGCCCACCACATTGCAGCAAGAAATTGTGATGTAGCAAATACTATATGCATGCTGGTGTCCTGTTTTAAAAGCCTATACACATCTATACAATGAGTTGCGCCAAGGCTCAAGTGCTGTAGTTCTCGTCTTCCAATCTCTGAGTAGCCTTGGCAAACAAAGAATACATGCAGTTCTGTTTCCTCGGATAGATGACAGGCGGGGCAGGCCATGGGAACATCCTTAGACAATTTATTAACAAATGAAAGCAGGGGGAGACAACCATGTCGAAACTGCAAGTAGAGTTTCCTAGCTATGGTTGGATGTATAAAGTCCAAGCACGGCTCTAGTTGGTAAATGGCTTTTATATCCATGAACTGGCGAGTCACAGAGCCGTTGTTGGGGTCCTCTAAAATGATGTAAAATTTCGCTTTCCAATACCTGGTGGATAAATATGTATGCGTGACCCTGGTGTGGGCAATTAGAAGACTCGCCCATAGCTGGAAACAACCTCTCTCATTTAAGCCTTTCTTGATATGCATAAGCCAAGGTAGCTTCCCTGCCCCAAGTAGGCTGAGTACATCTTGTAATTCGGCTCTGTACTCCGCCAGCTCATTTGTTGCCCACAGACGTCGCCAATACAGTAGTGGATGCCTTGCAATTTCTTGTGCAATAGGTCTCACACCCAAATCCATGTGCAGGGGCAACAGAGGGGAGCTACGTGGAAGCCCTATCAATTGCCTCAAAAAGTAATTGGCCTAAGATTCGAGTGCCCCCATAGTTCAGCCCCATAGAGAGCTGAGCTTCTGGCCTGCATCTTATAGATATCCATAGCCGGTGTCAGGGGTTTATGGAAGGACTTTCTAAAATGTTTAGCCAGACCCCCAGCTGTCTGTATTAATTTCAGATTGGATCTGGCCACTTGGGTTTTCCAAGTCATGTTTTCATTTAGAGTGAGACCCAGGTAGTCAAATTCTGATACCCTTTCTAACGGTACACCGTTCATACAGAGATTGGAACGGACATTCTTACTGGGGTTAAAAACCATGAATTTTGTTTTTTGTATGTTGATTTCTAAGCCCCTGCCCCTACAGAATTAGCAGAAGGCATCCACATTTTTTTGCAAACCCATAGGGGATTTTGAGAGGAGCAAGGTGTCATCTGCAAACATCATTGCTGGTACACTCTTGCTTGCTAGCTTAGGGGCATCGATATTTTGACATTTGTTTATAGCATCCACTAAGCCATTAATAAAGATGTAAAACAGTGTGGGAGCTAACACGCATCCTTGCCTCACTCCCCTATTAACCGGAATGCGATTAGTGTGTTTCCCATTCTTGCCAAATCTAATTTGGGCAAAGGTGCCATTATGTATTTTCCTAAGTAGAAGCAAAAGATAACGCGGAAGTCCCAACTCCTTGAGCACCTTCCATAGTGCGTCTCTGGGGACCAGGTCGAAGGCACTTTTAAGGTCAACGAAGACCAGATATAGGTGTCGTCGTTACTATCTTCCAATAAAGGAGCTGCAGCCTGAAAATCTGGTCTATCGTGGACATCTTGGCCCTGAACCCTGCCTGGAGGAGGGAGAGAATGTTATTATCCTCCATCCATAGTTGTCGGTGATCCAAAATTACCCTAGCGAACACCTTCTGAGAGACGTCGATCAGACTGATCGGTCGGTAGTTGATTGGGAGAAGAGGTGAACCCTTTTTGAAGATTGGTATCACCTCTGCACCCAGCCAAGTCTCAGGTGGGGGTCCATCCCTTCCAGAATGGCATTAAAACCTACCCATAAATAAAGGCCCCAGATCTTAGGTTCCACTGGATACAGGTCGCCAGGATTCTTGTCAAGGCCAGCTGCTTTCCCTCGCACTATTCTGTCTAAGGATTTATACACTTCCTGCAGGGTGATCTTTGTGGTATCTGTTTCTAAAAGCTAAAATTTCCTGCCCCTGCCCAGTACATTCATCGGGACTTTGAGCATATAGGAGTTTATAATGGGCTTCCCATTTTTCTGCTGCTATATTAGGTTCGACAGCACCCTGTCCTCTTGCAGTTCCTGAGCTCACTATATTCCAAAATGATATGTTTTTCTTTTTCCCAGAGCCTGTTTAGGATTTGCCCTCTGTTCCTCTCGCCAGGAAATTTTAGCTGCGTGAATGGCGTTTTTGTAAACAAGCCTTGCCATTTTTATAGTGGGACTACACTTTGATTTTATGGCCTCTACCAAGGCACTTTTCATTTTCCTACAATTAGAATCAAACAAAGATTGCTGTGGTTTATGGGCACCGATCCTACGACATTCTTTCCAAAAGACATCTTTCAGTCTCAGGAAAGCTTGGTGGTTGATTTCAGCTACCTTGCTCACATGGGGTACTAAGGTATCATAGTGCACCTACTCTAACATAGCCTCAAGGTCTGGGATGAACTCCCTATACAGTATTGCCATTTTTTCCTGGGAATTCTCTAACCATGACCACGTCTCTCTCCTCCTGTTGTTATTGAGGAGAAGCCCATCATCTTGAACAGTATGACCCAGGCTGTGTTCAGCCCCAGGGAAGATTGCAAAACTTACCATCAGCACTTTATGGTCACTGTCCTCACCTTGTATAACACTAAAATCAGAGGCTAACGACCATATTCTGGTTTCGAGCAGTATATAATCTAAAATAGAGGGATGGACCAACCTGTTGTAAGTTAAACTACCTGGGGAATCTAATGGAAAACGCCCATTGCATGCTCTCAGTGAATATCTGAGAGTTAGAGCTTTAATTTGAAGAGCTAAGGGGGACCATACCCAGATCCGAGGGATATTGGGCTCAGGAATAGTCCATAGCTCATCCTCTTCTGCACTGTCCAAATACCCAAATTCCATTAGGGGCTCGAACTGACAGTTCAGATCTCCTCCCAGAATTAATGCAGCATCTACGAGAATATCCGAGAGGAGATCATCTAAATGTGCAAGTACAGGGGACTCCTTGCCCGTCTTAACAGGCCTAGAATAGATATTAATTAAATAGACTTTAAGATTATTAGGAAAGGATAGTATTAGGCAAGGATATCTGGACTATCTGAATCCACTTGTCTGACATCGCAACTCAGATGGCAACCCACCCAAGTGCTAAGTCCACCTGAAGGCATGCCCCTAGTTCCAGCAATACAAAAGGGGGTGGTGATGGACGGAGCATCTGAATCAATCAAACACTCACACCCAGTCAAAAGATCTGGGTTTAATCCATCACCGTTCTTTAGCCCACTCTGCCACCCCAGTTCAGACATGGCTATATGCAATTCAGTCTGACCCTGTGCCTCATGGGAACAGTCCAGCCCGAACTGCCAAGCTATGTCTTCCCTGGACCGGAAACAAGCTTCCGAGGACCGGTTTCTTGCATTCCAGCCGTCTTCAGCCCGGCTTGCTTGAATCCAGTGGCAAAGTGAGCAAGGGACTCACGTCTGAGCATACCCTGCCACACTTATGGCGGCCAAAAGCGGTACAAAAGGGGGTGGTGATGGACGGAGCATCTGAATCAATCAAACACTCACACCTAGTCATAAGATCTGGGTTTAATCCATCACCGTTCTTTAACCCACTCTGCCACCCCAGTTCAGACATGGCTATATGCAAATCAGTCTGACCCTGTGCCTCATGGGAACAGTCCAGCCCAAACTGCGAAGCCATGTCTTCCCTGGACCGGAAACAAGCTTCCGGGGACCGGTTTCTGGCATTCCAGCCGCCTTCAGCCCGGCTTGCTTGAATCCAGTGGCAAAGTGAGCAAGGGACTCACGTCTGAGCATACCCTGCCACACTTATGGCGGCCAAAAGCGTTACAAAAGGAGGTGGCGATGGACGGAGCAGCTGAATCAATCAAACACTCACACCCAGTCAAAAGATCTGGGTTTAATCCATCAACACCCCCTTTTGTACCGCCTAGTTCCAGCAATGGCAGGGATATAGAATGATGCAAAGCCTCTACGAACGGGGTGGTCTGTAGCCCATGACACGGTCTGTCTGCCACCACACCCTACATAAACGCCTCCACAACGCAGGGATCCGAGACAAGCTTCTTGAATTGACCACCTCCTTCCTCTCCGGCAGAACCCAGAGAGTCCGCCTCCCCACTTTCTGGTCCGAGGCCTCCAAAATCATCTGTGGCGTACCCCATCCTTCAGCCCAACATTGCTCAACATCTACATGGCCCCGCTCGCCCTCAACATTGTTTCCTATGTCAACGACACACAGCTGATCCTCTCCCTCACCAAGGACTCCTTCACCGCCAAAACCAACCTCCACGAAGGAATGAAAGCCGTTGCCGAATGGATGAAGAACAGCCATCTTAAGCTTTACTAGGACAAGACGGAGGTCCTCATCCTCGGCTCAACCCCTCAGCCTGGGATGACTCCTGGTGGCCGACCGCCCTGGAAGCAGCACCAACACCCACCGACCTCGCATGCAACCTGGGGTTCATCCTCGACTCAACACTCTCCATAACCAAGCAAGTCAACGCCGTCTATTCCTCCTGCTTCAACACCCTCCGCATGCTCCGGAAGATCTACAGGTGGATCCCAACTGACACAAGTCGAACCGACACCCAGGCCCTCGTCAGCAGCAGGCTGGACTACAGAAAGGCCCTTTACGCGGGAGCCCTGTCCAAACTGCTAAAACGACTGCAACGCATACAGAACGCCTCTGTCCGCCTGATCCTAGATATCCCTCGACACATCACACCCCACCTAAGAGACCTGCACAGGCTGCCCGTCAGCAAGAGGATCACATTTAAACTCCTCACCCTTGCACACAAGGCACTCCACGACACTGGACCAGCATACCTCAAAAGACGACTCACCTTCTACACCCCGAACCGCCAGCTCCGCGCCGCTGATTGCACCCTCGCTACCGTTCCCTGCATCCGAAGAGCGACTCCGGTGGCAGATCGTTCTCCTACCTCGCCGCCAAGACCTAGAACACCCTCCCCATCCTCCTACGGCAGACCCAAGACCTATTTACCCTCAGGAGACAACTCAAGACCTGCAGTAGCAGCGGCACCTTGAGACCCTCATCGGTAAGTAGTGTGCTTTACAAATTTCATGATTGATTGATTCTGTCCCAAAAGATGCAAATGTTACTCTCCAAAAGTACTATTGAGAGGATTCTAGACTTTGATGGAGAAGAGTATTGTTACTCTCGCTATTTCCTTGTGCCAAAAAAGGAAGGAGTTCTCCGACCCATTTTGGACCTTTGACAAATTCAGAATGCTCATGCTTTTTCCAGATCCTGTCTGCTCTGAGCTCCAGTGACTGGATGGTGTATTTGGACTTGCAAGACGCATGTTTTTATATGCCTGTCCTGCAATCCCATAGATTTGACCTGCGGTTCAAGGTAGAACCAGAGCACTTTCAGCTTGCCATGGTCCCTTTTGGCCCCATGAATGCTCCTCTAGTGTTAATGAAAGTAATGGTGGTAGTCGCTACCTGGTTTTGAAAGTTGTGGATGCCAGTTTTGCCCTACCTTGTCGACTGTCTGTTGAAGACAGTCTTACAAAAGTCAGCCATAGACTGCCTCCAAACGACAGCAAATTTCCTGACGTTGTTGGAGTTCACAGTCAAAAACCAAAGTAGCACCTGGCTCCTTTGTAGAGGCTTCCATTCATTGTAGTGATCATGGATATACTGCAGTTCAGAGGTTTCCCTCGACCACGAGTCCAGGACATTCTGACTAAGATGCCAATGTTTCAGCCACGATCCCATATCTCTGAGAGATCAGTCCTGAGGCTTTAGTCTCTTGCATCCTCCTTGTCAATTATGCCAGGTGGCACACGTGGGCTCTGCAATGGAATCTGAAGTTCCAGTGTGTCCAGCATTAAGGAAATGTATTAGACTTCATCCAGATTTTAGAGGAGACTGCATACGATCTGCAGTGACGGCTGTTTAAAAGCCATTAGTCCAGCAATAGGCTGTTCTGTCTTCCCCACCTACAACAGATGACAATGATGTACGTGTTACTGCTGACTAGGGGAGGTGGCGCTTTGAGGACTGTGGTCTTCAACTGAGGCCCAGCTCGATATCAATCTGTTGGAGTTGCAGGCCATTTTTCTAGCTCTGGAAGCCATCGATCAAGGAAAGGCTGGTGCACGTTCTCGCAGACAATACCACAGCGATACAGTATTGCAACTAGCAGAGCAGAGTGTGGTTCTTGGCCCTGTGCCACTAGGCTCTGCTCTTCTGAAGTTAGTTGACGTGTCAGGGTGTTTTCCTGATAGCGAACCACCTGGTGGAATCCTTGAATGCTACAATGGCAAAGTTAATCAAGTTTCTTGCAGATCACCAATAGTGTCTACATCCTGAGGTGGTGCAGGGATGTAGAAACCAGGGAGAGCCCTGGCTAGAAATTTTTTGCCAACGCCATAAACATGCGGTGTCCAATGTTTTGCACGTTGTCATTCGCACAAGAATACTTCCTAGGAGTTGCATTCTGGCTGGAATGTAGCATGTGACTCATGTTCGCCTTTGTACCTCTGACCCTCCTTCCCTAAGTTCTGAAAAAAATAAAAAATGAACAGGCCCAAGTCATCGTAATGGCTTGGATTGGACCAGGAAAGTGTGGTAGCCAAAACTTCTGGTCAGGAGCATCTGCCATTTAAATAGGCTACCACTTTGAGAGGATCTTCTGTCACAGCAGCAGGACCTGAGCAATCTACTTTCCCATTTAGGTATATTGAGCGGTGGCAGTTGACTGCATTTGATCTGCTGCCTCAAGTGGTGGATTATCATCTGGGCCACGAGTCACCCTGCCACGAAGTCCGTTTATACCAGGCGCTGGGAAAGATTTGTAGCCAGGGTATCATCTGCAAGATTGAGCTTTTACAATCTAAGACGTTGGATGTTATTTGTTTTGTCCTTGACCCAACAAGACCTTCTAGTGGGTACTATTAAAGGTTATTTGTCGACCCTTTGGCCTTTCTATATTTGAGGCACCAACCATACCTGTTTAAATCACCTGTGATGATGTTTCTGAAAGGTTTGACATGTTTCCTCCCAGACTGTTCGTGATGCCACAGCGGGACCTAAATTTGCTCTTGACATTTCTCATGTGTGGTCGTTTGAGCTGATGCATAGCTACTCACTGCGTCTCCCGAGTTTAAAGACTGCTTCCTCATTGCAACTACTTCAGATCATCATGTGAGTGAGCTGAAGGCACTGCTGGTGCAAGTACCCATACAGCCTTTTTCCCTGACAAACTGGTGCCTTGGAAGGACTTGGACAGGGTTTTTACCAAAGTTGTGACTTTTTTCATATTGGGCAATCCATCACCCTTCCAGCATTCTTTACCTCCCCCCCCTCGAAAGAGGAGAAGCTTCATCGACAGAACCGCTAAAGGTCTTTAAGCTATTATATTGATCATACCCTAGACCACCAGTGGACAGTCTGCTTTTTCTGGGGTGAAAAATGGGAAGGCTGTGCAGAAGAGGTCTCTGTCGAGGTGGATAGTAGTCTGAATTCAGATCTGCTACACAGTGGCCACGAAGCAACTGTTGGAATGTTTGAGAGACGGTTTCCCCAGAGCTAAGGCTGCTACTACTGCTTTGGTACATGGAGTGCCTGTCCATGATATCTGCTAGGCTGCGACATGGTTGTTGGTGCATATGTTCACAAAGCCCTACTGCTGTGACAGTTAGCTCCTGCGGATGGGCATTTTGCCCATGCAGTCCTGCAGTACTTTTTTGTTTGAGCCCATGCCACAGATCCTCCATCTAGGGTGGCACTGCTTTGGGATCTATTCTAAGGTGAGGAATATGCAGTTAGAAGTATCAATCTTAACAAGTTGCTTACTTTAAGTAATGCTCTTTCTGGTGGATACTCGAACCGCAAATTCCACACAACCTTCCCATCTCTGCCTTCTATTGAGGGATCTCTTTTTAACATCTACAAAGGCCCCAAATTAGAAATGAGCACATTGGTACCAGCAATTGTTCATGCTTAATGTCTGAAGGCTTAAAATGAAAGGAATAAAAATAAGAAACTTTCTTCAGCACGCAGGTGTGGTGCTTATATGGGGCTTCACTGTGTCACTTTTGGGGCAGAATGGAGCCAAAGTGGTGCTGCTTGATGCCAACTAGCGCTGTGTGGGAGCATTACTGGGGAAACGTTTGTCTCTAGTCTGGCGTCTTGAGAGTATACTAAGGTGAGGACTCTGTGGTTAGAATATCTACCAAAAATGCGTTACCAAAGAAAAATAACTTGTTGTTCTTCACCTAAAGATCTTCAACATGTCTGACTGTAAAGCAATGCCATCTAGGAGGTAAGCGTAGTTTTCAATTAAGATAAAATAATTCTGCGACCTTATACAAATACTCTTGACTTGGAGAGAATAATCTTCCTGAGAGCAATTCAGGCATAGTTACAGATTATCTTGCAAAGTCTGTAGTAATTGGGAGAGCAAACATTATGACTTCATGAGTTAATATCTGCTACTGGCAAGAGCTCTCTGGCTATTCCGTTGTAGGATTATCTCCGCCACTAGGTCACTACATAAACTGGCAGGGTACAGTCTCATGTCCTCAGACAACAATATCTTCTGGTGGTTGGAGGGGATGCAGGTGGTGAACAGAATGGGCCTGAATCAAGCATTCATTAACATCCTCTGTGTAACTCATGTTACATCCTAGTAGAGTTCACCTGGTAACTTGGTAGTTCTGCCCTGAACTGGTGTGTTTCTCAAAAAGAGACATTCATCTAATTTTTAGGTCTCGCAGACCTAGCCCTGGAGCGAGTCTTATTGTAATCTATAACATTTCTGTAGTGGAGTTGAAGCCACGCCCATCTTTTTGATTGTCTAGCATCACCGTTTATGCTAAACGCTGGCCTCTGATTGAAAATTAGGCTTTTTAGTTACCGCCCTGTCCCTTCTAGGACGGCCCAACCCGAGTGGATGTTTTACTTGCGGCGTGACACTGTCCCCTTCATTACTCAGTGTAGGCACTTTGTTTTTTCATTGCCTCGAAGCGCGATGCAAATATAAAGGAGGGGAAAGCTGTGAATGGAGCTGGCGGGTTGACACTGTAATTAGCTGCGTTTCCTTCGCCCGTGAAGCCTCCTTCATTGGTCTGTGCGCCGTTCATGAGGTGTTTTACACGAGGTATGCCGACCTTGATAATATGTATAAACTGTTTTCACACATAGCGCGGTCCGCTTTCACTTTGGGGATGATTTGCTTTCATTTTTGCAGCCGTTCTTTAAAACAGATAACAAGAACGGCAGCAAAAGTGAAAGTAAATCAAACGGCATGTTTTTGCGTGTTTTTTTCCCACTTTCCTTTTCAGTGGCTTGAAATCAGACGTCGTAGAGCTGCAGTTCTGTGCAGGGAGATTAGGAATTTGTGGACAGGAAGCTTATACCCGCCATTAAAAGGTTGTTAAAGGAGGTTGAAGTGTTCAGTCGCCCCCTCACCTCCTGGAATGCAGTGTTACCGAGAGGTCACAAGGTTCGAGCAAGGAATGCAAGCTGGGGGGGGGGGGGGTTCTTTTTTCAGTGTCTTTGAAGTAAATGCTTTCATAGGCTATGCTTGACAAAAAACATACTCGTGAGCTGTGTTTTATTCTCACACTCTCGTATTTGATTGAAAATGTTTTAACGCCACATGCGCATACTACAAATAGAGGCGACTGTGCATTAATGTAATGCTCATAAAAGGTGCAACCGTCGTATGAATCATGCGCCATATACCTCAGTCTTAATCGAACCCAAAAAAAATAAAACGCATCCATGTAGTTTGAAAGTGCTTTATGCAGCCGGTTGACTGACTCTGCTGGAAGAGAATAAAATGGTAACAAAAGAAGATAATACATGGCTGTACAGCTTTGTATGTGTCTTCTAATGCCCACATATGATCACCGAGCGAAAGGAGTCACAAAAGGTGTAGCAAGGCCATGTTTTGTTCTATATGTTTTTTGTCTCAGAGAGTAAGTGATTTGCCCAGAATCACAGGCTTTTGAAAGGAGGCCAGGATTCCTAGATAGTTCCCTAATTCCAAGGTCGGGAGATCCAGCCGCAACTCCACACCCCCTCCTCGCCCTCCTTGCTATTATCTACACTACTGATGTATTGTAACTTGTACTGCGTTGTTTATAATCACCATGATGCAAGTTTCATCCATGGTGGATGTGTGGACCGATCCCTCCGTACAACCATGACCTTGCTCCTTATTTGCCCCTGCCCCTCAGGCTCCCCCACCTCCTTAGCAGATCTTCCACCTTCTACCACCTATAGGGTACCAAGCTTTCCATTATCACTTCGCAAGATACTTTGCGTGCATGGAGACGTTTGCACACTTACAGACATTTTGCACGCATGGAGACATCAGAAGATGTTTGCTTAGGAGCTAAGTAGGTGTAAGCATGGAGCGCATTTCCGGGTCTTCATTCCAGAACCCTCCTCTGCATTAGGTCATTTTAAAAGCTTTAACTCTGTTAGTGTGTACATTGCTATTTATCAGACATCTTGTGCACGTACTGACTAAATTCATCCAAGCAGCTGTTGTGTTCTTCAGCTATAAGTCGTGGCAGTTACCGCTGTGCAAGTTAACTTAAGGCAGCAGTTTAACACAGAAATCAAAATCTCGTCTCGCTTCAATTGCAGCAAAACCAAGCTTGTGAGCGGAGGGAAATGAAGGGGAACAACAATGTCAAATTAAACGACGCTAGACGTACGGTAATCTTTTCTTCTACTTTCCCAGCTGACTAAACCAAGCATTTGCAATGCAATAGGTCTCGCATTTAAGCGAGTTTAAGCTATTGGCATTGTAAATGACCATGCCTTTTATTTATGTTTTAAAAAAAAGGCTTCAGGTCCTTTGGAAGGTGGCAATTGCAGTGCAAGCACCCAAATGTCTTACCCTTTCGACCTATATGCATTCCTGGTGTGCTTCTCAAGGAATCTATCCATGCTTTTATTTTTGTAGTTTTAACAGATGGGTTTATAACAGGAATATCAAATTCCACTGTATAGTGGGCAGCAGTTTATCCCTTTGTACACTTAGGCAGGTACATTCCAAAATGGAGCCATTGACGGCTAGGCTTCTGTGCCGCTCCACGTAAGTAGATCGCTCAAGATGCCCTGGATCTTTCATGGGATCTCCCTTTAGTCTTCCAAGGTTAGCAGAATCCCCTTTTGAAAACCTTCCTGCAGATTCTACTCTGTGATGTCTATTATTTGTTGTTAAGTGCTAGAGGAGTGAGAGGATAGAGGATGATGATATAATGGGCCGATTACTTACAGGTACTTTTTTATAACTAAACTCCAGATGGTCACTGTTCCGTGTTTATTCCTTCCCCACTTCTGTACCTTAGCCAATGCAGAGCTTTTATCTGACAAGCTACTTCTGACCGCAGGAATGGACATTAAAAATATGCAAAGATTCAAGAACATAAGTTTTTTCTAGGACGGCAAATTAATACCCTTGTAGTGTGAGGACATACCTTAGCATTTAAAGCTTGTGGCGAAGAAGACTAAGAGTTAGAGGACAAAGCGGCGTGGGATCAGATGACATGGGAGGATGGTATGAATCAGAAGATGTAGGATTCAGGGGAGAACAAGGAAGAAGGTATTTTTATACTTGTCTTGGAGATCGCAAGAAAAGATCATTCAAGAAATGCAGCTTCAGCTGAGATATGAATTCAGTATCCTTTTCAAACATGATGTATTTCTTTTTCATGATGATATTGGGGTGAAACCCCAGAGACTTTTGAAGGTGGAATGTGGAATGAAATGTTGTGTTGAGGGCTTGGGTTAAATATTGATAATACTACATTAAACTGTTGATGCCCAATACCTTTATTTACAAAACACCAGAGTGATTGATGCTTGCTCTGAGCCAAAGTTTGACTCACCTCATGGGTCAACGATGGAAAAAAGTGCCTTTTGGTGGTTATCGCATCTTTGAAGGGAAGGCAAACTGCTTTTGAACACCTTAAAGACAGCAGCAGTACAGCAAGTTCCTTGGTGCTGTTGACCACTGCTAAATAATTTCTATACCAGTTCCGGCAATTGAGCGGCAATTCCAGGATATTTCCTGGCATTTAGACAGACAAAAACTTTCCAGCCGGTGATGCAGCAGATAACCCAGTCCTTTTTGGGGGCTATGGTACAGAACCAGCAGAGGATATGCAGGTCAGCTGGGGCGTCAGTCCTCGAACGCCTCTTTCCCTACTGCAACAGCCACCAAGCTGCTTTAGTTTTGCCCTAACCAGCGAACGTCCATCCAGCGGGAGGAAAGATCCTCTATTTCCTTACAGGTTTGACAATACATCACATCTGACGGGTGGGCCTTGCATATTGTAAAAGCAGGCTATGCTCTACCCTCTCTCCCCGCCCCACCAACATTATTAGAACACCAGAATGAATCTCACCAGAGCATCTTTCGCTCCTAACACATGCAATAGGCCTGTTCCTCACAAGGGTTGCCATAAAAAGAGGATTGCTATTCTTGCTATTTCCAAAAAGATAGAGGGGCCTTAGGCACTTGGGCTTTCAACCACTGAATGCCTTCTTGCGGAATGACAAATTCAAAATGTCATTGGCTCAGATTCTATCTGCTCTGAACAAGAGAGACTGGATGGTGTCCTTCGACTTTCAGGATATGTATTTTCATTTAACCGTCCTACAGTTCCAAAAGCGTGGCATGCAGTTCAAAGCAGTCCAGGAGCATTTTCGGTTTCATGTGCTTCCCTTTATCCAGCGCCCCTCAAATGTTTATGAAAGTGATGGCAGTGGTTGCTACCCATCTTCAGAGATGGAAGATTCCTGTGCTTCAACGACGGAATGCTGAAGGTGTGTCCATCGGACAAAGGGGGAATTTTTAACATTGTTTGGTTTTATCATGAACGACCTGCAGCCCCACCCGATTCCCTCACAGAGGCTTGCATTCAGTGGAGTTCAGGGCTTTGTCACCCCCAGTAGTCCAGGGACATTCGGGCTATGATTCTAATGTTTCAGTGTTGATCCTGAATCCAGGTTAGTGTGGCTCTGAGGCTCCTTGATCTCTTAGCTTTGTGCAGCCTCTTCACCAGATGGCACATGTAAGCCCTCCTGAAATTCCAGAGGGCCCAACATCAAGGCTGACATTCTGACACCTCAGCTCAAGATTCTGCAGTGGTGGCTAACCGATCGCACTTTATCATGCAGCAGGTTACTCTCTTTTCCCTACCCAGAGTTAACAGTGGTGACGGATGCATTGACTGTGGAGGTGGCGGTCAGAGAACATTGGTATCCAGTGGAGCGCTGGCTCCACATCAATCTACAGGAGCTGTAGAACATTCCTTCTGCTTTGAAAGCCTCTCTGCCTTCCATCAAGGGGAGTGTGGTGCAGGTTCTCATGGACATCATCACTGCCATGTGGTAGTGCAACAAGTAGGGCAGAGTTAGGCCTTGGGACTTGTGCCTTGAAGTTGGTTAGAGCATCACAACATCTTTTTGATTAACCAACAGGATAACTGAATCCCAACGTGGACAAACTGAGCAGACAACGTCTGCCAGATCACAAATGGTGTCTGCCTCCTGAGGTGGTGCAGGACATATTCCAATGGGGAGAACCCGGGCTAGATGTTTTCATCACCATCGAACATACTGTTAACAATTTTGCACGTTGGAGTTTCTTCAATAATACTCCTTAGTAGACACAATACAAATTAAATGGAACAAGTAACTCCTGTATGTATATCCGCTGTTGCCTCTTCTGTCTTGAACTATGAAGATCAAGAATGAGTAGGCCCTAGTCGTCCTGGTCGCTTCGGACTGGGCCAAGGGACTATGGGACCTGGATCTTCTGAGCATGAGCAACTGTCCTCTGCTCAGGCTACCACTTTGGGAAGGCCTTTTGTCCTAGCAGCAAGGCAGCAGTCCACCATCTGAACTTGCGCAACTGACCTCTCCATGAGCCGATATTGAGAGTAGATGGTTACCAGCTTTCAATCAGCCACCTGAGGTAGTAATTGTTATTGTCAGTCACTCCTCCATGTAATCAGTCTGTGCCGGGACAAGTTTGTAACCTGGTGTGGTGGCTGGGATAATGACCATTACCAGGCGAAGCTGTTGGACATCCTTAAGTTTGTTTTGCCTCAGCCCAGCAAGGCCTTGCATTGCGCACTGTAAAACGTTATTTGTCTGGCCTCTCTATGTTAGCTGGTCCAGCTGTCCTTTTTTTAAATCACCTATTCTGATGAGGTTCATTAAAGGTTTGACATGTGTACCTCCCATCTGTTTGTGAAGCCACAGTGGGACCTTAATTCTGTCTTAAAGTTCTTCATATGTACAATGTGTATTCCGATTTAAAATACTGTTTTCCTAATTCCAATTACTGCAGCTTGTCACATGAGTAACCAGTAGACACTTTCTGTGCAATCGCCCTACACCATCGTTTCATTTGACAAACTGGTGCTGAGAATTTGGGTGGCTTTCTTGTCAAAAGTTGTGACTTCCTCCCATGTTGTGCAATCTACCTCTCAAACAACATTCTATGCTCCTACTTGCCCCTCAAAAGAGGAGAGGCTCAATCGAATAGATTCAAAAGTGCATTGAGTTTACATAGAATGTACCAAGGACTACAAAGGGAACAATCAACTCTTTGTGCGTTTTTCTGGAGCAAAGAAAGAGAATACCCTGTTGAGGTGGATAATCCTCTGTTTGAATATCTGCTACACACTGACAAGAAACAACCTCCGGAATGTCAGAGCCATCCCACCAGGGCTAAGGCTGCTACCACTGTGCTGGACCCAAGGCCCTTGACATCTGCCAGGTTGCAACATGGGTAGACTGTCCTGTTGTCAGTGTTTATTTTGTTGTGGATTTCAGTAGTGCCTTCTCAGTGTTTTCCAAACATTTTGAAATTTCAGCTTATCACAGTTTATTCAGCTCCCTAACTTCCAAAAATTATTAAATCTGTGTTTTTCCAGTGTTTACAAGACATGTTTTATGTAGTGATGTTTATAAAACACATAATTTCATTAAGAAAACTAATGTAGGGTATGTAGTGTCTTCCCATTGGCAGTGTGTTCAATGGATTTATTATAAACTCTTTTTAGTATAGAAAGTCTGTATATCACATTCTCTCTCACACTCACCTCATTACCTTATCTCACATCTCATTATCTCTCAATGCTGCCAGTACTCTGTCTAAGTTTAAGTTGGAGAGTTTCAAATGTTTTAATAAACACACTCCTGGACAATGTTGTGAGTCATTTACCTCTGTCGTGTAGTTCCTCGGACCCCCAGGACATGCGCGTTTTGGATGACCTAAACTGAGTGCTTGCTGTACAGACAGACTCTCGACACCCCCACAGGATGAGTCAGTCGTTAGACTAGCTAACTCTGTGGTGCCAATACCACCCCCTGTATTCTACAGTGGTGTGTGTGTAGTTTCTGGCAACCAATGAACACGACAACCCTGATTCCTCAGGTATCGTGGAAAACAATGCGGTATCTTTCGCTCAGTCACTCGTGCCTACTTTTCTCATAATACACATAGAATGACGATTGGAACGATTTCAATAATTATTTATTGGTCAAGTGTTAGTCTAATGTGAAACATATTAGCTGCGACAATAAAAAGACAGGAGCAGACAAATGTGATCGCTGGTACTAATATCGTAAATAGCAGATACATTTCTACCATAGTGCTAATAAGATAATTAAAAGATGATTACATAAAACAATAGCATTGGGGTACTCCTATGATGCATAGCCCACCTATATTTACCTAGCCTAGATATGTAGGTGAAGCATGTGTATGTAAATGTCAGGAGAGATCCTAATGGAACCAAGAAACCCCCAGGGAGGTGGTAACCCTCCGGGTGCCAAGGACCCTGTCTCTGCGTTGAGGATGGCACCCCGCAAGAGATGTCAGGTCTCTTCCTGTCAAAGGATCAGCCTGCAGAATCTCGGTCCAGCCTGGAAGGAATTCTCCTCTGTCTGTGAGGTGGAGTGAGGGTCTTTTATACTAAAGTGGTTACGCCAAGGTTTTTTCTAGAATCAATGTTTTGAAAACATTCACTAATCCTTTTCTAAACAAAAACACTCCAGCATAACTGGCTGTTGGCCATTCTTAAAAAAGGAGAGGTCACCGTTATACAAAATAAATCTGCTGTGCCTAAGGACATGTTTATGTAAGTCAGGTACAGGGATTAAGATAGGGTACCAAGCGCCTGTTGTCGAAAAGACAGAAGTAAGCTACTGGGTAGAACGTCACCTTTGTAGAACTATTATGTTGTGTTGATGGGACAAAATGTATGTAATTTGGTATGTACATGATGGGACTATCCTAAAGGGCATGACACCTCCTCATACTCAATATTATGAAATTGTAGGGGTGGTCAACCCTGCCAACAACATAGTACACTGTGAAACTTTTGAAATGCTGAATGGCGCCAGATTAATTTGTAGCATTGCATTCTAAGGCACATTAAACTTGATGCTTTAAGCATGCTCATGTGTTTTTCTGAACTCTTTCTGTCAGCATTAAGGTGGCGGTGCTGTTGTTGTATGAACATTCATAGCTGATAAGTGCCTCCATGACAAATGTCTTACTTTGAGTCAGTCCTGACCTGTAAACAGATATCGCATTACATTCCGGCTCCTGAAATTTGGCTGATAACATTGCAACTATGGGCTCAAAAAACCCAACAGTAAAGTGCAGTGAGGTAAAAAGACAGGATTAGCCGATGGTATCAGCATAACACTGGGACACCTTGCTGTTATGAATTTTGTTGGTATGTGGAAAACCTTGTCATGCTTTCACCACTATCCCATGTGCATGGTAACTGCCACTACAGCTTGCATTGAATGCTTAAAGCCAATTGTATTTGGCAGGTGCCCTGCTAGTGTCAAGCTCCTCCAAATCTTGACACTCTATTCTTGACATTGGGTGCCTTGTTATTTCACTTACTGGAGCTATGGTCAATGATTATTCCTTGTGCCTCTGTTTGAATATTACTATTGTGCTTGACCTAATTAAGGAATCATATTGGACCTAAAACATTACTGCTCCGTTGTACATATGCCATCGGAGCTCCATTGTTAATATGCTAATCAGGCTTCATCGGTCCTAAGTGTGTTTGCCTTTAAAACTTTTAATTCCTTCGGCGGCCACCGTACTTTGCTCTTCCACTATAAAGGGCGACCTCACTCAGACACACCCTGCAGGTTATTCTGGAGTCTTCCCGGGGATGTGTTCCTTCTCGTGTTTTCAGCGCCTCCCATTGCTGAAGAATTTCCCCTGTTGGTAAGATGATGAATCGGCTATCTTGTTTGTGAGGCAGTCATCTTCCGGTAATGAACTTCGTTTCCTTTAATTTATGAAGGCATTTCTTGGTAACTTCACCGGACTTCCTCAGAAGCTAAAGGACATTTAAACACGCATCATTTCTTGAGTTGCAAATATAATTAAAGAGGTGAATATTCATGTTTTGCTGATCGCGTGTTTGACGCAAACATATGCTTGAACATTATGGAACGTATATGCTAGAGGAGCTGTTGTTTTAAGACATTTTAATCCACGCATGGCATAATTTACAGACTTTAACCCATGCACAGTATATTTAACTACGACTAACAGAGTTTTAGAGAATATACTATTGCCGGAACATATATTTATCTTTCTTGGGCCTGATAATCTGAATATGAATGTGCTATGGGAATCTCAAGGACAAAAGTTCAAAGACTAAAGTTGAATTCCTGATAATTGCACTTTGAAACCTTTGCAAATGAGAAGTCTCATGAATATTTCAAGGCTCAGTATTTAAAACAACAAATGAAACAAGAGCCCAACAACTATTCAATCGAAATATTGAATAAGCTACTGCAACTACAGCAACTTTTCGTTTAACCTTTTTCTTTTCAGGTAAAAATTGTTTATAGACTAACGTAATTTTATATTTGAGCATTTAATCAGAAAGTGAGAACGTTTCTCAACAATATTTTATCTCCGTTCCAGATCTCCCTCCCTGCAGTACCCTTCCTAATTCCCTTCCCCCCGTCTGGCCATCTTGATACTCTGGTGATTTCTGAAACCGAGTCAAGGCTGCCTGAAGGTGGGCTTCTTGAGGGTGCTGCTCCTGAGAAACCAGCTCTGACAGAATAACCTGCCCACGAAAACCGTTCCTCCTGAGCAGTATCACCAAGATGGCAACTTTAGACAACCTCTGCAAGATGTTAGGCAACATGCAAAAGGAGTTGACAGCAGCTAAGCTAGAAACAGCCACCCTGGCTTGTCGAGTCTCACAAATTCAAAGCCAGCTTCCAGGAACTCCCAACGAGTCCTACTGTTTCCGGCGATACTTCTACAGGGCCCACCCCTACAATCTCAGTAACAGCTTCTTCTACCGTAGCTTTAGCTTCTCCAGAGCGGTTTGCTGGAGATTTAAGTAAAGTGCAGACTTTTCTGACTCAAATCCAATTGCATTTCATGGTCAAACCAAACTCCTTTCAAACTTGTATCGCCTTCCTCATTTCCTATCTTAGTGGTGATGCGGCCATGTGGGCTATGCCTTTAGTGAATTCCGACGATCCTTTACATTACAGTTGGTCAAACTTCAAGACTGAATTTGAAAAGGTGTTTGACAGACGTACCATCACTGGGTCAGCAAATCGGGAACTCCTTGAACTTAAACAAGGAAATAAAGATCTGATTGGCTAATTAACACAATTTAATCGCCTGATCGCCTAAACTAATTGGCCTGAGGAAAATAGGTCAGCTCTCTTTTATCATGGTTTGAAGGATGAACTCAAAGACCTAATAGCCCCAAATGCCCCTCAACCTAGGGATTGTGCAGAATTAATATCTCTGGCATTACGATTAGATTATTGATTGACCGAAAGAAAAGGAGAAAAAAGAAAAACAGATTTCAGAATTCCAATACGCTACAGAGAGAAGGTTACTTCACCAACTTCAGACCATAGTGAACCAATGGAAATTGGGGGATTAAGTAAGCCCCTTACTCAATAAGAAAAAGACGTAAAGCAGGTCTATGCCTATATTACGGGGAAAAACGGTCACTTTGTCAGAGAATGCCCGATTAAACCTAAAGGTTTCAAAACTACTAATACTATCTTGTCAAATCAGAAAAACTAGAAGGCTCGAGGAAGAAACGGGGTATCTCCTCGAGTAAACCACATGATTCCTCTGGTCAGTTGGTTGCTAATAATCTTCAAAGTTCTTCCCCACATTTGACTCTCAATGCCTTATTTATTGTCCCAGAGGTTTTAAGACGCAAAGTAACCATTATGGTAGACTCAGGAGCCACCGGAAATGTTATCGATGTTAATTTAGTTTCTAAGTTACAAATCCCAACCACTCATTCCAGTGCTACTTGATCAGGTTCGAACAGCCCAAGTGTTTACAAAATTGGATTTATGAGGGGCGTACCATTTAGTTAGAGTTCGTCCTGGTGATGAATGGAAGACTGCCTTCCGCACTAGGTATGGCCTTTTTGAATACTGCATAATGCCTTTTGTCTTATGCAACGCCCGGCAGCCTTTCCATTTTTTTTTCTAAATGACGTTTTGAGAGAATTTTTGGACAGGTTTGTCATCGTTTATATCGATGATATCCTTATCTATTCTAACTCAAATTCAGAACATGAGGTCCATGTCAAGACCATCCTAACCACGTTAAGAAAACGGTCTCTACTGTAAATTGTCTAAATGTGAATTTCACGTTAACAAGGTAGAGTTCCTAGGTTTTATCATTTCCTCTCAAGGAATCATTATGGCGGATCAGAAAATACAAGCTATTCAAGACTGGCTAGAACCTAAATATATTAAAGATATACAAAGATTATTAGGATTCGCTAAGTTCTACCGGCGATTTATTGAAAATTTTTCTGCTAAAGCTTCTCTGCTAACAAAACTATTGCCAAAAAAAAGATCATTCCAATGGACTTGTGAAGCACAAAACGCTTTTCAAGAGTTAAAAAAGGCCTTCACGACGGCCCCAGTACTGAAACACCCAGATATGTCTAAGCCTTTTATCGTGGAAGCTGAAGCTTCTAATACAGCTATAGGGGCTATCTTATCACAAAGAGAAGAGGGTACAAATCCCCTTCATCCAGTGGCCTTTCTTTCAAAAAAATATTTACCAGCCGAGAGAAACTATACCATAGCAGAAAAAGAAATGCTGGCTATAAGATTGGTTTTTAAGGAATGGCGACACTATTTGTTAGGTGCTCATCACCCCATCACCGTATACCCTGATCATTGAAACTTACAGTTTCTACGTTGTGCAAAAGCCCTTACTCCTCGGCAATTAAGATGGACTCTTTTTTTTGCTGAATTTGTTTTCACAATTACTTTTAGACCTGGGAGTGCCAATAAAAAAGCTGACTCCCTATCTCGCTTTGAAGAAATAACTCAACCTACTCCTCAACAGGAAAGTAGATCTATAATACCAAGCAATCATATCATTGGAGTAACTATGTCTGGACAATTTTTGAATTAAATCAGAGAAATCATGCCCATGAATAAACTCATTATTTGGAAAGCCTTAGATAAACAAAGAACTATGATCGATGGGCTTCCCTTTCAGGGTTGTTTACTATACATACCAAAAAAGAGACTACAAAAGAAAGTTTAATTATGGTGTCATACACATCCTTTAGCTGGTCACTCAGGATGCACAAACACTTTAGAGTTGGTAAGTAGCAATTTCTGGTGACCCAGTCGGAAAAAAGACGTAATTACTTATGTAAAGAACTGTGAGGTCTGCATAAGAGCAAAAACTGTCATTCACCCAAGAAAGGATTTCTATTACCTCTACCAACACCAACTCATGTTTGGGAAGACATTTCTTTAGATTTCATTACAAATCATCCACCCAAAGATCACAATAATACTGTAATCTTAGTTACTGTAGATTGGTTATCCAAGATGACACATTTTGTTGCCTATGAAAAAATACCTTCAGCAGCAAGTCTTGTAGATCTATTATTAAATCACATTGTACGATTACATGGTTTACCACGTTCTATAGCAACAGATCGGGGGTTCACAATTCACTTCCAAATTATGAACTGAATGGTGTAAGGCTTTACACATTCAACGGAACATGTCCACAAGTTTCCATCCAGAATCAGACGGACAAACCGAACGAATTAGCCAAATATTAAAGCAATATTTGGGATGCTACTTAGCTCATTCTCAAGATTCCTGGGTGGATTTGTTATGGGAAGCTGAGTTCGCTTACAACAATTTAATGCATTCATCTACCAGGATGTCATAATTTTTTGGTACACAGGCAGTCGACGTTTGTCCCAGAGTACCCTTTCTATTAAACTCTAATTAAGACCTTTAGGTTGTTACCACCCCCCCCGTTCCCCATCTTACTTTGTTTTGCTTTTCTTTTGTCCAGTTCGAATTCTCCAGTATTGTGTCCTTATAAGCTTTTAAATTATTCCAGTTTAGTAGAACCAATATTTTAAAAAAGTAACTCTCCCTTTTCCAGCAAGTGTTTTCTTCTGAATTTCCAGCTTCATAGTTTTCCATGAGAGGGGAAAACCATTGTGCTGCATATTTCACTTTACCTTCCTCATGTTCCCAGCTGTTGAATTATTTGTTGTTATCTCACTGAGAATAATTCCGATAAGTTTATAAGGATATCCATTTGGTAGAGCTTTTGCAGAAAGTATTTTTTTCCATCCTGGGTGCAGCATCGCCTCCTGACTACTCCATCCGCTGGGACCCAATTTGGAAATTGCCACTGCAAGTGAATACCACAGAGAAACACAAACATAATTTAAATGATAAAGGGTGAACAAAAATTATAATGGACTTGGCTATCTTCAATGGGGAAAGAGCACTTGTCCTTGAAAACTAATATCGAGAGTGTGAATTAAAGACTGCTGCTTATATCTCTGTATTGGAAAAATGTATTTTAAAAGGACAGTTTCCTTAAAATCTCGCTACCATCCCAGCATGTACCTCCATACAAAATAACAATTCCTAATCAAAGAACCTTTTCAGGATAAGATTATTTCCCCACAGCAAGGCTTTCATGTGGAAGTCATCCTATAATGTTTTATCACGTTTTTAAAGCACAATATCTGATACAGACGTCTAACCGCAGATTTCCTTACATTGTGGCATCCGCGCCACGTATATGGGCGTCAACTCGACATGCAGAGGTCAGTTCTTTTCTTTCCGCGCCAACCAGCACTGATCCAAGAGAAGAGCTACCCTTCTGTCATTTTTTGACTGGGTTTTTGCGACATTCTGGCAGCCTTTTTTGAGTTTTTTTCTCCTGGTGTGTTGAGGATGTCATCGATGAAGACCGGTTTTTAACCCTGTGGCACCTGTCACTGTGACATGTTGATGATGGACCCGCATCTCAGCTGTTTGAGGTGTCAGGAACCCAACTACGACTCTGAGTCTCGCTCTGACGGCCAGGCCATGGCGCCAAAGGTTTTAAGGGAGTGATTTCTGAAGCTGCTGTCGGTGCAGCATGCAACTCTGCAAAAGTTACAGTCCTGCTAGAGTGGAAGGTCTCTGGACCATTCCAGTAGTCCGAAGTCCTCTTCGTCCCACTTGAAATCGTTGGTGCGCTTAGGTAAGCAGCAAAAAATCATACGTTGTAGCATGTTTCAACTTCTCTTTGTCTATCGGCCGACGCAACAGCATTTGAGGCCTGGTTCCTCTGAATCTGCACCTGAGCCGACTCCACTCCACCCAGGTTTTCGTATGGTCGGAGTGACCCGCCGCTCAAATGAAAGGCCATGTGTCTCATTTTTGAGCGGTCTGACCCCTTCTGGAGAGGGCCCAATCTGGTTCTGCACTGGTGTCTCCGATGGGCCCCCATGGATCAGACCATGGATCCGGACAGGCACCAGTAGTGCCACTGAGGCTCCTGGCAACCACTTGCAGCACCAGTCTTACTGTGATCTCTGAATCTGACACAGAGTCATAGCCACGTCGACTGACGCCGATTCCGGCACCCACAGGACCCCTGTGTCCTAGGTCGGAGCCTAAGCCCTATTCCGAATGGCTAGGCATCGGGGATGAATGGGAGGGGTTACTGGACCCTTTAGAATGCCAGCCTTATGATCAGGATATGGATTGGTGTGAGGAACTGGGTGATGCCAATGGACTGGATATGTTTCCTGGCATGCTTTCTCCTGCTGCCGTAGGTACCGAGGAGGAAGCTACATCCGCAATGGTGGTGTGGAGGGCGGCTGAGGTCCTCGACCTTCTGTTACCCTTGGTGGAAGTCAAGACGAACATCTTGATGGAGTCTCCTCCTCTAAACCCCTACCCCTGTTCAATGAGGACCTCACTGACGTCCTTCTGGGGACCTGGACCAAAGCCCAGCACTGGGGGCTCCTGTGAATAGGATGATTGCCTGCTACCACGCTCCAAGTGACCAACATTTCCCCCTACCCCAGAGAGCTTGGTGGTCCAAACCTCCACTTCCTTAAGGGTTTTCCCTATCGCTCCCCCAGACAGGGAATCCAAGAGGCTGGACAGCTTGAGTAAGAAAATTGATTCTTCTGCCAGCCTTGCATTGTGATCATTGAACACTGCAAGCTTATTGGGCTACTAGTTCCACATGCTGTGGGAAACGGTTGCCATAGATCCTGGAGAAAGTCCGGGCCATTCTCTCCCATGCAGTTACAGACGGAAGTGATGTAGCAAAGTTCACTATACCTTGTGGCTTGAACACAAGTGACTCGCTGGGCAGAGCGGTTTCCTCAATAGTGGCCCTCAGACACCAGGCTTCCATCGTGGACATTCCTTTCGATGACACCTGTCTCTTGAAGACAAGATAGACTTGGTGCTGGAGTGCTTTAAGGACTAACGAGCAATGGCCAAGTCTTTGGGCATTTCGGCTGCCCCACATGCCTTTCTCATTTTTTGTGGCCACCGAGCCATGTAAGCTTCCCAGCCTCTGCATGGACGAGTGCACAGTTCCTACCAGCCTCATGGGCCGAATAGCCAGCGGTCTGGTCCAGCAATCCCTCCCCAACAGCAAGGCCTCCAAATCTTCATAATCTTGCCCTTTTAGATCATGGGCGTCCAGTTGGCTGCAGGATCTGTTATCATCTCCAACACTGGCAGTCCATAACATCAGACAGGTGGGTTCTGCAAATCGTTCAAAGGGGCTACTGTAGGAATCTGGCTGTGTATATACTATACCAAGGTAAGATATAGTGTGCACAGACTCCAGGGAGTCCCCGGAGGTATAGCACAAACTAAATTAGGTAAGTACTAACAGATGTCTTTGTGGTAGTGTGGGCAAGCAGTTAGACTTATCCAGAGGGTGTGTTAAGCATTTATTGTATTCACTAAATCAAGACTGATTCACAGTCAGAGACTGAATCCAGACCAATCTGGTAAGTATAAAAAAGGTACACTTGTATTTTATTTCTAGACCCAAGCAAGACTTGGTACAGGTGGGTAAACTGTACTTTCAATTGTAAACCTTTACAGAGAAATGCAATTGGGAATGAGTCATAATTGTTACAGGTTGGTATAACTTTAAAAAGCAGTTTGAATTACACAGTAATTACTTTTAGGATTCTTCTTGATTGCTTTTGGGTTACATAGAGTACATGCCTAGATACCACACCTAAGGATCTCACAATATATGGTAAGTAAGAATTTTCTTTGCTTGAGTTATAGTTACTGTTTTTTCTATGCAAAACAACAGTTCTTATCCTAGTCCTCACCACTTCGAACATTTTTAGGCCCAACATCTCATAACATTGGTTTTTAATGGGAGAAAAATAGTTATCGGCTTCATAGGTAAGTAATCGTCTTACAAGTGATAGCTCGGGGTTAGGACAAAGGTGCCACAAGGTCCAGGTAGGCATTGAGTGGCACCACCAGCAGCACTGGGGCAGAGTGCAGGGGCCTAATGTTACCCAAGGGGGCATTCGGTTAGGGACTTCTTACACGTAGGCCACTAGGTTGTGGGAGCAAGGCTCCTGGGGTTAAGTTCAGCACTGCAGGGGCCAACAATCAGCACAGGAGCTGCACCACCAGCGGCACAGGGGCAGCCAGGTGCAGCGTGCCAAGGAGACTTCGGGGACCCTGTGATTCTCAAAAGAGACGTTTGGTTCAGCAAAGTTGCTGCAGGCCCAGGCAGGGTGACTTCCTAAGATGCCCACCGACTGGAGAGGTAAGTTGGATTATTGGGAATGCCTGGACACCGTCGATTAGGCCACCCAAGACTGTGGGGCGTCTGATGCAGGGTTGTCTTCTGGCGTCGGGTTTTCTTGCCAACTCCGGCTGGGGTACCTTTCAGACTGAGGCTGCAGGCGTTGTCTTGGAGCTTGAGGGAGGTCAGAGATCACCAGATCCCAGGTCAGGATCTCTGGAGAGACCTCCTTGTGGTGGTGGGCCACTCGAACTCGGGTGTGGACGTTGGGTGCAGAGTGGTGTAGAATCGCGGAGTCGCTGGAATCGGGAGTCTCGTCTTGGGGTCTTTGTTGCGCAAATCCAGTGCTCACAGGAGACAGAGTATATAAGGGGAGCGCAGGGAAGGTCCTCCGGGCTCCAGGAGGCTGCTGGACATGCTGGTTTCATCTTTTACCTTCATAAGGCTTGTTTAAAGCTGTATCACCACATTAACTTGTCTGACGTCATACTCTGTATGAGGCTATTTGAAAAACATGTAAATATAAAAATATATATATATATTTTCTTTGTAGAGACCACTGATAAAGGGTCCCATTGACCAGAAATGCATTGGGTTGGAATGAAATGTTATGTAGTATAAAAAGATATTGTGACCTCCAGGATTTGGAAGGTTCACATCAAGAACTCGCTACTAAACAAGAATTTCCTGGATTAAAGAGTCTATTTATCCAGCCAACTAGTTTAATAAATTTTTTGTTCAATTGTTATGGATACGTTTTATCAAATGGGACTAGAATGCAGCCCTCTTAGGGCACAGTAGTTCATACAGTGTCTAGAGTATAGGCTCTGGTCATTTTGAAATACACAATATTATGTGCCATGTCGACTCTTCACCTTTCTCTGCACCAAATCATGCAACCTGCAATGGCAGTGTGTGGGTGTTAAGATAAAGGATCTCTGAGGGTGGCACAATTGGTGCTGCAGCCCTTAGAGGCCTCTTCTGATCACAGTGCCCTTGGTATCCATGGCACCTTTTACATGGGGCTTACCTTTGCCCAAGGATGTGCCATTTGTGGGTACAAAGGTACAGTTTTGGGAAGGAACCCAGGCCCTAGGCACCTGTTTGGCAGGGTCCCAGGGCAAATCAAGGTAGGTTGCATTAGAGGTCAGGCAAAAAGTGGGGGTAGCCATGCAAAAAGGGGCTCTTTCCTACAGCTACTCCCTCCCCTTAGAAACTACCCCTCCCTCCATGTTGCTACCGGAGGATCATTTGTCTTTGCTCCGAGAGGAAGTCATGGTTTTCTTGGGAAAGGGAGCAATAGAGAGGGTTTTGGTGCCAGAAGTAAGCTGTGGTTTCAGTTCCAGCTACTTTATGATCCCCAAAAAGGACAAGAGTCTTCCTCCTGTCCTAGATTTCCGAACCCTCAAATACTTTGTCAAAAAGAAGTTGTTCAAGATGTTCACATTGTCTCAGGCCTTGTCTGCCCTGGACCCAGGAGATTGGATGGTAGTGTTGGACTTTCAGGATGCCCATTTTCACATCCCCATCTTGCCTTCCCATCAGCACTACCATGTGGTTTACGGTAGGCTATGAGCATGTTCAGTTCACTGTGCTCCCTTTTGGCCTTACCAGCACCCCTTGGGTGTTCACCAAGGTGATGGTGGTGGTCGCAGCTGACCTGCTTAGGTTATGGGTGCCAGTCTTCCCCCTATCTCGATGAGAGGCTGCTGAAGGCGGGCTTAGCCCAGGCTCTCGCCTCCCACCTTCAGGCTACGGCAAACCTCCTGCATTCACTGGGGTTCACTATCAACATGCTAGTCACACCTAACTCCCTCTCAGACGCTCCCTTTCATCGGAGCTGTTCTGGACCCTGTGCAGTTTCGAGCTTACCCTCCTGAGCGGTGAGACTAGGATATTCAGGCTATGGTACCGATGTTTCAGTCTCTATCCTGGGTTTCGGTGAGACTGACTCCGAGGCTTCTGGGTCTCATGGCCTCCTGCATCCTGCTGGTGGTGCATGCCAGATGGCATATGCGGGCTCTGCAGTAGGACCTGGAATTACAGTGAGCACAGCCTCAGGGAAATCTCTTTCACGTTGTCCAGATCTCAGAGGGAACTGTAAAGGACCTGCAGTGGTGGCTAACAAACCTCAACTGGGTCGGAGGCAGACCTCTTTCACTTCACCAACCAGATCTCACAGTAGTGACAGATGCGTCACTCCTGGGATGGGGCAGCCACCTGGGAGAAGTGGAGATCAGAGGACTCTGATCTCTGGCGGAATCCGCACTCCAAATCAACATGCTGGAGCTCCATGCGATCTGACTGGCATTGAAAACCTTTCTACCCTCCATTAAGGGAAGGCTAGTGCAGGTGTTCACGGACAACACCACTTCCATGTGGTACTCTGGACATGGCTGTAACAGAAGGGCATTTCCCTGTTGGTTCAACACCTGGCAGATTCTTTGAACGCCAGAGCAAAAAAACTCAGGCGTCGATGCCTAGCAGATAACGAATGGCATCTTCACCCAGAGGTGGCACATGGTCTATTTCAGCAGTGGGGAGAGCCTTGGTTAGATCTGTTCGCCTCCGCTGCCAACCGTCAGCAGTTTTGCGTGCAGGAATTTCAAAGGCGGCGCTCTCTCTGATATGCTTTTCATCTCAAGTGGAGCTCATGCCTTCTGTACACCTTCCCACCCATACCACTCCCGCCCATAATTGTCAAAAAGATCAGGAACGATTGGGCCCAATTTATCCTTGTTGCTCTAGACCGGGCATGGAGAGTGTGGTATCTTGAGCTTCTGAACATTAGTGTCGATCTTCCGATCAAGCTGCCCCTACAGGAGGTTCCTACCCAAATCTACCAACTCTCCGCCTTCTTGCATGGAGATTGAGCGGCGGTAGTTGAAAGCTTTCAACCTCCCTCCCAAAGTCTGCAATCTTAGTCTGGCAGCCAGACGTCCCTCTGCCAAGACGGTAAACGCCTGCTATTGGAAGCTATTTGTATCATATTGTACAGAAAAGCCCATTGACCCACTTCCTGCCTCCCCTTCTGATATTTTGCTTTGTATTCTTACCCTTGCCCAGCAGGTCTCGGCTTTGGGCACTCTGAAGGGTTATCTTTCTATTATGTCAGCCTTCTTGTGGCTTGGTGACCCACTCTATTTAAGTCCCCTATTGTAAATGGATTTTTGAAGGACCTTGTACATAAGTTCCCCTTTCTCCTTTTATTGTGCCTTAGTGGGAACTTAATTTGGTCCTCACATTCTTGATGTGTGCTCAGTTCGAGTCTCTTCACAATTGTCCCGAGGCTGCTCACCATCAAAACAGCCTTTCTTGTGGCCATTGCATCGGCCCAGAGGATGAGTGGGCTGCAGGCTTTATCTTCCAAGCTTCCATTCTTATCATTTTATCCGGACAAACTGGTGCTTCGCACTAGGGTCTCTTTCCTACCGAAAGAGGTGACATAATTTCATGCGGGCCAATCGATCACGTTACCCACCTTCTATGCTCTTCTACATCCCACTAAGGAAGAGGAACAACTCCAACGTCTAAACTCAAAAAGAGTGTTGTCATTCTACCTTGACTGTACACAGGAGTTCCAGGTAGACTACCAACTCTTCGTGGGGTATGCTGGTGCAAAGAAAGGTTGGCCAGTGCAGAAACAGACGATCTCTCGATTGGTCATTCTCTGCATCAAGATCTGCTCTACACTAGCAAAGTAGCAGCAGTCTGAAGGCCTACGGGGTCTTATTCCACCAGAGCTAAAGCTGCAACCACTGCGTTAGCACGTGGAGTCCCAGTCCTGGACAGCTGTCAGACAGCGACATGGGCTTCCCTTGAGACGTTTACCAAGCATTACTGCCTGGACAATCAGGTCTGCAGGGACAGGCATTTCGCTTGTTCTGTCCTGCAAGACTTCCTAGTTAAAATTTGTCTGCAGATGTACCACTGGGGACAGTATTGCTTGGGTATCTATTAAAAAGTATGGAATCTGTGCCTAGATGTTTGTCAGGTGATCAAGTTACTTACCTCCAGTAACTTCATTTTCTGGTAGAGATAATATCTAACCGCAGAGTCCTTCCCAACACAACCATCTTCGTTATTCTGCGGAGAGATTTCTAGGGTCGGGTAAGATCCCTTTCAGGGCCCTAGTTTGGACACACCAGTGTCGATGCACTTCATGGATTCGCGCCAATGGTGTGGAAAGTCATCGAAAGTAACTGACGTCAACACGCTGAGGTGGCACCTATATAGGTGACATGGACATCACTTATAGCGCGAACGATGCTGCTTGGAGCCGACTGCCACCACCTCCCAGCTTGCAGAGCTACTGCTCACGAAAAATCTTCAAAGCCTGGGGAAATTCAAAGGTAAGGAATCTGTGTCTAGTTATTGTCTCTACCAGATAAGGATCACCGAAGGTAATTGACTTCTCCGTTTACAACTGAGGGTCCTTGTTGCACTTGTAAGCAGAGACAATGTGGGCTAGTTTGTAATAGTTCCATTTGTCAATTTATGAAGGTTAGGTTGTCCCGCAAGCATCTTTGTGTCAATGAAAGGGAAATTTAAACTATTGTGATCCGAACGCAAAAATTGACCTGCCAGTCTTGACGGATATTTTATGATGGATCGTGTCATGTATTGATGTGTGGAAGTCTGAGATTAGAACTAAAAATATTTTTACTTCTATCAGGAGTTGTTCAGGCTGCCATAGTGCAAGTGCAGTGTACTGAGCCTCAACAATGGTAGTTTGGGCTGTTTACCACAGGTATCTGTCCTATTATTGTGTTGCAAACTGGACCAAGTATATCCCTACTGCATTTGACTCCCAGAGTAGCAGGAGTGCGTAGTCCAAGATGTTGCAGGGAGGTCAAAAGTCAGAGTTCACTCAAACAAATAATAGGCATGATCAGTGACTGTGCAGTCCAGTGTATTTTTCTTTTATGAAAAGAGAAGTCATTTAATCACACATAATGTAATACAGTGCATAAAGAAGCAGTACTACTGGAATGGCTCTATGGGGTTCATTACACAGAGAAACAGATTTAATAGCAGATTCAGTTTGGAAGAAGGGAGGAATATGGAAGAATTAATCTTCAAAATAGGAAATGATGTGAACCACTTAAAGCTTTCACTTTTTGAAAAATAATATATAACTCAGGTGTAAGGAAAATAAATATGGCTGGGTATCACACTTACCCCTCATGTAAATAGAAACAGGGTCCAAAGATCACTGGTTTCTGCAGAGATGAGGCCGAATTAGAAACATTGGACTCACCCACTGCTTACAACCTGACTAGAACATATATTACCTATTACTGTGTCCTGCCCCCAAGTAGAGTAAAGCATGGTAGATTTTTTCTAAATACCTCTCACCAACAACATGGAGTCATAGTAGCAGGCACAGTACAAACAACATTGATTCAACATGCACACAGTGATGCCAACAGAGGGTCTTGGCATGACTAGAAAGTGAAACTTTACACGAGGAGGCCAGTAAATCAGTATGCCTAACCTCATTTATCAGCACAGGAAGTGAAATCACTAGATACCCCAGTAACACCATCTTTAAAAGAAGAAGCCAAGCAAGAGGTTTTTATTTCCCCCTGCCCATCTGCAAAGAAGTAACATCACTGGTTTTACCATCATCCATTTGCACAGGAAGAGACATCACTGGATTCCCCATCATCCATCTGCACTTGAAGTGACATCACTGGATTTTGCATCAGCCATCTGCACAGGAAGTGACATTACTGGTTTCCCGCCCATTGTATTTCATGCTAATCCTAATACCTATTTAATGAAGGCTGCAGCGCAGACCCGCCATTAGCGTGACAAAAGGCAAGCCCATCTATGCCCGTCAATTCCTGGACCACGCCTAATGCCAGCAACCCTGGGTCTCTCCCTACCTACTGCTACCCTTCTGTGCTCCTCCATGCTCTTAGCTCCTGCTGCCACTCTGCTGCCACATCGAACCACAGAACACTGGAAGGAGCATCTCATGCAAGTTCTTATGCACTTTCACATACCCTACACCCACCACTCCCGCACCAACAGCATTCAGCAAACCATTCGCTCACACAAGCCAGACACCCACCTACGCACAGACCAAACACCACCCACACAACACGCCACACTTGCATGCATGCTCCGTAACACCCTATCGCTCACCAAACACGCCATAGAGATATGGGACCTACTGCACAACCACGTTCTGAACTTGCTATTTCTCACAGAAACATGATTAATCCCAACCTTGGCATCAGACATTTCTACAGCCATCCCTGTGGCTACAATATTGTCAAGACCATTAGCACAAGCCCAGTGGAGGCGTGACCTTCATATTGAAAGATGCCAAAAGCTGCACCACCTACACAGACACCCCCACCAGCTACATAGAACACCACACATTCAAGATATGCATCAGTGCCAAATCCTCCCTAGGCGGACCCCCATATACAGACCACCACGACTTGCACCAATTTTTCCCATCAACATTACAGACTTTGCTGCACAACTCACCATTAACATTAGCACCTTCATTTTCCTCTTAGACCTTAACTTTCACCTAGAACTGCACTTATACACACTACAAAAAATCCTTAGAAACCTTGGCCTCACTCAGCATGTTACTGAGCCCACCCATACCACCAGACACCTATTGGATCTGGTTTTCTGCTCATTCAGCAACATCGCAAGTCGAACAGCCAGCAAATTTAACCTGGACAGACTACACCCCTTGTAAGTTTCAGAATACCCATCCCACAGCACCATAGACCTACCATCACCAGAACTGCCTGCTGCAGCAGGGAAAGAATCTCAGAAGAGCAGTGGGCTTCAGTGTGAGCACACCAGCAACTTGCTGAATGCCATCAAGAACCTCAACAGCTCGTTCACAATATGCACCGACACCCTGGCTTCCCTCAAGCACAACCCAACAGCAAGAGCCCAGCCACAGGCCAGCTAGTACAAAGAGAAACTCAGACTGGTGAAACACCTCTACAAGCAGCTGGAGCGCAAAGGGAGAATAAGTCAAGACATTGCAGATAAGGACATATTCAAATCAATCCTAAGACACTACCACCAGTCGATATGGAACACCAAGTTCCAGCAGATCGTATCAACACCAATACTAACAGCAGCAAGGAAACTGAGGTTCCGTGACAATTGTAAGTGGTGTTTTCGACTCGCACGAATATGGTCGAGTCTGGTATCTATGAACCGCAAATGACGAGTTTAGTAAGTGTGCGCAGTTTCGCTGTGCTAACTTAAACCGTTCGTTTGTTACGTGGGCTTTTCATCTGTACCCACGGGTTCCATCTTAGATACGGCATCCATTTTGTCTCTTGCCCTCAAGTAGTCAGCGAACGGACGCTGTCCGCTTCGCGACCCTGGGACTCTCAAGATATTTGCGGAAGACACATGTTCTTTGAAAGTGTCTTTATGACGAGGGGGTTGCTACTGTAAGGCAGGTGGCGCCGCTCGAGGCTCATCTTGCCGCACGGACTTATTGTCTCAGCCGTGCATCTCATTAGGCACGTCCCTTTGATGCCTGTATCTCGTGCTTCCCGGCACCTCCCCTTTTACACCCTTTCCGATCTCCCCACTGTCTCCGTCTTCCTCTGCACCTGTTTTCGTTCCTGTTTCAATCCACTTTACTGCTGATTGGAATTTGCTAATGGTGGGAAGATGGGTTTTTACAGTTGGGAACCGCCAAATGTTTCCGCACTTATGTTCCGGACCTTGTATGTTTCAAAGCGACCAAAGCGACCCCTCTGGGAGCTTGATGTGGGAACTGAGTTGTAAACCTTTGTGTTCAATGTTAGCCTATGGGTAAAAACTGTATAAAAGGAGCGATCTACAAAACCAATTTGAAGCAGTCTCCCCAAGTTGCACGTGGTGTGCTTGTCGTGACTTCTGTGTTCCCTGCAGTAAATAAACCTTGACTCTTTGACGCCGAAGGAAGTGTCCCGTGTCTCTGTGACTTGTACGCCGGAGCAGGTTACCCACGAAGGTTTCAGGTGTTGTGCCCTGGCACCGCTGGGTCCAAAAGAACCCAGTCCTTCAGTTGGCGCCCAACGTGGGGCTGCATCAGTGGTACCGGTCCAAGCCCGACGATCGTGAGGAACTTCGTGTGAAATCTCCGAGGGAAGGTGCACCCCGCTTCATCGATCCTGTTGTCGAAATAAGTGGCCCGAAGACTTTTCCCGCGAAGATTCCCGCCTCCTAACGGCTGCGACGGACTGCTGCCCTGACTGTAGACCTGTTTTGGCGCCTGGCGTAGACCTTGGTATAGCGAGACGATAGACGGGCCTTCCTGAGGACGCCATTGATCTTTGAGTTAAGTATTTGTGGGTCGCTCCCAGAATCCTTGGTTGTAGACACTTTAGCGAGTGTCTTTGTTGTAAACACTAGTGGTTTGTTGTTGTTGTACACGCTGTGTGAGTGTTTTTGTCGGTGACACTTTGCTAGCGTAACTTTGTTGTTGTATTTGTTTGACGACTGCAGCCGCCAAAGACCGAGGGTTTTGTTCTTGCTGGGACTTGGTAAATCCCGTAACCCTTGAAGTTTGTGAAACTCGGCTAGCGTGCAAGATGCCTGGTCGCAGTACTTTGTTCAGTTGCTTTAGACCTTGTGGTGCGGATTCCCTGTTGGAGGACTCGTGTCCGATACCTCCGGTAGGAACTCCTACTTATGACTTATATAGCAAACATGGGCTAGGCCCGATTGCTTTTAACGATTATTGGATAAAATATACAAAGAAAGACGGCGATCTTCGTTGGCCACCTCACGGTAGCTTCGAAGCGTCGATCTTAGATAATTTGGAAATTAAGTTGTTCGAACGTAAATCTAGGCCGGCCATGTTTGATGCCTTTCGGTTGTGGCGCAAAGAAGCCCGACAGAAAGAGATCAGACAGAATAAACGTAGTGAACGAGATAATGTTGCTACTATTGTAAAGAAAGCTGAGCAGTTTCAGCGTGATAAGGAAGATAAGGATAAGGAAGTGTTTGAGAGGCTGCAGCGTATGACCATAGATAAATGCTATCCTGCTTTGCCTACGGAGTCGGATAAGAAGGAAGAGGCAGTTGAGGATCCTTTAATGTCCTATCTTATGAAGTCGCCACCTCCGTACGTACAGGGTACCGCAGCTCCTGTGGTCCCTGCCGTACCTGTTCTCCCACTTGTTATTCCTCCGCCTGTTCCTCAACCTGCACCCGCTCTTCCGACTGTTCCTGCTCCTGTGCCTGTGTCTATTCCTACTGCTCCTCCGCTTCCACATACTCCTGCTCACACTACTGCTCCTGTGTTGTTAACCCCTGTTGTTGCCAACGTTTCTACTCCTTCTCTTGTTAGTCCTGTGTCTTATTCTTGTCCCTCTACTCGTAATCGTAATTCTCCCATTGCGGCTAGCTTCTTTCAGTCGCTCGGACCTGTTTTTGGGTCTGCTGGTTCCGATGGTCCTCAGAGACGTAGCCAGCTTCCTGCTAATAGAGAACGCGCTGCACTGTACAATATGGCGATGGGTTGGATGGACAACCCGCAGAGAAATCCACCCCGTGTTGTTCTTGAAACATTTAGTCAATTCAACATACCGACTCAGAGATATGTGTTTGACGAAATGTGTAAACTTTTACATGATCAGATAGCGGCTGTTGCGCCTGACGAGGTGCTGACTGCCCTGTCTAATCTTCGGCTTCAGTTCGCAGCTGGACTGATTGTCGACACTAATGTCCGACGTGCTATCGAGCAGTTGCTGTCTTTCCGTCTAGCTCCCATTCCTCGCGCACTATTTGTAGAGGATCTTGAACGCCAACAAGCTGAGTCTGGCCAATATCCTATGCGTGAAGTTCCGCCGGTTTGGGTACCCGCTGATAATACTAATGCTAACGCTCCAATTCCGGCACATTTCCAGAGAATATGGATACATCTCCCCTGGAAACGATCGGAAGTGCTTCAGGTGAAACAAACTTTGCCCGATCCTCGCAAAAATCCTGCTGGGTATTATAAGGAATTGTCGCAGCTTGTAGATGCTACGGTAATGAATCTTGCCGATATCGACATGTTGTTTGGCAATGTCGTACCGCAACCGGTATGGGCTAAGATTCGTCACCAAGATCACGCAAATGAATTAGGTGGTGATTGGGCTGCCATTACAGCGGCAGACGCTGGACAAGCGGCTGCTACTAAACCCGATCAGTTGATTGAACTTCTTCCCCAGCGAATCATTACGTTAATGAAAACGCTCATGCCAGCTATGAAGGTAAATTGGGATAAGTTGTCAGCCTGTAAGCAAAAGAGAGATGAGAGTGTTTCAGACTTCTTCACGAGGTTTGAGGAAACATTCGTTGATCATAGTGGACAGGATATGGGTACTGAGGGTGGACAAAGGCTGTTTGTTGATAAATTTGTATCGAACTTATTGCCCGACTTGTGCAATAAATTGAAGAATTCAGAAAGTGCGTGGGCCGTTTCTACCTCAGCTCAGATTCTGGCTACGGCACAATATTACGAAAATAGAGAGAAAGAGGAAACTGATCGTGCGGATAAAAAGACAAAAGAGTTGAAGACTAAAGTGTTGTTACAACAAGCATATCCGCCGCGTTCTAATCAGAATGCGTCTCAACAGAATAGATCACAGTCGCAATCGAATCGATCGCAATCGCGTAATGATTCCTCTTTCAACAGATCTTCCTTAGGGTACAATCAATGTGCTTATTGTAGACAGGAGGGACACATTAAATTTGATTGTCCTGCTTTGAATGATCGTAATAGTGGTAATTCGTCTAGAGGAGGTCGTGGTGGTTCGCAGAATGCATCACGTGGTAGAGGTCGTGGTGCTCAGAGCGACCGCTCTGACAACTCATCAAACTCTAATAATTGTTTCGATCAACGTGGATCACCACAAGGACGATCTGCGCAGTACAATGTAGACGATTATTACGTCGATCAGGGAACTGACGACAGTAATTACTAGGACAGCCAAAGACAAGGAGAGGGAGTGGTATCAGTTCCGGTCGATCAGAGAGGGCCTTACGTCGCAGTTGCTACATCGGGCGTCGTTGAGCCTTTTCTGTTGGACACTGGTGCAGCGAAAAGTTCTATCATGCATTCGAAACTCCCTGGCGCACCTTTGTCTGGCTTAACAAATGTATCCGTTGGATTCTCTGGCGCCCCTGTTAGCAATCCAGTTTCGCGCCCTTTGCCCCTTACAATTGGGCCTCGTGAGCTCGAAGCTCCATTGATTTTGACTACTGGTTGTGGTGAAAATCTTTTGGGTCTGGATTTGCTTAAACGTTTGTATGCAACTTTGTATTGTTCTCCTGCGGGTGTAAAGCTTACGTTCGGAGAGAAAGTAGTCTCTCCCATGTATTTGTCCCTCGATAAGCTTCCACCGGAATTGGATTCTCTTCCTGCGTCTTTGTGGGCGACGGGTCCAAACGATGTGGGCCTACTTGATATCTCCCCTTATGTTGTTCAGTTGAAATCGAATGTGCGATTGCCACGTATTCCCCAGTACCGTATCTCCCTTGATGGTGAACGAGCTTTGTTAGCGATCATCTATGATTTGATCGAGAAAGATGTTATTGAGGAGACTCGGGGAAACGTGTGCAACAGCCCTGTACTGCCCATTCTTAAACGTACTGATCCTACCAAAAAGCCTGTTTATCGTTTTGTTATCGATTTACGGGAGGTAAATAAAATTGTGGTTCCTCAATTCCCTGTTGTGCCTGACATCACGGCGCTGCTGACTCTGATTCCAGCTACTGCTTCATGGTTTTCGGTGATTGATTTGAAAAATGCGTTTTTCAGCATCCCGATTGCCGAGGAGAGTAGAGACCTTTTCGGTTTCTCTCTTGGAGGACGTAGCTTCCGGTTCAAACGCGCTCCTCAGGGCTACTGTGAAAGTCCATCGATTTACAGTCAAGCTTTGAAGGGTCAGCTGGATGCGTTTAGGTTGCCGGTTGGTGCGGCTTTAATCCAATATGTCGACGACTTATTGGTGGCTGCTGATACTCAGGACATTTGCAAAATTGCTACGGTGTCGTTGCTGCAACATCTCTGTGAGTTAAATCACAAGGTGTCACCTTCTAAACTCCAATATTGTTGTCAAGAAGTAACCTATCTAGGTCACTTATTGTCAAAGGAGGGAAGGAGATTGACCCCAGAGAGAATTGCAGCAATTGCGCGAATGGCTGTGCCACAAACCCAAAGAGATGTGCGTGCCTTTCTAGGTATCACGTCGTACTGCAGGCAGTGGATTCCAAATTTTTCATTGTTAGCGAAACCATTGGTGGCTCTTACGTGCAAGGATGTTCCAACTCCTTTACCATGGACGGATGAATGTCAGAAAAGTTTTTCTGAATTACGTGATTCATTGTGTTCGGCTCCTGTGTTAGGTACCCCTGATTACAGTAAGCCGTTCACGTTATATGTTCACGAGAGGGAAGGTTGTGCGTTGAGTGTCTTAACGCAACCTTTTGGTGGTAAGCAACGTCCATGTGCATATTTTTCCTCGACCTTAGACCCAGTAGCTAGAGCATTGCCGAGTTGTTTGAGAGCAACTGCGGCAGCTGCGGTCTCTATCCGACAATCAGCAGGATTGGTCATGGATAATATGCTTACGGTGATGGTTCCGCATGCAGTCGATACTCTTTTGAACCGAACGAAAACTCAGCACTTGACGAGTGCAAGGTTGTCTGGGTACGAATTGACGCTCTTGGCAAGCCATATTCAGATAAAACGTTGTAATGTCCTAAATCCGGCAACTTTGTTACCAATTAGTGCAGAGTCAGATGAAGTAGCAGAACATGACTGTTACTTGCGTACAGAAGAGGAAACAAAAGGTCGAGTGGACCTTAAAAACACCCCATTGGAAGACCCTGACGGCACCCTGTATGTGGATGGGTCATGTTTTAAGTTGCCGAATGGTGATGTGACTACTGCTTATGCTGTTGTGACGTTGAATACTGTTGTTGAGACTGCGAGATTGAATCAGAATTCTGCCCAAGCTGCAGAGCTGATTGCTCTTACTAGAGCATGTGTATTAGCAAAAGGTAAACGTGTGAATGTGTACACCGATAGCCAGTATGCTTTCGGTGTAGCGCATAGCTTTGGACGGTTGTGGCGAGAGCGTGGTTTCTTCACGTCGCATGGCACGAAAATACAGCATGGCCAGCTCGTGAACGATCTTTTGGATGCATTGACTTTGCCTGCTCAAGTTGCAATTGTTAAGTGTAGTGCGCATCGCAAGGTGACGGATGATGTTGGTCGTGGTAACGCGTTTGCAGATGAGATTGCTAAGGAGACTGCCCGGAACCTTAGCACTCGAATGTATGTGACGAGTTCGGTTAGGTGGTCTGCAGAATCGAGTATGTGTGAGAATACTATAGAGAGTGTGAAAGCAATTCAGAATGAGGCCACCGACACTGAAAAGATGAAATGGAAAGAAAGTACGGGAAGGTTGGATGCGAATGGTTGCTGGATTGATTTGTCGGATCAGAAAAGATGGATGTTGCCGGATGCGTATGTACTAGCCGTTGTAACAATGGCACACGGGTTAGCACATATTAGCGCGAAAGGCATTTGCAAGTTGTTGGCTGATGTGTGGAAGAATGATGGTATTACGAGGTGTGCTGAACGTCTGGTGAAGAATTGTATGGTGTGTATAATGTACAACCCTGGCAAAGGAACCCCAACTCCCCCTGGCAGTTTTGCTCCTCCTTCGTATCCCTTTGAGGTGATTCAATTGGACTTCATCCATATGGAGCGATGCAATAACCTGAAATATGTTTTGGTTGTGGTTTGCGCATTCTCCCGATGGATCGAGGCCTATCCCCTCAAAGATAATACTGCTTTGTCTACTGCGAAAATCCTACTGAAGGAATACTTTCCTCGGTACGGAATGCCTAGAGTCGTGTGGTCAGATAACGGAAGTGAGTTTGTTGGAAGTGTGATGAAGAGTGTGTGTAAGGGCCTTGGAATTAATCAAAAATTCCATAGCGCCAATCATCCCCAGTCAGCTGGATTGGTTGAAGGTTACAATGGTACCCTTAAGCTAAAATTAGCGAAGATTCAGGCTACGACTGGACTTTCGTGGCCTGACGCTTTGCCTCTAGCATTACTGTCAACTAGGGCGACTGTACACTCCCGAATAGGGCTTAGTCCCTATGAAATAGTGTTCGGCCGTCCTGCGAATGTGTGGGGGGTTCCTAGGCCAGGTATATTCGTTGATCTTGAGTACCCGATGTTGATTGACTACTTACATGACTTGACTGCTAAACTGAGGTTAATTCATCAACAGGTTTATGACGCCTTGCCGACGCAGACGGAGGGTCCAGGCCACCAGCTCCAGCCCGGTGATTGGGTTGTCACCCGTAATTTTTCGCGCAAGAAGAATCTGGACCCCCGTTTTGTTGGACCTCACCAGGTGCTCTTGGCCACGAGGACTGCCGTTCGTCTTGAGGGACGGAAGAACTGGGTACATGCTACCCATTGTAAGCGAGTCCCTATTCCTTTGCCGGCAGACCCGTGGGTGAGGAAAGGCATTGCGTCAACAGAAGCAGAGACATTGCCGGCGTTTGTACCTTTTAGCGACGCACAACTTGTTGGTGAACACTCGGCGCAGCAGAAAGCCACTGTTGGAACATTGTCAGCAAAAGACTCGAGACCAAATCAACAAACTGATCAGCAGGACGCTGTCTCTTCAACGGATCCTTTATTTGACGAGCAGACACGTCCCGGGAAACATCGATATTCTTTGCGTTCTCATAATAAGGACAAATAAAATTGTTTTCTTGCTTTGCTGAAACTGATAACTGCAATATCCTCGTTTCCCCTGATTAACTTTGAACATTCCGTATGATTGAAAATTGTTTGTACATATATTGAGATTTTTGTATCTTTTTCCTTCCACAGCTGATTTTTTTTGTGCTAAATAAAATACATATTGTGTATTGAGGGCCGTAGGGCCGCGCGCGTACTTCCTTCTGGACAGTAGGTCTTGACGCTAGGTTAAAGGCCGTCGGTTCCTAGGAACTCCTGGGGATTGACTATTGCTGCACAGAACGAAGTGCGTCAAGAAACGTTGCGGACGGTCGTAGGGAAATGGCATTTTCGAAGCTGAACGATTTGGAAGGAGCTCAGGCGTATAGAGTCAAACTGCAGAAACTTAGTCGTACTAAATGTTTTGTATTCCAGTTGTTTGTACTGTTTTTAACTGCTTCTGCATTCTTGGCGGGTGGGGTGTATTATGCTATGTCTTACTTTTTACTTCCTACCCCTACTCCTACTTCTTACCCTAACGTTACTTTTACTGCTACTACTGCTTCTCCCCATTCCTTTCATATTTTACCGGAACACGAACAGGCTAGACGTGTAGAATTCCGCAACAATTCCTTTATCCAGCTCCTCCATCAGCATCAGTTAGTGGTTAACACTACTAATTGTTGGGTGTGTGGGTTGATGCCACATACTACGGGTAAGGGAATTCCATATCTGGTGTTACCGTATAGTTCCCAAGGGTCAGCTCGAGCATACCAAACAATGCTTCGAAGCGCACTAGGTTTCCACCCCTCTCTAGAACGTTCCCCCAAACCGGGTCCTACTTCGTGGCAGTGGGTGGTATCGATGGTAATACAGGATTTGGAAGATGAGATCTATGACGTTTTTCTCATCCCTAAGGCAGAGGTACAAGCCTATAGGGCACCGGATAGAGGGGAATATAGTACGTTCACTAATGAAGAGCAGCTTAAAAGCTCGCCTCCGATATGGGTCGTACCCCACACTGGTAATCTTTGTATCGTGGGTCGTGGTTCGCAAGCCTCACTTGGAGTAAGTGCTTGCACTGAAAGTTACGTTCTGTCAATGTCCCCGATCCCTGTGCTTCTGGCTGCCAAGGGTACGTACTTCATCTGTCATGATCGTGCATATACATGGTTGCCCTCAGACTTCATGGGCTCATGTTTTGTTGCAAATCTGTTGCCTCCGACGTTTACTGTAGATGCCGATTACCATAAGACTAGAGTTGTACGAGGCGTAATTAGCGAAGAGGATACTGCCGGTCAAGAGGCAGGAGACTTTTTCAAGGGTTTCCTCCCGTTTTGGGGACCTATGGTTAATAGTAGGAACCTGAGACATTTGACTCGAGTGGTAGAATCGACAGCTAATGTTACTGCCAGTGCCCTTGGTAATATCACCACAGAACTTCAGGCAGAGAGACTTATGACGTTACAAAACCGGATGGTTTTAGATGTCGTCTTGGCAGATCGCGGTGGGGTATGTAAAGTGATCCATTCGAGCTGTTGCATTTTCATACCTGATAATGCTCCTACTGTCTATCAAGCCATCTCGAAGTTGCATAAGATCTCCGAATCCATACACGTGGATGTAGGGGATTGGACGCTACTCGGTTGGTTTTGGGGCCTGATGTCGACTTGGGGTTGGAAGATTCTGACCATCATCGGGGTTGTGGTAGTGTTCCTGTTCACGTGTTGCCTTTGTGTGCAGTGTGGTCCTGCCTTATGTGGCCTCTGTGCTACAACGTGTATGAGACAACCACCTGTTACCAAGGGGACTCGGTCGGACAGATCTATGCTACAACGACATCTTGATGGTCTGATGAATATCGAATATGATTCCGACTAGTGCTTGCCTACATGAGGGCAAAAGGAGCGTCTGAGGTTCCGTGACAATTGTAAGTGGTGTTTTCGACTCGCACGAATATGGTCGAGTCTGGTATCTATGAACCGCAAATGACGAGTTTAGTAAGTGTGCGCAGTTTCGCTGTGCTAACTTAAACCGTTCGTTTGTTACGTGGGCTTTTCATCTGTACCCACGGGTTCCATCTTAGATACGGCATCCATTTTGTCTCTTGCCCTCAAGTAGTCAGCGAACGGACGCTGTCCGCTTCGCGACCCTGGGACTCTCAAGATATTTGCGGAAGACACATGTTCTTTGAAAGTGTCTTTATGACGAGGGGGTTGCTACTGTAAGGCAGGTGGCGCCGCTCGAGGCTCATCTTGCCGCACGGACTTATTGTCTCAGCCGTGCATCTCATTAGGCACGTCCCTTTGATGCCTGTATCTCGTGCTTCCCGGCACCTCCCCTTTTACACCCTTTCCGATCTCCCCACTGTCTCCGTCTTCCTCTGCACCTGTTTTCGTTCCTGTTTCAATCCACTTTACTGCTGATTGGAATTTGCTAATGGTGGGAAGATGGGTTTTTACAGTTGGGAACCGCCAAATGTTTCCGCACTTATGTTCCGGACCTTGTATGTTTCAAAGCGACCAAAGCGACCCCTCTGGGAGCTTGATGTGGGAACTGAGTTGTAAACCTTTGTGTTCAATGTTAGCCTATGGGTAAAAACTGTATAAAAGGAGCGATCTACAAAACCAATTTGAAGCAGTCTCCCCAAGTTGCACGTGGTGTGCTTGTCGTGACTTCTGTGTTCCCTGCAGTAAATAAACCTTGACTCTTTGACGCCGAAGGAAGTGTCCCGTGTCTCTGTGACTTGTACGCCGGAGCAGGTTACCCACGAAGGTTTCAGGTGTTGTGCCCTGGCACCGCTGGGTCCAAAAGAACCCAGTCCTTCAAAACCTTCACCGTCATCAAAGATTACACTGTGCCTCCTGTCTCCTCCAGCAACATAACCCCCTCACAAGCCCTTTGCAACGAGTTATCAGAATTTTTCTGTAACAAAATCACCTCCATGTACAGCAACTTTGACCCTCAGATGTACCAAGTCATCCTCACAACTCAACTTCCCATCACGGCCAATGAACAAACCCTGACCGTGTGGCCTGCCATCACCACCATATAAATCACTGATACCATGAAGACTATCAACTCAAGGGCTCCATCCAACCCTTGTCCCCACCACACTTTCACCAAAAGGCTCCTTCTGATCAGCAAAGCACTGTCACCTATCTTTAACACCTACATTGATTCACCCACATTCCCAGACACCTGGCAACATGCCCCTGTTCAAGAAACTGTCTACTCACCCAGTCATGCTTTACAACTACAGACTCATCAACTGCCTATCCTACAAGGCAAAGAGCTTAGAGAAACTAATCAACCAACACCTCACCACCAGCTCCCGTACACAACGTAATCTGGATTCCGGCCCAACCACAATACAGACACAGCACTCATCGCTGCCACAGAAGGCATCCTCATGATCCTTGACCGAGGAAACACGGTAGCCCTCATTCTCCTGGAGTTTTCTACAGCATTTGACACTATGTCACACCCATCCTCATCAGGCGCATGCATCCATGTACCTGCAGGATCTGCTCCTTCTTAACGGATAGAACACAAGATGTCAGCTTGCCTCTTCACTCTGTGAAAGCCTGCAAACTCACATGTGGAGTGCCTCAAAGTTAATCTCTCAGCCCCACCATCTTCCACGCATATATGATCCCTCTGGTCAAGGTCATCTGTGCACACAACATGAACATTCTTTCCTATGTGCCAACACTCAACTCATACTCTCCCTCTCGGACAAGACCCCCAACACAAGAAACAGGCTGCATGACAGAAGTCACTGACTGGAAGAAAGCCAACTACCTCAACCTCAACACCGACAAGACAGAAGTAGTGATCTTTGGCAAGAATACCACACCATGGAACCCCAACTGTTGGCTGGCCGAACGCGGACAATCACCCAGAACCCTCACAAGGAATCTAGCAATAATCAACAGCAATCTGTATTCATTGGTACATATGCAAAGGAATTCCACTATTCACAGAAATCGTTCAAATTAGGCAGCGCACGGGAGAATGCCAACAACTCTCTGTGACAGGCTTTTCATTCTTGCATGCTGCCTTACGATATTTATATTGAACTCCTAGTTTATGCATCGAAATGTAAACTAGGCAAGAAAAAGTTTGAGAGGAACCATGTAAAAACGTAGAGCAAAATAAGTAAAATTGTTACATAAGGGGCACATTATTGATCAGAATACAAAACCTGGAAAAGCAACAAACGAAAACGGGTCAAAACATCATTGTTTTCCACCCTTCACCGGTCGTGGCTGTGAATGACCAACAACACTTTGGATTGTGTGAATGGCAGTTTTTCCTTTTACCATTATAAGTATAGCCTCAAGAGCCTCAGCATGCAAAATGCTGCTGGCCCAAAACTCATGTCTGCCTAAAGGGGATTGGTGTCAGTACACTAAAGGTGATGGGGCTTCTTGAGGGAGGCCGGTGTATATGTATCTGCACATTAGTTGTGTGTGTTTGTTTGATAGCTATATGTTATCTGTATACATAGATTACTGTACAAAGCATGCTGTTTTTTTTTTTTTTAAATATGTCCCAAACTCAAATGGCTAAAAATGCCTTTCTTATTTGCCAATTCAGACCTGATATTTTGGTTCTTTTTGGGGGGACAAACAGAGCTGCATTTATTATAGTAAAATTATTACAGTTCAAAAAGAAACAGAACCAGATAAGTTGCTCACTTCTTAAGTGGAACGGTTTCTGACATAGTAATGTGTCTCCTTACTGCACATTGGTTACACTTTATTGTACATCATGTTTCTTGTACACCTTTAATGAACACGTCTATGTTTCTGTTAATATTTACCACTGCTTGGCTGATGCACTTCACTGAATGCTCGCACGACTGGGACATCAGGGTCGGCTTTAGGGCAGTACGACAGGTGCAGCCGCACTGGGCGCTGACTTGGAAGGCGCGCACTGACCTCAGGCGGAGGGCGTTGTGTTTTGCAATAACTTAAGATTTAAAAGCTCCTGCTCCAGAGTTTCTTTTGTGTCCATCTTTCGGGCAGCAAAAAAAATGTCAACCTAACTTTTGTGATTAAGGTTCCTGCTGGAGAGAGAGAGATCAGAGTTTTGTCTGGTAGCAGTTTTGACTAGCATAAAGTAGTGCAGAGTGTTAGCATGCCTGCCGCAAAGAGCAGATCTGTGTTTTATGCGGATGGCTGGGTGGTTTAGTAAAGCCAGTTTTTACCAGAGCTTTAAAACAAATGAAATGTATGTGAGAAAGGGGCTATGTAGAGATGAGGGACACTTTTGCTGGTGATAGTGAGGGAATCAGAGGAAGAGGAGGTGGGGGCGCTAGAATAGATTGTCGCACCAGGCTAAAGCCGGCCCTGGACATCATACAGTGATCCCCTAAACTGTCTCACAAGTGCTCTGCATGTGTCATTTTTGCCGCTGCCACCTAAACATTTGCACATCAAACTGCCCCAAAGCGATGTGTGTAGCCGTTGGTCTTAGTGCATTGATGCCTGTAGTTTGATCGGAGTACATGGTTGCTTTTGTGTTTGGCCTTTGTGAAAGGAAGTGTCTTGGTTTATGAATTATATAAAAAGGCAAACCTGCTGGACATGCCTGTGCACTAAATAGATTCAAAATGATTGTAATATGGCCACTTATTTTGGTTTATGTTTGCTGTGTCTCTGTTGTGAGAAATCCAGATTACAGCCTCAAGGAGGGATAATGAACAGGAATTCTTTGCTGTTATTGTGATACCAAGTGGCAAACACTGAAAGGGCACGTATACAAACATAGCTAATTGCATACACGATGCAAAGCTCATATGGGTACCTGTGAAGATCTCAGCATGCAAGGCAAGGCCCACCTTCATGTGGATTATTTCCCCAAAAATTATTACGCATTGGCATAAAAATAAACATTTCCTGCTCTTTTTCCGGAGAGGAACCTCCAAATTTCAAATTCACGTTTTTCTGGTGGTGAAAAAAATGATCTGGTGTGATATGGAAAGACGGCCACTGAAGTGTGCGGATTATGACGATGTATGTTTGAGACATGCAAGAAACTGCTACAACGTTTATTGTAATTATTATTGACGTATAACTCTTTATTTGCAACCTTTTCTTTACAGGCCCGGAGAAAACGTTTGCTTTTTGGCAATGCTCATCTGCAATATTACCTAGTAAGCTGAATATACAGAAGACTGAAGTCTGGGTGCAGCGCCTCATTCCCTGATAGACATTTCTAAGTGCGACACCTCGCTTTGCCTCAGCAGTGGCCTACCCTCCTCTCGTACTCTCCACAGCGCTCTGCAATGAAGTATTGTAAGTCTCCAATCTACTGGGATTGGAGTCCAGGTGTGTGCTGTTCCCTTTGTGAATTCCAGGACGGTGGCCCCTGGCGGTTGCAGTGTCCGGATCCACCCAGAAAATGTTGTGCTAGGAGCTGTAGTCCCTGAAAATCCAAAAGTCCATTCTTACAGGCGAGTGTGCTTTTTGTCTCCCTATTTAAGCCGCCGCCGCCTCCTCCAATAGCCATCTATGGACAGCTTGCTCTGGTGGAACAACACCCTTGGTCGTCAGCACTGTCCACAGAGTTATTGTAGGCGAGGAGACAATGTTGATACATTGAGGTGTAGGAGCTAGGGAGTAGGTTATTTTAGTCTGGTAGATATTAGGGCAGAGCTTGTGCATGGTCTTTTAGAAAGAACAGGCGATGCGAAACAGGAAGTCAAGGATTCAGAGTTGCAACTCTGACAACCACAACTATGTTATTTTGCCTCTGTTGACACTAGTCCGTGTGTTTATTATGCCTAGTACACCATGTGGGAGAGGGAGGTCAGTGATGGAGCCTTTTTGACTGAATGATTGTCTTTTCTTCAATGCACAAATGAAATAAGCCTACAGGGACCTGGGGGGCGGAGGCAGGGTAGAATTGGTATGCTTGGCCAGGGGAGCGCGCCTCTGAACGGCAGTGACTAGCCCGGTGATGGACCTGGTTGGCCCAGTCCACATTTGTGCTGAAGCTTGCTTTTCAGAAGTCTGGATGATTGAGGTGTAGTGGTGCTTTACTGTCTGGGTCGGTACCATACGGCATGATTTAGGGGGCACCGCCTTTATCTTGGGGGAAAGCTCCTGCTTCGGTGTCTAAGAGATGATTAAAGACAGGGGACATCCTACCACTGGAGCCAGCGGCGTATTACCCCTGTATTATAGTGGTAGAGAAGTGTTTTGGGACTCTAAAGGTTTAAGGCTCGATTCCACAAGACCCGAAATGTGGAAATTGGCAGCGTCAGCACGAAGTGGTGTTTTTTGTTGCAAAGAAAACACCTCACATCTCATGGATTATTCTTTCAATTAAATGAGTTTGGATAAAACAAAATGCTTTCCGCCATAAGAGGTACATGTGCTAAACGGACCCACTCAGCACACTAACCTGAATTTAAATATTCCTATGTATGGAATGAAAGCAAGGAAGATTATAGGGCATACTTGTACATTTGCTCTTCATGTCTGAGGTTTGCAGTCCAAGTTGTATCTTTGATATGGAAATGTCTTGACTTATTTAGCCTCCTGTGCTCCTTGGCTGGCAAAACAAAATGGAGGCCGAACTTTCCGGCACCGGTGCCACTGCACTGTTCATTATCAGAGTTCCTTGAGTAGTAGGAAACCGCTCAGGGCCAAGTACTTTGGCTGCTTGTGGTTGTTGCATTTCACAGTACTGGATCCTTGGGCAGATTTTAAAAAAAAAAAAATCAGCCCGGTTTGTTATCTGCCCATTGGTCACCTTGCAAATGTTTAGTGCTGCTATCACACAAATATATCCATCAGATCCACTTGCATTTACAGTTCGGTTTTTATTCCTACCTCCTCATCAACTCCTGAAGGTTAAAAACAGAAATAGATTTCTAACCAATTCCACCTCCCTGAACATATATATATATATATATATATATATTAACATTCTAGAGTATACACTCTGTAACCGTGTGTTTGTTTTGCCATTTTAATAACATTTTCACTCATCCAAAAACAAAAAACAAAAAAATCATCGTGAACCGCATCTAGAGAGCTGATACTCCCCTTTGACTTCACTTAACCACTGTGCAATCTTCTGGTCTATTGGCAGCAAGTAGACCCAACTATCTTTTCAGAAGGACGAGCATAGGCCCCTTTGTCCATCTTCCTCCATTAACACCCTTTAAAACTAGACCAATCCAAGCCGGGGGTGGCTAAATGTTATCCCGACACAACATATCCCTACAAATGGAGAGCAGCGATTTTTTTTTTTAAAGCTGGAAGAGGATTGTAAACAAACCTTTAAAATAAAATAAAAGACTGTCTCTTAGCTTTAAGGTCCTCGCTGGTTTTTGTACTTCTGCACATTTGCTGAATAAAATCTTTGTAGTCTCGGGAACTAAACATCATAAGTTTATTTTTGGAGTGTGCCCTGGGAGTAGGGTTGATTGCGAAAAGTTTTTTTTCGTTACCAGTCAAACTCTTTTCCAGCAATTTACAGATAGTGGTCTCTTATCTAAAGCTCCAAAGGGGCACCAGGCTACGTGTCTCCTTCTCGTAAATATCGGGCACTAGCCCAATAGGTGTAGCGACCATTTTCACGGTGTTCTTGCCAAAGAGCTTCTTCTCATAGTCGATAAGCTGGCGCCAGAAGCCCATGTTGGGGCGCACTACTGGTCGTCGCATCTTCACCCATTCGTGTGCATCCAGGAGTGACAGCCTGTGGTACTTCATAAGATAGGCGATGCAGAGCGTAGCAGAACGGCTGACCCCAGCCACGCAGTGCACCAGGGTACGTCCGTTCTTCTTGCCTGTCTGGTGGATGCGGTCTGCTACCGTGTCAAAGTACAGTGAGAGTGGCACATGAGGCAAGTCAGGCACCGGAACCTTGAAATAGTCAATATCAGACCAGTTGGAGTTTGGGATCTCCACCGTGGCATTGATGATGCACGTCACTGAGCGGGAATAGACTAGGTGGCGGTTGGCTGCAGCATTGCCACTGCACAAGTAGAGACATGGGCTGATCTGTGCTATACCCCCCAACACAGAGAGAGTGCGAGTGGTAGGCTTTTGAACTGTAGTAGGCGGTGTAGCTGATGGCGTCGACCGCCTGAAAAAGCCATGGTTGCGGAAATTCATGGCGCTGAATTCCAGTGACATGGAAACGAGGTTGTTGGATTCTGCTGTAGATTGACTGTTGTGTCTCTGTATCTGCTAGCAGCCTGTTTTCTCGTTCCAGTGGCAGTCAGAACCAATGTCTTCCTGAACCACAAGTAGAGCCACCCTTGTTACACGTAACTGTTGAGAAAAAAAAAGCAGAACATGTTAAAGGATAGTGCAAAATGATCAGTTCACTACAGAATATTTGTGGTGCACCAGGTAGGGGTTTGAGCCAAGACCTCTCATTGCAAAAACAGTTGCTTGTGTGCAGTTAACATTTTCAGAGGGTTACCTTCCCAATCCCCATTCAGGGTTTTGCACTAGAGTTTTGTACATTTCACTGGCAGTTGCAAACCATACAATCCTCCCTGCTTGTGAATCCTTTTGCATCTATCTTCTTGAAAAGCAACTCTTAGAACCTTAAATTTGAATTTGATGTCCTCATAAGTGAAGGTTCAAAAGTCCTCCTTTTACTTAACTGATCTTCAGCTGACGGACCTTTTCACCAAGATGTACATATTTCTACACAGAAAACGACGTCCTCATCTCTTCCATCCCCGCCCAACCTAATAAATAATCCTACTCCTGGCTTGGCTATCTATAAGGAATTATATTTGGTCGAACCAGCTACCTAAGCTTAGGTTATTTCAAGCTCTCAGTTGATGAAAGGACACACTTTTGGAACTCTACTCTGGAATCAGCCTTTGGAACGTACAATGTACCCTAAATGTTGGCATTTATTAAAGGATGCACAAGGCTCTCCAACTATCCATGTTTTGATGATGGCGGGCACTATCATATACAACAACTGAAGAAATACTAAATCCTTTCACATGCCCATCAATGTAGCCCCTCTAAGGGATGGCCATTTTTAAAACTGATCCCAAGCTAGAAAGTCAAAGCACAAGCAGCACTTGAATATTAGCCGCACGGGTATGCAGCAGCCTTTGAGTAAGAGACTGTCTAATCCCAGTATCACACTTTAAATATGCATATTAAAAGTATATTTTGAATTCTGTGTAGTGCACATTGGAAAGGTACTGACTTAAATGAGGTTTGATTTACTGTTTAGGAAAAAGGGGGATTGGCACAAAGCCTGTGTGCGGAAGTCAGAAGAAGCAGTAAAATGTATTCTCTCTCCCTAGCCACAGTCCCACGCTTCAACAGGACCAGAGTAGATGGAAGGTCCTTCTACTGCCTCACAGCCAAGACCTGGAATGATCTCACCCTTCGCCTCCGGCGAAGCCCTACACTGCACCAATTTAGAAAGGACCTCAAGAACTGGTTCTTCAAATGACCCCAACAGAGCTGCTCACACACCCCCCTCAGCGCCTTGAGACCCTAATGGGTGAGTAGCACACTCTTCAAAAACCCTGATTGATTGACTAACTGGTAAATGGAGTTTAAAGCTCACTTTTTTATTTATTGCAATTTAAATGGATAGGTGCAATCCTTTTACTGCACCTATAGACTCATAAGTGCAATTCCTTGCTTACAAATCCCTTACGCATAAAATGTCAATTGGGGACTATGGCACCAAAATATGTAGCATAGTTCCCAGCTGCCATTTTAAGTGCCGGGGATTTGTGACACCACAAAACACCCACCTCTTCCTACCCCGATCTCTGAGCACAGAATACTCACCTGATCTAGGAACACACCACACACAATTCTACCAGTCCACAGCACATGCCTCTAACCCCTACCTGTCTAAATGACAAACCACATTGCCCTCCACCCAATCCAGACACAACCTGAACGCACCCAACTCTCGTACACCTGCCTCAGGAGCACACCACAAAAATCAAACATTCTAACATGGACCCATACCGTGTTAGCGTGTCCGCGACTACTATATATATTTAAAATGTATACACAAAGCACAGCTTTGTGCTTAGTTGTCAATATTAATTTTATTCCAATTTTAATTCTATATCAGATAGACAATGTAGCCTCTCTTCTTGCCCAATGCAAGCCAAAAATCATGTTTTTTTCGTGCCCTCCATCAATTTGGTTAGAAGTACTTAAGACCTTTGTTGAGAAGCAGACAGGCATCTACTTTTTCTGATGCAATCATATTATTGAATACCTCTGATACAGTGAATATTTGCGGTGTTGAACTCATTAAAAGATTTTTTAATAGTCTTATCCGTGTACTAAGCCATTTTTGTTTTAAGTATACCTTTTTATATCTTTTGAACAGTATAATTATATTTTCATAAGTATAGACTGTCTGATTTATTATTGTTTGGTATGATGGTCCATGAATAAATACATTATTTTTCTAATTCTCAAACCATGATCAGCTATCTAGGTTTGCTGATCTGAGAAAACAAATTAATGGCAAAAATTGCCAGTCTAGTTTCAAAAAAAGAAGACAGTTATTGTTTCTTATCCATAAAAGTTCTGATCGGGGCAAACTTTTATCAACCTTTTCAACTATTTCTTGATAAACAAATTACTTGCCAATGATGGGGTGCTTTATAAATCCTCGGCTGCACTCCATACCACATGTAGGAGAAGCCTGTCCCTTAAGGTTACCATTAGCTGTAGGTAATGTCTTTTCATCCAATTATTACATTGTTTCCTTCTAGCCTCAGTGGATAGCCCCCCCGCTCTTTAATTTGTTTTGCACTGAACGGGTTGCATGCTAACTCCGGACATGACCCCCATAATGCCTCTTAGCCTCCAATTAAGAAAAAGAAATAAGACCCAGGTAATTAATTGTCTTCCAGACTTCTAGGCTACCTAATTGATTTGGTACCCCATCCTTGTTTCCAGTTCAACAATTTCATTTTCAGCTGTGCGGCCAAAATATAACCCAATATTATAAATATGGCCGTGAATTACCGATATGTCAAACAACGCTGATACATTTAAATCACACTTTGCCACATCACTCGTTATGTTTTTTAAGAACCTTCTCTCTCTCTTGAACTCTCCCCCAGAAGACCTAAAATGTCAAGGAAATTCCGAAAAAAATGACAACCTCTCTGTTTAGATCTGCTTGCCCTTGTGGTTCGAAAACTTGTAATATCCCTACTCATCTGTTCTCTTTGCTCACCACCAGCCCGTTGTCCAAGTCTGAATAATCAAAATGACTGTCCTCTTACACACCTCATACCGACTCCAACACTGTTATAATCTTGCACCCTTCTCTCCTGACTTCTAGCATAGCTTGGTCAGTATGATTGTGGGGTGTGAGCTTCAGATTTTATAAAAATCACACTGGAACAAAGGGGTCTATTTAACAATTTTTTTTAAATTTCAAATGTTTTTATTAAAATATAAGTTTCATGTCAGAGGTTACATACAGTACATTATAATGCAGAAAGAAGCTGCGCTGTGTGAGGAGACAGCAGGAGAGCCCCATATTTACAAAGATATGGCACTCTCCCTATCACCGGCGACCAATCAGGTAGCCGTGTGCCACGCACACACATTTATTTGCACCATAGTGCAAGGGTGGCTGCATGAGTCTAGCAGAGGTTTTCTACTGGAAGGGTACACTTCCAGTGCAAATTACAATGCCCCCAGACAAACTGCAATTTTTCCCACTTTGTATGCGAAGTACACATGCAAAGTCAGAAAGGAAAGGAGAAATAAAATCATTTCTCCTTAAAATGGGAGTTGTTTTTGATGCAAAACTCTTCTTTTTTATTTTTTTGTGAAGAGCGCTTAGCGTCAAAAACCATGGGTGGTTGTATGGCAATCAGGGCCGGCTCTAGGCTCATGGTGGCCCTGGGCAGGGAGCGTAGGTAGGGGGGCCCCAGAAGAGGGGTCTGGGCGGGGCGGACCGCGGAGGCCAGTGAAGAGGGGGGGGGGGGGGTAGGAGGTCAGGGTGTTTGGAAGTGGAACAGAGCCAGAGGCCGCCAAATCCCTGCCGTGGGCCGCCACGCAAATATGTATCCATCCTCAGAGGATTATTATATTAAGGATATATATTGATGTGGTGGCCCCTGGGGTTTGGTGGCCCTGTGCAGATGCACAATTTGCACATGCCTAAGGCCGCCCCTTTGGCAATGCCCATGCACCACCCATGGAACGGCCCCCTTGGCACTCAGTAATGCATAGAATCCCCTTTTTGCACTACTTACAAGGAGAACTTGCGCTTCAAACGTACAGGGTGGTTCGCCAAGAGCTGCTTAGTAAACTTTTCAACATCCTTGCGCGTTTGCCTCGGCAGACGCTGACGTTTTATAGAAAAGGCCTGTATTACGCTAAGAGCCTGACGGTGCGTTTCTTGGGACCCAGCTCAGGACCCGCAGAAGCATGGTCGAGATTACCCTTCAGAGCGTGCATAGGAGGACCACGAGGTAAGTACATACCTGCTACTTGAATAGAGTCCCTTACATGCACATCTGTGCTTCAGAACCATTGTATGTGTAACACCTTCAAACGGGATAGGCTTTTCAGCCAATTGCAGGCTTTTATTTTTGTTTGCTATTGGTGAAACTCCAAATCTCAATCCATACCTTGCTCTTGGTTTCAAAATCCAGAACTGGTTAAAGGTATTGCACCTTGCAGATACCACTTGACAACTATACGTGTGCTTGTCAGACTTTCATGTCAGCACTGCGCCCACCTTTATCAAAGTCTACACCCTCTGACTGCCTTAAATGCAGACAGCTTTACAAAAACTGTTAAGCCCACCCATATACAAACGGTCTGCTAGATCATGTCAAATCTGCCGTCTCTGCCCTCGCTTCATGGTTTGAAACTTGCACATATTTCTCGTTTGCGCTCTTCCCCAGCATTTTAAGCTCTGGCTACCTCTTGTTACGGATTCCTTGATTTGAAGCCACTAAACGCTCTCCCTAGATGTTGGCGCTATACATATTACCCCCTCTCTATTACCAAGGTAGAGAGTAAGGAATTTCGTCCAAAGTGGCTGGACGGGGAATACTCCTGATCCCCTGATCAAGGAACTGTTACAAACAATGTTACAATGTTACAATGTTAGTTGGAATTTGTTAAGCGCTCGTTCGCCCGGAGGCTTCATGGCGCTGTAGAAGGAGCCAAACAAAGGACAAGCAGTGCTATCAGTAGTAAGCTTGAGAAAACAACCAGGTCTTCAGAGATTGCCTAAAGCTAAGTATGTTATCAATCTGCTTTATATGGAGAGGAAGAGAATTCCAGAGTACAGCAGCTTGATGGTCGAAGCAGCCGCCTCCGTGGCGTTTCCTCTTGAAAGGAGGCACAGTCAAAAGTGATTTGTAGGTGGATCGAAGGTGACGGGAGGGGCAATATTTTTTAAAAAGATCTCTGATAAAAGAAGGGCCAGAGTCGTTCAGAGAACGGAACAGAATACACCCAGCCTTAAAGGCCACACGTTGCTCAACAGGCAGCCAGTGTAGTTGCTTAAGGCCAGGTCTGATGGATTGCCTCCTGGGTATATTCAGCAGCAGCCTGGCAGCTTGGTTCTGAACAAGCTGGAGGCGTTTAAGCTCACCAATTTGGAGGCCGAGGTAAAGACTGTTAGAGAAGTCCAGCCTGGACAGAACCAAGGAGAGGACAATCTGTGTGAGGGCTGCTGAAGAGAAAAAGCGAGCAATTTTTCTTATTTTCTTCAATTGAAAAATGCTGGAAGATACCACCGCTCCAACCTGTCTTTTTAGCGAGAGATCCTCGCTGATAAAAATGCCTAGGCTTTTGACCGCGGAGGATTTAGTAGGGGGGGCTCCCATGTTAGTGGGCCAGAAGTTAGGGTTCCAGCTTAGTGGGCTCTGTCCGGGCAGGACCAGCTCGGTCTTGCCCGGGTTGAGCTTCAGATGATTGCAGCTCATCCAACTCAGTATGTGGGACATGGTTCTTTGGAATACGTCCACTGAGTCAGTGTTGTTGAGGGGGAAGATGAGCTGCAGATCATCCGCATAATTGAAGATGGTTACATTAGCATGACGCAAGGAGTGCAAGAGAGGGCGTAAGTAAACATTAAAAAGAAGGGGAGATAACGAGGAGCCCTGTGGTACCCCGCAGGTGGTGGGTATAATGGGAGCGGAGAAGGAGCCGAGTCTGACCGATTGTGTGCGGTCCGAGATAAAAGAGCGGATCCAGCTCAGTGCAGGGCCCCTGAGACCTGCCTGCTCGACACGGTCGACCAAGATGGTGTGGTCGACCGTGTCGAACGCAGCAGAAAGGTCCAATAGTACAAGCGCCTGATGGGTTCCTGCATCTGCATTCCGCCTCAGAGTGTTTAACACCGAGAGGATGACCGCCTCGGTGGAGTGGCAAGGGCGGAATCCTGCTTGATTCGGTGCCAGATATTCAGATTTTTCCAAGAAGCTGGAGATAGTTTCGCACACATGTGACTCCAGCAGCTTGGCACAGTATGGTAACAGCGATATAGGTCTGTAATTGATGGGATCTAGCGGGTTGGCTCCTGCCTTTTTTATGAGGGGAACAAGGAGAGCTTTTTTCAATTTGCGTGGAACTTTGCCCTGTGCCAGTGACCCATTCAGTAAAGAAAGTAAGCACTCAGGGAGATTGGTGCCCACTTCTTTCAAGATGTGAGGGGGGCAAATGTCATCAGGAGAGCCTGTTTTGACTTTGGATAATAATTTGAGTAGCTTGATATCGTCTATAGGGGGGAAAGAGTCTAAAGTGGCAGGGTTATAACAGGTGTCAGCAAATAGTAGAGGGGACTGAGTAGTAGAAATGCTTTGCTTGATCTTGCAAATTTTATCATAGAAAAAAGAGTTGAGTGTGTTGCAGAGCTCTTGGGTGGGAACCATAGGGAGGGAGGTTCTGTCGCTAGAGCTGAGATTTTCCACGATGTTAAACAACTCTTTTGACTTGTTTTGGGCCTTGAGAATTTTATCTGAGAAATAGTCAGTTTTGCATTTGAGGATGAGATTTTGGTATTCCCTGCGGGCCTTACGGAAGTTGGCTCTGTCATGCTCTAAGTAGGCTGCGCGCCATTTGCGCTCCATTTGACGAGTTTTAAGTTTAAGGGCTTTTAGATGAGATGTGAACCATCTGTGAGCATCGTTGGGGCGGGAGCGAAAGAAGTTAACGCAGGGGGCGTGAACTTCAGCTGCCTGGAGTAGCCAGTCGGAGAAGACTGCTTCTGATTTCTCTATGTCCAGATCGAGTGAGGGACAAGTCGAGGTTAACAATTGGAGGAAGGACGGAACGTCGACCTTTTTCCACATTCTTGCCTTCCCGCCTTGTTGAGGCAAAGGTTTGCTGTTTTTAGCAATGGTTATGGTGAAATTGATCAGGAAGTGGTCCGACCAAATGCAAGGCAGGATGGAATTAACCGCCAGGGGGATGTTTTGAGACCAGATTTGGTCAAGGCTATGACCTTTCACGTGTGTTGGAAGGTGAATGTGTTGGGTGAGATTAAAATCAGAAAGAGTGTCCTTCAGTGTGGCTGCCTGAGAATCAGACTCCACCGAATCCAGCCAGAAATTGAGATCGCCCAGGAGTAGAATTTTATCATGGGAGATAATAAGGGGGGCAAGTTGTTCCGATAGAGATGCAGCAAAGGTAGGCATATTTTGAGGGGGGCGATAGATGAGGATCACGAGAAGAGAGCCAGTGTCCGCATCCATTTTAAAGATTACATTGTCTGATCCTGTCAGATCAAAGGATGGCAGGAGAGAGACTTTAAGGTTTTTACGAATAATCGCGGCGACCCCTCCGCCCCTCTTACCAGCTGGCCTATCGACATGCAGTATATAGTACTCAGCGGGGACTGCCGCCAAGATGTCAGGTAGGGATGCGTCGTTAAGCCAAGTCTCAGATAGGCATAGAAGGTCTGGTTGATCGGCCTGAAGCAGAAGAAAGATGTCCAAGTGATGTTTTACCATGGACCTGGTGTTTAGGTATAGACATTTTAAAATAGTCTGAGGCACATGTGGGGATGGGGGGGTAGAGCGTGGAGAGGGCTTACAGGTTTTAGTAAGCATGAGGACAGGTTTTAGTATGCCATATGTGGCGGCGCGCTTTAGAGTGTGAGCGGGCGGGGGGAAGGTGGTGCTGTCAGAAGGTCTTAATGACAGCAGCGAAACAGAGGAGTAACAGTAATTTTGACCAGGGGGTTTGGCCCCGCGCCCCGGACTGCCGCGGACGGGCGCAGACGGGCTTGCCTTAGGCGCGCCTTCGGCGCGCAAACGGCGCTCCCGCTGCGCTCGTCCGCTGCGCTTCCGGTAGCAGCACATGTTATACCCGGAATCGGGGTGTGGCTTAGAAGGGGGGCGTGGCCTACGTCCTCGGCGGACTGGCGAGAATGGTGACGTTGCAGCCGGCGCTAGGAACGCTGCCCAGGCTGTTTAGGAAGTCAGAGTACAAGAAATACAAGTAAATTCAATTTTTAAAAGGGTTTTAAAACAAAGTTGCTCCCGGCCTTCGCCTGAGGAGTTTAGCTCTATCTGGGGCGGCACACAGCGAGCCTGCGCTTTTAAAGGGCGTCAGGGGGCGTGGCTTAGAAGGGGGGCGTGGCCTACGTCCTCGGCGGACTGGCGAGAATGGTGACGTTGCAGCCGGCGCTAGGAACGCTGCCCAGGCTGTTTAGGAAGTCAGAGTACAAGAAATACAAGTAAATTCAATTTTTAAAAGGGTTTTAAAACAAAGTTGCTCCCGGCCTTCGCCTGAGGAGTTTAGCTCTATCTGGGGCGGCACACAGCGAGCCTGCGCTTTTAAAGGGCGTCAGGGGGCGTGGCTTAGAAGGGGGGCGTGGCCTACGTCCTCGGCGGACTGGCGAGAATGGTGACGTTGCAGCCGGCGCTAGGAACGCTGCCCAGGCTGTTTAGGAAGTCAGAGTACAAGAAATACAAGTAAATTCAATTTTTAAAAGGGTTTTAAAACAAAGTTGCTCCCGGCCTTCGCCTGAGGAGTTTAGCTCTATCAGGAGGAGTTTAGCTCTAACAAATGAAGGAGTACCACCCGATGAGAGAAGAGAGAAGAGAAGGCTTTTTTCCGGACAAGAGAATATTCTTCCTTTGTAAGTAAACCCCTCACTCACCACCTGGTGGTGACTTGCTTCATCATCGGGGCCCACCCAAGTGGCCTAGCGTCACTTGGGTGTGCTTCAACACCTGGTTTACAGTGGAGCAGGTTGTGAAATGTGGGGTGCACAAAAAACAGTGTGAATGTTAAAATTGTCCTGGTCAACACTTCAGTATTATCTTTAATAAAAAGGTTGTTGGACAAAGTTAAAACGTAAGGTGAGATACTGGCAGGGGAGTTACGGCCTGTGTATCTCTACTATGTGATGGTCGACATGTTTCTACCTTATGGGGTAATCCCCGGTATTCCTCAGGACCAAAAACAAGGAAGTGGGAGGTGTGGGTCCCCTAAAAGACTCACCCTGTCCTAACTCCTTGGTCTTCCAGAAGATAAAACTGTATCTCTGGGAAATCACTCCTAAGGTTTAGGAGTTAAAAAACTTTGGACAAGCTCGTGTTGGACTTCATCGAGCTAGGGGTAGGCACTTCACGTTTGCCAACGTATTAGTTAGTCGTGAAGGGTGGAGGCATGTAGCCTACGTCTACCGTCCGCCGCTCGGTTAGCTAACTTGCTCACTGCACTACCAGGATTCAAGCAAGCCGGGCCGACGACGGCTGAAATGCCAGAAACCGGTCCCCGGAAGCTTCTCTCCTTTCCGGTGAAGAATTGGCTTGGTAGTTTGGTCTGCCCTGTTCCCATGAGGCACTGGGTCAGACTAATTTGCATATAGCCAGGTTCTGAACTGGGGTGATGCAGTGAGCTAAATAACGGTGATTGATCAAGCCCTGATCTCTTGACTGGGTAAGAGTGGTCTGCTTAATTCAGACAATCTGTTCATCACCACCCCCTTTTCTGAATTGAGACATAATTCAACACAGCACCACACAATTCAATTACGCACATTTGAGCACCTCACAATTCCTCACCATGCAACATAGTTACACCCCACATGATACCACTTCACACACTACATAATTCAACTCCACCTGTTTACATGCTACCCAAAACCACATTAATACACCCCACATAAATGCACTCTATACCACATAACAACAAACCACATAAATACACTACACACCGTACCACATAATTCCACTCAACATAATGTCACTCAACACCACACTGGCCCATGCTGCACTATTTAACCCACACAAATGCATTCCACTCCCCATAATTCCACAACACAATTTCACTACACACCACATATAAACAATTCACAACACATATTCATCATCATACCACAAAATTAAACAGCACACCACATAATTAAACTCCACTACATAAAACTCCACAACACAAGAAAACCATTCCACATAATTACACTTTGTGACATACACTCCCACTTCACATAATTCCAGTACACTCAAAAACACATATCTACTATCCACATAATACCACCGCACACCATGCCACACAATTCCACTACAAAAATCCACTCCACACCACACAATTCCATGCCACACTGTGCCTTAACTAACCATTACAATACACACCACATACATCCACTTCATAACACATAAATAAGAAACATTTACAACGCTAATAACTCTAACACACAGATCTGGAGTTTAGCTCCTACCCATTTGTTTTTTTTCCATCACCGAAAAGGCAAAGCTATCCACACAGTTTCATGCCACCCAATTTAACTCCACACATTTCCAATCCACATCATATAATTTGCCACAAAACCACATAACACAACTCAACACAATTTCACAACACATCAATTCAATGCACACTATATACTTCCACGTCATGCTATAAAATTCAACAGCACACCTCATGATTAAACGCCACTACATACCACTCCACAAAATACCATTCCACATAATTGCACACAATAACACACAATACCACATAATTCCAGTACCCTCAAAACCACATAATTATGATCCACATAATTCCACAGCACACCAGGCCATGTAATTCACTCCACACATCCACACAATTCCACAACTAACTAATCCAACCCACATAATTCCACTACACACACATACATACACCCCATAACATATGTAAAAAAATTACCATTTTCAATGCCAATATCTGTAACTCGAACAATTGTGAGACCTATTGCATTTCCAATGCTTGTTTTTCTTGATTACTTATTTTTCAACCCCAGCTATACACCACTTGGTTGGCTGTAGGGCCTGTCCTTTTCCAGGCCCTGCACCTAACTGACGACTGGCAGCCAACCCTCGGTGCTCATGGCCTTAGGCATGTGCCGCAGGGGGTGGCTGCATGGCCCCACCCACTGCAGGCAACCAACCCCTGCTACACGTGACCTTGGGCCATGCACAGGGTCTGGCCTGTGGCCCATACCCAAGGTTTGACCCCTAGCGGCTGGACTTTGAACGGGCCTTCTTTTCAGAATGAAGAGGACATAAGCTTCAGACCCTGGACCTTGCAGTGGACTCACAAGTGCAATTTCTAACTGACAGATCCTCAACACATAAAATACCAGTCAGGGACTGCAGCACCAAGACACGCATCGTGGTTACCACCCACCATTTTAGGTGTCTGAAATCTGCGACACCACAAAACACCCACCTTTTCCTACCCCTATCATTAACCACACTCAACTTACCTGATCTAGGAACACACCACACACCTCTACCAGACCAATGCTCGCCACACCTTCTCCTCCAAATGACACACCAATTCAGACACAAACAACCCGCCAACACACACAAATACAGCTCCCTCTGGAATACACGAAACTATACTACCTGCTCCAGGCCCACACCTCAAAACACAAGCATTCTAACACGGGCCCATACTACTACACTTGATGCCATACACTGCCACCACAAGCCCCTAGTGCACACTAACACACCAACCGCCATCCAAACTAGGCCCACCCCGCACCACATCCACCCAACCCATGTTCATGCCACATTTGCCATCCATTTAGCAAAATAAGAGGCACACATGAAACCCGCCTCCTCATAGTATATTACACAAAGAACATACACCTTCTGCCCAAGGGACTATTATGTCCACCAACTCTTATACATGCTATGGACACACATGTTTCTCCTTAGTACGCCTGCTTACCCCATACGCCCCTAGGGCACACATCTCACCAATCTCGACCTTTCCAGTGAACACACGTTACACTACTGCCTATCCACTGTACACCGACCTTCCCATTCCCTGGGCCTGCACCACAACCAAAGTCTAATTGACACGGCACACTCCAACTGCCACCTCCGTGCCAAGGGCGCAGTCCTCGCATACCGCCGCCGTTCCAGGGTACACATTTCTACCCCTTTCCCTAACCAAACTGCACAGCAGCGAACACCACCTGGCTAAGTACACGTCACCACGTCAAGTACACATTACATCCTAACCCAGCACACACCACAAAGCACCAACCTCAACCTACCTCTAGTACGTAACATACCTACTGCCAGCTCCCAGAGAGCATAGAGCACTTCACTCGGCACACACCATTCCTCGCCGCCTGCCATAAGCCCCTGACTGCACCACCACTACAACCTAGCATGAAACTCCTACCTCGGCCCCACTTGGGACACACTCTTGCCTCTCATCCAGGATACTCCATTTCGTCATCGCGGATGGGTTAGTGAAGCACCCATTGTATTGCAATTGCATTTTCTATAGCGCTTACTACCCCTGACGAGTCGTCGAAGCACTTTAATCAAGAATATCTCTGTTTTCCAGTCACACACACCTGCTACGGACACACATTACACCCACATTCACCAGGAAATTAACTGGAGACACATCCCACCAACTGGTAACCCACCAGTCTGCATCTGACATGGACACACACACGACTGTTGTCATCGGCCCACAGGGCACCCACTTTACCACACAACCCAGCATTCCCCGCACACACAACACACGCCGTCCCCGGCTTACACGTCCGTCGCAAACATAACTTTCCCTCCACTGGGCACACGGGATTGCTGCATCTACCTTGCCCATTGAGACGGTTCTAAAGCTTCCCAAGATGTTTCGGCGTGCAGTCCAATCGGGCGCCTAGAAGCAGCTGTTGGAGGCTACAACCGGAAACGTGGATCAGCATCGGGGAATTGTCCAAGACGGTGCAGTAAAAAAGACGGCTGGGAGGGAGAGGTGCTCCCTTCTCGCACGGACGCGTTTTCCCGTGACCTGATTGAATCTGTGCTGCGCTGGGCTCCGGAGGTCTGAGAACTTACGGCCTGGCCGTGAGGCTGACCTTGCAGTACAGTGATGGAGAAGAGAAGGAGGGGGCGAGGGAATCGGAGGGAGGGAGCGAGGGAGGGAATACCTGCACTGCCTCTTAAAGACACAGTGGATGCACTACAAAAATACAGAAATAAATGGCCTAAAATGAATAAATAGGCAGATAGGGAATAAGAAGGCCTGTACAGATAGACAGAGGGACATCGCCAGATAAGTATAGATTTCTAAGCACATACATAGATTGATAATACCAAAGCAACAGGCCAGAACAGAAAAGAGAACGGCATGTAAGTGGAAGGAGGGAAGGAGGTGTGGGCTTGGCCAAAAACGCCGGCCTGGAAGCCTGGTGACACTTCATCGATCTCATCCTGGCTTCGACAGTGTAACAGAAACCATGCGATTCTAGGCAGATTACCCTACCTCCCAGTGCCTCAAATTGTAAAGCGCAATATCAAAGTGTGTTATGTAAAAATAATTGTACAGTGTCTGTCTGGTGCCGTCCCGCGCAGTTGCAAACCCTTCCTATCACATGTTGGTTTCAAAAATTCGATCTCAACCTGACCCAGACACCATTCCCTTCTGTGAAAGCGATGTGTGCTTCAGATGCTCTGGATTCAGTGCTCGAAGAGGAACGAACGCTGCTCTTCGAAATCTTCAAATACATAAAAAGTCAACACATGTATAGATAGGTCACCATATTCATTTTAAAAAAACTGAAACAATTAATAATTATGCATAGATGGCTATTTAGATACTGACGCCAAATAATGCTCATAAACAATTTCCTGGTGCCTCTGGAAAACAACAGACCTCACTAAGGCCTTGTTTGGAGTTTAACATCTGCCAAAATGTGCCCAAAAAGTGGCGCATGTCCCGTCTGCTGTATTCAAAGACCGTTGATGCAGAGTCATCTTGAGGTCATGGCCAGTAGAATTATGCGGCAAAGGAGGGCCAAATTATCTGGCAGGGGTAACTAAATTATGCAGCAAGAAAAGGTAAATTATGTGTGATGCAGCACATTCTGTGATAGTAATACTTAATTATTTTCTCATTTTACACATGTTAACACTGTCTGGGCATAGGTTGCCCCTCATTAGTACCGGTTTAACACCAAAATATAGTAACAACCTACAGAAAGGTGACCAGTCCAACTTTGCAAAGAGCCTTCCTGTGTGCAACACGGCACTGTACTTTTAGTACATTTTGAAACGTTTGAGCTAGAAACTATTTTTTGTTAAAATCGTGTCGACGATTATGCAGCGGATGATAGATTGTGTGGCAAATGCAGCAAATCCATAATTATGTGGGAAAATGCTGCAGTTGCATAATTCCAGCTGCCCTGTGGAGGCCTAGACAAGACATGATTTCTTGTATGGAACAAATTTGAATTTTATTACTCATTGCTTCATAATTATTACTTCCTTGATGCCACACAGTACCAACTAGAATGTGGAACTTTAACAGAGTCACACAACAAGAGTTCAAATATGTCCTTAAGATGGCAGTAGAGAGACTCAGTTAGAGGTAGAAGTAGTCAGGGGGAAGAGATACAGTGACAATCACAACGATGACTGGAAAAGATCAGTGTGTTGATATATGGTCACTCTCAACCTAAGGACAGGATTGGCTCTGGGAATTAGCACAAGGATGTACTGCTTTAGGTTCGTTTTAGTTCTTTCACAGTCCCATCATTTCAGAACTGAAGCAGTTTCAATATTATATACAACAAAGCCATAGTTGTTTCTTTTTTATCTTATGCAACTAACAACCATCGAGAAAACCAATAGTCCTGGCATGTTGTAGGTATATTGTTACTTAATGTATTATATAATGGATGCAAAAGCAGCAAAATACTTGTCGGGTGGCACCCTATGCTGAGCACAGATTTTTAGTTTATGTGTTTCTAAATGACGCCCTTAATTACACCGGCCACGCCCCTTTGAGAGACCCCCCCCCCCCGTGTTTTTTCATCCCACTTGAAGCCCTGTCGAAACCTGCCACATTTAGACTAACGTGCAGTAACACCCAGGTACTGCCCTATCCGCAGAGCGCCCTCCTGCAGAGCACAGTGAATCACTCCTCATGACTCACTCCGGGCCGTGGGTGGGAGTCGGACGGGTGAGGAGGAGGAGGTGGGAAATTCTGGAGAGGGTGAGGAGGAGTGACTCAGGCATATACACCCCAGCTCACTACTGGACAGCGCTAGCACGAGGGCCGGCCTCTACTCATTCACATCTCTCTTCGTGGCCTTCTCCTTGTTTCTTTTACAAACAATATTATATTATTATTCATGTTTCCCTCCTTGTTCTATTTCTTTTCTCCCTTCTTTCTCTCCTTTTCTATTTATCGCAGCATTTTTCTTTGTACCGCCACGTTCATTCTCCCTCGCTCCCCTTATTCTTTATTGCCATATTGTCCCATCTTTCTTCCCTTCTTACTTCTCCCCCATCTTTTTCTCCTTCCTTTCAACCTTCTCAATTACTCCTTTTTATCTCCACTTCATCCTATCAGCTTTCTTAAGTTGCTCTATTCTTTTGCTCCTCTCCGGTTCTCTCTTCATTTCTCACCTCCTCTAGCCGCTCTCTTCGCACCCCCCGCCCCCCAGCATTTTCCCTTCTACCCTTCCCTATCCCCTTCTCCGCCCTCCTCATCTACTAAGGCCATTCGTGTTACATTGTCTCCGCTGTGTACAACCGAAGTAATTCGCTCTGAATCTCCCATCATAAGCCCACCATTCCCTACTGCACCTTCACAAGCTATATCACTATATATATATATATATATATATATATATATATATATATATATATATATATATATATATATATATCTTTTACTTTCTGAGATGCTTTTTGCTACGTAAGGGGTACTCCTCCCTTCCCCCTAACTCCCCTACCCCACTGTCCACCGACTCCTACGTCCAAAGGCCCATTCTCTCCTTAAATAATGACTGAAAAAACACACACTCTGATATGACCATAACCTCGTTAAAAAGTCATTTTTGCTCGCCCCTTTCCAACGATGACTATAATTCCCTGAACACTGCAACGCCAACCTTCCCTCCCAAGCCCCGGGCAGACGGGCTGCCGGAACCCACCAAGAACAGCCCCTGAGTCTGGACTGGAGATGTTTGAATTCAACGCACCTGAAGACCTCCAGCTCGTGCCCGGCTGCCTGCCCTGAGCTCGGATCTGCTGTCCTATTTGTCTGGAATATCCAGCGATGGCTTCCCCTGCCGCTTTTCGCGCGCCCCTCCGAAATTTGGGTCTCGGGGAGTGTGAGGTGGGGAACAGCGAAGGCAATTGAGATTATGAAGTATTATTCCAAAATTCAGAATATATATATTTGAGTAGCTGATAATAATATGAATAACTCCCGGAGTGGCAGGTGTGCCTCGGCTGTCGATCTGCGCTGGTGGGGGTCTCGCCTATCATACGACGCCTCCTTTATATGGCGCTAACAAAAGGCGTTGCCATGGGGACGGCCACGGCGAGGGGCAGAACTAACGGAGTGACGAAAGAGAACATCACGGAGGGAGGGGGGCTGGGAAATATAATGAAGTATGGAGGATGGAGAGCGGAGACATAATTCCATTAACTGGGGCGCTCGACGCCTACGTTTTCCAGGTTCTGGGAGAGAGGAGAGTGTCGTTTGAGGAATATGTCACCCACAGGAGCATTCTGTGGGCTTGGCCGGAAATACACGCACGCAGGCCTGTGCGTCTGCTGTGAAGATTAATTGTATAGCTTTAAAGGAGTGGTGGGTGGTTTTATAGACATTTTTAATCTGCCCAATGTGTAAACTAATTACATCTTCTTTCAATGCTTAAACGTCAATATATCTGTAATGCATGTGGGCACAGCGAGAATAATAAAAAAAAAACAATTATATCGGTACATCTATAAAATATGTGAGATTCTAGACCATATCAAGTTTTTGCTTGAGACCTAAAATAAATCTACCGTGTTAAGAAGAGTGCCGCGTCTTTGCCTTTGTTTTCGAATTACAAAGGAGACACGCTCCCGGTCTCCACACGCGGGCACCAACGATTGCAGTTCCCTCTGCTACGGGAACATTTGTGATGAATATATATATATATATATATATATATATATATATATATATACATATATATATATATATATATATATAGTTATAGTTAGGACCTATTATCCATAGGAAAAGCATTTTTTCTTTTCCCAATAACTTTGACACCGGTTGACGAATCTTCGCGTAATTTTCAAAACTCGTGGGGCGCTCCTGTCAGCTCCTATCTTGAAAGTTTTGAGGTGATTCGGCAAGCGGGGGCAGAGAAAAAGGGGTGTCCCAAAACGTGTTTTCTCTATGTTATTTCCTATTGGAAACTTTAGACACGGCTACAGCCCGAACTGCTGAACGGAATGACTCCAAATTTGGCATGAAGGTAGCCCTTGCCTGAGATAGAACTCCTTTTCTTAAATGGTGTAAATCCGTTCAGTAGTTGCTGAGAAAATGAAAAAAAAAATATCGATATATAGAGGCGCTGTGGATCTGTGCACCCTCCCGATCACGAGCTTCATACTAATTGGCTGTTAACACTCCAAACCAGGAAGTGTTGGCAGCGATCTTGTGCCGAGGCACAATAGAACAGAAAAACTAAGGTGCAAAACAAGAAAAAGGGGCAGGGTAGAATCACCCTGACCCCCTAGGCCTGCTTAGGGTGTCCCACAAGGACCCCCAGGGCCAAAAAAAGCATTTATATTCTTTTAAAAAACACGAGATGCAGCAAAAATAAAAAAAACGAAGCACAGGCTCCCGCGCTTAGTTATTATTTAGCCCCAAGGTGGGCCAAGTCCCGGGGCATCTAAAAAAATATTTGCGGGGGACCCCTGGAGCCCCGGGCCAATAGAGGCCTTAGGAGGACCAACACCCCTGGGGCTTTCTATCAATATTTGCGGGGGGCACACAGCCCCCCCCGCAGAACCAGGGACTGCCACCCCTGGGGCTTCTTTTTTAAATCTATACGGGGGCTTAAAGACCCTCCAAGGCCCCAGGGACCGCCACCCCCGGGGCTTTCATCAATTATTGTGCGACGGGGCACACGGCCCCCGCTGCCCCGGGGAACGCCCCCCGGGGCTTCTTTTTGTAAAAATAAATACCTGTGTGGGGGGGCTCGAGGCCCCCCCCACACGTCCCCATGACCGCCACCTCCTTGGGTCACTAATATGTAAATTTGGTGGTCCGTTAAGGACCCCCGGGGACCATCACCTCCCCGGGGCTGTGTAGATATTGGGAGGGGGCTGCGTGGCCCCCCTCCTGGAACCTGTGATGGCCCTGGGGACCGCCACCCCCAGGGCCGGCTCCTGCAGTGTCCCGGGGTGCCCACCCCCGGGACACTGCTGTTTGCTACATATGGTCCCTAGGGGGCCAACTAGCCCACTAGGTGCTTCCAGTAAGTGCCACTGCTCTGCGTTGCAGAGAGGTGGTCCAGGCCATGCCCCTTTTTACACCTCTCTGCAACTTAGCTCTGTGGCGCTTACTGGAGGTACCTGGTGGGCTAGTTGGACCCCAGGGACCCTCAGGATTGAAGGGGACTTCATCCCCCAACTTAAAATGCGTCACAGGGCGTGTTTGCACACATGTCCCCTCAGGCTCCCCCTTCCTCCACCACTATGCAAACATGCCTTGTGGCTTGTTTTAAGAAGTAGTTTTAAACCCCCTGCCCTATTATGTACTAGGGCCTTACAGAGGAGGACATGCTAATCACAGGGGTACCCCAGCACATAGTGTTCCATAGTGTATGTAGGTGTTTTCACTGTATTCTAAGTGTCTTTTAGCATAGCACTGGCTCTAGGCCTGGTTAGTCAGAGTCAGTTACCACCAGTACCCGTCTGAAAAAGTTGTGGACACAGGATGATTTTGCAACAAGGCCTCTTTCTGCTCCTTTGTTGGTTCTTTCTGCACAGCTTGCTTCTTCTTGCAATTTTCTTCGTCTTTGTGGACTTCTGTTGCCTCTTTCTGCATTTGTTTAGCTTCTCTCTGTGCGTTTTTTCTTCTTTCTTCACATGTCCTACCTCTGTAGGCATAGTTAGAAACTAGCATTTAAAAAACCTTTGAAGTTCACTTAAAAATCCATAGGTTTCAGGCAAGTTAGAGTTAGAAATTAGCATTTAAATAACCTTAGAAATTCACTGAAAAAACCATAGGTTTTAGGGAAAGTTATAGTTAGTTGGACATTTCACTTATATAAAACCAGTGAAATTCCCCCGTTATAGTTAGATCAGCTAACTATAACTCGCGCTCCCGCAATGCACTGCTGATGACGTCACAGATTACATCACTCATGACATGGTTAGTGACATCACTGATGACATCTCAAATGACATCACTGATGACATCATCCATGTGATAAGTTGATGCATCTTCTCACACCCTAATATAACTTTTGATACACCCACTCTAAATTAAAGATTGCCATTCTCAAAACCAAAGACACTCCAACACCAATAACTACATACCTATGCACTGATTCTTAGGTTTACACACACATCCACTCACTCACCCGTACAGTCACTCATACTTATGGTCACTGTACAGGACTATCATATGCACTCGTACACCTAAATAGACTCCCACACACCGCCACTCATCCATAGAGGTACTCACACAACTAGTAAGTCATGCAAATAATTAATCACACTACCATTTAATCACCTATACAGTTATACACACACCACCCCAATTACTCTTACAAATACTAGCACATTCTTACGCTCTTATACAATCACTGATACAAGCACACACTCATCCATACAGCCACTCTCACAACCACACACTCTCACTTATAGCCATTTATATACTCCAACACACTTATATACTGCCTTTCACATATGTAGTTACTCACACATGTACCACTGAGACATACATTCACTCACTAACATACCCATACACACACTCACCCACCCATACAGTCCATCACAGATGCACTCTTTAAACCATGCACCCAGTGAATTACCCACTCACACATCTATGCACATTCACACACACACCCCACCCACACAAACACTCAGGCACCCATACAGATACTCAGACACCCAATCAATAACCCATACAGACACTCATGTAGCTATTCGCAAACCTATGCGACCGCTTACACACCAATAGACAGATGGATACAGACATTCACACAGTTAAGTCACTAACCCATGCATTCAGTAAGATACGTTTAACCACTCATTTATAGAGTCAGTCACGCACCTACTAAATCATTCATTCAGACACTTATACACCCACTCATTCTTCAATATGCCTTTCCCTATATATATGACATATTGAAACTTTACAGAAACACACAGTCACTGGATGATGTCATCAGTGATGTAATTTGAGATATCATCAGTGATGTCACTGACCATGTCATGAGTGATGTAATATGTGACGTTATCAGCAGTGCATTCCGGGGGCGCGAGTTATAGTTAGCTGAACTAACTATAACTGGAGAATTTCACTGGTTTTGTATGAATGAAATGTCCAACTAACTATAACTTTCCCTAAAACCTGTTTTTTTCAGTGAATTTCTAAAGTTTTTAACTTATGGTTGTAAACTACGAAATTTGGAGCAGTCTTCCTTTCCTGGCTAAGGTAATAGAAAAAGCCATGAATCAGCAACTGTCGGAATTTGTGGAGCAGCACCAGTTGCTCGACAACACCCAGTTCGGATTCCGCAAATGTCATGGCACGGAAACTGCCCTTCTAAAGGCTGCGGATGACATCAGAGCCATACGAGACCAGGGGGGGACAGCACTTCTGGTACTGCTGGATCTTTCGGCGGCCTTCGACACGGTCGACCACAAGATCTTAGTCGACCGTGTCGAACGACTGGGGGTCCAGAAAACTGCTCTGGACCTGCTTGTATCGTTTCTGGCCAATAGATCACAAGCAGTATCTCTAGGACCCTACCAATCATCGAAGGTGTCTCTGCCGTGTGGGGTCCCTCAAGGCTCATCCCTGAGTCCGACACTATTTAATATCTACGTGTCGGACCTTGCAAATGTCATCAAAGCATTTGGGATGAGCCTGACCTCCTACGCCGATGACACCCAATTGGTACTGGCTATCAAAGGGGACGGGGAGGAAGTGGCCAATCGATTCACGAGAGGAATGATGGCAATAGGTGACTGGATGGCCACGAATTGTCTGAAACTCAATTCAGAAAAAACTGAAGTGGTCATCTTCGGTCACCTCTCCCCGGGCTGGTCACCTGTCTGGTGGCCACCATCTTTCGGTCCCCCGCCGAGTCCAGCTAGCAAAGTGAGAAATCTAGGCGTCATCTTCGATGCTGGCCTCAATTTTATGGCACATGCGAATAAAACTGCGGCTTCAGCTCATATGAAATTGAGAATGATTAGGAAAATACTACCTTTCCTACCGAACACGGCCGGGAAAACACTGGTCAGCTCACTAGTCCTGTCCTCCTTGGACTATTGTAACGCTCTATTCTTAAATGCGCAAGTCCGAGTGACAAATAAGATGCAGTCAATCCAAAATGCAGCCGCACGAATGCTGGCTGGGATCCCCAAGTTCGCACCAGTTACAAACATCATTAGGGATCTCCATTGGCTCCCGATACGCAGCCGTATCAAATTCAAATCGCTGTGTATTGTTTACAAGTCTCTCAATAATCAAGGTCCCCACTTTCTCAAACAGAATCTTCTCCATCATGTCCCAACCCGATCTCTTCGTTCCTCTATTCAGAACCTCTTGGCTGTGCCTCGCACTAGAACAGTCACCTGGGGTGACAGGCGTTTCCTGGTTGCCGCCCCTAGACTCTGGAATACCCTTCCTGCACATATCCGAGCAAGTCCCTCCCTGTTCACATTCCGCAAACAGCTAAAGACGTGGTTATTTGACCAATAGCCTTGTATATCTTCTTTACCCCAGTTGCTGATCCATCCCTTAATTAGTGCCGAGACGCCCACGGGTATTCGCCGCGCTCTACAAATGTCAATCAATAAATAAATAAATAAATAAGTATATATATATATATATGTATATATATATATATATGTATGTATATATATATATATATATGTATATATATATATATACATATATGCCTGCTCCAAATTTCGTAGATATATATATATATATATATATATGCCTGCTCCAAATTTCGTAGTTTACACCACAAAAGACCAGCACTCACGGTGGGAAGCTTCAAGATTTTATTTTCAAGCTCACGGTGTCCAGACGCGTTTCGGCATTCGCCTTTGTCGATGGTAAAATGGCGTCGCCGAAACGGCCACTTTTTATGTTTACAAATTATACTCGTGGACATAATCAAAGGACAAAAGCGCCATAGCCGCGGCCGCCATCTTTCAACGGTGCACATTATTATGTAACATATAACAATCGCCTTAAAGCGCGCCATAGCGTCATTCAATGCAGGCACTTATTACATTGACATTAACAGATAATGCCCATTGATGGGCTCATTATGCAATACTCCTCATAAATGCATCGTTTTTATCATACATGTGCTGCCCACAGATGGGCTTAACACTCAAAATACCCACATTTGAATAACGCTCACAGATGAGCATTTGTGCGTTTATGTCCATAATGTCTGCAGTATTTCACTCAACCACCAAAAGATCAAATAGCAAAGATCAAACAAAGTTAAAAGATCAGACAGTATTATCATCCCTTATCCACAATCATATTAGTGTCCACATATTCTGATTCCAGTATTGATCTACATCAGTTATCCCCTAAATGTAGAGCCAGTTCCTCATGTGAATTGAGTCCTCCAGGTGTCTTTGTATTCAGGTCGATAATGTACCTCGACTCTAGCCTCGTGAGAGTCATTAGTCTATCTCCACCCCTTGGGTTCTGGGGTACATGATACAGGCAAATATATGTTAAAAGATTTCTATCTCCTTTATGTAGTTCTTTGAAGTGGCGTGCCATGGGATATGTCAAATCTCCATTATTTATGGCCCTAGCATGCTCTAATCAGACCCCCCAGGATATAGCGGCATGGATTTGCAAATTTAGCGGCTCAAATATGGAAATTTAGCGGCACAAATATGGAAATTTAGCGGCATTTTAGCGGCACTTTATTTTACTCATAATTATTCATTTTCAGCCTTAAATCAATGGAAACTGTTTTAGCAGAGTATTCCACTTTGAATAGGCAACCTGGGATATGGAACAGAGGAAGCAGCCCACAGGTGAAGGCTGTTATCCCTTGGAATTGCAGTTCTTCATCTGCCAGTTGGGCTATGCCGGCGAGACCCAGTTACCAGCATCACTGCCTCCTGTAATTATATCCTAGCACCGGCCATACCATTACCCCCCACACTTGTGCTCTGCTGTAAGGTAATCTGCATTTAGGCAGAGAAAAAGGTTGCTCACGCATAAAGGTTGGGCACTGGCATAGGTCTTGGGCTAGAATGGGGTCATGAGGCTGCTAGTCCAGCTATATAGTCTGCAGCTGACCACGAAAATGCCAGCGCACCCCGAGGGTGAGCAGAGTGGCACTGCTAAGGATAGTCTTTGCGCTCACAGCAGTCTCCTTCCTCGATTGAATTATACATACTGTTGTATTCCTGTATCTGGCGCTCTGTAAACCAAGCCTTCAATTGTTAAAATTACAGGGATACACCCAACATATTCCCGCCTGCATTAAAGCAATAATAATTCATTTGAGAAGCGCAGCGCATTCGGACCTCACGGAGAATGAAGAGTTTTCATTATCGAACTAATAGGCCTCTTTTTTTTCAATTACATGCCGCTTTTTAGTTTCTTTTTCTAACAAACCCAACTTATTAACTCCGACTTTCCAGCCTCAGAAGGGAAGTGCTCCCTACAGTTTCATTTCCATTTTTTTCCAGTGATGAGATAAGTGCTCACGGCAGAGGTTCTGGGGATTTCATTTTCGAACCCATTTCAAGAAACAAGCCACGCACGGGTGACTGGAAACTGCTGCTGAAACCCCCAAAAATACAAACAGCAGAGGCACAAAGGAAGGAAGCCGCAGGTCCCCCCGTAGTGTTTGTCAGCCCGGGCTGACAGAGCTTTGCAGACCGGCGAGCATCAAATTACAGCCACACTTACAGTACTTAACAGGTCTTTAAAAGACCATTACTTGTAAATGAGGCTTTTGTTGTGTGTTCACCCCTTTTACAGGCACTATGTCCGTGGTTTGCAGAATTAGCCCTCCCGAAATATTTTCCAGCCCCCCCCCCCCGAAATTTCCCTCTAGTTGCCCACCTGCCCTTAAGAAATGTGCTTTGGAATATGTCATGACAAATCTATCATTTGATGTGTTGAAAGCGGCGTGCGCTTGCTTCTCCCAAACATGCCTTTTTATATTCAGGGTGGAAGTCACATTAAATACAAACAACCCTTGCGAATTTCTTTATGCGATGTATTTATTGTTCCACCCATATTGCTTCGAAAACAAGATAATTAATAGAAGGAGTTTAGCTGGAGCTGGGTTGCTCTTGTGCCTAGAACCATTGCTAGCTCTGTATGAGCTAATACTTCATGGTGGGATAGCGCCTAGTGTTTCCTGAGCCAGTCTGAATCAGGCGGGCGTCGCTCAGGGACACCACCCCACTTGTATTCTGATGGAAACCAAATGAGGAAAGGCCTGCCAAATACCATTTTCGCGCGTTAATCTGTATTCCGTGCTACATTTGAAGTGAATTACTGTGAATAGCCGGGTACTGAAAGTGCTAGCCCATCTAAACAGTGAGATTTTTTTTGATCGGTCAAAAAATATTTTAATATTTTATAAACGACCAATCCCTCGTTATATTCGGTATGCGGACTTTGGGCTGCGTTGTTCCTGTTGCCGGATATTTCGCCACCTGCACTGCAGCTCATAATTAAATAGCAAGCGCTGCAGCTGTAGGCGGGGACATGCCATTCAGCCGGTTTGAAATGCAGTGGGAGCTGGGGTCGGAGTGGGGGGAAGGGGTACCCGTCCTTTAAAAGATAAAAAGAAAGACACAATCACTGCAGGGTAAACACCTGCGTCGAGAGTGAGTCGGTGTTAGACACGCAGTAAAATGTCTGCAAACTAAACAGATGCCAGGACCGTGTAACATGCAAAGAGCAGACCCCCCAGGATGTAGCGGCTTTTGTAAAAATGCAGCGATTTCTACAAAAGTGCCGATTTCGCAGGCACTTTTGTAAAAATCGCTGCATTTTTACAAAAGTGCCGATTTCGCGGCAAACCGCGAAATCGCGAAATCCTGGAGGGTCTGTCTAATACCCTAATTTTAGCCTGGTGAATAGTACTTCCCACATATTTTAGCCCGCACGGGCACTGCAAGCAGTACTCTGTATACGGGGTGGTACAGGTCAAAAATTTTGTTATTACTCTAGGCTGCCTCATTCCAGGTACTTGAAATGTTGACTCTCAAATATGAAAATGTTATTATGCAGACAGAATCCTAAGAACTCTATCAGCATGCTATTGTGCTCTGAGTATTTGGCTTCTCTATTTCTCAGAAAAAACTTTACTGCCTCTATACCATGTTGATGTGATATACAAGTGTATAGACTTGTGACATCCATAGCAATCATAAGATCTCCATCTCTCCAAACAACCTGTCAGGGACTGCGATGGGAACCTGCTTCACCCCCAGCTACGCAAATTTATTCGTGGGCTGGTGGGAGGAGCAGGTGGCGTGGGCAGCGAACAAAGGTCCTTGGACAGAGAAGATTGTCACATGGCACAGATATATTGACAATCTCTTCGTCATCTGGAGAGGGACGAAGGAGAGTGCTGCAGAGTATGTGAAAGTTTTAAATCAGAATGATTACAACTTAGAATTTAGAGTGGAAATCAGTGAGTGTTCTGTGAACTTTAGAGATTTGGAGGTCACTGTAATTGAAAAAAAACTTTGCACTAAACTTTACCGCAAGCTCAATGCGGGCAATTCTATCCTACATGCCCGCAGTGGACATCCACCTAGACTAATAAATAGTATCCCTTACGGAGAGCTGCTCCGCATAAAAAGAAACAACACAAGGAAAATAGACTTTGAAAAGTATGCAGGCAAAAGTATGGGAAGATTCCGTAGGCGGGGATACAGTGCACAGACTTTGGATGGACCTAAGTCCAGAGTTGATTCCATAACCAGAGAGAAGCTTCTAGAAATGGGTACCGAAAGAAATGAAGAGGAGGATAAAATAAAGGGTTTCAGGATGATCACCACCTTCTCGATGGATGCCACGAAGCTTAGACCCATGTTCAGCAAACACTGGAATCTACTTCAAATGGATCCAGTGATCGGAATGGATATTCCGAAAAAAGACCCCTAATAACTTTTCGTAAAGCCAGGTCCCTCATGGATAGCCTCACTAACAGTTATATTGGGAAGAAGGCATTGAAGGGCTTTGAGAAAGATATGAAGGGATTTCATCCATGTAAAAAATGTAAGGCGTGTGCTGGGAGTAATAAAGTCTCTACATTTCAAGTACCTGGAATGAGGCAGCCTAGAGTAATAACGACATTTTTGACCTGTACCACCCCGTATACAGTGTACTGCTTGCAGTGCCCGTGCGGGCTAAAATATGTGGGAAGTACTATTCACCAGGCTAAAATTAGGGTATTAGAACATGCTAGGGCCATAAATAATGGAGATTTGACATATCCTGTGGCACACCACTTCAAAGAATTACATAAAGGAGATAAAAATCTTTTAACATATTTGTGCCTGGATCATGTACCCCAGAACCCAAGGGGGGAGATAGACTAATGACTCTCAGGAGGCTAGAGTCGAGGTACATTATCGACCTGAATACAAAGACACCTGGAGGACTCAATTCACATGAGGAACTGGCTGTACATTTAGGGGATAACTGATGTAGATCGATACTGGAATCAGAATATGTGGACACTAATATGATTGTGGATAAAGGATGATTATACTGTCTGATCTTTTTCATTGTTTGATCTTTGCTATTTGATCTTTTGGTGGTTGAGTGAAATACTGTGGACATTATGGACATAAACGCACAAATGCTTATCTGTGAGCGTTATTCAAATGTGGATATTTTGAGTGTTAAGTTCATCTGTGGGCAGCACATGTATGATAAAAACGATGCATTTATGAGGAGTATTGCATAATGAGCCCATCAATGGGCATTATCTGTTAATGTCAATGTAATAAGTGCCTGCATTGAATGACGCTATGGCGCGCTTTAAGGTGATTGTTATATATGACATAATAATGTGCACCGTTGAAAGATGGCGGCCGCGGCTATGGCGCTTTTGTCCTTTGATTATGTCCATGAGTATAATATGTAAACATAAAAAGCAGCCGTTTCGGCGGGTCCATGTTACCATCGACAAAGGCGAATGCCGAAATGCGTCTGGACACTGAGCTTGAAAATAAAATCTTGAAGCTCGCCACCGTGAGTGCTGGTCTTTTGTGGTGTAAACTACGAAATTTGGAGCAGGCATGGATGCGGGGGCACCACCCGCTTAAAGGCACCTGCTCGAGAGTGCTAGGACTTAGGTGCAAACATTGGAGCATATATAAATATATATATATATATATATATATATATATATATATATATATATATATATATATATATATATATATATAACAACTGAGTCTCCCAAAGAACACAATATCCCCCGGGAAACAAAATGAAGCCGCCACTCCAGCCACTCGAAAATTGTGTGAGACAGCTTAATTTATTCTTAAATCCATTGCAGCATATTCACAGCAAAAAAACCAATGCATTTCGTTAGCTCCCCACTAACTTGATCACGGTTATATACACACCAAGGTATCCTTCTCCATTGAAAAAGATAAGGGGACACAGCAGGGTTTCAAAGAGAATCGTTTATTGATTTTCTGGCATGACGTGTTTCGGCGGTAGCCTCATCAGATGCCTCCCTTGTTACACATTTAATGTTTTTCCTTTCTATTTATTGGGCTCCTCCTTCTGAAGTAGCGTGGGCCACACCTGCACCGCATCTCGTCACAGAGCACTCGGGCAGTTCATGATTACGGACTGCAGATCCCATCATGCAGTTGGTTTGCAGCGTGGACGAAGGCTCCCCACAGCCGGATTTCTTTCGCCTCAAAATGAGTGGCTGAGTTTTGAGAGGGGTCGGTTTAAATTGTAGCACTGTTCTGGGCCATAATTGATTCTGAGCCCTGCACTTCCAACCTCACAGTCCATCTTTCGGCATGGCTTGGAGACGCTGTTAAAGTAACTCCGTCTCTCTGTGTGGGTCACAGACTGTCAACTGGCAGCAATAACCTCTGCCTCCAGTGGGTGTGGGGTGGTCTGGGTTACACCACTGATCCCTGTCCAATAAACGCTTTTGGAAGGGTCCCCTTTGCGTGCCATTGGCAGCACACTATTTACACCAAGGTACCCTTCACCGTTAAAAAAGATAAGGGGACACGGCAGGGCTTCAAAGAGAATCATTTATTGATTTTCTGGCATGGCGCGTTTCGGCGGTAGCATCATCAGATGCTTCCGTTGTTACACATTTAATGTTTTTCCTTTCTATTTATTGGGCCCCTCATTCTGAAGTAGCGTGGGCCACACCTGCACCGCATCTCGTCACAGAGCACTCGGCTAGTTCATGATTACGGACTGCAGATCCCATCATGTAGTTGGTTCGCAGCGTGGACGAATGCTCCCCACAGCCGTAGGATATATACATATACTACGGGCAGTAGGTAGTTATAGTTAGGACCTAGCTTAATGATACATCTAGTAAGCAGCTATAGCAGGGTAGAAGTATAAACACTGGCACACCCTTAACTAGACAGCGTGTTAGTCATGTATGGAGGGGGGGGGATCGGGAAATCATCAAGTCACATAAAATCCACAGAACCTTTATGGTGAATGTGCCGAAGTTGGGACAAAACAAAATACAAAGCGCAGATTCATTGACCAATAAGGTCATACATTGGATACGTCATGTAAGGGGCTGACGTTACGAAAGCATGTAGGCTTTCCTTTTCCACTAACCCCCTGGATTGTATCAAATTAATTTTCCAGAGTGAAGTACTAGTTGAAAACTTACTGGCACTTTAATACAGAACCTGTTCCCCTGACCACTTGTCTATCCAGTTTAGGCAGTCTCCGCCTACTAGCAAGACTAATAACTACCATGAGCAACTGGCAACTAGAATAGGTAGTTCCATTCTTGAATGTAATGACTGACTGACTGATGTGCCCAAATCCAGTACTGGTGAAGTCTTGCCAACATTTAGGGAAAGCGATCCAATGATGATCCTGTTCTGCGGAGTTCATAATAGTCCAACAAAACCTGTCCAAAATTTAATCATGCAGCTACCTGGACCCGTGGGTCCAAAAGAGTCTAGCAATTCTCCCTTAGGGAATCCTATACATTTAACACTTAGCAGCCAAGACTCTAAAAGGGACACTCTGTTATTGTGGAACATTGCAGGTATTGGCTCCAAACTATCATCTCCAGATTGGCTTGCTTTCATTGACCTTTTTAATATTTCTTGTTTTCAAGAAACGGGGCTATTAACTTCACAACATCGGGTAGGTTTTTTAAATCATTACGTTTCGTTAGTAAAAGGGGCAAAAGGTCATCCCTCGGGTTGTTTGACCATATGTCCCTGGCAATCACTAGATAACAGTATTAAGGAACTTCCTTCCAACAGTAATGACATCCAAGCACTAAGAATAAACTTGGGATTGGTAAGTAAAGTTGATATTAATAACCTCTATGTGAGGGGAACAAGAGGGGGTAGGTCTCATATTTTAATGGCTTTAGATGATCTCCTCGACTCCCACTCTCAAGAAAGTAACATAATTATAGCGGGTGATTTTAACTCAACGTTTGAGCCACTCGCCAGTGAGGAATGGTTCCTAACCGAAGAGGAGGATGCCCAGTGGGGAATCCCAAAGCAGGAGTTTGTTCCCATAAAGAAATGGACAGAGCCGGTAATACAGATAAATTCCGTCTGCCTAGAGAAGGGGCTCAGGGCACTAAATGGTAGGACTTCCCAATATAGGCTAGGGTCCAACACATTTAATAATAGCTTCAGTAAAAGCAGGATCGACTATATACATGTGAGTTTGAAACTCTGGCATACCATTGATGACATGGAAGTAAGGGATCGCCTTGAAAGCGACCACAATTCTTTGTGTGTAGTTTTAAGTTGGTGGCTACCCGAACAATCGTCTTGCAGAGAGGCTGAACTGCACCCCCACGATGTAGTCCCCACGAATGATATGACATGACTCAAGTGGTTGAGTATAGTTTAAAACACAGGGTCCCTGGAAAAAATTGCAAAGGAAGTTGACCATGCCCTAATAATGCTGAATAGCGTATGTTCAAACAGTGTAGGTTTGGAGATCGTCACTCAGTCCCACGACAGTCTTTTTTTACACATGAGAACTCTTTTTTACCAAACCCCACAAGCCAAAGAAAGTAACATACCAGAAATCCTGCCACTGGTATAATAAAGATTGCCAGCGGACAAGAGCTCTTTGCGGGAAGGCCATTAAAGGTGGCGAACCAGCCGCAGTACGTGCAGCCAGACAGGCATATAAAAACTCCATGGCCATAGCAAAACGCTCCTTGGATGAAAAAAGGTGGAAGGATCTTAAAGATGCTAGTAATAAGAAAGACAGTAAACAATTCTGAAACATTATAAAGTGGGACAGAGAGGGTACCCCTGAATCTCCACATAATTATGTTTTGCAGGAAGAGTGGGTTACACATTTTGAACCGCAATATGCATGTAGCCCAGTAGAATCAACTGTGGGAGGGGCAGCTATGTATTTTATGTTGACAAGACTTTTAATAGCATTGACGTCGAGACAGCTCTTGGTGCTGTTGTTGGAGGGAGAGCACCCGGCCCAGACGGCATCCCTGCCGATGTGTTCCGCTACAATAAATCCAGATGGGGCAAGTATATTATGCTATTGGTTAATGCAATTGCTCGAGGAGCCCCAATACCGGACACCTGGAAAGGAGCCAAAATAATCCCCGTGTATAAAAGTGATAAATCATTGTCAGGGAACTATCGACCCATTAGCCTGATCGACTCATTACAAAAAATACTGGGGAGATTAATTCTCAATAAAATCCAGGATTGGGTTGAGGAGTATAGCATACTGTCACCTTTGCCAGCCGGCTTCCCTGCATACACAAGCACCATCGATCAGGTGTTTCGTTTTGTTTTAGTACACTAGAACCTTGTGGTCCTGGGCAAAGACAGCATGTACGCTGCCTTTGTGGACCTAAAATCGGCTTTCGATCTTCTTCCCCGTTCTAGGCTATGAGCGACCCTTCAAGAACTAGGGCTGCCCATTGAACTTCTGACACTTTTAAAGAGATTGCACAAGGGTAATTACGCAAAAATACTTTGGAGCTCCCAGGGTCAGGTGACTGATTCTTTTACAGTTGAGCAAGGGGTGCGCCAGCGATGCGTTATGGCCCGACCTTGTTCACTGTGTTTATTAATGGGATAGTTGATTGTATGACACGTGTGAACACAGATGCCCCGATTTTAGCAGGGATTAAAATCCCAATATTAATGTTCGCCGACGACACATTTATAATTTTGAAGACTACGAGTGGGCTTCAACGAGTTCTGACAGTATTTGAGGAATTGTGCTCTGCTTGTGGTCTCAAAGCCAATGTGTCGAAAACAAAACTTATGACTTTTAACCAACACAGAGTTTTTAAAGGTGGCATTTTAATGAATAATCGTCCCCTGGAGCAAGTTAGAGAGTTCACACATTTATGGGTGAACATACAGAGCAACCTAAAGTGGAACCATCAGATTGATATGGCCACACTGAAACATCGTCAACTGTCGGGGCCTTACGTCTTGAGCATAACAGGTCCTTCACGAAACCTATTAGACCGGTGCTCCAAGTATATGACGAAAAAGTGGTAAGCTCTGCACTATACCGTGTAGAACTATGGGGGCTAGAGTACTTGTCTAAACTTAGCGTGTCAGAAAACAAGTTCCTGGGGGCATCACTAACCTCCCACAAAGTACGCCACTGTGTCCGTTGTTTTATGACCTTAGGAGAAAACCCTTCTTGACACCACTAAGCTACGCATTGTGTTGTATTGCGCAGATTGTGGACAACACCAGAACTGGCACCATATGCAGAGGGTTTTAGGGATATTATAAAAGCAGACACTTTCCACAAAATCAGTTGGCTACGTGGCGTCAAAGATATCGTAGCCAAAATTGGCATGTCAATGCTTGGGATGACCCTACTACTGCTTGTTTTCCAACAAAGAAGGTTTTAAAAGAAAAGTATTTGGAGACGGTTACATTCAATGCCCTAAGAGTCAGTGATTCAACCTCATTAGTAGGAACATTTTTGGAATTCAAACTCACTCTGAGTTTTGAACCATACTGGGGCACTGTCACAAAACCACTAGACAGGAAGTTTTACTTTCAGGTGAGAGCGGGCACGCTGCCCTTAAGGTCTTTCACACTGAGGTGGAACAAAGCATGTGATAGCAAGTGTCCTAGCTGCTTGGCCTGCACCGAATAAGTTGCGCACGTTATTCGCCTGCCCAGTTTATGAAACCCGCGAAGGGTGTGGTTGAGGCTCATATGCAAACTCTTGGGGACAAGAAGTAGCCTAACAGCTGAAAGAACCTTGCGTACTAACACCTAATCCCCAACTTTCTTAGCAGTTGTCAAATATCTTGGGTGGATGCGGATAATCAGGTCAAAATTCAACTCTGTTTAAATTGTGTATGTAAAATTTAGTTAAAACATTTCTCTGGTTTAATGATCCTAGATATCCATATTCATCTTTATAATATAGTGTTCCCCAACAGTATGAATTCTTATTTATAGTGTTTTTCATGAATTCTTAGATACAGTGTTTAGGAAATGAGATGTCCGTGTTAGATTTGATTAACTGTTAAAGTAGAGATTGCTTCAGGAAACCATGAATTATTGTTGTCCTACAAGATATGTGTAATTGCCCTTTGGCTGAACAGGCTTATTTTATAATTCTGTGTATGACGTTTTTATTGTAAATATTATATATTTTTATGTGCTTCTATGACTATTCGTCGAATAAAGCTTGTTTGGATTGGATTGAAATCCACTTTATTTGTGGTCACACAATTTTTAAGAGCAATGGTGAGATCCAGTAAATCTCAGAATGATTAGGATAGAGGGGTGTTTTATGTAAATTGTGATATGTCTAAAATAGGCCTCCAGAAAAAGCAGCCAGCTCTGATACTTATGTATAATTTAATGGCCATGTAAGAGGAATGTATAATGTGCTGTTACTTTTATAGTGGTGACAAAATGAATTAGCCCATTTTATGACTTTGTTATTTTGTTTTTTAATGTATCGTATCTTTTATGGCTGTATACTCTGTCGAATAAATATTGTATTATAGCTTTATAGCCCACCGTAGAGGGCTATACCGGCTATTAAAGGCCCGCTCCAGTGTTAAAGGCCCGAGGCGAAGGCGAGTGCCTTTAACAAGGGAGAGGGACTTTAATAGCGGTATAGCCCGTCTACGAAGAACTATAAGGCTATTAGAACATTCTGTCACAAGAGGACAGAATGTTCTAACTAAAAAAACAAAGCCTTTTGGGAGCGTGAGGGGATTGGAATCCCCTCAGGTTCCCTGAAGCCTTTGTTCACAGCCAGAGCTGTGAACAAAGAAGCATTGGAATGTTGGAGCTCCAGGCTTATACCAGCCATTATAAGCCCAGAGCACTCCATTGTTTTCAATGGAGCTCCCAACATTCCAATTTTCTAATATAGCCTTATAGCCTGCCGTAGAGGGCTATACCGGCTATTAAAGGCCCTCTCCAGCGTTAAAGGCCCCGAGCCGAAGGCGAGGGCCTTTAACAAAGGAGAGAGACTACAAAGGGCTATAGGGCTATTAGAACATTCTGTCCCTAGAGGGCAGAATGTTCTAACAAAAAAAACAAAGCCTTTTGGGAGCCTGAGGGGATTGGAATCCCCTCAGGTTCCCTGAAGCCTTTGTTCACAGCCAGAGCTGTGAACAAAGAAACATTGGAATGTTGGAGCTCCAGGCTTATACCAGCCATTATAAGCCCAGAGCAATCCATTGTCTTCAATGGAGCTCATAACATTCCAATGTTCTAATAAAAAATAAAGCATGAACATTTCTTTGAAGTTTATTTTAACATTTTTCGAGCTATATCATATAATCATATAACCATAAAATCCACCACAAAGTGGCTCTGCAATTCAGCTGACCAGAATGGAGCTCCAGTTAGGAGTGCTTTAAAAATAAAGAAAGCTTTTCAGGGGTCATGCATTAAATGACTCAGGAGACTTACTGTTTTTTTCCTAATGTTGCTGGGGGGTGAGAGGGCTGCTGCACTCCCTGCGGTCCCCCCACAACATTAAATACATGTTTAGCGGTGCAAAGCCTCTTCTAGTGGCATCACTAGTAACATACTATATTTTTTCAAAATGGCCTAGGGTATCATGTGGCACTCATTAGTAGGAGCAGTGAATAATAAATAAGCTTCTCTGGCTGTTCAATTATTATTCAATCTTTCATAAAAATATTTTGTGGGTGTCTCTGTCCCACCCGGGATACCCACAGATTACATTTTCGTTGGGACTGCAGGGATAACCCCAGAACCTCTGCAACCCCACCGGCATCATTGTAGAGACTTGAACCCAGGATGTTCATCATCACTGCAGAGACTCAAACCCAGTTCCCCAGATTTAAGGTCAACCGCCCTAGCCGTTAGGCCAACTCCTCTCCCCAATATTTAATGTTGGAGACTGTGGGAGAGGCCTAAGCCCCCTGTAGCCCTGCCTGGTCCTCTTTTGGGTGTTGCGGGAACTAGCATTGTTCCCACCCCACTATAGCAGTTTTCTTTTACACCCACCAGACGGGAAAAATCAGTATTTTTCCCTACCCAACAGTACAGGCAGGCAAAACGTTATCTGCTCCCACCGGCTGGACCCCATTGCACTTTCCCTGCCCATGCTCTCTATCATGAAAAAGACAGTGTCCTGGAAATTGGGGCTAATGGCACACTGTCATGGAGCCGTACCTGGAGGATGGAGACCTCTGGGCCATGGAATGGCGACCCACTTTTTTTTCTTCAAACATTGGCCCTGGGAATTTGGTTCCCAGGGCATTCGAAGGCTTTAGGAGGGGCGCTGCACACCCCCTCCCTTTCAATTCAAAATGGCCGAGGGGATGGGGTCCATGGCGCCCAAGACAGGCTTGGGGAGGGTGGACCCACCCCTCTTAACATATCAGCCCGGGGGCATGGGGTCTCCTTTAGGCTTGGGGAGGGGGGCAGAGCAAATTCTTCAAGTCATTTTTGTATCGCCCCGGGGGTGGGATTGCCAAGGCTTCAGAGAGGCCCAGGGAGGGGGACCGCACACCCCCTTCCCATAAAATCTTTTGCTGCCCACTCCCCCTCTCCAGGGCGGGTTCATTTTTCCAAGCGCAAAGTTTTGAGGCAAAATTTTACAAAAACTGCAGAACAGCTTTACATAACAACAGCATTTGCAATGCAGTAGGTCTCGCATTTATGCGAGTTTAAGTTATTGGCATTGTAAATGACAATGCCTTTATTTTATGTTTTAAAAACCAAAACATGAATAAAAGACATTGTCATTTACAATGCCATTAGCTCAAACTTGCATAAATGCGAGACCTATTGCATTGCAAATGCTTTTTAAAAAAAGTCCAATAAAAAGCAAGCATATGTCTGGCCATGTGATAATGCAGGTAAAGAAAGGCATGCACACAACCTTTTTGCATGCGTTAGCGCATTTGGTTCAGAGATATGAATATATAGGTCCCTAGTTTGACACACAAATAATAGAACAGAGTAAACACATTTAAAATCAGCAGCATGGTGCAGGAGTGCTCCAAAGACGCACGTTTTTGCAGAAGATGGGGGGAGCGCAGGAAGCGGGGGGTGGGAGTGAGATTCACACAAACACCAATTTGTTTGCGGCATCCGCTTCTGCACAAATGGAAATTAAAGAGAAGTTCCCCTTTTGCGGTCTGCTAGGAGACTAGGGGACAGAGGAAGCTGCTAAATGCAAGTCACCCCAGCCCGTGTAGCAGTACGAGTGACAAAGGTCCGAGACAGACTTACCTCTGATCACAGGCCGCAGCTGCACTCGTGAAAGGCAAGAGCAAAAGAAACCTCTTAGAAAGTACTTCACATGCTTTCAATCAAAAGCACACAAAAAGGCACGGCTCTATATTTCTGGACTAACAAACACTGTTCAGCAGCTCAGAACAGCAGAGTAGTCTCCGGGCTCTCTGCATGTGCGTGACGTGACCCGCAGACACGAGGAGGCAGCGGCTACACTACGGAGCGGTGATCGGCTAGGCGCTGAGAACGCCAGCAGCATGCCAGGGGGCTGCAGGGCAGTGGCGGTTTGTCCATTGGGGCGGTGGGGCATTGCCCACAGCCACCGCTGCCACAAAATGCCGCTGCCACAAAATACATTATGTGTATTGTCAATAAATATAAATATTAATGCTTGCAAAATGTTTAAAGCGCGTGGCGGCGTCACGTCACACCGGCTTGGCTTGCTTTCCAAGTACACAGACTTCGCACCACTTCATACCGCGGCCCGCACATGCGCACTGTGCGGCACAAGCACACTGTACACATGGCGGGTTGGTTTGGCCGGGCACTGCCTTTCGCGACCTAGATCCCCCTCAAATGCACAAGTTGCACTTAATGAGGAAGATACTGATAACTGGGGGGCGTGGCGCAAACCACAGACCCCAATGTTCAGAAATGGCCGGCAACTTTTTCAGCACACTCCAATCCTGGCGCTGCTGTCTTTAAGAGAGAGCCTCTCTCTGTAATAGAGCAGCGCCAGGATTGGCTGCAGTGCTGCAGCGTCATGGCAGTGCAGGGCGGCGGTTTCGCGGTTGCCAGTCTAGTCTGCACTCAGTAGCAGGCATGATTGACTTGGCACTGCGTGGGAGGTCCTGCCCAGCGTCCACTAGCAATGCCCAATCACTGTATGGCTTTATTGTTAAGCCAAGCAGTGATTGGGTCATTTCTTCCCTCCTCGGTCACCACCAGTACTGTAACAGTCACTCAGTCTGCAGTGCACCAAGTTCCGACACTGTGATCTCATCGATCTCTCTGGGCCCTGTGGAGTGCGGAGGACACGGGGCACCTTGAGCCGTCCCGTCCCGAGTCCCGACCACTGTGACTGAGTGAGTTCTGAGTTGTCTCTTGTACTGTACAGCAATAACACAATAATTATCTGGGGCTTGCCTGTCACGGCCAACTTGAGTTTTTAAATGTATTTATTTGCCTTTGGTGACTGACTTTGGCAACACAGAGACAATGCCAGTTCAAGAATGGAAGTTCTGAGTTCGATTATTTAAGGTAGGATAATATAAGGGGAGAAAATTACGCAAATTCGTTCTTTGCGCCCAACGTCCGCTAGCAATGCTCAATCACTGTATGGCTTTATTGTTAAGCCATGCAGTGATTGGGTCATTTCTTCCCTCCTCGGTCACCACCAGTAATGTCAGTCACTCAGTCTGCAGTGCACCAAGTTCCGACACTGCAGTCCTGATCTCATCGATCTCTCTGGGCCGGCCCTGTGGAGTGCGGAGGGCACATGGCACCTTGAGCTGTCCCGTCCCGAGTCCCGAACACTGTGACTGAGTGAGTTGTCTCTCGTACTGTACAGCAATAACACAATAATTATCTGGGGCTTGCCTGTCACGGCTAAGTTGAGTTTTTAAATGTATTTATTTGCCTTTGGTGACTGACTTTGGCAACACAGAGACAATGCCAGTTCAAGAATGGAACTTCTATTATTTAAGGTAGGATAATATAAGGGGAGAAAATTACGTAAATTCGTTCTTTTTTCCCAGGCTGCTCCAGTGTAAATCGACATTAAAGTGGGTAGGACGAGCAGTGGTTGTTCTACGTGGGTTACAGATGATTAAAAGGAAAATCGATTGATGGCAAATTGATTGAAAATTTTCGCACTATTAAGAAACTGGATATAGTAAGAAAATGTCAATTTACAGCTGCAGCTTTTCCACTTAAAATGTGTCCCACTTGCTACATAATGCACACCAGCTGCTGCTTAACTTTCAGATTTAAAAAAACGTTTCCATCACAAATGGATCAAAAAGGATAGAAAGATATTAAAAAAATATGCACATATCCCACAATACTTCTCATAAGGATTAGCAAAATAGAATGGACCACATTTTACTGTTTATTTTTGTATTTAGGCGTTTAAGGGGACAGGGGAGTGGCCATTTTGCAAAGATACTGTAAACATCCCAAACGGGTGTACTGAGAGAATCGCTTTTGTCATCCGCTGCAAATTCACACCTTAAAGATGTAATTATAATCAAAACAGGGTAGAAAATGATCCCTTCTTTGTTCAGATGCGTCATTATTCACACAAATACGCATTAACATAATATAACTAGTGTTTTGATAGAAGCTGTCATTTCAGGAGGACATTCATACTTAAAAAACATGATGTGTCTCTTTTAAGGTTCAATGTTCAATGTCTTCAATCTTTAAGTGCTTCATAGGGAGGCTTACATAGCAAAATTGAAGGTGGAATTATTTTCATCTACAGCATTTATTCTTAAGGGAAAGAGGTGCTTCCATGGTCCATATAATGTGAGTTAAGAGTAAACCCAAAACTGAAGTTATCTTCTGAAAAATAGCTGTGGTTTTCTGAATAAGAGGGGTGCACACCAACGCTTGTTCTCTGCAGAGAGCAGCGTTGTATATGGCTTAGACTGACAATCTATTTCACTCGTAGGTGTTAATAAAATATTATTAAGAAAATTACAGCCCTATGACTGCTGCAAGATAAAACTATTAATTTGTGGTGAAAAGCATTTTTAATAGGATCTGCTAAATGTGTTTTGCTTTCTTTTTGAATAAATCTGTGCATTTTTATATCACTGGGCTCCTTAAATATCAGTGTGTTAAAATGTCAAAATAGCCAGACAACAATCCCATCGAGTTTCTGTGCATTAAGGGATAATTGATTAAGTGTAAACACTACAGACATGTGATAGTACAATTCAATTGTGATTTTATATGACATCACATTATGAATGTAATAACTGCACTTTCACAATTGCTTTAATAACCTTCCTGCTTTCTCAAATTTGCTTGAAAATGCACCATTTGTCCACTCTTTTTAAAAAAAATTCTCGGGGGGAAATCCCCCCGAACCCTCCTTAGGGGGTTTGGACTCGCCCGCTACGCACACTCGCTACGGTGCAGTATGATTATCATTTTACGTCACACCACTTTCAAATGTCACCAGCCACCACTACTGCAGGGTGCTCGAAAGGTGAAACGAGTGGCCCACTGAGAGCGAGAGGGCGGCGGCAGCATCGCAGAAAAGGGCAGAAAGACAGATCTTTACCTGGTGCCACCACACACGGAGCTCCACACTTCGCCTCAGCAGGGAAAGAACTGCACATTTTATGAATGCATTTTTAAAACCTTCGTATGCCGACTCCTAGCCAATTGCGGATTTTTAATTTTGCTCTTCCTAATTCGTATCCTCTGTTCGTATTCAGAATCCAAAGGCTGCTAAACCAGTATTTGTATTTCAAGGGCAGCAGTGAACTTATAGAAGAGGCAGCTGATTTTGACACAAAGTTTTAAATAGACTCATTCTGAACAACAGCAACGGAAAAAGCAAAGGTACTACTACAGTGTTACATTTATTTAAACTTTCGAACGCAGATATTTCAGAAATAGAGAGGGAAAGTAAAACTCAATATCGCACCACTGTTCCTATGCACAGGGACCCCCAAAACCGACCGCCAAGACTAGATGGTGGAGACAGCTGAAATGGAAGCGCAACAGAGAGGCTTATCCATGTGAGAGCCGCAGAAGAGTGCAGGAGCTTTCCCGAGAGACACCACTGAGTTCTAGATGAGTTCATCTGCGGCTGAGAGTTGCAGAAGTAAAGCTGTGAACCGCAAACATGGCGTCACAGCGTAAAGAAAATTTAAAGCATTAGTTAAACAAGGAACATCATACTTACAACGGGTTAGGTATATTGGCTTTGTCAATGGTTTTGTGGACTTTGGTGCCGCATGCACGCACATCAAACTTTTGGCGCATGCGTATAATCGTTATGTAAGGGAGCGCGCGCATGTTAATGCGCACTATTTTAAATACCATGTGATAAGCACAACGGGACTGCTACTTGCCCATAAGGAACTACAAAAACAAGCGTGAGCGGATGAAAACTGTAGTTAGGTGCTGCTGCTTCCGTACTACACGGAAGTTACAATTGGATCAACTGCCAACGGAAAGCAAGATTAGAACAGCAATGCCACAGTTAAACGAATCACAAGATTACTTTATGTCTGCCAAGGCGAGACCTAAAAAAGCACTCTGGCTGGCCCAAGATCTAGCTTCCTGCCAAATTTGGTGTAAATCCTTTCAGCCGTTTGGGCTGTAGCTGTGTCCTATGAAAAATGAATCGGAAAAAGGGTTTTGGGTCTTGCCTTTTTCTCATGCTCCACTTGATGTATCACACTGAAACTTTCCAGAAAGGAACTGAGGTAGAAGTAAAAAAAAATCCGAAAAATGTCATGAAGAATCGTCAAACAGATCAAAGTTATTAGGAAAGCAAATAATACAAAACAATATTTTCCTATGGAAACATGATCCTAAATATGACTACCCAGCGGCAGAATATATATATATGGTGTTTGCAAACTGATGAAGTTCCTGGCAGAACGAAACGCGTCTTTGTATAAATGCCGTTTTTTCCAAAAGAAAGGGAAATGAAAATAAAATGAAGCAATGGCAAATATTCCGGTTTCTGTGCGGCTCTACTTCTTCTCTGCGGGGGAGAGTTGTTTGGAATATATATATATATATATATATATATATACTCACACACACACACACATTCATACATACATATATATATATATAATAAGAAATTTATATACATACATATATATTTATATATATATATTTATTTATTTATTTTTTACAGATATTGTGTCTCAATAGCTACATATTTGGCTTCATCTTCATCAGTCAGATTTGTACAGAAATCACCCTATAGTCCATTTTATAAAGTAATTGCACAGAAAATATGGTGCAGTAATCATTCCAGTAAACAGTAAGATGCAGTTAGCACTAATTAGACAGTGCTGTAATCTTCCCATCTGACGGTACTGTTCAATAATTAGACAAGTAAACAGGACAGTGCATCCATCATGTCATCACGTATTGTTGTGCAGTAATTAAACATCAGTTAGATGTGTACAGTAGCCACCCTGCCAGGCATTAATGTGCAGTTGTGACACAAAAAGACAGTTTTGTTTAGTAATTATCCCAGCAGGCAATATTGTGAATTTATTACACATTAGGCACTGCTGTGCAGTAACAACACAATGAGGCAGTATTCTACAATAATAGCAGCATGAGCATTCTATAGAAATAGACAGTGTTCTTCATCAAATACCCTATCTGGGGAGAACGACCTTTCCAACGTGGTCATGACACCGCGGTACGTTTACATCGCAGTCATTACAACGCAAGTCGTTAAAACAACTTGCGCTGGATGGCGCTCTAAACTAAGGAATAGTATTATTTACTATTCCAACACCTTCCCTACTGTTACGTAGGCTGGAGTTGGAATAGTAATTCCTACTATTTAGTCCAGCGCAAGTCATTTTAACGACTAACGTTGTAACTAATGCAATGTAAAACACCGCGTTGTGAATGTATGTGATGTAAGGGCATACATTCTCTATCTGGCAATACTGAGTAGTACTTAGAAGATTAGAGTATTGTGCAGTAGTCATGTCGTAAAGCAGTGTTGTCTATTAAGTTCACAATTTTGCAGTAATGACCCCATCAGACAGCAGTATGCAGTAATTACACATTAGTCAGTGCAGTGCAGTAATAATCCTATCAGGCGATATTGTGTGGTGATGACCTTATTAGACAGCATTGTAAAGCCACCCATGAGAAAAGACAGTGTTGTGCAGTGATTACACATGTAGGCAGTATTGTGCTACAAGTAATCACATAGGATGGGTTGTGACTCTCTCGCTAGCCTTCCCCTAGTGCATAACCTGAAGCTAAGCCTGACCTGACTGCTGAACCTAAGGTGTGCAACATAGACAAGGTCTCCATCAGGTCCCTTTCCAAGAAAGCATGTACCTAGCATCAAATCTCCCACTTTCAAGCGTTTGAGCATGGAGCAGATCTTCTAGATCTGGAAAACCAGCTCTTCCCCATCCCAGGGTTGGACAGATTTTCTTCCTGGACAACTACAACTTTCTCTGCCTCTTACAATCTACCCTATGTGCCCTACACTGGTTCCTCATGCAGGGAATCATCTTGAGGACCCTCAGCCTTCCCGACTATGCAGCCTTTAAGCCTTGGTTCCTTTACCTCCAGCTCTAAACAGGGCTTTACGTCTGATGAACAAATTGTCTGTCTGGGAAGTGGGAGGGTCTCTAAAATGAGTGTGGGCAAATAAGCATTATTATGAATCTTTTCCAAGAGTTGTGGACTATGTAATTAAGGGCATGGCTTAAAACATGTAAACTAAAACCATGTGCTTCACACAATATGCTTGCTACCTGATTAGTATTTTAGTGCCTCTCTGGGACTTTTCTTTTATTGCATCTGTTAGAAATGGGGTCTCTAGTTGGCAGTGGTTTGCACCCTGTCCAAGTAGGAAACCGTAGTCAGATAAGGGAGTCACACAGTAAAGGTAACCCCTGCTTACCCCCTTGGTAGCTTTGCATGAGCAGTCAGGCTTATCTCGAAGGCAATGTGTAAACACTTGAAAAGGAGTCCCCACCAGTTTAGAAAAATAGCCGATATTTATCTCAATAAAACATGAGCAAAATGACAAAAATCCAACAGAAGCAAGTGAAAATATCACTTTTTTTTTATAAAATTTTTATTTTGTAGTATGCAAGGTGAAACGGAAAGGGGGGAAGGGAATAGAGCAAGAGGAGCAAGGGAGAAAGAGAGAAGAACAGGCGACATGCCGCCACAAACCCCACACAGGGGGTGCAATGATCGGGGAGAGGACACGACCGCAAAGCAAGGCCAGCTAAGCTCCAAAGTCCACACCAAGGCGCCAAGGATCGGGCAAGCAACAGAGGTACGGGCAGGAGGCCCACCCATCAGATTAAGTCAGGCGTACCAACAATAAAGGCATTGTCCTTGGAGAGGGGAGGCAGCTCCATCCCGAAGCAAGTTGTAGTGTTCATCCCCCGAGTGAAGTAAGTCGCGAAAAAAAAGGGGAAAACATCCCCAACTACCCTCCCACCCACATCCCACCCCAACATTCACCCCCCCCCCCCGTGGTGGCGACACCAAACACACAACCCATCACAGTCACACCTACACTCAGATCTGGAAAAGATGAAGGGATCGCAATGCTGACGGACACACTGCCGAAGGAAGGCCCCGGGATAGAAATCGTACAAGTGGGCCCCAGTTATGCATGAAATTCTTAAAGTTACCTAGAAATATGTCTGAAAGACGTTCCATGCCCAGAAGGCGCCACAATCGGGCGTGCCATAAGGAGATAGCAGGGGCAGATGGGGCCTTCCAAGCGGCTGCCAAGGTCATCTTAGCCGCACCCAAACACAACCACATGATACGCTTATCCGCCCTAGTTTGATGCTCGAGTAGGGGGTCCCTGAGGCCTAATAGGACAAAAGCCATGGAGTCCGGGATCGGATAACCCAGGATATCCCTCATGTGCGAGAGGATCTCGGCCCAGAATGGCTTGATGGAGGGGCAGTCCCACCAGATATGGCTAAAATCCCCTAACATTCCACAGCCCCTCCAGCACCTATCCGAAGCAGTCGGAAATATGCGTCGCAGTTTAGCGGGGTACAAGTACCAATCAAAGATGAGTTTCATATGGGCCTCCCGGAGGTCCGTGGAGTGGTTATGCGCCGCCACGTCCCGCCACAGGCCTCGCCATTCACAAGCCGAGATGTCCCTTCCCAGCGTTGATTCCCAGTGGTCCTGGTACCGCGGTCTCGGAGCTATCGTAGTGTCCAATAGCAGCTTATATATGAAAGAGATCGCCCCCTTCATGGTGGAGGTGCGGAGAAGGAAAGATTCGAAACTCGTCAAGGGCCTGGTGGCGGCATCCACCACCGAGGGCGATGTCGCCCAGTGGAGGAGCTGGAGGTGTCTAAAACGCTCCGTTGGCAGCACCCCGTAGTCCCTCATACAGTTGTGGAAAGTAAGGGGCTCAGTGCCATGAAATAAGTGAGTGAGGGCTCTGCAGCCGCCCTCCCTCCAGGACTCAAAAGGGCCCTCCGTCAAGGCCGGGGGGAAGGCCGGGTTAAAATGAATCGGGGTAAACGGAGACGGAAAGGTGGTCCAGCGATCGTCGCCACTCACCCCGTCCCAAACCTTCAATACCGTGCTCGTGGGGGTGCTAAGGTATGCGTTCCTGGGCCGGTCCATCTTAGGCTTCCATGCTAGATCCCATATGGAGCGGCCTGCCACACTCCGATCCATATGGAGCCAATGTTTTTCCGAGCGTTGTTGGGACCACTCTACCAGGATTCTAAGCTGAGCTGCTTTGTAGTACAATTGCATGTCCGGGAAACCCACCCCCCCTTCTAAACGCGGGCGCCGAAGAACCGCAAACGGGAGCCGGGCTCGGCCACCTTGCCACACATACTTTAGCATCACGGTCTTCAACCGGCGGAAATAGTCCAGCCCCACTGGAATGGGCAAGGCCTGAAAGAGGTACAATAGCTTAGGAAGAAGAACCATTTTGAGGGCGTGAATCCTGCCAAGCCAGGAGATGAATTTAGGCTTCCACCGTTCTAGTTCAGTCCGGAGTGAGGACAACATCGGCGGAAAATTAGCCTGAAACAGGGCTCCCACGGTGGAAGTCAGTCGCACCCCCAAATAAAGCAGGGACGTGGACGCCCAAGCAAGCGTGGTAAGCATCCGGGTCTGTTGTACATCTCCCGGGGACAGGGTCAGATTTAAAATATAGGACTTATCAAAATTGACCTTAAAACCCGCCACTGCCTCGTAGGCGGAGAGGACTGAGAGGACATGGGGTAGGGATTGAGCAGGGTCGCGTATGGACAGGAGGACGTCGTCGGCAAAGAGCGATATCTTGTGTTGTTCACCTGTAAAGGGAAGCCCCAAGATCCGCTCTTCTTCCCGTATCGCCAACGCCAAAGGTTCGATGCTGAGGGCGAAAAGGAGGGGCGAGAGGGGACACCCCTGGCGCGTCCCCCTGGTATGGCTAAAACCCTCGGACCTGTGGCCATTGATCAGTACCCGGGAGGTAGGACTTCGATAGTTAGCTTCGATCATGCGAATGAAGCCGGGCGAGAAACCGAAAGCCTCCAGCGTCCGGTGTAAGAACCCCCAATCCACGCGGTCGAAGGCCTTCTCCGCATCCAGCCCTATCAGCACCGCAGGTATGCGGAATCGTTCCGCCTTTTCTATGAGATGGACCACGCGGCGTAGATTATCATGAGTCTGCCGACCTTTGATGAAACCAGATTGGTCAGGATGGATCAGGGCCGGCATGAGGTCCTGCAGTCTGCCCGCCAAGATGGAGGAATACAGTTTAGCGTCCAGGTTGAGGAGCGCTATCGGGCGGTAAGACGTACAGGAGGAAGGGTCCTTCCCCGGTTTGGGAATTACAGTGATCAACGCTTCGGCCATGGAGTCTGTAGTTCTACCGTCAGTGGCCATTGCATTGAAAAGAGAGACCAAGTAATCACAAATCTCCGAGGCGAACGTTTTATAAAAGAGGGCCGTGTAGCCGTCAGGCCCAGGCGCCTTATGCAGCCTTAGAGCCTTGATAGCGTCCAGGACTTCCTCTCGAGTGATGGGGGAGGACAACAAATTATTCCATTCATCGGAGACCGTCGGAAGAGGGAGCCCCTCCAGGAATCTGGACTGAGCCTCCGGGTCGAGAGTATCCCTCGAGTAGAGTGCTGCGTAGAAGCGTCCAAAGATGGCCGCCTTGTCCGCATCCTTGTGCTGAACCGAGCCTGTGCGATCACGCACCCCTCCAATGTATTCCCGCTCGCGCTTGTCACGGAGTTGCCGGGCAAGATGGCGCCCAATCTTGTTACCCTGGGAGTAAGAGGTGCGCCGCAAACGCAAAAGAGTGAACTCCGCCCTGTTGTTATAATGGGCCCTCAGCTTCCCACGTACCGCCGTTAGGGGCCGTAAAGTCACCCTGGAGGGGTTCGCTTTGTGGGCCTGCTCCAGGGTGGCAAGTTCCGCTTCAAGGGCCTCCCTCTCCTCGCGACGCAGTTTGTTCAGGCGCGCATTGAGAGCGAGGCAAGTGCCCCTTAAGGAGGCCTTGCACGCATCCCAAGTGTTGTACACCGAGGTGTCCGAAGGGGGATTGAGAAGAAAGAAATCGCCGAGTGCCTTACGTAAAGCCTTACAGGACATGTCATCCCTCGCCAAGGCTGCTGGGAAGTACCATTTGCGCCAACCGTCCCCCCCAGGGGCCCAGCGTAGTCCCAGAACCACCAGGCTATGGTCGGATAAGGAGAGTGGAAAGATATTAGACAGTTGTATATCACCCCGGAGAGCCTGGCTCACCAAGACATAGTCAATGCGAGAGTACGAGCGGTGAACATTAGAGAAAAAAGTGTAGTCCCTAGCCTGTGCGTGGACAAAGCGCCAGCCATCCACTAACCCCATACCGCCTAGCTGACGCTTAGTGTCTTCCGAAAAAACTCCAGTATCCGCCCTCCGTGTTCCTGAAGCGTCCTGGTCCCTGTCCCACACCATATTAAGATCACCCAGCAGAATCAAGTGTCCCTCCACAAAATCCCCCACCTTGTCAAGCAAGCCCTGCAAGAAGCCATTTTGGCCCGTATTCGGGGCATACAACACAACAAAGGTACAGAGGCGGCCATGCAATCCCCCCTTAACCATCAGCCATCGACCCTCCTTGTCAACATTCACTCCCAGGGGTTGGAAATGCAGGGAAGCTCGGAATAGAAGGGCCACTCCCCTATGCTTCGTGGCTGCAGACGCCCTATAGATAAGAGGGAACTGTCTGTGGCGGAGCCGCAACTCGTCTTTCCCAGCCAGATGGGTCTCCTGAAGGGCAACCACATCTAAGTGATGGTCGACAATATACTTCCATAACTTCTGCCTCTTCTGCGGGGAGTTGAGGCCCTTCACATTCCATGTACCTATGCTAATGGTCATGACGGGAATTTAGAAGCCACGCCATGCAAACGCCGAAACAGCCACACAGCTCACTCAGAAACTCGCGGACAAAGGCCAAGAGAGGCAGCAGGGCCCTAGGACCCCTCAAACAGTGTATTCCAGAAAGCACGGAAAGAAACAGGGTTGTACTCACACGCATCGTACCGCTAGCACACCAGGTCGCCACCACCACCACCCCCCCCCCAAACCCCAACCCCAAACACAACTGTATTGCCACCACAAGCGCTCGATAAGCACCAACTGGTCCACCCCCCCCAAACAGCCCCAAAACCAAAAAAACAGGGCACAAGGCCCGCAACCTGAAGTTTATAGTCAGCAGTTCCAATGGGCCACAGGTCACACGGTCCGCATCAGACTGGTATCGGGGCGGGAGCACCAAATCAGGGGCCCCCAGGGCCAAGGCCCGGGGTGTCTTCTCCAAAAGTACCATAGTACCCCAGGGCCGACGAAGGAGAGGCGCCCCGGCGCCCAACCGTGAAAGATATCAGGGGTCAGGCCGCTCCAGAGGAGAGCTGAGAGTTTGCAAGAGTGACTGATGCCACCGACGCCACTGCCGATCCTCTCTCTCGCAGGCGTATGGAGTGGTCCGGTCGTAGCCGCTCCGGGGAGGCCCCAACTCTGTGCCATGACGATGAGCGATGGCGGCGTCGCGAGGGCGAGGATCGTGCTGCCTGTGAGGACGGTTCCTCCTCCAGTCCCAACAGCTCCATCGCGGACTTCAAGGAGCGAATTTGCATCAACCGGTTCTGCCACCGGAAAATAATTCGAAAAGGGTGTCCCCACGAGTAAGAGATGCCCTGGTCTCTCAGATAGGCAGTCACCGGCCGGAACTCCCTCCGTTTCTGCAGGGTAGATGCCGCCAAATCCTGGTACAACTGTGGCCGATGTTCTCGAAAAGTCAAGGAGGAGAGGGCCCTAGCATTCCGGAGGATGCGTTCCTTGATCTGGAAGTCATGGACACAGGCCAGGATGTCCGGAGGAGGGCCCCCTCGCCTGGGCAGGCCCACTCGATGTACCCTGTCCAGTTTAATCTCCTGAACGTCCTCCTCATCCAGGACCTGGAGGAAGAGGGCCTGCACGTAGCCCCTTAAGTCCCCAGCTTCACCGTCCCAGGGGACCGCTCTGATCCGGATGTTATTTCTCCTGGAGCGGTTCTCCAGGTCTTCGGCATAGGATTGCAAATTCAAGTTCTGATCCGTAAGGCGAAGAACATCTTGCTGTAGCTGGTGGACGTCATTCGCCATACTTAGGTCATGGTCCTCCAGTACGGCCACTCGCTCACCAATGCCATCCACGTCCCTCCGGACTTCACGGAGGTCCGAAGCCAGTTGGGCCCACAGGTCCGAGATGTCTTCCTTGATGGAGGCAAAGAGCTCCGACATGAAGGCCTTAGTGGCCGGTGCTTCTTCATCTGATGTTCTCGCCGAGCCACTCGCCCCCGGGGAGTTGGGCGGTTGCGACGTCTTGGAGGTCCCCTCCTTCACCGTCCTTCCTTTGCGAAGCTGGGTCGACATGGCGGCGGGATAGCGGCACAAGGCCGTCCGAGCTGCAGGGAAGAGCACTAGCACACAGCAATACACACGAGGCAGGTTCCCCAGCCGAGGCGCCGGGGATTGGCAGCAAAGTCGATGGACCGGACCCGCAGAGCCAGGCCGCAAGCAGGCACGCGGCCCAGCGCCCGACTGAGCCCCCCGTCTTCTGATCGTTCAGACGCGGTGGATGGCCCGTACAACGGCCAAGGCGCCACAGGTAGTCAGCCGTTGAGCCTCCCAGCTGGCCAGAGCAAGGGGTGAACCTCCAAACCAGGGTCCGTTGCTGCGAAGGGGGCCCGAGAGCCGAGAAGGCAGAGGACGTCCGCTGCTCCGTGAGGCCCCGCCCAGCCGCCGCCGGTCTACTGCGCTCCTAGGCGGACTCGCTCGTGCGCAAGGGCGGTGCTCAGTAGGCCCGTTGCTGCAGAGCTCCAAATGGCGCCGGATGACCACTCCGGAGGGCGCCGATAGCACCAGACCACTCCGCCCAGCACCACGGACCGCTGTCGTCGATCAGGAGCGGATCTGGGCCCCGCAGGCGATGCTGTACAATGCTTAGCAGGTCGGGCGCCGGAGCGACTCAAAAGCACGTCTTACTCCGTCGCCATCTTGGCCACGCCCCGCCGAAAATATCACTTTTAAACAATTAAGCAAGTATAGGGCCACATGTATCAACATTTGAAATAAAGATAACCTAATTGCAGTTTTCAGGTAATCGCAATTAGGTAATCGCTATTACAAATGTATGAAACTCCAAGAGTTTCATTTAGCGATTCCTAGGGAGTTGCAAATTGACCTACCTTGTTAATAATAATGGGATAGGTCGTAATTTGCGACCCCCTAGTGATCACTAAAATCACAGGGATGGTGGCCTGCTGGGTTCAGCAGACCACGATGTCCATGATTGTTTTTAAATAAAGCAAACCTTTTTTGTAAACCAGCCCGTTTTCCTTAAAGGAAAATGGAAATCTTTACAAAATGAAACATTGAAAGTTTACTTTTCATTTTTTAAGAGCAGACAGTGGTCTGTGGGACCACTGTCTGCTCTTAAAAAAAGTTTGCATACATTCACAAAGGGGAGGGGGTCCCTTGGTAACCCCATCCCATTTGCAAATGGGTCACCTCCACCTTGAAGTTGGTGGTAAATTGCAAATGTATTTATTTATTTATTTTATTTATAAAGTTTTATATAGCGCAAACTTAATCCCGAAGGATATCAGAGCGCTTTACACTTGAGGGAATGAGGTAACATACCAGTACGAGAGTCAAATAGGTAATATACAAAAGCAATACCATAGTTGTGCACATAGAAGACTCAAGATAGGCCTTGGCTAGGAGTATAATGTGCTATGCATTGAAACATAACGACAAAGGGGAGCCAATACAATAGTAAAGTACCAGAATGACGTCATTTTTAGGTGTCGTCTATTATATCCCGCAAGGGATAAATAGACAAGAGTATTGTGGGCAAACCAAGGTCTTAAACCATTGCGGATTTTGGACAGTTCATGTGGTGCACTCGTGCGGAAAGCGTGTCCACATCAAAGCCATCAGCCTTCCTCCCACAGGCATCTGTTGCTTCCCCAGCGTTCGCAGTGCACGTGTTCGGCCTCACTTCTCCTCCCCCCTAATTACATCCCTGTTTTCACTTTCACGGCCGCAAGGCTGTGAGCTTCACTTCAAAGGGACCAACATTTCCACAGCTTTCCGTAACATGAAATGATATTGTTTGCAATGATATAATTCTTTGTTCTAGTCTGGTATGGGGTGTCATTCTCTGCAGCATTCATCTTCACCACAGGATTTCTAGTACAGTTCCTAATATCGGTGTCATTTTAGTGTTGCACGATATCCTTTTTTCACTCTTGATGTAATGCCCTAAATTGCTGCAGAAGCTTTTTCACCGTCAGTTCCTTTCTTCCCAATTTGTTTCTGGCAGGTTACTCATCTTACTTCAACTCTCTGAAACACTTGTCTAAATGTGAACATGATGTGACCAGGAAATACACTATCTACCATTAAGCCTTTTTATGAGCTCAAGCAGAACCACATTAGACTTGAATGGGTTCAAAATTCCTCTAAATCTCACCCTACGATATGGAGTCTTGCCTTTAGTTATTTTCGTGGTAGGCTGAAGTGCATGGAGCACTTTTCTCGATTTATATCTAAAAGATTCAAGTCATTTTAGTCCAAGCACAAACTCACATAAAACCTGCAGCACGGTGCGGAAATTCCACATTAATACATTGAGTTGCACTATGTGCAGTTAGTAAGATTTACACTCAATTCAGCACTTTGTAGCCGTAGTCTGTAAATTACTTGCTGCATTTCTCGTACTGTTTACTTCATAGCCTCAATAGTTTTATCCCTGCCGTTTACATATCCCTTCATGTACTAGTTTTATGACGAATGCTTCCACCGGGTTGATGCTTTTCCAAAGTGTTTTACCTCTCCAATGACCGAGGTTGGCTTCGTAAGCTTGCATACAGCAAACTCCATGACTGTTGTATTGACAACATTTTCACAGATGCTTATGTTCCTACACATGCTGCCTTACAAAAGCTATATAGAGGTGACTCATTTACATAGCAAAAGGAAATATTTTCTGAAGCCCTTTTTCGGCTTCCTCTGAGCTTCTAGATTGTAAGTTATATAGAGTACAAGTAGACCACTCCCAGTGAACTCTATGGGTGCAGTGCAATTCCTAAAAGAACGGGTCAAAACATGGCTCCTGCATGAATATTCCAGACGTCAAACGCGAGAGCTTTTGTAAAAGGGGCTTGTTTAAAGCTTGAAGGCAATCTGCTTCCCCGCCCCCTGGTGTTTCAGGCTTTTCTCGCTCGCTAATCAGTTTTTTTCCCCTGCCACCCTTCCTTTGATGTCCGCGGCACGTGGCCTCTGCCTGTCACCTCTCCGTCCTTCACAGCCCCTCTCTGTCGTGGAATCTAACAAATACTCATACAGAATTAGAAGATTAAGTTACGTTTTGACAGTTTAGAAGATCCACTCACACTTTGTGCTGACATCATCAATTATGTAGGGACCAACATTTCCACAGCTTTCCGTAACATGAAATGGTATTGTTTGCAATGATATCATTCTTTGTTCTAGTCTGGTATGGGGTGTCATTCTCTGCAGCATTCATCTTCGCTACAGGATTTCTAGAACAGTTCCTAATATCGGTGTCATTTTAGTGTTGTGTTAAAATCTAGTTTGAAGCGTCAACATTATCGGCGCCATCTTGTCCCTATTTATGCCCATTCGTGCGCGTAAGCGGCAGCCATTTTGAATGCCATGGCCTCTCTGCCCACTGCCGATAGCCAGCGCGTCTCTCTCTCACTCTCCTAACCTCGCAGGCATCCCCCCATGCGCTGACAGCCCCCGCTCTCACATGCTTGGGCCATAAACCCCTCTCCAGCGTAACCCTGCCTCGGAGCCCCATCCTGTTCCCAGCTCAACACCTCCCTCCATTCCTTTCATGATCCCGTATCCTTTGATAAAACACCCTTTCCTCTGTGCCCGATTGTCCTGCTTGTTCCCAGGCCGCCACCTGGCCCTGCGGGTGCTGTTTATTGCCCCCATACAGTAGGAAGCTACCCCATCAAAGGATCCACAACTGATCAAGGCCCCCACCCCATGAGATCCGATCAACCACATGCATTCCGGGAATCGGCGGAATGCCCAGCTGCGTGACAATCATCACCTGTTGTGACCGGGGTGGGGACGTCTACTGTAAATGTGTGTGGGAACGGGCTTGAAGCGGGGATTCCGAGGATGTCTTTCCATACATCAAAGTGTTGACAGAGATGTGTTTTATGCAATAAAGCAATAAACTTGTGTATAAGAGGCCAGGCCTCAGAGATGCGGTTAGAGAACCTCGAGAAGATACCCTGTTGTCTGAGTTGACGTGTTCTGCTCCATCGGAATAAACTTCTGTTTCCTGCCTTCCAGTCTCCAGCACCTGCCTCTTTGTTTGATAGATTGGAGTGGTATGAGAGGCGGTTAGCACCGGGCAATACTGAAAAAGGTTCTTGTTCGACATCGGCCCTACCTTTTTCCACAGTTGCACGATATCTTTTTTAGGTCGAGGACCGAAGGCTAGCTTGCCAGCTTCCGGGAGGAGATTTAATGTCTTTTAGACGGGGATTGAACCCGCCTCTCTCCTCCATCTCCCCACTATTGACTGGCTTCCTAAACGGAGGCCAGCCATTGGAGGAGAGGGACGTCACTCCAATGAAGCCCCATCTCTTTCGGATTCGGGAGCGTGTTTTTGGCGTTCTTTCCACCTGTGACGTCATCCGTCCCTCAGAAGTCAAAACACACCCCCGAATCCGAAATTTGCGGGGCTTACCGGCTGACATTTTTTTGGGGGGGGGTTGTTGTTGCCAGCGTTTGTGTTCCCGCTTGTTATTAAATTCTCTGTATTATGAGCAGGCGTCATTTGCCCGGTGTTAGGATCTGTGAAGTCAATTCTCTTTCCTCTAATCCTGTGAACGCTAAACAGCGAATCAGTGCTCATTGCATGCTCCGCGGCCCTTCTCTCTCCCGTGCTGTTCCCTCCCATTCTCTCCCATTAAAAGCTCAGCATAAAGCTAAACAGGCAGGCGTCAGGCCAAGAGAAACCCCTCAAAAACACAAAAAGGGCAGGAGAGCAGAGACATTATGCAGCCCGTAGCCAGCGGAGGTGGTCAGACCCAGCACCTGAGTTACAACGCGCAGAGCCACTGATGCAGGTAAGAGGCACCGAAATCTGCGCGTAAAAGCAGGCACGGGGATACGAATGGGTTACTCTAGTTTCTCTGTGTCTACCGGGCAGCCTGTGAAGCATAGCCTGTCTGTAGTGTCTGTGCAGGAGCAGGTATGTGGTCTGCCTGGAGCCGTGCGGGCAGTCTTGTGTGTGCGTCTGCGTGTGATCGTTCTGTGTGCATGATAATTATGTATGTGAATGGTATGCATGTGTGCGATGCATGTATGAATCAGTATGCAATGAAAAGTCTGTGTGCATGGCGTAAGGTGTGTGTGTGAATAGGATAGATTGGAGTGTGTGTATTTAATCGGCGTGTGCTTGCCGAGTGTTCATATATCATACGTATCAGACTGATGCGTCTGTATCAGTAAGTGTGATCGCTCTTTATGGGTATGGTTAGGTCTCTACCTATGGCTCCGATGCATCTATATGTGTGCTAATGAATAACAATACAGCAAGTGTGTGGAGTAGATAGTTCTGTATTTTACATATTTGTGCAAGGCATGTCTGACTGCTTCCTTGACTGGCCTGTATGTGCGCGAGAGAGCTGTTGGCATGTATGTCTGGGCTTGAATGTGGCGGGTTGCATTTAATATTCTGTTTTTTGTGAGGTTAGCTGAACCCCACTTCTCTAGCCTTGGCTTTCCTTTATAGAGATCACTGTTTTCATAGATGTTAGTACAATTGGTTCAGTTTATCTGAACAGGGAGTGCATCTCCCAGAGTGCACCCTGTGTTAAAGGCGTCCAGGTGCCAATGCACCTTCTGGTGAAATTAAAGATTACAATCGGCTTTATGCCACCCTAAGCTTGAAGGCGTGTTCCTATTTGGATATGTAAATTGTGTGTAACACGTCTCTTTGTACGGACCCTATGTTTGGTGAATTGCAATTGTCTTTTATACAGTGCTTTCTGGTCTCGGCTCTAGAGACGCTGTAAATAACTGGTGTCACTATTAAACAGCACTCATTTAGCGACCCTGAAAATAGAGTGGAGCTGTAAGATTGAAATCTGTGGCCTTTGTGTTACTTACAAGCCGTGAAATTGAAGCTTTAGTGCTGTTGTGACTCCATTTGCCGCACTTAGCGCGTACCCTTGAATCGCGGACTACAAATCCTTGTTGTTTCTACAAGGACGTTGAGAATATAACCCAAGGGTACTGAGAATATAGCTAAATCAAAAGTATATGTGTACCTGCAGGGACTGAGGATACAAGTTTCCACAGGGAATTTGACTGTGTGCACCTGCGGGTTTAAGAATATCTGTAGTGGTAGGAACTATGAATGCTCGTACTGCATGGGGTCTGGCAGTATATTTACTTGCTTCTGTGCACATAGTTGTACCTATGGGAACTGTGAGTATTTGCATTGCAGGTACTTTAAGAATATGCCGTATACGTGCTGATGGGCCAAGTGTTATGGTTTGTATTACCATAGTTCTGATGGGGGGGGGGGGGCGTGAACGCCCTACCCACGCTGTGCGGTTAGGTATGCTTGAACACACTTTACATGTTTGACTTGAAACTATATGTACGTAAACGTCCAGGCAAGAGATACATATGTATGTAGCTGCAGTGACAGAGAATACCCAGGTGCCACCTAACTAAGAATCTATGAAGTACTTTGACTTGACATATTGGTGTACTTGCAGGTGTTGTGGAAATGCGTGTGATTGTGGGAATGTTTGTACGCTAGACACTGGCACAAAATATACAGTACATGTTTGGGTGTTTTTACAGCATTGGTATTTGGTAGAAATATCATATTTCACAAGGACCTGTCAAATAGTTTTATATTTCCTAGAAATTACACATAATAACTGCGTCAGCAGAGGTTCGCCATTGCCCATTGTTTAATTAGTAACCGCTTCACGAAAACTAAAACATAAGTGGAATGTTAGAACCACGACCAGAGCCTATTGATAGCAGATCATTGCATGTGAAGCTTGAAGTCTTGGTGATTAGCCACAGCTCACGGTTTAATTTGCAGTTTATCTGTAAAAGCTAATCAAAGCCTAAACATTCTAAATGAAATCAGGGCACCTTGTTGGCTCGTCTTGCTCGTAGTAGCTTCAACAATCTCTGATTTCAGTGCCCAGGATATGTTTTTAAGAAAGAAAATCAGTTTTTCTGAAGTCTCTGTTCTTCTCTACATAATTTTATACTTTACTTTTCAATACTAACTGTATTGAAAAGTAAAGTATAACATTATGTAGAGAAGAACAGAGACTTATTTCACTTTCAGTAAATCACTTCATGTTTAAAAACAATGTTTTGGTGCTTCTTGCACACACATAAACATGATATAAAAATATCACAGAACATGTTAAATGTTCTTCTATTGCCACCACAGGTTTTTGGTAATCTTTACGAACAGCTCGGCCTTTGGCCCTGTTGCTTATGATGTCATCAAAACCCCTTTCTTGATTGCAATATATAAATCATAATATCACAAGATTACCCGAGATCTTTCCTCTCTATATACACACACACCAGAATGAATTGTGTAAATATTGTAATACATTTGTGATTGTATTAGCACAGTTGCGCTACATACCATATTATGGGCCTAAATTATTTTGACTCCCTTGGCGTAAATACATATATATGCATGTAGGGGGATTATGCAAATATTTGTACGTGATGGTACTGTATCGGGTTTCACCTCAAGTTGACATCCACTAGCCCCAGAACAACATAAGCATTAAAAAGTATATCAGCCTAGCTAAAAAGGACGACCCTAGCTATGGTGTGAGAGACCATGTGACCCACAATCCACGAATGGAGACAGAAAGATGATTAGTAATTGGGGTGAGGATATAGGTAGAGAAAGTCAAGTGTAAGCCACTGTTGGCGGATGACGACCCTTTATTCTGCCAGCTCGCATGTTTTCTGTCACCGGCCTTACATGTGCATCTCTCCCGCTCCAATTGAACCTGTTCCCTTTCCCTGCCACTCCTAATACCTTCCCTCTCCTTCTTCGCTCCATCTGGTCCTCTGCTACTGCTTAGTGTTTGTTCTTTGATTATTTGTGTCTTTGCATCCAGGTGGCTTTGGGTCTACACTATCCTGTTAAACTGTATGTTTACTTATACGGTCATTTCTTTCTACTTAATCTTAGAAGCGATTTAGCGATGGGCCTCAGAAAATGAAGTTGAAACGGAAACATTACCCAACCAAATTGCAAGCACCAAAAATCGATGTGTCATCAACCCAAATAAAAATGTAAAAAAATTGTTCACAGAAGCACAAACACAGAGTACATACAAGGACAATAACCTTGACATCAGCAGTGCAGGGGAGCAGCACAGACAGTGACATCCACCTAGATGTGAACAATGACTGGTTTTTATCTCACTACTAATAATTAGAGGATGCCAACAATGACTTCCTCCTACGAAAGGAAGTGACGTCAACAATAGCTTGGTCTTGACGCCCACAATTGTCTTTTCTTTCTTGTTGTTTTGTATACCTCTCATGGGAAAAATAAGGTGCATTACAAATTTAGAAGTACCTAAATATGTCCATGTGTGGGTGCACACAGAACCGTCACTGAACCACAACCACAACCACACACAACCACACACAACCACACACACAACCACACATACCACACACACACACACACACAACCACACACAACCACACAAACAACCACAACAACACCCAACCACACACACACACAACCACAAGAACACACACAACCACACACACACAACCACACACAAGAACAAACACACACAACCACACACACAACCACAAACACACAACCACACACACAACCACACACACACACACCACACACACACACATACACACACACACATACACACACATACACATACACACACACATACACACACACATACACAAAACCACATACACACACAGCCACATACACACACAACCACACACACACAACCACACTGTCAGTGCACACTTTCACCAGACACAGACACGTGTGTGTGGGGCTCTGTGTGTGTGTGTGTGTGTGGTTCTGTGTGGGTGGCTCTGTATGTGTGTGGGTGGCTTTGTGTGTGGGGCTCTGTGTGGGTTAATGCATTTGCGAGCAATTAAGCTATTGACATTGTAAATGACAATGCCATTTATTTAACGACTAAGCGATTGGCAATGTAAATGACAATGCCATTTATTTATGATTTTTAAAAAAAATAGTCACGAGCAATGCCAATAGCTCTACCTTTAATAATGCCAGGACCATTGCATTGTAAATGCTTGTTTCACTCTTGATGTAATGCCCTAAATTGCTGCCGTAGCCTTTTCCCCGTCAGTTCCATTCTTCCCCATTTGTTTCTGGCAGGTTGCTCATCCTATTTCAACCCTCTGAAACACTTGTCTAAATGTGAACATGATGTGACCAAGAAATACACTATCTACCATTAAGCCTTTTTATGAGCTCAAGCAAAACCACATTAGACTTGAATGGGTTCAAAATTCCTCTAAATCTCACCCTAAGATATGGAGTCTTGCCTTTAGTTATTTTCGTGGTAAACTGGAGTGCATGGAGCACTTTTCTCGATTTATATCCAAAAGATTGAAGTAATTTTAGTCCAAGCGCAAGCTCACATAAAACCTGCAGCACAGTGCGGAAATTCCACATTAATACATTGAGTTGCACTCACTCAGCACCACCACAGCATCACTCAGCATGCACTACCAGAGCACCACTCAGCACCACCACAGCATCACTCAGCACCACCACAGCACCACTCAGCACCACCACAGCATCACTCAGCACCACCACAGCACCACTCAGCACCACCACAGCATCACTCAGCGCCATCCCAGCATCACTCAGCGCCACCACAGCACCATTCAGCAGCACCACAGCACCACTCAGCACCACCACAGCATCACTCAGTGCCACCCCAGCATCACTCAACACCACCACAGCACCACTCAGCATCACCACATCATCACTCAGCGCTACCCCAGCATCACAGAGTTTCCACCTATTTCTTTAAAAGAATTTTCTTCATTGCTTCTCAAAGTCAGCTCAGGTTCACCCAATGACTGTTGCCCTCCTCTGATCCTGAGGGAGGCCTTTTTGGCCTGTCCGGACCCTCCTCTGGCCTTGCTTAACCACTCCCTGGCCACTGGAGAGGTCCCTCGTTCCTTTAAACAAGCAGCCGTCCTACCTATTTTGAAAAAACCTAATGCGGACCCCACCATCCTAAGCAATTACCGCCCCATATCCCTTCTTCCTTATTTAGGAAAGATTTTGGAGACGTATGTAACCCGCTGCTTGACCTCTTTTATAGAGAAATCCTCCTTCCTGGATGTCCAACAAGCTGGATTCCGACCCCTCCACTCAACCGAGGCGGTAATAGTAGCAGTCATGGATGCCCTCAGGACAGGTGCCGATAAAAACATCTTCCAGGCCCTTGTCCTTTTAGACCTTTCGGCAGCATTCAACACGGTCGATCATGCTATTTTGATCGACCGTGTCCACAATGCTGGCATTCAGGGAGTGGCCCTCGACTAGCTAAGTTCCTTTCTTGACCAGCGAACTCAAGCTGTCCACTTGTCCACCTTCTCTGCACCCTACACATCTTTAACTTGCGGGGTCCCCCAGGGCTCGGCACTATCCCCTCTTTTATTTAATTTGTACCTGCAACCCCTTTTAGCTCTCCTCAGAAATTCTCCGGTCACAATCTTCAATTATGCAGATGATCTTCAGTTAATCTTTCACATCGATTCCCAACCTTCTTCCAGTTTTCATTTTCAGTCTACTATGCTGGCCATTTCAGATTGGATGTGCCATAGTCAATTAAAACTAAACCCCACAAAGACTGAGCTGGTACTCACGGGTGGGCCTACTAACCCTTGGAATAACACCTTTGGGCCACCATCCCTGGGGACGGCTCCCACTCCGGTCAGTACAGTCAAGAGTCTAGGGGTGATGATTTCTGAAGATCTTTCGATGAGACCACAAATAAACTCAGTTACTTCATCTTGTTTCTTCCAACTCAGGAGGATCCGCAAAATCAGTAGGTTCCTCACAAGAGACGCCCTGATTCTAGTGGTCATTGCCCTCATCACCTCTAGGCTTGACTACGCCAACATGTTTGTACGCGGGGACCCCGGCATGCCACCTCCATCGGTTGCAATTGGTGCAGAATCAGGCTGCTCGCCTGATCTTTCACCAACCCAAATATCATCATGTCACCCCCCTCCTCCGCAGTCTCCACTGGCTTCCTGTTTCCACGCGGTGTCTGTTCAAGATGGCTTGTACTGTTTTCAAGGCACTTACTGAGGCGGCTCCCACCTTCATATCATCACGCCTGGTTCGCTACACCCCCTCAGAGCTCTCCGCTCTTCCTCTCTCAACCTCCTTGTGGTCCCCAAATACAAACGGAAAAAACACGGTGGCTTGATTTTCTTGGTTTTAGCCCCCTCCACCTGGAACTCCTTGCCTTCCACACTCCGTCTTTGTCCCAGCTATGACTCCTTCCATAGACAGTTGAAAACCCTCCTTTTCCAGTCAGCATTCGAGTAACCCCTTCTCCATGACCTCTGCAGTTTGTTAAGAGCGCCAAGACACCGTTGGTGTATGTGCGCGGTACAAATATTTTTAATGTAATGTAATGTAATCACTCAGCACCACCACAGCACCACTCAGCACTACCACAGCATCACTCAGCACCACCACAGCACCACCACAGCACCACTCAGCAACACCACAGCATCACTCAGCGCCACCCCAGCAACATTCAGCACCACCACAGCACCACTCAGCACCACCACAGCACCACTCAGCAGCACCACAGCATCACTCAGCGCCACCCCAGCGTCACTCAACACCACCACTGCACCACTCAGCATCACCACATCATCACTCAGCGCTACCCCAGCATCACTCAGCACCACCACATTATCACTCAGCACCACCACATTATCACTGAGCAGCACCACAGCACCAGTCAGCACCACCACAGCATCACTCAGTACCACCACAGCATCACTCAGCACCACCACAGCATCACTCAGCACTACCACAGCATCACTCAGCACCACCACAGCATCTCTCAGCACCACCACAGCATCACTCTGGAACACTACAGCATCACTCTGGAACACCACAGAATCACTCAGCGCCACCCCAGCATCACGCAACGCCACCACAGCACCACTCAGCATCACCACATCATCACTCAGCGCTACCCCAGCATCATTCAGCACCACCACATTATCACTCAGCACCAGCACATTACCACTCAGCACCACCACAGCATCACTCAGCACCACCACAGCATCACTCAGCACCACCACAGCATCACTCAGCACCACCACAGCATCACTCAGCACCAACACAGCATCACTCAGCACCACCACAGCATCACTCTGGAACACTACAGCATCACTCTGGAACACTACAGAATCACTCTGGAACATCACAGCATCACTATGCGCTACCACAGCATTATTATGCGCCACCACAGCATCACTCAGGGCCTCCACAGCATCACTCAGGGTCTCCACAGCATCACTCAGGGCCTCCACAGCATCACTCAGGGCCTCCACAGCATCACTCAGGGCCACCACAGTATCACTCAGTGCCACCACAGCATCACTCAGGGGCCGCATAACATCACTATGCGCTACCACAGCATCACTGAACGTCACAGCATCACTCATCGCCACCACAGCATCAATCTGTGCAACCAATCAACAACAACTGGTTCAAATATGTTCTCTCAATGTTTCAAGCTTTATTACAAATGTCACAAAAAGATGTTAATATTTCACTTCTGTTCTTTGATTTTCGTCACAATAAAATACACTGAACATAATCGTCACAAAAGTTATTTACAAAAATTTAAGCTATTGCCATTATAAATTACAATCACTTTTATTTAAGTATTAATGATTTTAAAAAATTAAAAGCCATTGTTATTTGTAATATCAATACATCTAAGTCACGTAAATACAAAACATGTTGCATTACAAATGCTATAGGTGTCACATTTGCGAAAGTTATAACTATTGGCATTGTAAATGACAAAGCTATTAATTTAGCTATTTTCAAAACCAACACATAAATAAAAAAAAATTAATTTACAAGACCAATAGCTCAAACTTTCCTAATTCGAGACCTATTGCATTGCAAATGCTTGTTTGTAGTGTGACCGATGCGCTAATAGCTGACCTTCGCTCATCTTATGAAGGTAAGAACTTGTTCATGAGGAATCGTTTTGCTTACTAACTAGTTGCACACCTATGAGCCCATAGGTGTATCTCCCATGGCACCAGTATCAATGCTGTGTATCCAGCTGTAGTTATAATCCAAAGAAAGGTTTCAAACGAAAGTTTCTGTTGTTCAAAATACATTATATTTCAAATTCTTTCAAATTGTTTCACATTATTTCTTAGTTCATAACATGTAGCAACAATCCTGTTTGTTCCAATGCATTTCGGTGAATACAATCACCTTCGTCAGGGAACGTCTTGTATCGGCGTGCGTCAATGCATTTCGGTGAATACAATCACCTTCGTCAGGGAACGTCTACAAACAAATGAAAAATGTACAATGTAACAATTTGCGATCAAAACGTGTTTAAATCACACTTTTACTTAAGTTTTAACTAGTTGGTGATTAATTTCTGAAGCGTGTTTAAGCGGGCTTTTATGCTAACAAAATGCTCGTGTATGGCGCTTCTGCGTGCCCCTCTGTTTGCCGTTCGGTTTTAATATCAAGTGTGCGGTTCGCTTAAAATTACCGTTTGCTGCCTGCTTGATACAGTTCACAGAGGGTTGTGACCCTTTAGGAAAAGTCGCTTGCCGCTTACGCTCGGTTTATCTAAATCTAGCCGAAGCTCACCTTCTGTTGCTTAAACAATCATTCCGCTTCTACGTGAGGGTTCCTGCTGTGGTTTGCGTTCTCACAGGCTACGGGAACTCCAACTGACGCCACGATTTGTAGCGCATGCGCAGTGTCTAACTTTGACATTATTTTATGCCTACTGCGTTTTTTAAAAAAAAAAAAACCAAAACTTTAACAATCAAACCTCGGATATCACATATCTTCTGCAGGTAGAGGTTAATCAAGGCGCCACTGGTTATAATTACATGCTACTCATGTGCCCGTTCTGAAAAAGTCTGTAACTTGATAAAGTATAGATCCATATTTACAAGTAACACAAAAATTCTGTACGATCATTTAAACCATGTGGCTTGAGGCTGTTCAAATAATAAATCCAGTGATTTTCTCGCTTTAGCAAGTTTTTTTTGTTCAAAGCTCCTTCCTTCCTCGGTACAACTTCCAAAACACATGCTCTCAGTTGATTTAAATTGTGGCGTTTTTCAGTGAAATGGGTAGCTATCGTGGATTTCGTGGAATGGGTTCGGATATTGCTTTTATGTTCAGTCAATCTTACTTTCAATTTTCTTTCCTTTTTCTTTTTTGAACAGCCTCAAGCCACATGGTTTAAATGATCGTACAGAATTTTTGTGTTACTTGTAAATATGCATCTATACTTTATCAAGTTACAGACTTTTTCAGAACGGGCACATGAGTAGCATGTAATTATAACTAGTGGCGCCTTGATTAACCTCTACCTGCAGAAGATATGTGATATCCGAGGCTTGATTGTTAAAGTTTTGGTTTGTTTTTTTAAAAAAAACGCAGTAGGCATAAAATAATGTCAAAGTTAGACACTGCGCATGCGCTACAAATCGCGGCGTCAGTTGGAGTTCCCGTAGCCTGTGAGAACGCAAACCACAGCAGGAACCCTCACGTAGAAGCGGAATGATTGTTTAAGCAACTGAAGGTGAGCTTCGGCTAGATTTAGATAAACCGAGCGTAAGCGGCAAGCGACTTTTCCTAAAGGGTCACAACCCTCTGTGAACTGTATCAAGCAGGCAGCAAACAGTAATTTTAAGCGAACCGCACACTTGATATTAAAACCGAACGGCAAACAGAGGGGCACGCAGAAGCGCCATACATGAGCATTTTGTTAGCATAAAAGCCCGCTTAAACACGCTTCAGAAATGAATCACCAACTAGTTAAAACTTAAGTAAAAGTGTGATTTAAACACGTTTTGATCGCAAATTGTTACATTGTACATTTTTCATTTGTTTGTAGACGTTCCCTGACGAAGGTGATTGTATTCACCGAAATGCATTGACGCACGCCGATACGAAGACGTTCCCTGACGAAGGTGATTGTATTCACCGAAATGCATTGGAACAAACAGGATTGTTGCTACATGTTATGAACTAAGAAATAATGTGAAACAATTTGAAACAATTTGAAATATAATTTATTTTGAACAACAGAAACTTTCGTTTGAAACCTTTCTTTGGATTATAACTACAGCTGGATACACAGCATTGATACTGGTGCCATGGGAGATACACCTATGGGCTCATAGGTGTGCAACTAGTTAGTATTATCACACACACTCCAGGAGGGGAGTGATTTCCATGTCAGCACGGTAAAAAAAAATTCAATAAATAGGCGGTGCACATCCCTTTTCCATAAAGCTTGCAGCAAATCCCCCCAACAGGGAAGTAGCACGCCCAACCAGAAGGAAAATATGCAATATGAGGAAATTACGCATTCGACAGACCAAAGAGCTGACACCTTCGCCTACCCGGCGGAAGCTAGTGAAAAAATATATTCATTAATACAAGCAGAAACTTCGGAACCAAAAGTCACGAGAAATAAGGAACAACAAATTAAACAACTAATGTACCTCACACGTAGAGAAATTAATCAACGACTCCACGCTAATACAATGATCAAATACCACAAGGCACAACGAATCCCCAGAGGCCTCAGAATAGCCCTGAAACCATCTCTTTGCAAAAATTCGAAACCTTTCACTGAACGTTGGTTCGCTATATTGAACAAATGCAGTTTGGATTTAATTTTACTCATCATTGAGGAATTGGCAAAAATACTGGAAGAATTAAAAACAGAAATTGAGACGGTGACCGAGGAATTGAAAAAGGGAGTTACAGGAGAAGAGTTACAAAAAATCATTGATGACATTAATTCTCAACTGGCACACCATACACAGGAAGTAAACGAACGTAAACTCAGGAAATACCGAAGGGATACCCTCGACTATAAATTACAAGAAGTCTACACATGGGCAGAAGTATACGCCAGAAGGCGACAAACCAAACAATACACATCCCACACAGACACTTCATCCACAGATAGCGATAGAACAGAGAAAAGAAAAGCACCCACAAGAAACATACCCTCTGATAAACCAACCACCCCGGAGCCTTTTTTAGACGCAGGCCCAACAGTAACAGAAGACCCAGGAGGGGACGCAACAAAAACAAAAGAAACAAACCCACCACAAACGAGGAATACCACGACCAGGAAAGAGAGAAAGAAACAGCACTAACCATGAAAGAAAACCTAGTTTTGAACATCTCAGATCAAAACCTCAATGACTTACAAATAAACACCTTGCAACGAGGGTTATCGTTCGTACCAAGCACTCACACCAATCTGTTAGAATTGGAAGTGAGTCTCTTTAAACTCACACGCAAAATGAGACTAAGACACTTTTTTGAGAATGTCATAACTGAAAAACCACCTCCCAAAGAAGACGAATTGAAAGGATTAAAAACCTCCAGTAATTACATGCCACCTACATCGCATAAGATGATAGACCTTTTTGAAAATTTGTGTAAACAAGAAATCAACAAAATTAACACCAACAAGAGGGTCAAAAATCCAAACATGTCAAAGAAAGAATTTGGAGCTATTGAAAGTATAGCAAACAACCAACAGATAATATGCCAAAAGGCAGATAAGGGAGGAGCAACAGTAATAATGAATAAAGAGTTCTACGAGGAAGCCATGCAGATTCATTTAAGTGATACCAACACATACATGGAAATAAATCATGATCCCACGATGGACATTCGCAAAACATTACAAACCATTTTGAAACAGGCCACCGATAAAGGAATCATTAACGAAAAGACCAAACAATATCTCATGCAAGAGAATCCAAAGAGTCCCACTATATATCTGGTACCTAAGGTACATAAAGACCCGAACAAACCCCCATGCCGACCTATCGTATCCACCAAGTTGAGTATCCACGAACCAGTGGGTAAATTCATCGATAAGTACTTGCAACCTTTAGTTACAAAAAATCTTTCCTACATCAAAGATACCACAGACTTTTTGGTGAAGTTACAAGCTGCAAAAATTGAATCAGATTGCATCATGGCCACCATAGATGTAAAAACATTATACACAGCCATACCCCACAGAGAAGGCCTGGAGGCCATTGAAAAAGCTTTATTACACAGCACTTATTCACAAGATCTACAACTCTTCTTGTTGCAACTGATGGAATTCACCCTTATGAACAGCTATTTCACCTATGAGAAACGCTGGTACATCCAACTAAATGGAACAGCCATGGGAAATTGCGCCGCACCGGTGTACGCAAATCTTTTCACGGGATCCTTTGAAGAGGAACACATTTATAACAATCAGGAGTGGGCGACACATCTGTTAGCCTACATGAGATTCATCGATGACATGTTCATCATATGGAAAGGCACACAAGAATCATTGGAGCAACAATTGAAAATTTTGGATGGGAGAAATGAAAGAATTAAATTCACGTGGAAGATTAATGACACCATCATCCAATATCTTGATGTGGAAATTACATTGAAAAATGGCATCATCACCACGAACTTATACCGAAAACCCACAGATAAGAACAATTTATTACATTACACCAGTCACCATCCTCCAACATTGAAGAATCACCTCCCATACACTCAATTTCTCAGGGTTAGGAGAGTGGTATCTGAGGACCACGTATGCCAAGAGCAACTACAAACCATGGCTGACAGATTTTCCTCCAGAGGTTATCCAGAGGATATGATTCAGAAATCTCAGGCAAGAGCACAAACAAAAACCAGACAAGAACTACTAACCTATAAAACTACCACAAAACCACAAAGAATAACGTGCGTCAGCAAATACTCTAATGTAAGCACCCAGTTCAAAAGAATCATCTACAAGAATTGGCAAATAGTTAAAATGGAAACGGATTTCAATGGGATATTCGATCAAGAACCCTTATTTGCACACTCAAGAGGTAAGAACCTAGGTGAACTACTAAAGAAACCTAAGCAAACTATACCACATCAGATATACAGAGGAACAGTACCGTGTTTAAACTGCGCCAACTGCCATAACATCATTAAGGGGACAACCATCAATCACCCCATGAAAGGATACAAAATACCACTAAGAGTCAACGCAACCTGCGACACCACCAATGTGGTGTACCTTTTAAAATGCCCATGTGGGAGTGTATACGTGGGACACACGGAAAGAAAATTGAAAGTAAGATTGACTGAACATAAAAGCAATATCCGAACCCATTCCATGAAATCCACGATAGCTACCCATTTCACTGAAAAACGCCACAATTTAAATCAACTGAGAGCATGTGTTTTGGAAGTTGTACCGAGGAAGGAAGGAGCTTTGAACAAAAAAAACTTGCTAAAGCGAGAAAATCACTGGATTTATTATTTGAACAGCCTCAAGCCACATGGTTTAAATGATCGTACAGAATTTTTGTGTTACTTGTAAATATGGATCTATACTTTATCAAGTTACAGACTTTTTCAGAACGGGCACATGAGTAGCATGTAATTATAACCAGTGGCGCCTTGATTAACCTCTACCTGCAGAAGATATGTGATATCCGAGGTTTGATTGTTAAAGTTTTTTTTTTTTTTTTTTTTAAAAACGCAGTAGGCATAAAATAATGTCAAAGTTAGACACTGCGCATGCGCTACAAATCGCGGCGTCAGTTGGAGTTCCCGTAGCCTGTGAGAACGCAAACCACAGCAGGAACCCTCACGTAGAAGCGGAATGATTGTTTAAGCAACAGAAGGTGAGCTTCGGCTAAATTTAGATAAACCGAGCGTAAGCGGCAAGCGACTTTTCCTAAAGGGTCACAACCCTCTGTGAACTGTATCAAGCAGGCAGCAAACGGTAATTTTAAGCGAACCGCACACTTGATATTAAAACCGAACGGCAAACAGAGGGGCACGCAGAAGCGCCATACACGAGCATTTTGTTAGCATAAAAGCCCGCTTAAACACGCTTCAGAAATGAATCACCAACTAGTTAAAACTTAAGTAAAAGTGTGATTTAAACACGTTTTGATCGCAAATTGTTACATTGTACATTTTTCATTTGTTTGTAGACGTTCCCTGACGAAGGTGATTGTATTCACCGAAATGCATTGACGCACGCCGATACGAAGACGTTCCCTGACGAAGGTGATTGTATTCACCGAAATGCATTGGAACAAACAGGATTGTTGCTACATGTTATGAACTAAGAAATAATGTGAAACAATTTGAAACAATTTGAAATATAATTTATTTTGAACAACAGAAACTTTCGTTTGAAACCTTTCTTTGGATTATAACTACAGCTGGATACACAGCATTGATACTGGTGCCATGGGAGATACACCTATGGGCTCATAGGTGTGCAACTAGTTAGTATTATCACACACACTCCAGGAGGGGAGTGATTTCCATGTCAGCACGGTAAAAAAAATTTCAATAAATAGGCGGTGGACATCCCTTTTCCATAAAGAATCGTTTTGCTTCCCATTTGAATGCAACCTTGGAGGAGATTCTCCGGATTTCCAGTGGGAGAGAGTTCCAGATTTTTGGAGCAGAACCCGAGAAGGCTCGTTGGCATGTTCTCTTTTTGCAGAAGATCTGGGGTTTCAGGAGGAGAGAGTTAGCACTCCTCGACAGTCTACCCCCTCCGGATAGTATTAACTTTTGGATGTATGACGTTACTCCGCATACTTTTACTCCGCATACCGTTACAACGCGACTTTTACAACGCATACCACTACAACGCATAGCGCTTTGAAGTGCTGGATAGTGGTAAGTATAATTTACTATTCTAACTCCAGTCCCCGTGGACCCTAGGGAAGGTGTTGGATAGTAAATTATACTTATTCCCTATCCTAGAGCGCCCCCCAGCGCAATGCGTTGTAATGGTATGCGGAGTAAAAGTCGCGTTGTAATGGTAGTGCGGAGTAAAAGATGCGTTGTAACAGGTGTATACCTTAACTTTTGCGCCAGGTAATTGGGGGTTTTGAAGTAGAGGGCCTGTACTAAGCATGCAATCTTTAGTTGAATTCTAGCTTCGTAGTGCAGCCAGTTTAGAGATTTTAGGACCGGGGAGATGTGGGCATTTCGCTTGGTGCCCGTAATCAGTCTGGCTGCAGCGTTTAATGATGCCTTTAGAGGAGCCAAAGTGTATTTGGGGAGGCCGCATAGCGTAGCACTACATTAGTCAAGCCTCAGTAGAACAAGCGCTTGGACCACCTGCTATAAATCGGCTTGAGGTAGGAAACGTTTGAGATTCATGAGTGTTCTCAGAAGGTGGTTAACTCCCTTGCTTACGTTACTGATCTGGGGTTTCATATTCAGATGTTTGTCCAGTGTGATTCCTAGAGATTTAGCTGAGTCAATAATGTGTGGGGAGCAGTTGAAGGCTGTGAGTTGGTCCCTCCAGAGGTCAATATTAGAAGTGTTTTTCGGGGGAGAGATGAGGAGGAATTTTGTTTTGGAGGTGTTTAGTAGGAGGTGGTTCTTGGTTAGCCAATTTTGGGTAGTCAGTAAGGTGGAATTAAGTGAAGTGATGTTGTCCGGGGAGGTAGAGTTGGGTGTCTGCATACATATGGAAGTGAATTTCCATGGATTTTAGTACATTAGCTAGTGGTTCCAGAAACAAATTGAATAGAATGGGAGATAAGGAGGATCCTTGGGGAACCCCCACGGTGACAGGGAATGGCTGGGATAGAGAATGTTTCACCTTAACTCTTTGTGATCTATGCTGGAGGAAGGACGAGAGCCCCTACAGCACTTGTCCAGAGAGGCCCATCCTTTGCTCCAAAATATCTAGGAGGTTGTCGTGATTGACAGTGTCAAAAGCTGAGGAGAGGTCGAGTAGGATAAGGAGGCACAATTTATTTCTGTCTAGCATTCTTAGGATGTCATCCATTACGTGAGTGAGAGCCGATTCCGTGCTATGCCCGCTACGAAAGCCCGATTGGTGTTGGTCCAGGAGGTGGAAATTTTCAATGTGCGCACATAATTGGGACTGGACGCATTTTTCCAGGAGTTTGCCTAGAGTGGGTGCTGGAGATGGGGTGGAAGTTAAGATCCGTACTGTCTGCTGTAGTTTTTTTTAGAATAGGTGTTACCTGGGCCTCTTTTAGGCAGTCTGGGATCGTACCCTGGGAGATAGAAGCTTTGACGATCTTTGTCCAGAAGGGAGAGATAGAATCTTTAATTGCTTTGAAGATGGTAGGTGGAAGAGGGTCACGGAAGTGATTAGATGGGTTGATACTCCGAAGGACCTTACGGATGTTGTTTTCCTTTAGGATGGTAAAGGAGTCCCAGGAAACGTTGTGCTTGATACCCCTGCTAAGTGTGGTGAACTTGTCTGGTGTGATCTGGGGGGGGGTGCAGGGCCGTTGGATGTTAAAAGAGACCTCGTGGTTTCTAGATCAATGTTAATAAGTCTTGTTTTCTCAGTAAAAAAGACCACCAAGTCAAAACAGGAGGGAGGACTGACCTCCGAGGCTGAACGGTTGGGGGCTATGACAGTTTGTTGTTTGACCAGTTTGAACAGTTTCTTGGGTTGATTGGCCGCTTGATTAAGTTGTGCTCGGAAATATTCCTCCTTGGCTGTCTTGATCTGTTTATTATAAGTACTTCTAGCAGATCTGAGGTTTTTTAGATGGTCCATTGAAGGAGTGGATCTCTAGGAGCGCTCTAAGGCCCTTAGATTGCGACGTTTCGAATTTAGGTTTCTATTGAACCATGGTTTAGATGTTTTTGAGGGTGCATTTTTTTGTTGGAGTGGAGCAATGTCGTCCATGATGCTGGAAATAGAAGAGTTATAGAAGTCTGTCAGTGTATGTAATTCAACTAAGTCTCTTTGAGGAGAGAGGGCACGCTTACAGCGGGTTGCTAGGTCAACTGTGTTGATGTTTCTGAGGTCACGTTTCCAGATCTTTAATTTAGTAGGTTGAGAATTACTCTGAGAAACCTCCAACTTGATTTGGAAGGAAATGACACGATGGTCTGACCAATCGCAGGGTATGATGGAATCCAAAGTGATTGAATGTCCTTTGGAGATGATGAGGTAAAGAGTTTCCCCTTTACTGTGGGTAGACTGGTCACAGTGTTGAACCAAATCGTTATCCTTCAAGAAGGAATTGAGGCAGGCTACCGCTTGGTCATTCGGGTTTGACCAATGAAGGTTAAAGTCTCCCAGGTAGATGTGGGGCTGCACTGAATCCACATTGTCCGCTATGATTTCCATTAATTGTTCAATGAATGGTATAGGGTCATCCGGAGGGTGATAGAATATATGAAGTTTGCAAACCATCTGTTTGTTACTGGAAATGTTGAGGCAAAGGTATTAGCAGGTTGATGGGGAAAAGGATTCTGAAAGGGAGATCACATGTGTATTTCAATGTACACAGGCTAGGCCACCTCCCAATTTTGTAGCTCTGTCCAGACGAATTATGTCATGGGAGGGGGGCACCAAGAGGTTTAGAATCGGAGTGGACGAGGGGGTGAGCCAGGTTTCTGTGAGTATAATGATGTCTAACTCTTTATGTTGTATGAGGTCGAAGATCTCAGAGGCATGTTTGTTGGCAGATCTGTAGTTAAGTAGTATCCATTTGAGTGTAGCCGGAGTCTGGGGGAAAGGAGGCTGAATGATGTTCACTCTCCTGAGGTTGTCATTATTTATGACTCTGCGGTTATGGTGGGCTTCTCTGTTCGGGTTAGAGTGAACAAGTTGGTGTCCTTGTTTGAAGAAAATGGCTTGAGTAGGCTATCAGATTCGTTGGATGCAGGCCCTGACAACAAGCATCTGGAGAGAGAAGCTGTGTTAAGAAGAGGGACGATGGAAGGGGAGGAGGGACGGTCACGGGGAGCTTTATCTGTGACACTGGCGGAGGTACTGGTCCAGTTTGGATGAGAGAGGAGGGGACTTAACAAGGAGAGATATTCAAGTGAGAGCGCTTTCAAGACGTGGAATTGGTTGGAGAGAAGGTGCAATTGGAGGGAGATATCGTCCAATCGTGCCAGCACATCTGTGTGGTGGGAGATGAGCAGAAGTTGAGTGAAGAGATCTGGAGAAGGGGGGGGAGTATGAGGTATTAGAGAGATCTGTGGTGGTGAGGGGGTATTCCAATGGAGAGGGTTTTTCATTGGGTGTGAGCAGAGTTACAGAAAGCCTTGACCGGTATGTAGATTGGGTGTGAGGATCTGGAGAGGGGGTAGGATGTCTATGTGGGATAGGGAGGTCATAGACGTTAGTAGGAGAGTCCTGCGTAGTAGGTTGTTCATTGGGGGTGAACGGAGTTACAGAAATCCTTGACCGGTATGTAGATTGGGTGTGAGGATGTGGAAAGGGGGGAGGGTGTCTATTTGGGATAAGGAGGTCATAGACGTTAGTAGGAGAGTCCTGCGTAGTAGGTTGTTCATTGATTACTATTGGTGATCTTGAACGTGATGGTCCGGGGATTGGTAGTGGTGATAAAGTTAATGGCCTCGTATTATGAGGTTCAGGCAGAACCGTGATCGGCAGGGGCAAGGGAAGGGAATTGGGTGAGGGGGGAGGTAAATCTGAGGAGGAAATGAGGCCATCGCTTTGAAAGGTGCTTGAGGTGGTTAGATCTAGGTCTTGTCGTACATAAGATGAGTTGTTCACCATAGAAACTTTGATCCTCAGAAAGAGCTTGTCAAAGTGCTCTAGGTTTCGATTGGAGGCTTGAATGAGAACGATCCCATTATTGTAGATAGTAATGGTGAGATCTATTTTATAAATAGGAGAGGATGTAGTGGACAGACTAAAACCTTGGGGAGTTCTCTTTATTTGTTTGCACTGTAAGAAGGATGGGAGAGATTTTCTCCATTGGGCCCTATTGTTCGTGAAGAAGATTTGGTCCGACATGATGTTTCCATTAGAGATGCTGAAATAAGTATCTGAGATAAGTGTTTCCAGGTTTCTTTTGATTGTTATGTTTGAATTTTTTAGATGCATTTTTAGAGAGGTGTAGGGGGTAGGAGATCTTATAGGCACTGTGGCCCACTAGAGAAAGTGAGCTTTCGGTCGGACTGGCGGTGTTGGCCTCCATAGCGTACACCAATTGAGGAGACAGTAATGTCAGGTAGATAGGGAGGAATTGATCACACTGCTTTGACCGAAGGAGGGAAAACTAAAATGATTCCAGGACAAGTATGAGGACAAAAAATGGCCTCCAATCGGTCGAACACTGAGCCAATTGTGATATTAGTCCTTTGTTTAGTTTTATGGCCAAGACCACAGTCCAAGGCCTCTTTCTATGGCAATATCCAGGGCGAAAGTTTGGTATACAAGGTAGCAACCTGGAGTGTAAAACCCCATAGGGTTATCAAATAGGCGCCATTTTGAAGTAGTTGGGTAGAAGTTCAAAGGATGAGCGAGTCAAAATGGAGAGACTCTCCCGTGGCAAAATGGTCCCCACCTAGGAACTAGAGACTCCATGTTAAATGATTCAAACAAGTACCTCCCATAGTACAAAGAAGACACAAGGATCACCAAAGTTCCTACAATAGACAAAACCTCTGTAGAAATGGAGTGCTTACAGGCCGTGCACTGGCCCAGACCAGGGGTCAAATTTCAGCCATGAATCCCCTAAAACGGGCACCAGAGCACATCGCTGCCCGACATACAACGCATTTCACGGTCACAAAACATTCATACATGCCGTTACGATTTGGTATTTGGAAGGGACGCCCTAAACATGCCTCTTCCAAATACTGAATCACAAACCCATTTTGCAATCCGGTAACAGCTTACTTAATTGCAAAATAGGGTGTGTTATATATGAAAAGCTTTTTTTGCATACGCAAATGGGCCGATTCTGAGAATCGGCCTGTTTGCAAATGCAATTGTATTTATATGTGTGGCCCTCAGTCCATAGAAATCAATGGATGTGTTTGATTAGAACAAATTAACTTAGATGTGTCAAAAATCAAAGATGAGGCAAGGTGCAGACGCCGGAAAAGCAAAATGATGCATCAGTTCCTTACTACGCAGGGGAGGTGATTTGTCGGTTCTATGCTGCTACAGGGGAGGGGAGACGTGGGTTCCTTGTTGCTAGGCAGAGGAGGTGATGCATCTGCTCCTTACTGGAAGGGGTGGTGATGTGTCAGTGTACAGACACACTGCCTCGGTTCCTTACTGCGGTGCTGTGTTGATGAAGAATCTGCACTCAGGGACAATGGGTCGAAAATCAAGACGTGCTACATTGATTGAAAAGCAGCGAAGCAGGCACTATGTCGATTCTATAGGGGCAAAGCAGGAGCTGCATCGGAGTTGGAGCGGGCGTCATAGACATCGGTGAAGATGGGCTTGAGACTCACTCAGTGGAGCTTCTTCTGACAGGTTGCGACTGCAAGCTGGGGCCTGCGGTGAGGCTGTGGTTGATGCGGCAAGCGGGAACCATGCTTCGATGCAGGCAACGGCAATGCATTGATCTTTACAGGGCGACATCAATTCGGACAGCTGCTGGGAGTCAATGTGTGAACTTTCTCCTTAAGATCACCAGATTCCACTTTGAAGGGCCCAGGAACTGGATTTGGCACCACTTGGTAAGTTAGGACTCTCAGCAGAAGAGCCCAGGCACTGGCAGGTGAAGTCTTTGATGGCTTTGAGACTTCTTAACAGGAGGCAAGCTCAGCTCAAGCCCTTAGAGAACCTTGGAAGCAGGATACAGAAAGCAAAGTCCAGTCCTTTTACTCCCAGGACAGAAGCAGCAGTCCAACACAGGAAAGCAATCAGCAGAGTTGCAGTCCCTCCCGACAGCTTACCCCACTCTTCTTGCTGGCAGAAAGTCCTCAACATAGAATTGTTCTGAGTATTTGGTGTTAGAGGTCCAGTATTTATACCCATCACAGCCTTTGGGTAAACCAATAACCAATACAATTTCACAGGGAGCACTCGCACTTTAGCATTGGTCAGCAGTGGTAAAGGGCCCAGAGTCCTAAACCCAGCAAAAATTAAATGCAGCACACAATAAAAACAGGAGGTTAGAGGCAGAAAGAGAGGGGAAATCACACCAGAAGATTCTAGGTCTAACAGCATCCATGCCATCACACAATAACGGCCATGCGCCTAACACAAGCCACATCTGTTGGTTTTTCCAGTGCTTATTAGCAGTATTGGATACATGAATAACAGTAATGATATTACATCTAAATATAATCTAAAATGTTTCAGTTGTAAAAAATAAGAGACTGTGAATTAAACATTAACGAGGTGTTTGGAAGGGCTAGTGGTGTTGTTACTTTTCCAGCACACAGACCAGTTGATGGATCGGAGCTATGTGTGAGGCCCTAAGAGGTGAGAGCTCTAAGTACAAATATAGAAATTTATCCAGAATAACCCTAGGACTAAACATTGAAAAATCCACACAGTAAATCCACTCAAGAAAACATTAGCAGCGGAATCCAAGATAAAGTCAGTACCGAATATGTTCCAGCACAGGGGAAATGAGAACCAGAAAACCAGGAAAACTCCTGGCTTGCTTTCCAGATCAAGCTCTTTCATACATCTTTAGGCAAGAAATCATAGTCACTATGGTGTGAGGAGAGAGATACACTCCTCTGAGCAATTGTAAGATGGAAAACACATCACATGGCAAAGGTAACTTCTAACATATTTCTAGTGAATAAGCCAGTATTGTAAACTACATGGAAAAAACATTACACATTCAGAATTATGACAACAGAATTAGGATTTGACATGTAGGCCAAGGGAATGAATGAAGGAAAGAACACAGTGATCACTAAAGAAATATATTCTGCCACACTGCAAACAGGACAGTCAAGCTAACTGAATTTCGTGCATTTAAGACAAATAGTGAAAGTCATATCCGAGGCTCTCCATACACAGGCGAGGAGAAAGAAACACGTTTGTTTTCAGCTGCCTTATGGGTGCACTGAAATGAAATGGAAAACACAAGTAGACCTTTTTATGGTTTAAATCTTTTATTTGGTTTTCAAAACAGGAAAAACAAACAGACCACATTTCCCCGTCAGATGCAATAGTGTTGGCTTTTGCGTTAAAACCCCCAGGGCGTAAGGTAACAAATATATTGACAATGTCGTAAATGTAGGGGTCTTGCAACGGGGAAGCCCAGTCCACAACCCCCCCCACCCCCCCTCCTTGTCCACAAAGCAAAGGAATAAGTAAAAGAAAATTACCACATCCCTAACGGGAGGCCATAGGTCAAACATCAGCCCTTAGTCTTACGCCTGTGCGGCTGAACTTTAGGTTCCTCGAGTGGCGTGTCTGCAAGGCGAAGCAAGGGTAAATAGCGTGGGCAGCTCAATTCCCTAAACTTCCCTTTGAGTAGAGTCAAAAATGGTCGCCAAAGTGCTGCAAATTCCTCTCCCCTCCCCTCTTTTGCTAGAGTTAACTTCTCCATCCCCAATATCATCCACAACCTGTGGAGCCAGCCAGTGTGTGGGGGAGATTGAGTGGTCCTTCAGTGCGCTAAAATGTTCTGGACGGCGGCAATCGCTATGAGTCTCCCTCTCCTGGACTTCAAGGGGTACATCAATGCATTAGGGAGTCCAAGCAGAACATAAGCGGGGAATCTGGAGAGTTGGATGTCCAAATGGGAGTCTACTTCAACTAGGATCGAGTTCCAATAGGGTTGTAGGCGGTCACAGCTCCACAGTAAGTGCTCTAGTGTGCCAAGTTCCCCGCATCCCCTCCAACAGCGATCACTAATACGGGGATCCCATCGGTGTAAGCGGTCCGGCATGTGGTACCAGTAGGTGGCCACTTTGGTCAGGGTTTCTGTGAGATCAGTGTGGTAGGCCGAGTGCCTGGCTCTATGGCATATGCCTTCCCATTCCTTGTGCGTGAGTTGTCTCCCCAGGTCCCTCTCCCACCTGACCCTCCCTGCGTTGTATGTGTATATGTTGGTGAGGAGGAGGTGTTGGTACAGGTCGGAAATCCGTTTTTTATCTGAGTTGCGCGTCAACAGACACTTTTCATATGGTGTGAGAAAGCGTTGTGCGCCGGGTTTGATCGTCGGCTGTAAGGCCCAGTGACGGACCTGCAGGTAGGGTAGGCGATCCGCCTCTGGTATGCCATGGTCCTCCTTCACCTTCTGAAAGGGAAGGATGCCGTTGATATCAAACAGGTGTCCCAGTTCTCTACAGGGCGAGCGTCTCCAGGCAGCAAACGGCTTGGGGTCCAGACCCGGGGAGAAGTCAGAGTTATCGAAAAGTGGAGTCATCGGGGAGGGGAACGAAGTGAGATCATGTTTGACCGCTTAGTCTGTCCCACACGTTCATCACAGTGCTCGCCACATTTATTGAAGAACACAACATCCTCGACTCCTCCCAATCCGGCTTCAGAAAAAAACCACAGTACGGAAACCGCCCTCCTCGCCGCAACAGACGACATCCGCACCCTACTGGACAAAGGAGAAACAGTAGCCCTCATCCTCCTAGACCTATCAGCGGCGTTCGACACAGTCTCCCACTGCACCCTAATACGCAGACTCTACGACGCAGGAATCCAGGACAAGGCCCTCGACTGGATCTGCTCCTTCCTCTCCGGCAGGACGCAATGGGTCAGACTCCCCCCTTTCCTCTCAGACCCCACACCTACCACCTGCGGAGTCCCCCAGGGCTCCTCCCTCAGCCCGACGCTCTTCAACGTCTACATGGCTCCACTTGCCCTCATCTTCAGAACCTACAGACTCAACATCGTGTCATACGCAGACGACACCCAGCTCATCCTCTCCCTATCCAACGAGCCCAACACCGCCAGACGCAACTTTCGAGAAGGCATGGAAGCCGTCGCCAAATGGATGAAAATCAGCTGCCTACAACTAAACACCAACAAAACAGAAGTACTCATCATGGGCCCAAACCCTGACGCCTGGAGCGACACCTGGTGGCCCACCGCCCTCGGAAACCCGCCAACCCCCACAGACCACGCACGCCACCTGGGAATCATCCTGGACTCCGAGCTCAAAATGGACCGCCAGATCAACTCTGTCTCATCTTCCTGCTTCCACACCCTCCGCCTCCTTCGTAAGACCTTCAAATGGATCCCCCTCGAACACCGAAAGACAGTCACTCACGCCCTGGTCACCAGCAGACTCGACTACGGCAACGCACTCTACGCCGGAATAAACAAAAACCTCATCTGCAAGCTACAGAACATCCAGAAGGCCGCCGCAAGACTGGTCCTCAACCTGCCAAAACACTGCCACATCTCCCAGCACCTGCGCACACTCCACTGGCTCCCCGTCGAGGCGAGAATCACCTTTAAGATGCTCACCCACGCACACAAGGCCCTCCACGGCACCGGACCAGCATACCTGAACAGCTGACTCAAATTCCACGCACCCCAAAGGACCCTACGATCAGCCCAGCTCTCCTACGCCGAGGTCCCCCGCACCAGAAAGACCAGATCGGGAGGCCGCTCCTTCTCCTTCCTCGCGGCCAAAGCATGGAACGCCCTTCCACTCCACCTCAGACAGACAACATCGCTCCCCATCTTTGCAAGAAACCTCAAAACCTGGCTCTTCGACAGACCCCCTCCTTGATGGAATGGAACCTGCACCCCCCCCACCCCTAGCGCCTTGAGACCCTTACGGGTGAGTAGTTGCGCTTTAACAAACTCCTGATTTAAACTCCTGATGCATAGAGATTGGGAGGCCTATGACATCGCGGTAGAAACGGAACCCCCTGAAGGGGCCTGCTCGCCACCGCTTGGTCTTGGAAGAGCCAATGCTTGCCCGACTCCAGCTGGTACCACTCCACGAGGGTGCGGAGTTGCGTCGCTTGATAGTATAGGGTGAGGGTCAGGCACCCCCACCCCGCCGTGCGCGGGGGGAAGTATTCCGATTGCATGCTTAAAGCGCGGGCAGCGACCGTTCCAGACAAAGCAGGCCAGGTCCAACTGTGTCCGCTGAAGCCAGCCCGTGGGGGGGCGCAAAGGGAGGGTCTGAAACATGTAGAGGATCTGCGGCAGCAGAGTCATTTTGACGGCCGCTATCCGTCCAAGCCAGGAGAGCGAGTGTCGCTTCCACCTCCTGAGTTCGTCGCTGAGGCGCGAGCGGAGACTGGTATAATTGGCTTCCGTAGTGGCCTGAACGGTGGGAGCCAGCAGAACTCCCAAATAGGGGATAGTGGTGTCGGACCATTGCAGATCAAACTCGCTTTTGGCCTCTACGAGCGTGTCCAGTGACAGGGATATGTTCAGGGCCTCTGATTTCTCTATATTAATTTTAAAACCTGAGGCTAGCGCGAAGGTGTGAAGCTCAATAAAGAGCGCCCGGAGGGATTGCATCGGGTCTGTCAGGGAAAGCAGGATGTCGTCCGCATATAGACTGATCTTATGCACGTCACTGCCGAAGGGAATGCCTTTGATGAGGTTATGGTGCCTGATCCGCTGCGCCAATGGCTCCATATAGAGGGCAAACAGGATTGGGGAAAGCGGGCTCGCTTGCCTGGTGCCCCTGCCAATTGGAAAGCGCGGGGAGGTATGCCCATTGACCCGTACCATGGCGTTAGGCTGGCGGTAGCAGTTCAGTATGCGGTTACGGAGAGTCTCTCCCATCCCGACTCGCTGCAGGACCAGCTCCAGGTAGGGCCAGTGCACTCTATTGAATGCCTTTTCGGCATCGATGGTAAGCAACATGCAGTCAGGCCGCGTTCGCGACCCGGCCTCAATGAGGTGGAGGACTCGTTTAGTGTTATTGCTGGTCTGTCTTTGGGGAATGAAGCCTGCTTGGTCAGGTTCCACTAACTGCTGCATATAGGGCGCCAGCCTATTCGCGAGGATGCCCGTGTAGAGCTTAAGGTCAATGTTTAACAGGGAGATCGGCCTGTAGGAGCTACACCGGGTGGGGTCCCGGCCGGGCTTGGGTATAACCGATATCGCCGCCTCTAGCAGATCCGTGGTGAAGGCACCGGGCTGGTCGAATGTATTGAAGAGGTCCCGCAATAATGAGGCCACCTGATGACAGAGGGTTTTATAGAAGGCCGCCGAGTAGCCATCAGGGCCCGGCGATTTCCCCAGTTTGATGCGCGATATCGCCGAGATCACCTCCTCCAGACCAATGGGTCGATCAAGGAACTCCGCTTGTGCTTCGTTCAAGGACGGTAGGGGCGCTCCTCCTAGGTAGGCTTGGCCCGCCTGCGTGTCAAGCGAGTCTGCGGCATATAAGTTGCCGTAGGAAGTCCCCAAAGGCCGCGGCATCGTCAGTAACAAGGTCACCCTGACTAGACCGGATGGTTCGAACGCCCTGTCTTTGGCATTGCTCTCGCAGTTTACTTGCCAGGAGTCTCCCGCAGCGATCCCCCCCCAGAATAATACGTGTGTCATAGGTGTTGGGGCTGCGTATTCGGCCACTTCTTGGTCCAGGGCCGCCAGCATCTTTCTCTCCTTACAAAGTTGGCGCCATGCCCGGGCCGCCCCGGTGCGCTGGTGCATCTGCTCCAGCTCCGCCACACGCTGGGTGATTTCTGCCCGTTTCTGAGCACGGTCTCTATTTTTAGCTGTGGCGATAGAGATGAATTCTCCACGGAGGACCGCCTTGAGCGCGGCACACTAGGTGGCCTTGGTAGTGTCCGTGTTGGCATTATGAGTAAGAAACTGGGCGATGGTGGTTTTGATCCCCTCCACTATAGCAGGGCTCTGGAGCATGGCGTCTCTTAGGCGCCAATGTCGCTGCGGACCAGGTGTGGTTGGGAAGAGAAAGGAGGCCAGCACCGGAGAGTGATCCGACAGAGAGGTCGGGAGGATGTCGACATCCTTTGCGCGGAGCACCAGCTGTGAGAAGCATAGAAAATAGTCAAGTCGTGCGTAAGACTTGTGGGCGGCTGAGTAGTAAGTGTATGCTGTGGTTTGTGGTTGGAGGTGCCTCCATAGGTCAACAAGGCCCAGGTCGGAGAGGTGAGCGTGGCCCGTCCCGGAAAGCGCTCCAACTTGACCATAACGTTGGCCTGAATAATCTGCTGTGTTATGGAAGACTAGGTTGAGATCGCATCCTAGCAGTAAGTGTAGTTGTGTATTAGCTGTGGCCGATTCTAGTGCTGTGTGTAGGAATTTCTCTTGTCCTTCATTGGGTGCATATATGGTGCCCACTAAGAGTGTGTGCCCGGCAATGAGAAAGCGGTGGATAAGCAACCTGCCCTTGATCTCCGCCTCCTTCTGCATAACCCGCCCCTCAAAGGATCTAGACACTAGGATCGCCACCCCGCTACCTTCTTGGTTGCCGACGAGAAAAACTGCAAAGGGAAGGACCGAGACTTAGGTCGATGGTGATCTTTGGGTAGTAAATGTGTCTCCTGTAGGAGGCAGATATCTGCAGCTGAGTGCTCCAGGAGGGAAAGTATTGCTCGGCGTTTGATTGGGTTATTAAGTCCCCTCACATTGAGAGTGAGGATAGTCAATGGGCGTGACATCCTAAGTAGTTAGTCGGGACGGCACCGCGCTGCGCTTGACGTGTGGTGGCCAAAGAAAATCAACCCCCCCCCCCCGTGGACAAGGAGGACCCCCCTCGCCCCCCTAGACCCCAACTCCCCAACCCTCCCTTCCTCCTTCAGTCACCATGTTGAAGTCAATGCAAATATTGAAATTGGGTCGAATTAGTATAAATTAAAACTCAATAATATTATAGTTTGAAATTGCTTCTACCGTTCCTCCCCCTGATAATAATCATAATGAAATTCTGCTCAAAACTCCTCAGCTTAGACTCTTCTCATTGCTAGTAGCAGCTGGGCTAATAGACCCATAAACTTTAAGATACTCTGAAACAGAACCCATAACCCCTATGTTTGGTAAAGTTTCTAAGGAAAATCTACATCTATATCATGAACTTCTAGTCTTGGTCACAAAGAATCGATGTCAGGATGTTCCACATCATGGCATTTAACAAGGGAAGTTGATTGCAGGTCACAAACAGGCATACCTAGACATATAAAACAATTTGATACATTCATTAACACTAAATACTCTCAGTAGCATATATAATATTGGGATAGTCATTAAAAAACATCTCACCATTATTACCTAATCTCAAAACCATAGTAACATACGTATGAATATTTGATTTTAAGAAGGGTTCCCGGTGTCTACCTTCGAACTATAGGCCCATCCGCCTCATGTCTATGAGGCTGATGGCCTATCAGCACACAGAACATTTTCAGTAGACTCAATCTGTTCCTTAGTCACCGGCCAAATTTAAAGAATCAGACTCCCACCCTTCAGCTGTGGAGTACCCCAAGGATCCTCACTCCGCCCCACACTCTTCAACATCTACATGGCCCCCTTCGCCAGAAAACATGAGTCAGCATAGTATCCTACGCCAACGACACTCAGCACATCCTCTCCCTCACCAAGGAACCTGACATCACCAGACACAGTTTCCAGGAAAGAATGAAGGATGTTGCCTCCTGGATGAGCAGCAGCTGCCTGAAGCTCAACTCGGAGAAAACTGAAGTCCTCATACTCATGTCCACCCCTTCTGTATGGGACAACACTTGGTGGCCCACCGCCCTCGGCAACCATCCCACACCCATGGAACACGCCTGCAACCTCGGCATCCTACTCAACTCCTTCCTCATCATGAATGGACACGTCAATGCCGTAAGTTCCATGTGCTTCAATACCCTCCACATTCTCTGCAAGACCTTCAAATGGATCCTCCTGAATCCAGGAAGACCATCACCCACACACTCATAACCAGCAGACTGGACTACGGGAACGCCATCTATGCCGGAATCAACAAATCTCTACTCCTCAAACTCCAGACCAACCAGAATGCCGCAGCCAGACTCATCCTTGACATCCTACAGCAAGACTACATCACCCAGCACCTACAAGACCTCCACTGGCTCCACGTGTCGAAAAGAGAGTGACCTTCAAGCTAATCACTCATGCCTACAAATCCCTCCACAACACCGGATTTCAATACCTCAACAAAAAATCTCCTTCTTCGCACCCAAGAGAAACCTTTGCTCAACCGACCTTGCCTTTGACGAAATCCCTTGCATCCACAAAGTCAGAACGGGAGGAAGAGCCTTCTCCTACATCATGGCCAAGACCTGGAACGAATTTCCCCATAGCATCAGATGAACCCTCGCACTGAAAGTATTCAAGTAGAGCCTTAGGACCTGGCTTTTCGGATGAGATGGAGCCGCTGAAATCCCCCACTCCCCCAGCATCTTCAGATCCTTACGGGTGAGTAGTGCACTTCACAAATCCCTGATTGATTGATTGAAGGTTATCTTAGGCAGGCTGTGATTGGTCTCTTGACACTGCAATCTTGACAAAGCTGCAAGCTGAGTTTAGAGAGATTGGCATAAGCACTATCGACTAGGTTGTACTGGAAATACATCACAGTTGTGGGTAGTCATTTATATGTGATCTTTGTCGACCTCTGGACTGCCTTTGACCTAGTTTCCAGGGAAACTCTTTGTAAGGTGATGGCAGACATGGGGGTCCCGAAGTATCTCTTGGATGTCCATATCAGATTACATACCAGTAAACTTGAACAGGTTCGCTGCTGGACCCATGGTGAATTTACGCACCCAATTATTGTAATCCGCGGTGTTTGGAAAGGGTCCGTTCTCACCCCAACTTTATTTCTGTAATTTATTCATGATTAGCAACTTACCTCGAGAGCTGCGAGAATTATGCTTCAAGTCTTGCTGATGTTAGGGTCCCGTTCCTCGTGTTTGCGGATGACACCTGCCTTATCTCTGGAACCCCAATGGGACTACACACGATTCTGGATCAGTGTGGGTCCTTCTGTTAACAGAGGGGCTTAGAAATCAACATTAACTAAATCAAGTACTTGTTTTTAAACCCCTGTTCACCCTCTAGGCCTAATCCCACACTCAATGGAGTCCCGTTTGTGCAAGTTTATACATCCTGAAGTGCAGGTTAAAGCTTTAACAGTATTCTGTGGGAATTACAAGGACTCACAGGAGTTCCCTATTTAGCCCCATTTCCCCAGCTCTCTAAATGTATACCATGCAAGCCCCGGGGGCTGCATTGCATGGCATGGAACTATGGGGCCACAAAAACATTAGGGAATATGTACAAGGAAATGCCGGGGCGTGGATCTGTGCTAAATTTAGCAGCTCCGCGCTCTGACATTTCAAAATCACAGGGATGCGCGGTATTATTTACAACAATACTGTGCACTCCTATGTTTTCCCTAGCATTGGCGCTAAAATTAGCTGTCTTGCACCAACGCAGGCACCCTTGCACTATAGTGTCTCTTCCTGCACATAAACAATCAATAAAGGGGATTTATTACTTTTATGTGTTCTGAAGAATACAGCACACATAGAAGTGGCAAATCGTCATTATTTAATGATTGTTTGTGTGCAGGAAGGGACACCTTCAGAATCCAGCACACATAGAAAAAGCAAAAATGAGGAGAAAAAAAGTCTTTCTCCTCGTTTCGCCATTCTATTACCTGCTCTTGCATGGCGTTAGTTTTTTGAGCTGCCTCAGATTTACAGATCCTTGTAAATCTGTGGCAGCGTCAAAAAGCAATAGGTGTTGCAGTGAAACGCCATAGCAACACCCATTGCACGCCCCTTTCACACAGATACCGGCGTGAAAGGGTACCATATTTACAAAGTGGCTTAATGATACTTTCAAAATATGGAGGAGGGCATTTCACCACAGGATCATCGTTAAACGTGACGTTCCTGTGGTGCAAAGTCCTTGTAAATAGGCCTCCTTGGTCCTATATAGAAAATAGAAAATCGCCATATGTGCTCATTGCCAGTACAAGAGGGGCCTGAGGCCCGTTTTGTCACTAATCAATCTCAGACCCATGTCTAGGTGAAGAGGAATGAGCGTGATACTAACCTCTCTGGTAGTACCACGCTCATTCCTCTTCACCTAGACATGGGTCTGAGATTGATTAGTGACAAAACGGGCCTCAGGCCCCTCTTGTACTGGCATAGCCTGTGGGAGACCCCTGAGTGTCCCCCATGTGGCAGGGCCTGGAGGATGTCCCTTGTGACCCAGAACCTTGAAAATTCCCTCAGTTAGGTTTATCAGGCACTCCCTCACCCAGATAGGTTGTGCAAATCTTTTGTCTACACCTTAAGACCTTATTGGGGTTTCTAAGGCAACTTTAAAGGCTCTATTCTGGCAGCATGAGCTTTTTATCATTAGTGGGCAACCAAGAGTAGGCTCCCTGGTAACAGTATTTCTTGACTTTAAAGATGATTTTAACTTGAAACCCTTCCTTGATGAGGTAGAGCCTCCTCATGCAAATAATATCCATCTAAAATTTCGTCTTGGGACCTTGCCCCTCTATTCCTTCACTACCAGATGGCAGTGTGCACACAGGAAGTCCAAAGGGTTTGTCCCTTTTGTACTATGACTACTTAAATTGTTGAACATGTGGAGAAGTGTGGCTCACTGGTTAGAGCGGCAGACTCTGAAGCAGAGATCAGGCCCGGGACCAGGGTTCAAGTCCCGACTCGGCAGGGTCTTGGGCTCAATGTCCGCGGACTCGATAATTCTCACCTCGGCGACTACTCTAATCATGGGTCCCACGCTGCAACTCTGGACAATAGCTTGCTTAATCTCCACAACGGCCCCTACAATACTGGGATGCCTGGCTTCACCTTGGGGGTGCCCAGGAGGGGCATCTCACAGGGAGAGCCAGGAAGGTTCCACAGTGTTATACAGCGCCGGGACGCCCCATTGGGGCAGCTGTGCGCTTTACAAAATACACTACATTTTTCTGTTCAGTTTATATGGGATTTAGAAAGAAATAGATCCTCATGATTTGCTGGATTGTAGGTATTCTTGATTACAGAGAAGCGATTAGGATCCCAGGAAGCGATGCCAGACTACCTATAGTGTTTACAGTCTCACGGTTTCCACTTTGTATGTGGAGACTTAGGCTGAAAAAGCTTGCAGTATAATGAGTCATTTTTTGTAGTCTACCAGATTCTGCACCTCTCCTTTTCTTACTCATGAACCCTATTTTTTGTGCTTTACACACTGTTGAAATGGGAGTTAATACTTTTTTACCTTTTTATCCTATTTATGTACCGTGTTTTATTGATTTTATGTAACTTTTACTGCATTGGTTCTTATATGCTTTTATGGCTTGTTACCGAATAAAGAATAATGATGATGAATATTTGAGTCAATTTCAGTTTTTGATGAAGCGTTTACAACTGATGAATAGAGAGGGTAACCAGGAGAGGGTAACCAAGATACCTGATAAAATTATTATCAGGAAAACTACAAAGAATATTTTCAAGGCTAAAGAACAGCTCTTCTCAATTTCAGCAAATACTCTTATCTACAAAACCCTAAAAAAAGCAGAATCAAAAACAAAATCTAAACTCCTTACTATGCAGAAACTATATGTGATGCAAATATCTTCAAATTCTTCAAAGTCAATATATCACTAATGACATATTCAGTTCATGCAATGTTCGTAGGAAACTTACCATTGTCATATGAAAACCTACAGAACTAAAACTAATCTTCTTATTTTGTATTTCTATATCTAACGAAGAACAACAGTGTAGACACTTCGGGCCTAATCACGATGTTGGTCGGAAAGCCTCTGTTGTCTTGTTGGGGTCGGTTGGTCCACCCGATGTCGCCTTCGAAATGGTCGCTCTGACCACAGTAATAAGATTCACTACAATACATGGCTTACTGACCGAGTCTGTTCTTTCAACTCAGAAAGACAAATCCAACTGTGAAGGTTTTGGAAAAAGGTCCATTGGAGTAGATTGAAGCGTGGTCCATCCCTGGAACCGCCTGCCCTATTATGATGAATATTTCCGATGCGCCGTCTGTGGTAGTCCAACCAGCTCATCAGAGCTGGAAGAATGGGAAGGCTCACAAGGCCTAAATTCACCTCAATAAGTTTCCTTCACATTTCCTGCGCAGCTATGGAGCCCTTCATACACGTCCTACTTCCTCTTTACTTATTCCATGACTAGCACAATCTGAACTTTCACGGACGTCACCTCCACTAATTGACACACCTACACCTACACACTGAAGTGACCACAATGTGAAGGTGCAGTAATGTGAAATCGTCCTTTAGCATGTTGAGCATGGGGAATGAGGGAATGTCAGCATCCGGAATCCACAGTGTAACCTGGAAATACAGGGATAGACCCAACATAAAAGTAGGAATAGAAATGGGCATAGTCACATAGATATATGTACAGAAATATGTATGGATGAGCCCACCACTGCTCTATGTGCCACATGTTATGGCAACCTTACATCAATACACACCTAAAAGTATGTGCCGCAGAAACCCATTCACTGGCACACTGCATCCTCCCTAAACCCAATACCCTCATCACCACTGCTGGGAGCAAAGACTGAGGGTCCAGCTGATCTCCTAAACTGCACAGTGATGGTGGGTGTCACAGTGCAGTGTCAAATTGAAAAGGTATACCTTGAGATGTACCACATGAGGAGGCTTGAGGGAGCATTACAGGAGCAAGCACTGACAAATGTATATCAGTCTTAGATTAGTTATTTGACTTGATAGTGCCTAGCATTACCATAATGGCAACTGTATGCACAGAAAGCAACCACCCAAACTCCACACAGTGCAGCAACATCCTGAAAAGCCAGAAAGCAAACTTTGTAGTTGCATCACTTACCAGTGCCCCGGAACTATTAGCGAAGATATCTATAACACAACAAGCGCAATCTCCTGCTGACTTAATTGAGCCAACTACAAATCCCTATGCATTGAAGTCACATTTGTGGCACCAAAGTGAATTGTTAATAACAGCCTTTGCCAATGTCAAACACTCAGACATCTTAGGTACAATGTAAGGTGTGCATTCACCTATCTAGATCTTGTCATATGCCAGAAGTATTGACATATCATATGAATAACAATATGTCAAAACCACAATCATGTGGCCCATTTGGCTGAAAAGGGTGGCCACATAGACATAATACACATCCCTATGAGTCCCCACTCCAAGTTCCTTGTTAAATGAAACTACTCAAACCCATGTAGTGACAAACAAGATAAAGCAGTCACAATGCAAATATCACTAAACTGAGCCACTCTATCACCACCCAGAACTCCTAACGCTTGTGTCTGTGCCACGGTTTGCATGTGACACATCCTACCTGGACATATACACACTCTCAATATCACTTGACACACAAAAACTCCTTGATAACCCTAACCCACACTTGACAACAAACATGTTTCTATGATAGCAAATACATTCCCATCATGCAGTTAACCATGGTCAAGTATAGTGTAATATATTCCTCGGTGGAAGATCAAATGTGGGGCCATGTGTGCACCAAGACAGAATATAAAGGCACAGCATGTCATCATGATGTTGCCTATGTTCAGTTTACTGATCATGTATATGCACAGGCTCACATACTCTAACTGTGCATTAAGCCCAGAAGCTGATGTACATTTGTCTGTAATGTACTATAAAACACAACAATCACGCCACATCATAACTAGCTATCAACTCCTGTGACACTCGTTCCTGTACCATAAGCTAGGTCCTTATGCAACTAACACATACATCAGTAGTGAATTAGTAAGTACAGAACCGTCTAACTTACTAAGCATTGTCATGGACCCACACACATCATCCACATGAAATTGACAACCAATGTGAATAGCATGACAACCATCCAAATGTCACTACAAGGAGGCCACTGTGCCTAGACCCCGTGCATGAAATGGATCTCTAATTTAAGGGGAGTCCTGGAAGACATCAGGGCTAGGACACAGTCTGATTTGTACCTACCTCACACTCTCCATCTGGACAGGACATTGAGAATCAGTTTCAACTGGAACTAATGGGTATTGGCACAAAGTGGCATGCACATGTGTCAAATTTGTCATTGGAAGTACTTGATCCACTGAAGGAACAGCAATTGGCCCAAATCTATTAAGCCATATTTTGCAATTTACACATTGCTCTGTGTACATGTGCGGCTAAAGTAACTATCATGTATGTAGAGTCAAAACGCCTCCAAGTGGATTGACAGGACGATTCACTTTGTGCACGTCAAATGCATATGCAACATACACCTCATTGAGGTTTGTCCGTTGATACACTTGCACAATGGACTTAGAAATATGCCAAACTATGAATGCCTACAATGTCAAATGTAAAGTTTGGCCCTTTACCCCACACACTTACACAAACCCCATGCGAACATTGACACCTAGCCAATGTAGGTATACAATTACGGATGTACCATGTTACAACGCATACCATTACAACTACCTACCATTACAACGCGACCATTACAACGCATACCATTACAACGCATAGCGCTTAGAGGTGCTGGATAGTGGTAAGTATAATTTACTCTTCCAACTCCAGTCCCCGTGGACACTAGGGAAGGTGTTGGATAGTAAATTAAACTTATTCCCTATCCTAGAGCGCCCCCCAGCGCAATGCGTTGTAATGGTATGCGTTGTAAAAGTTGCGTTGTAATAGTAGGTAGTTGTAAAAGTTGCGTTGTAACAGGTGTATACCATACAATTACACACAACATTCAGACAGACTTACCTGTGCTCTATACCATATGCTATCATTGTCATACTAAGAGAACTGTACTCACACATCACAAATTACACATGAATGACAGTTAACAGCAAGAGCTATGTTTGGACACTGGAATATCAAAACAAAAAGCATTATTCAGCCTCCATTGTAATATGAAGAAATCAAAGGCCAATTTCTAGTTGCTATGTTGTGGGCCAGCAAAGTGTTGCCCATCCAAGCTTGCCTTCGGTAATATTGCAAAGGGAAACCTCCCCTGGAAGGGACATCAAGGGGGCAGGCCAGGCTCCCCCCAAAAACCAAGGGTGGGCTGGGTTGGTCCTTGGGACGGCTGGGCTCAGGATTGGGAGGCCAGCTATATCAGTGGAAGGGCAAGATGTAGTGGGGGGGGAGTGCTGGGTTTCAACATTTGTGAGATCTTATATCCCTGAAAGGTGGTGAAGGGAATAGGGAGGGGGAGTTTTCTTCCTTTCGTTTTCTTCCCCGTGGAAGTATTGGGGTAGGATGGGGAACATGATCTTCGGGATTTAAATGAAACTACTCAAATTAAATGAAACTACTCAACCTCATATTGACTTGTTGAGCCCTCATAGATTTGACATTATCTATACTTGACTTATAGTGTCTGACTACAGGGACATGCCCCCTCCCTACTGCTACGCAGCCTAATAAATATAGGGTTAGGGTGAGATACAACATGTGTGTGACACGAATGCCGTACTTATCTACTTGCAGAATATGTTTGTTTATATATTGTTTAGACATTTGATATCCTTTAGTTTACCAGGCAGTAACAGGGGAGCATACATGCTGCTGTAAAATGCATGAACAAATGTGCAAAGTGTACCATCTATTGTTTTGATTTTTTAAGTGTGGTGCTTTAAAGGGAAGAATTCTAGGGAAAAGGCTAGTGCCTCTGATTGGTGTGGTTAAAAGTGAGTCCTAACAAATGCAATGGTCTAAAGGGGCTGATATTCATATGGTTGATAATGGTGACTAGCTGAATGCTTGGTTAAATGAAATCCAGTGGCATCCACCAGGGGTATCCAAAATAAAGAGAAACTGGGTAACTTTGAGGTAATGTTTAAAGCCTTTTTAGATTGCCCTCCAACCAAGCATTATCACAGTGCTTACTCCACTGAGGTCGAGCCCATACTGGTATTTAGTATACCAAGACGAGACCCAATGAAGAAGGTAATAGGGTGAAGGTTTGAAATACCTATGTGTTATAATATCAAGTCTGGAGGTTGTATCCAAATACCATTATCTCTTCTTTCATCCCCTGTTTGGTGAAGTGTGTACAAAGCACATACAGACACTATTGTCATTTGTCTTTCAAGTGATAGATAGGTGTTGAGACAGATGACCAGTCTGCGCATGTACTTAGGTTGAGATGGAGGAGGTTGCATACATTCAGGGCAGCAGGCCCTGAGCGAAGAAGGAGTTGCTGTGGCAGTTAGGGGAACCTCAATTTTGGTAACCTGGACGTAACACAAGCTTCCACAGAGAAATGGGAGATTGTGTTAATCCCTGCACTGCGTGGCAGGCACTCCAAGGTGCCTATCACAAGGTGCAAGGGATTAACAGGGGGACACCATAGGTGCCCCCTCTGCCCCAACCAGAAGCTGCAAGGAAAAGAGTGCCTTGCTAGGGGCCCCAAAACTCACTTTCTGACAGGCTTTCCATGTCAGAAAGCCCAGCATGGAAAGCCTGTGGAAAAGCAAGCACCGTAATCCCGAAAGCAGAAACGCTTTCCTATGGGATTACGGATTGGTATCTGACTGGCCGACGGGCTCCTAGAGCCTTCGGAAACCAGCCAGCAAGACCGGCTGATTCCAATTCTGACTGGCTGTTTTATAAAGCCGGTCAGAATTGAAACTAACGATCTCAGTCATAAAGCCTCTGACTTTTACGACTGAGATCGTAATAGGCCCCTATATCTAGAGAAACTTCATAACTTTTTACACATTGGATGTGTGCTGTAAAGTGCAGTACACATGCAGAGTGTAAAAAACTTGAACGAAATAAAACATTTCTCCAACTTAAGACATGCAGCAAGAAGCAGTCATGGCCGGCATGAATCGCGGGTGGAGGTGCCAGGGGTCACGCGGGGTGGGGGCTTCATTTCATAAACATTTAAATTTAAAACAACATACTTTCGCCTCCTGTCCCAGACTCCCTCATCGCGTCTCCTGCTCTCTGCTCACAGAAAGCATAAGCTGGCAGCCTCCCTCTTTTCTTAAGCCAATCACAACGCTGCAGTGGAAGCGTTGTGATTGGCTTGGACGTCGTCGTTACAGGCATCTACGAGGAGGCCGTTTTGTTCATGCAGGCTGCACAGCAGCCTACATGAAGCAAACGGAGAGTACTATGACTGGTTTGGTCGCCCTGGGGCCGACCAAACAGTCCGCGCTCATAACATTGGGATAGTCCCTCCTCCCTGGCTTAACCCACCCAGGTATACCCTCCTTCTACTTTCTCACAGTGCGAGAAGCAGAAACGTAACATGGTGTTTATACCATTTTACGTTTCTGCTTCTCGCACTGTGAGAAAGCAGTGGGGCGACGCTCCGACGCTCATGTAGAGGAACCGCCCCTGGCAAGAAGGTGTTATTTTTTTTGTGCAAAACCCTATCTAACCTTTTTAGTTGATAGGACTTTGCATCACACAACCTACATTGTAGCATGAGAACACCCAAACAGCACTCATGTCCTGCCACCCTGGTGCTAAGTAGTGCAAAGCAGCACAAAGGACTACTACTGTGAGGCTATTTCCCAATGTAAATAAAAGTTTTGTACTTGAAAGCAAATAAATTAGAAAGACTTTTCACCAGTTTGCTTCACTTTGCATGATTTTGCATCAGTGCAAAGTCTTGATAAACCTGCTCCTCTGTCTCACCCTCTTTCACTACCTGCCACTCGCTTTCACGTGTGCACAGACACATGCTCGCACATACACATGCTTCTCCCACATAAACACACTCTTACATTCTTCAACACAACATGCATTTAAAAGCATTTTATTTTACTTACCACAGCTGTCAGACATGGTCCTATTCCAGCTCCTACTGCTTCATTTATTTTTATGCTAATAGTGAATAAAATACTATTATTCACAATTAGAATACAACTAAATGGGCTGAAAAGGAGCATGGAGCACGAGTCCCATAAGGGCGAGCAGCCCTAGTGTTCTTGGCTCCGATTTTGCCACCTCTGAGGCCAGAGATCGCAAACAAATTGCCATGGGTTGCAGCTGCCATGGATGGCCTGTCACAAATTACCTCCAGTATTTCAGAGCGTACATTTTATCATGGTTTGCTTCCTCCAACCATCCACGCCCGCCTCAAAATGCTATAGCTGCCTTCCCTAAGGCTAACAATTGTCTCCAGTATGCCACCACCAGCATTTTCTATAAGTTTCTCTTTATATCACGTATCTTTTCCACTAGTTCAAGGTCTGCATTTTGCCTAGGGTGCCCTTCCTTATGCCAGGAATTACCTTTACAGATCCAGTGAAATTAGTTGGCAACTGCAGCCCCTGTGGCAAGAATTTCCTCCAGTATTCAAGTGCCAGCCTTTTCCCACAGTGGCGGTGTCAAAGATTACTGCTAGTGTGTCAGGGTCGTCATTTCGCCATGGGTGCCCTTTCTATGGCAAGAGTTATCTCCAATATGTCAGCTGCAGCATGTTACTCGTAGATGAAGCCACTCACATTCTCTCACTCCCTTTCATTTTATCTCATACAATGTATTCGGTTTCATCCAAACCATCAAAGTATATACCAATAAAAAAATAACAATGGCTAAAACAATCTTGTCCTATTTCCAGATATTAAAGTAACATAATAAAAACTTCCGTGAGACAGTTAAAGACTACAGTTGGTAACAACCTCTCGTATAATGAAAGTGCTTTGTGCCTGGTGTGATCTAATAATCATAATTAGATATCTCTAATCCGAGCTGCTCTGGGCATAATTACGGGCCAGATGTATCAAAGGGTTTTACCCATTCTGTGTCTATGGGAAAATCTGTTCATACATCTCTAATAGCACAAGAAACCTCTTGAACAGTCTAGGTCACAAACTTATGTTGTCTAAACCGAACATTCAATAAAAACCTGCTTACCGCTGAGCCAATAGGAATCGACGTATCAGTCTTTAAAATCCTCAGAGCAACCCAATAGTGTCTAGTTTCCAGGTTACAGCAAACAGGTCGAATCCACTTTCTTCGATGAAAGCGATATTCAGCGCAAAAGAACAAGATATGTTTATCAGACTCTGGGGCAAGGCAGCAGGCTGTGCCATTAATTAAGTCTGATTCTGAGGCCCAGGTGTTGAAAGACCTTAAAGGTAAACAACCCACGCGGAATCTCACATAGAGGCTTTTCGGCAATGGTGGTGTAATTAAAACGAGAAAGGGCTCAGACTTGGGATGAGACTTAAAATGTAAAAACTCGGGGTTAAACGCCCTGTAGTCATTCTCTCACTCATACTCTCTCTCGCAAACGCCCTCTTTCCCCTCTCTCAATGTAACTCACATTCTCTCACTCATATTCACTCACATTTACTCACACACGAACATACTCAGACTCACTGGTTCGCACTATCACATACAAAAACACACAATCATCCTTTCACAGTCAATGACGCTGGGTCCTGGTGCAACTGCACCTGCTGCACTATCAATAGCTACACACTGAATGCCCATCAAGGCCATCTATTCATTTCTAATCACTCATTCTTTATAAAGCACACACACTTCTTCACCCACTCCCTTGCTTGAACTTATGGATGTATGACGTTACAACGCATGCTTTTACCACGCATGCCTTTACAACGCAGTTTTTACATCGCACTCCATTACAACGCAAAGCGCTTAGAGGTGCTGGATAGTGAAAAGTTGAATTTTCTATTCCAACTCCAGTCCCCGTGGACACTAGGGAAGGTGTTGGATAGAAAATTAAACTTATTCCCTATCTTAGAGCGCCCCCCAGTGCAATGCGTTGTAATGGTTTGCGTTGTAATGCCTGCGTTGTAATGGTAGTGCGTTGTAAAAGTTTTGTTGTAAAGGTTGTTCACCGAACTTATTCATACACTCTTTCAAACTCAGATTCCCACTTACTTTCCCTCTCATTGACACTCTCAAACATCCTCTAACTCACTCAATCTCAGTGACTGTCAATCACCTACAAGCATATTTACATGTACACACACATACGCCGAGAAGCAAGATTTTTTTTAACTTACCTTGCTTTCTTAGATGGCAACTCTGAGGCTTCTTGGCAGCAGCAGAGCAGGAATCTGGTAATGGGCATTGGAACCAGCAGGACATGATTCCCAACGAGAAGCCAGATGGCGCAGCAAGAGCAGGATTGAAAAGGGAAAAGATTCACCTCAATCCCTCTCCGAGCCTTATGATAGCCTGGAAGGACAGCCCTCTAAGAAGCTGGGATAGAGCTGGGGATCCTGCCCCTGCTCTGCTGCTATGGGTGGCTTTTCATTGGCTTCAGGGATGCACGGATGTGAGCCTGACAGCCACATTTTAACAGATATACTGCGCTGCCTGAGGCATGTGCAGTATGACTGCTGAATAAAATGGATTGTGCTAGTGGGAGGGGAGCATTGTTGAATTACACCATCAGACATGCACAGTCTCGACATCCAGCAACAGAGTGTTTTATTTTGAAATAACACTCTGTAGCTGGAGCAAGCATCAGCCCCCTCCTCCTCCTCCTGCCAAGAGGGCTGACATGTGCACTGGCTGTGTTCATGAAAGCGTGAAACTCCTATTTTCATGAATGCTGCTCTGTTGAATCTTTAGCGGGAGAGGCAATGGGCAAAAAGGAGTGTCTCACAGGAGGTAGGGCCACGGCCCTTAGCCCATGATCAGTCGCTGCTGCTGTCCCTTAGGAACAGTCTAATCATGTCATGTCCATTTTTAACCAAAACTCCAGCATCCCAGACCAGTCTCTACCATGTTAAGGAGAGGATGTGGCCTGATGGCTAGGGCGGTCGACCTCAAAGCTGGGAAACCGGGTTCGAGTCTTGGCAGGGACGCTCAACATCATGTGATTCTGGGCAAATCACTTAATCTCCTCATGCCTAACCAAAAAAATAATATGTCCATCTGTAACGCAACTGGAGCTCAAGTAAAGTGCTCTGATAGCTTTGGGTCGAGTTCGTGCTATATAAAACTCCCCCCCCCCAAAAGCATCCTCATTGACTTGCAGACTGTGTCACATGGCCAAGTGAACTATGGAGCTCCCATCTGGGCATGCCCATTGTACTTAGTGAGTTTCAGTAAGAAGGAGAAAAACGTGAAGGGTAGACATTCTAGGCAATACAAAGAGTATAACTCCCTCACAACCTAAATAACATTACTTTCTATTTCAAGAAACATTTCATTATGGGCTATTGAACCAGGAAGACAATAACATATTACAACATGATCATTTCAACTTTTCTATTTATTTTTACTATGTCTTAAATCATTTGTCTTAGTTCATTTATAATCTTTATCAAAAATACATATTCATATTATATACAATTTTTTTTAGATACAAACACATTTTCTACAGTTATAATCTATTAATACCCAGGTAGAGAACAACCCGCATACACCACTCACACACATATATACATTCCATTCGTAACCCATCCAAAGCTACACAAGGTTATCCCAAATTGCACGTTTAGCTGGTTATAGTCTCAATGGCCCTATATTGGGCTACTGCTAATTAGTAGGTTTGAAATAGAACTCGGTCAACGTGTTTCAGTGGCATAAGAAGACACTGAGGCCACCTTCATCAGGACCCGCCAATTATCACACCAAGAGTTCTCAGCACCCTGGGATGACTGTAGTTGATTATACTAAACGGAGCACATGAATCATCACTCATAGGTGGGATAACCCCCACACTATGTAAGATTTCAAAAAGTCTGCCCGGTTCCAACAGGTGATATTTCTTCTCTGTTCTTTCAATTCAAAAGTTTGATACTAAGGAGACCCACTGCTGCACCCTAGGATGTCTTAACTCTGTGGAAGTATTTACATCATAGTAATCTTCTCATATTTCAAACATAGATAGCAGCACTATTTTCACAAGGAGCCATAGACCCAGAACTTGTCCTCCTTTTCTAATTTCGTTTTAACACTTATACAAGTGGCTTGTCTGTCCCCCAGAGTAGCGTGGCACTCTGCTCCGCAGACGCATACAAAAGAAATTCTAGGCTGCAGTTGTTTTGCCTAGTGTTCTACAGTCAAGGACCAGCCATATGCAAATCAGCCTCAATCCTCCTGCATAATACAGAAAAATGCCAGCTTGTGTTCCTTTATTAAAAATGTTTTATTTATTTAAACATGAACATAATGCCCATGCTACTAGACATTCAGCAACCATAGAGGCCTGGCCTCTTCCCCTGGGCGTTGCAGCTAAAGTCCAGCAATGTGAGGCACAAGGAAAAATGCCAGTTAGTGAGCCAGTCTTGCAGCATCATTTAATTGCATTTGGACTTGTTCTTTACTGGGGTGCTGTAAAACTAGGGGAAAATCGTTGTATGTAGGCGAAAGGACATGTACCTCAAAACTGTTTATGAAATGTGCATCATGCTCACTTACATAGGGAAATACACTCAACAACTGCTTTAATGTACACTAATAATGAGTATCATAATTTTTAAAGGCTGCAGAGGGCGTCAATAAGGATCTTGTAGCCATGGCTAAGGGCGCATGTCATTAAACCCTTTCAGCTACATATCACTGTATTTTGATAATTTCTTGTATATTATAGTTGTGCTACCTGATAGCCTTAAAGTGGTCTTACCCCTAGAGTTTTACAGTACTCTTCCACTTTTCTGACATAGTTTTTGCTGCTATTAGTAGTATGCACTCTTTACCACTGCTGACCATTGCTAAAGTGCTTGTGCTCGCGCCACTAAACATGGTAATATTAACTCATATGCAATTGGCACATTTAATGTACTTATAAGTCCCTAGTAAAGTGCTCTACATGTTCCTGGGGCCTGTAAATTAAATGCTACTAGTGGGCCTGCAGCACTGATTGTGCTGCCCACTCAAGTAGCCCTCTAACTATATCAGAGGCATGATAGAGCCTGTTTGTGCAGTTTACACTACTATGTCGACCTGGTACAATAAATATTTTGCCAGGCCCAAACCTTCCCTTTTTATACACATAGGTCACCCCTAAGGTTGGTCCTGAATAACCCAGAGAACAGAGTGAAATGTGTTTAAAAGGTAGAACATGTACCCCTACGTTTTACATGTCCTAGTAGTGAAATTTGTTTTTCACTACGTCAAGGCCTATTTCCCCAATAGTATAATAGTGAAATTACCCTATTACATTTTATAAGTGTAATTTTCAGTTGGTAAGAGAAACCCCCTTCAATTCTAGTGTCCCTGGAATCACATTTTAATATTCAAACTTACGGTGAAGTTAGATTTCAAATTGCAATCCTGAGAATGCCACTTTTAGAAAGTCAGAAGGCAAGAGTGCCTACGAGGCATTTATGTAAAGATTATTGTTCAAAATTACTATATTTTAGTTATGAAGACATCTAGTGACAACCATTGAAATAACTCAAACTAATTCAAAAAAGAAAAACATTTTTATTTCAGAAAAACAATTTCAACAACCAGGTGTATCAAAAAAGGTAATACATTTTATATTACAACAACATTAAAGTGGTGGTACAAAAATAACAGTAATCAAATCAAAAACGCACATCGACACTAGGAAACTATATTAAACATACAAAAATATCCTGATTCTCAATGTATAAAAACCCATCTACTTTGAATCAAAACAGTGAGTCTGAACCATACAAAGGACTCAGAACTCAAACTAAATCAATTCACAATAACTAAAAGAAGAAGAGGAATGGATTTGGTGTCAACGTTTCTGTCTCTGTTGCATCAAATCAGTGAGACCATCTTCAGGATAAGTGTGGATTGTTTAACATTTTTCGACCCCTCTAGAAGAATAACAACATTATATATGACTTCTAAGTTTCTCATTTTAACCCTTATTTGTTAGAGAACCCCGAAAAGGTGGAGGAAATTTTATTTCAATAAACGTGCAGAGGTATAGACTTTGGAAGCAAGATTTCAAAAGAAGTGATAGAAATAAACCAGCAGCTGTATAAACTTACATACTTTTGAAGTGAAGTACACCACTTCTTCCCAGTGTGGAGTGCTTTATAAATAACTCACTAGTTTAATAGTTTAGGAGAAAACTCAAATTCTCAAGGGAAAAGTCTTCAGTTCACAAACGTGAGCCTATATCAAATAAGTTATGGTTACTTATCATCTATCAGAGGTCTCATTGTTGAAAGAAAGAAAAGTAACTGATGCATAGTGGGTAGTGCTTACAATAAATATAGATCTATTGTCAATGGGCCATCTCTGGCAGGATTGGAAAGAGGAACTGGACGTTGCCTTGTTTACACCTCTGTACACTTCAAAGGCATGTCTTTGAGGTCTCCCCCACTACAAAGGCACCACTGGATATAAGTTCTGGACCTCAGACACCACCAAGACAGTACACGCCTGGACCTGTGAAAACTCAGCAAGGAAGAAGAACTACTTTGCTGCAGAAGGACTGCCACTCTGCTAGACTGTTCCTCTGCGGGACTCCTGCTTTGCTGTGTTGACTTGCTGGCCTGGTGCTTCCTGCCTGGGTGAGAAGGACTGGACCTGCATCCCTTGACCCCAGAACCCAGAGTGACTTTGAGGGCTAGTTGGCTGGCCTCCTGCTCTGAAGCCTCAAGGACATAACTGGCTTCCAATGCCTGCACCTGGACTCTCCCATCCGTGAGTCTACCCTGCCAAGTGGTGCCATCCCAGTCCTGGATCCTTGGAAGTGGACCTAAGGTGTTTGCCAGCGGAATCTTCTCTGCTGAGTGATGCGTCCCTGAGCAAAACCAGCACATCTTCTCCGCTGAGCAGCACATCCTCGAGGGGAATCACTGCATTGCCACTGCTGCGTGGATTGGACCCATCGCAACAAACTCACATCGCTGCCGCAACCCTCATCTTGGGACCAATGCAGCACTTTTGGAACTTCCACTGCGCAATGCTTTGCTCAGCGCATGTTCCTCACATCTCTCATTAATGACAATGCCAAAACTCCGTATTCAGAGTTTGAATGAAACATTGCTGTAATATGTACAGCACAATTGCATTTTATGCATCGCAACAGTTTTCAATACATTTTTTTAATGTATTTTAGACATATTCTTAGCCATCCATATGTAGCTATGTTTTAGATATGTTTAACATGTTTAGGATGTAGTAATGTCATACATACGAAAGTGGAGTGGGTGTTGTGTGTCGATTAGGATACCGTATCTAGATTTCCCAATTCATGCCCTTATATAGGTATAATTCACATTGCCCTTATTTAGGCATAGAAATCCAGTCCTTATTTAGGCATTGCTCATGCTAACCAAATACAGGCATGGTCAATTACATCCGATCCTCTTCGTCACAATGAGTTCTTGGAAACCCAGACTCTTAAGCCTTTAAGACTTCCCCCTTGCCTGGATATTGATTTCTCCAAGAACTCAAGTATTTTACATGAACATCTATACCTTAGTGGTTCATTCATGACGTACTTATGCCCTACTTTTACGTCAATACTGGCATTTCTAAACACCTTCAAGGTAGAAATATACCTTCACTTGCTATGGCATGTCACGGTGCGGTTCGGCTACCTACTTGCATGACGTGGCTCGCCACAGCAAGTCCCGAAGGAAGTCAAGTCCTCAACAGATGCACTGACCAGACGCTGTCATCCTCCTCGCAGAGAATCCTGCTCCAGTGTTTCTGTCTCCCCTTGCGGAGGTTTAGAGTTCGAGTCCCGGGAAAGAGATACCAACCTCTCTCATTCTAAGGTATGGAGTTGATTAGAATCTAGAAAAACTTTTGGCAACTCTTGGCATAACTAAACTAGACTAAGACATCACATACTTCTTCCCTAGTACTGCACTTAGGTTAGGTACACTGGGGCAGGATTATTTTAGAAGCACCAGATGAGTATTTTAGCCTGTGTTCTTTATGTATGTATTTTAATTAATATATGTCATAGCTACAAGATATGCTATTACAGTATTATTTTATCTTACTGCTAACGATGTACATTTTATACTTCGCATTCTGTCTTACGATTGTGGTAGTTCATATTTCTTGCATGAGAAATAGGACTGTTCAATAAACCCTTTTTATTGAAACACCCGTCTCTCTATTTCTGTGTAACTCTGTAGAAACTAAGCATGCATGATTGACTGAGTGAAACAGTTGTCTACTTACAAATAACAGACGTAGGATAAAGTGGGGCAAAATAGTAGATTCCCAACCTCAACTGGTAAAATTGTATGATTTAGTACTCCCACGACTTCTTGAGGTCAATACTTTGATCACTCAACCTATGTCCCCAGAGTTATTTTAACTGGAAGTTAAGACACATTCATGCCGATTTAGTCTCCGGTCTAGGAGAGGTCTTCAATCCCCAAGTTGCGTTAAGGAAAAAGAGAACAGCAGCTGCAGCCTGGTATAATTCATCTTGCAGAAAGGCCAAGTCTGAGCTGATCCTGGCGGTTAAGTCTAGGACCAATAAACAAAAAATTTGTGAATCAAGGCTGTTCTATAAAGAAGCAATGGCTCATGCTAAAAGTGAGTGGGATTGGGACAGGTGGTGTAATTTAACCACTGCCCTGGAATCATGCACGCAGATTTTGGTCACTGGTTAACACAGGTTCAGGGGAACCAAAATCTGCTATAGAACCTAATATCGCTCCTTCAATGTGGGAAGCTCACTTCAAAGCTCTATATTCTGATGAATCTGCTGTACATGGCTCATCCACTCCGGTATTAGTAAATGCACAGCATGAGCCCCTGGAGTTCACCCTGGGTGAGGTTATTTGCGCGATAGAGAAACTTGCAATGGGCAAGGCCCCGGGTCTTGACAAACTCCCTGGCGACCTATTCAGGCACGAACCTGGGATCAGGGCCCCTTACTTGCTTATTCTCTTCAATGCAATTTTAGGAGGTATGGAGGTTCCCTGTACTTGGCTGGGAGCAGAGATAGTCCCAATTTTCAAAAAGGGTTCTCCTCTGCTCCCAGCCAACTACAGGCCCATCAGCCTCATTGATGTACCTAAAATTTTTTTCGGGCGGCTCGTTTTGGACTGTCTCCTGGAACGGATGGAGGTACACGAGGTCCTAAGCCCCCTTCAGGCGGGGTTCAGGAGGAACACATCTACCATGGACCAGTTCTTTCGCCTGATTCTCCTGTATTGGAAAACGGTAAAGATCGAGGGTGGCAGCCTCTACATGGTTTTTGTGGATCTCCGGTCCGCGTTTGATTTAGTGCCACGGGGGAAACTTTGGGGGGTTCTCCATGAGCTGGGTGTCCCTTCCCAAATACTGAAAGTGCTCATGAGGTTCCACGAGAGGACTTTCGCCCAGGTCGGATACGGAAGGAATGGGGCACTGTCATCTAGGTTCCCAGTGGACAGAGGGGTGAGACAGGGCTGTGTTCTGGCACCGACCCTGTTTTCCCTTTCTGTCAACGGCGTAATCTTACATCTGGACAGTGTCCCCAACAATGATGCCCCCAGGCTGGCAGGCAGGAGGGTCCCGGCAATTATGTTTGCCGACGATACTCTCCTGCTTTCCAAATCCCCTATGGGGATACAACGGATATTGAATGGCTTTGGGGATTTCTGTTGATCTCGTGGCCTCGAGATAAACGCTGATAAAATAAAATATATGACATTCAATCCTCTGGCGTTTACACAACCAAATCCAACTCTGGGTCGTGTAAGTTTGGAAAGGGTCACGACATTTCAATATCTTGGCGTAACATTACATGAAAATCTTTCCTGGGAACCTCAACAAGTAAAATCCCGACTGAAACTGTCCCAGCTTGTGGGTGGTATCTCTAAGGTATCAAATACATCTACACTCAGGCCAGTGAGCCCAGCTCTGGAGATTTATAAGACTCGCGCCAGGGCTGCAGCTCTCTATGGCGGAGAGTTGTGGGGACACTCCTGTGTCTCTGAAATTGCAAAGCTGGAAAATAAATTTATTAGACGGTTGTTGACACTCCCTCAAAGCACCCCGCTTTTTCCTCTAAGACTGGATCTGGGACTCTCTCCTATAGAAGATGAATTAGTACTAAAACCGCTTAGGTTTTGGCATAGGTTATGGGTAACCACAGATTTGTTATACTACAGGCAAGAGCTGAAACAGGTACTGAGCCTCAACGGTGCTGGCAAAATTCCCTGGTTGGCATTCGTGAAGCACAAACTTATGTGTCTAGGGTTACCCGACTTGTGGGACAACCCAGAAAGGGGTTTTCTCGACCTATCGCGCAAGTCCCTGTCCAGGATTTTTAGGGAGAAAATATGTAACTCTGTCCTTTGTGCTTCGAATGCTGGAACTCTAACTGATTCCTTTTTAACCTTTAAAAATCCTTACATGTTTGAAGATTTTATGGATTGTGTTTTTCCGATTTTAGCTGTGATGTTGAGGATAACCTTCATGTGATTTTTGTTTGTCCTGCATACAGCAACTCCAGGAAGTATTGGCTGGCTCCACTCGGCAGAAACTTAGGATTTAAAAATTGTTTGTTTGCTTTTAGAATTTTAAAGACTGATACATCAAGTTTCATCGTATTTGCACTTTCCAAGTACCTTATAGCTATGTGGACCAGAAGGCGTAAATTAATTGATATCCACTGCTGAAGTTTTTATTACTGAAAGCTATTTTTATATTTCAAATGTATGAAAACTGTATAGTGCAATTCATGATGTTTACCTAATGGCTGTAAATATCTCCTTTTTAAAAGTTTTAATGTTTTAATTTGTACTCTTTTATGACCTGGACGGTCGAAATAAAGAATTATTTAATTGAATTGAGTTATCTATTGTTTCCATGACTCTGAAGATATTGTTCTGACTCTAAGGGAAACAAAGTTGTCATGTTTATGCGGTTGTCAGAAACGAATCCCTTCTTATTCATTCGAGAAGTTTCTAGTGACCTCTGAGTTAGCTGGCACACACAAGTAATTAAGTTTAATGTACTTGATAGAGACATACTGACCTACACTACAGCAGCTTCACCACTCATAGGAACAGACGCATCGCATTGCCTTGGACTTTGCATCCTCAATGTTGATGCATCAGGAACTCTCACTGCAGCCTTGTTTCATCTCGGAACCAGCACATCATCTCGGCTGCACAATGCATCTTTAACGCGGATCAACGTAACACTCCGCAATCAAGATTTAAGGTATTTTGTTCAGTGAGCCTAACTAGGTCCCTATAGCTGGCCCGTGTTCCATCACAGTCAGCTTGAACTTGTGACTTTGTCCCAGTCTATTGCCAGCAGATATCCCTCAAAAGTACTTTGTGCTTTTAAGCGCTTTTTTTATTTTACTATACAAATTAAAAATACATATCTCAGGTTTTACTAATTGGATTTGTGTCATTTTGGTCTTTTATATTTCAAAGTCAGTTCTATTGTTTAAACCTAGTGTGGGACCTTTGTGTGTGGTGTTTTTACTGTTTGATTGTTGCACAAATACTTTACACATTGCCTCCAAGCAAAGCCTGATTTCTCTGTGCCAAGCTACCAGGGGATGAGCACAGATTAATTTAGGATTTGCCTGACTCTTACCCTTACTAGTATTGCTGCTTGACTATGGAACATCTCCCAGTCAACCAATAACTATGGGCTAGATGTAGGTAATTCCTATTTACCGACTCTTAAATACAGAATTTTACCGATTCGGTATTTAAGAGTCGGTAAATAGGAAGGGGGAGATGTAGGTAATTCGAATTTAAGAATTACCGAATCGGTAGGATTCGGTATTTTACCGATTTGGTAAATACCGAATCGGTAATGCCCATTGATTCCTATGGGCCATGAAGCCCATAGGAATCAATGGGCAATACCGATTCGGTATTTACCGAATCGTTAAATACCGAATCCTGCAAGGGTGCAGGGGGTGTCACTTTGACACCCTCTAGCACCCCAATTCCGGACTTGTGTGCCATGTGGCACACAGACATGCCCTAAGGGCATGTCTGTGTGTCACATCGCACAGGTGTGCATGCACAGATGTGCATGCACACCTGATTTCGGTATTTTACCACCCAATAGGATTGGGTGGTAAAACACTGATTCTTAAGGGCCTGTGGCACTCTTAGGAGTGCCACCTACATGTGGATTTACCCAATCGGTAAATATACCGATTTGGTATTTTACCGATTCTGTAAATTTACCGATTCAGTAAATTTACAGAATCAGTAAAGTATAGGCCCTCTACATCTGAAAACCATAATACCGGTCGGTAACGGCCGAATTCAGCCGTTACCGACCGGTATTAGGGCTCCTACATCTGGCCCCCAATTTCTAACAATAGTGACCTCAGTGATGCCTTTAATAGAAGTCATGCAATAGTCAACTGTTATGTTTGCTTTCTCTATATTTCTTGCTCAAAATCGTCTGTCCCACACACCTTATCTTGCACAGGAGAGCTGGAAAACCATCTTGAAATTTGTATGAACACCGTCACCCTTAAGGGTATCTGACACGCACAAGGACACCTCATTAGGGCCTAAATAATTATGACCACATCACCCCACTCTGACTGAACATCACAGGCTTATATTGCAAACCTGAACCCACATTTAAAACCAGCTGCATTATCAACAAAGCAATTTTGATTGGCACCCCTGCATACTTGGATGACAAGCTCACCATCTCCGGTGTCTCCGCACACACACACAGCAAGTTCACCTTTCATAAGGAAGTTGAAGAAATGCAAAAAAAAGAAAAAAACAGGCAATAAGCCATCCCCATCTGATCACAAGGACCTGGAACGACATCTTCATATCTGTCACAGTACATGTTTATGAAACAACTGAATACTCACCTTTTTACAAAACTCTACCTCATGGTGCAGTAACACTCCAGCAAGCAACTACTCCACTATCAATCTGTGTTTGGCTTTGTCACTGTGAAGCTCCCTACTGCCTTTTGTTTGGGTGTGCACAATGTAATAAGTACAACATACATACATACATAATGTTGTTAAAGTCTGAATACATCTATATGTTTTGGAGGGATCTAGGCCAAACATTTCAATTCAGTGTGGCTAACGTAATGTATTTGCACTTAATAGAACTGTAAAATGTATGGACTTATTTTATTATGGTCACTGTTTACGTTGTTGTTGTCTTAGTGACATCAGCACATGGAAAGTTGTTCCTTGCAAAGCAGCTTGAACAATGCCCGAGGACTAATATTCAATTGATTATGCTAATTGTGGTGCCAATGTTTGCATATTAGAGTGGTCACATTCTTTACGTTTCTGTCCAGGGCTCCAAATACCCTAGAATTGTCCTTGATTACACATATGAATATACAGATAGCAGCATTGTAAGCTACATACACATTTGAAAGAGCACAGACAACAGTGCTACAAGCCTTAGTATTTCACAGAATAGGTATGTCACAGGCAGCTGCAACAGTGCAGACATCCCTCTCACAAAAGACTTAGGGGCAGATTTATGTTGGACTTGCGCCACGTTTGCGTCACGCAACGGCGGCGTAAACATGGCGCATCCCTGCGACCCATTTACAACGTGACGCATCTAGTCAGATGCGTCACGTTGTAAAGCCCTGCGCCACATGTGGGCATTCCGGCGCAGGGTGGGCGTTCCGGGGCAGGTGCGCCTCGCAAAAGTGGCTGAGTGAAATCTACAAGATTTCACTCAGTCACTTTTAGGCCAATGCTGTGTCAAAACCCTGCGCCTGCTTGAAGCAGGCATAAGGCTTGACGCAGCATTGGACAGATAGGGCACCCACGAGCCTTGCTGGAGCTGCGTCGCGCTTGCGACGCAACTCCAGCAATGCGCCACCTTTACGGCACAGATGCGTCACGCATCTGTGCCGTTTTTGCCCCGTGGTGCGCCGCATTTTAAATGCGGTGCACCATGGGTGGCGGAGCTGCGGCGCACAATAACTGGCGGATCCCTGGGGATGCGCTAGTTATTGTAAATTTGCCAGTTATTGTGCACCGCAGCTCAGCCACCCGTGGTGCGCCGCATTTACAATGCGGCGCACCACGGGGCAAAAACGGCACAGATGCGTGACGCATCTGTGCCGTAAAGGTGGCGCATTGCTGGAGTTGCGTCGCAAGCGCGATGCAGCTCCAGCAAGGCTCGGGGGTGGCCTATCTGTCCAATGCTGCGTCAAGCCTTACGCCTGCTTCAAGCAGGCGCAGGGTTTTGACACAGCATTGGCCTGAAAGTGACTGAGTGAAATCTTGTAGATTTCACACAGCCACTTTTGCGAGGCGCACCTGCCCCGGAACGCCCACCCTGCGCCGGAACGCCCACATGGGGCGCAGGGCTTTACAACGTGACTCATCTGCCTAGATGCGTCACGTTGTAAATGGGTCGCAGAGATGCGCCACGTTTACGCCACCGTTGCGTGACGCAAACGTGGCGCATTCCGAACATAAATCTGCCCCTTAGGCCCTGATTACAAGTTCGGCAGCTAAGTCCGTCCCGTGCGTAAATTCCGGGACAGAATTACAAGTTTACTTTTATTAAATAACGCAACATTCGTTAAATTTCAACAGGGCAAACCTGCTGAAATTAAACACGGAATATGTGTACAGTATTCACCATACCATGTGGCTCTTGGTGTGTTAAACACCAAAATCTGCGTGTTGTTCCCAATAAGTCGTGATGGGTGCTATTTATTGCACCCGATAAATAACGAACCCCAGGGTTTTGGTATTTACCAGGTGTGATAAATAGCACCTTTAATTGTGATCAGGCCCATTCTGCAATATATTTCTCATTTACAAAATCAATGTGGACAAGCTAAGCAGCAACAGCCCCATCACTGAAATGGTAGAACTTGTGTCTCTCACACATCCTAGCACACTTAAAATATAAAGAACAAGCATAAGGATTACATGCGTCCCCCTCATGCACAGAATATATACAACAAGAGAAACAGTACAACCTAGCCTTAAATAGACAAAAGATGTACAATACAGTCAGGAAAGGTGAGGGCTTCATTAAAACACAGATCAACCAGGCCTGGGAGGCATCCAGGCAAGCTTCCCCCATGCCAATAGGTGCTGCAGAGGAGGTAGCAAACCACACACACTCTCACTCTTACTCACCAGTCATAGGCAGGGCCACAGAAAACATGCAATTCTGTGGCGATTTCCCATTTCTATGGGTTTACAACACTTGCAGCAAATAAATCACTGCCTGCTGCATAATTTGTTAATTATTTTTTTTTATAGTTCATAAGGGACAAAAGTTACTATAAAAAAACGAGCTCAATGCGCATGCGCATTGACAGGCGAGACCTAAACATACCATGCTTGGGGTCATGCTGTGATAGATCCTTTGCAATGGTTAACTGGGCACCATTCAGTTTCTCTTTGTTACGGTAAGGTATTAAAATGGTATTAATGAGGTAAAAAGTTTTCCCATGCAGTCTTGATATGCGGTTAAATGACAAAATAGAGAAATAATATTGCCACAGAATGATGCGTAATTTGCTTTTTCTTGCTGCCTAATTTAGCGGAACACCTTACCCAATTTGGTCCTATATTGCCATATAATTCCTGTGCTAGAACATAGTGGGGTCCAGCCGGATTCCAGATCCGGCAGTTATTCCCCAGATGCATCCACGATCCAGGCTGGTCCAAGCGATTCTTCCCGTCAGTGTCCCGGTGCAGCTTGCTGACTGCGGGATACAGCAGAGGCAACTACTGTGTGCGTTGCATGATCTTGCAGGTGGGATGCACACAGGCATGGCAGTAGTTGTTGTGGGGCTTGGGTCAACCCACTGAAGTGGGGCCCTTCCTAGATAGTCCAGACAAACTGGTGTAAGACGTGGGTAAAATTGCAACAGAAGCTTTGTAAGCGGGTTTCTACTCAGGAATAGATACTGTTTGACATATCCAAAATCAGGTAATGGGAAAGCCCTGAAAATCACATTTCATAATGGAAGCATGTAAATATATAAAAAGGCATATTAGGATGTTTTAACTAAAGTGTTAGCGACACACGTGACTATTTAAGTATACTGGGATACTTAAATAGTCGCTATACCTTTGATTATTAACTTATCTTTCCTTTCCTGGCAGGATATGACTATTCTTGAACAGCAGTGTCCTATTTATCAAGCAAGATTGGATGATGAACAGAAGATTGCGATGTTGCCTGAAAAAGAAGCTGAGGGCATCAACACTGCCAGTCGAAACCGCGCAAGTGATGTTGTCGTAACTGCAAGAATCAGAATTCATATTTTATGTTGGAAGAGGTTTAGTGATGAGAAAGATATTGAAGTTGAGAATTGAGAGGCAAATACAGACAGGACTGGTTCATGGGATCTGCATTTGCAAGCAATGCAGGAATGTCTCCCCATTATTGAAGAGGCTGACAACCACAATAAACTAAACTCTATATACCTGTACCCCCTGAATATGCTCACGCTGGATGTTACAAACCCTTCACTTTATAAAATGTTTAAGAAAGGGCTGTTCATTGTAAGAAGTAACAGATTCTGGGCAGGACTGGGTGCCGACCTTGTGGTTGAACAAGTCTTGAGGCATACCATTAAAAGCAGAGGAGGGCGACAGGTGGAAGTGGACTTACAGAGATTCAAAAGGCAATATGGCTGCTTTCTATGTCAGTATGGTCCGCTTACATCCTATCTATGCAAGAGTTTGCTAGCGTTTTGTTTGAAACTAGTAAATAACACAAGGACAGCGGCGAAACAAGATGAATAAGAGAAGATACAGATATCCAGAAGATCTATGATCAGCTGAAACCCATTGCACTGTTCCATTCTGACACATTTCTCAGTGGCATTGTTACTGGAGTTACTGCTCCTGCAAGTGTTAACATACATAAACTACATTCCATTGGCAGTGGAATAGTCACTGAAATGAAGGAGAATCCAGTTTTCACAATCAAAGCTGAAAGATCAGACAGAGTCAAAAGGCTAGGATCTGCTGCTGCAGTGACAAGCAAACGCAAGGAGATGATGGACGGAGCTCTGAAACTTTTCAGACACTCACCCCCAGTCACTATTAAATCTTGGGCCCAGATCTCTGTACTGGGGTGAATGTTTGATAGTGTTCAACATTCTGACCATCAATTGTTTTTTTTTTTGCATTTGTCAACCCGAGTGGGACGATTATGCCCAGACATGGGTCCCGTGCCTCAATGCCTCTGGAGTCAAGCTATCCTGGCTGATGAGGGGTTAAATCGCTAAACCAGTCTCAGGATGCTTGTTTCCAGTCCAGGGAGGGCCTGGCCTGGCAGTTCGGAAAGAATGTTCTTATGGGGGTCAGGGTCAAGACTGATTTGCATTTGGCTCAGGTTAAACTGGAATGGCATGGGGAACAAAAAAATGATGAATTTAGGCCCAGATCTCTATACTGGGAGGAATGTTTGACATTGTTCAACTTTCAGTCCATCAATTGTTCTTTTTGCATTTGTCACCCGAGTGGGACGGATATTCCCAGAAGTGGGTCCTGTGTTCTCCATGCCACTGGAGTCAAGCTATCCTGGCTGATAAAGGGTGAAACCCTGAAACTGGTCACAGGATGCTTGTTTCCAGTCCAGGGAGGACCAGGCCTGGCAATTCGAGCTGGACTGTTCCCATGGGGGTGTGTACGGGGGGTGCAGGGTCAAGACTGATTTGCAAATGGCTGGGTTTAAACTGGAATGGCATGGGGAGCAAAAAGATGTGGATGTAGACCCAGATCTCTGTACTGGGGTGAGTGTTTGACATTGTTCAACTTTTAGTCCATCAATTGTTCTTTTTGCATTTGTCACCCGATTGGGACATATATGCCCAGAAGTGGGTCCTGTGTTCTCCATGCCACTGGAGTCAAGCTATCCTGGCTGATGAGGGGTGAAACCCCGAAACTGGTCACAGGATGCTTGTTTCCAGTCCAGGGAGAACCAGGCCTGGCAATTCGAGCTGGACTGTTCCCATGGGGGTGTGTACGGGGTGCAGGGTCAAGACTGATTTGCAAATGGCTGGGTTTAAACTGGAATGGCATGGGGAGCAAAAAGATGTGGATGTAGACCCAGATCTCTGTACTGGGGTGAGTGTTTGACATTGTTCAACATTCTGTCCATCAATTGTTCTTTTTACACATACTGTATATGCTGATATTGAGATAGATCCAGCATTGTTGTTTCAAAGAATGATGACTGTCGCTACTTCCATTGACATCAGTCTTGCAGATATCATGCATTACAAGCTTTGTGCTTTCCCTTCGGCATTATTTGAATCTCGCAGTATGTTGAGAAAGGATTATAAGTTTAAAGGAGTGCATGCAATGCTAAAGAAGTCTGATGAGTTAAGCACTGAGGTTGTTGAAATGCAATCTACTGTCAAAGATTGTGGCTCACTATTGCAACGCATTCCTTGGCACAAACATGATACATATGAGAATATTGTGAACCCCTCCGCTGCTTTCATGCTTCAACACTATGGGAAAATTATCATTGTGTTGGATGGTTATGATGATTCGCCATCTATCAAGGACATGAACCACAGAAGGCAGCTGAATTCTCAGATGAGCACAGCTGTCAAATTTACAAATGATATAAACTGTGTTGGCCAGAAAGATAAGTTCTTGTCAAATGACAAAATCAAATGCCTAATCATTTTACTGACAGCTGAGAAGTTAGGAAAACAAGAGTGTACCATGCAATATGCTGTTGAAGATGCTGATGTGGATATTGTTCATGCTGCGATTTTGTCTTCTGAACATTCATCCACTAACATTTTAGGGGAAGATACAGATTTTCTAATTCTTCTATTGTATCATGCCAAGAACTAACGTTTCAAATTTGTCATTGAATGTTGTTAGAAAAGGTAGTAGCTACCAAATCATTTGCTGCACTAGAACGTTTGCCGCCTAGATAATCTGCCACAAAGTACAACAGCTTTCACACCTACTATCAAATCCAAAGTGTGGAAATCAACAAAAGAGAATCTCCACTCCATTCCACTCCAGTTTGGGGCTCCACTCTCCCTTTTTTTCTGTCGACTTGTTACTGCACTAATAGTAAATAATAGTACATTATTCACTATTTGTGTAATAAAATTGGTGTACAATTAGCTTCAATATGACCTTCCCTGGTAGGTGAGGTACGCAAATAAAAATGCTTTTAGATGTAAGATGTGTGTGTGCTTGAGGGTGAGTGTGTTTTTGTAAGAGAGAGTGCGTGTGTGAATGTGTATGTATGTGTAAGCATATGAGTGTAGGTAAAAATGAAAGAGGGCGTGTGATGTCACTTCTGCTATCCCTTGCATTTTGGTGAATTGACATCCGTGCTCTGAGCATCAAAGTCTGGAAGCTACTAATAAAGGAAAATAAAAACCTTAGTGCTAGACAGGCTTGGAGGCAAGGGAGCAGAGGAGGAGGACCATGAATCTCCAGCAGGACTAGGAAGATTAAAATAAAGTGGACCAGGAGGCATAGTGAGAACAACTCCATGAGGACAATCACCAGGAGGATCAGGACTGGGAGAACAAGCACAAAGGATGCCAGGAAGACTAGGGCCATGAGAACTGGCACCAGCATCAAGGAGGATCAGGAGGAGCAAGGAGAGCAGACATGGGGCTAGGCATTCGAGGATCAAGAATAGCCGCAGGCTAAGAGGACAAAGAACAGAATCAAGACTTGGGTGAAGATCAAGATCGCGAGTCCAAGAGCCAGGAAGACAAGGTCCAGATGGACCAGACCATGAGGACGAGGGGGACCAACACCAGAATAAACAGGACCACGGGTGGTCGGATATTAGGAGGACCAGTTGGAGCAGGAAACCAGGACCTGAATGTTCCAGAGCAGAAAGTGATGGCCCCTTGGACAAGGACTGTGAAGACCAGGATGATAATGATCAGGAGGACATGGACTCAACAGCAAGATCCAGGGAAGGATTAGAACCAGGAGGAGGGAAGTCATTAGACTGAGGGACCGGATGAAAAGGAGGCTAGAAGGAGGATAATCAAGAAGATAAGATGCAGACCAAGGCTGAGGAGGAGGAGGAAGAGAAGGAGGAGGTCAGGAACAGAAGCTAGAGAAAGGCCAACAAGAGGAGGATCAGGAGAGTGATAAGGAGGAGAAGGACCAAAAAGGGGAGGATGGGCAGGACCAGGAGGAGGAGTTCAGGATCCTGGAGAAGGTCCAGCACCAGAAGAAGCAGAACCAGGTGTTCTAAGGAAATTGACCAGGGCAGCAGGGGGACTATAAGTAGGAGAAGAGAGAGGACCAGGATGCAGACCAGAAAGGTGAAGAGGAGAACCTGGAACACAAGGAGGAGGGGTAGGATATGGACCACAAGGCTGAGAGGAGATTCAGGAGGAGAAGGAGTATTAGTTGGAAGAAGAAGATAAAGACCAGGAGGAGGACCAGGGAGCAATAATGATGATGAAGAAGAGAAGAGAAGATTCAGAAGAAAGAGGACTACCAGAACTAGTTTATAACCAGAAGGATGGGCATGAGGTGGTTAAGCGATACCACCTAGGCCAAGAGGAGGAGGACCAGAGGGATCTGAACCAGGAGGCAGACTAGGAGAAAGTGGCATGAAGCAAGAGTGCCTACAGTTCCAGGTGAAATGGAACTAGAAGGACCAGATGGAGGGGAGAGCCTGTCCACGAAATTTAAGATGCTGGGGAAGGTCAGGGCCAAGAGGACCAGGGACATCTTTCTGGTAAACAAGGATCAAGAAGACCAGAAGCAAGCCAGAAGGAAAAGGAGCAAGAACAGGATCGGGACCTGGAGGAGGACTGAAATCAGAGGGGCCAGGACCAAGGAGATTAGGAGGACAAGGAACAAGAAAACAAAGAGGACCAGAACTTGAAATATCAGCACCAGAAGTAGGAGGAGAACCAGAAAGACCAGTTTATGACCAAGAGGAGGAACAGAAGGCTGATAGTTAGGACCAGAAAGAGGAGGACAATGAGGAGGAGCAGAAGGAAGAGTAGAGCCAAGAGGCAGACCATGAGGATGAAGACCTAGACCAGGAGGGGGGGGGGGGATCAGGGTGAGGGCAACAGGACAAAGGACCAGAATATGCAAACTAAGGCCCAGAAGAAAAAGAGGACCAAGAGGATCGCCAGGATGAAAACTGAGAGTAGGAGGAAGAGAAGGACAGGGAGTAAAAAGAAGAGGTGAAGAACATGACCAGGAGGAAGAGAATGGTCAAGATGAGGCGGAGAAGGAGAATACTGCCCAAGGAGGTATGGTAGGAATAGGTGGAAGTGTGAAGATGAACAGGAGAAGAAAGAAGATGAGGTGAAGGCAGAGGGACTGGGAGGAAGGGAAGGAGAAAAATTAGGTGGAGGCAGCTAATATGATTATAGGTCACCTGTATTTGGATACTTCCTTTATTACAGACGCCAAACATTGTATAAGCAATTCTTTATTAGTCTTCTTAGGTCACTGCCATTTCACAGATTTTGAAAGCAATCTTAAAGAAGTGTGTCATTCCCTCAACTGTATAACACTGACCATTTAAGTGAACCATAAAAGATTTATATCATAAACATTTCCATACTGTGTGGGCAGAGAGACATCATGTCTACATTTCAAGTGTTGAAAGTATAGCTACAGTTACCACTAGCCATAGTTATATTAGAAGCCATGCAAGGACACACTACTATATGCGTAGGACATTAAACTCTTATCTATGTTCTCAGTTTTCAGAAATATCAGAGGTTACACTTCACAAAAGAGTAAGATACAAAGAGATAATAGGATGATTTATTGCTCCCTACAAGTAAATATGTTTTAAGTTAGATGCAGTATAATTCATAGACACTAAGAGTCTTTACATAAGCACTATAACCAGCTGAAGATCACGGCCAGCACAATTGACAAGTCAGAGTGGGGATCGCCACTGTTATTGTTTTCTCTCTCCTTTCTGGACTATAGGAATACTCTCTACGCCGGTATAAACAAGTCCCTACTCCGAAAACTACAGACAATACAGAACACCGCTGCCAGACTCATCCTCGGAATCCCCCCGCACGAACACATCAGCCAAAACCTGAAAAAACTCCACTGGCTCCCCGTGGAGAAAAGGGTCACCTTCAAAATCCTCACCCACACCTACAAATGCCTACACAACACCGGACCCATATACCTCAATGACAGAATCAACTTCCAGGTACCCAAAAGAAACCTCCAATCTTCCAACCTCCCACTGGCCGAAACCCCACGCATCCGCAGAGCAGGTGGAAGATCCTTCTCTCACACTGCGGCCAAAACCTGGAATGAGGTCCAGGTAGGCATCAGACTCGGAGACTTCAGGATGGCCCTCAAGACCTGGCTCTTCGTCTAACGGATCTGCGAACTACCCTCCCTCAGCGCCTTGGGACCCTCATGGGTGAGTAGCGCTCCTGATTTATTGATTGATTCTATTCCCCTTTCTGGGGCTCTACTGCTAACTAACATACTGCAACTGTGTTAGGTTGGTAGTGGATACAGTGAAGTATGCAAGCATAAACCTTTCCTGTTGGATTCTGACTACAAGGTTAATGCTGTCTGACAATTTACTATTCTTGCCTATTTCTTCAGGGCCAGAGTTTTTATAATACACCGGTTGATTCATGTTGACTCCACTCCTAATGGCACCGCCCCCGCCTGACTCTGGCCCTCATGACTCCAGCCCAGTGGCGGCTCCTCTGTAATGGCGGAGGAGTGTCACCATACTTGTTCAGAGCTAGCAGCTGAAAAATAAAGTGATATTTTATTATCGTTTTATTTTTCACCTGCTGGCTCAGCCAGCGTGTGTAGAGAGAGGCGTGGCCGTGCCATGAGAGGGAGGAGTGTAGTGCACTTTTAAGTGTGCATGTCTGTTTGGCCTGCAGTCTTAGGCTGGCCAAATTGATACGCACAGTTAGGTTTCTCCAACCCAGCTGTATTGCACATCTGGGTTGGAGAAACAATACAGACAGCTGGGTTGGAGAAACAGCACGAGCATTAACCAGCCCCCTCAGGCCAATCCACGTGCTTCTCTTATAGCAGGAGAGCAGCGCGGGATTGCACAGGGAGCCTCTGATGCTGCCCCAGTGTCTGCTGGGACCAGGAAGAAGAAGAACATCAAAGCACGAAGTGGCTGGCAGTTTCAGGTAAGTCTTTAAAAAAATGTATTAAACCCCTGTGCTCCCTCTACCGCTGCACTCCCCCTGCTCCGCCTCCACCTACCTCACCACCTCCTGTTTGAGGCAGCCGCCTCTGCTCCAGCTCAGATTCCCAGAACCCAAGAGTAAGTATTATTAATTTTCAAACACGGGGCCTGACTATAGAACTAGCTTTCCCCATGCCTTGAAGACACACAACCGGGGGGGGGGGGATTGGGGTAGTAGCTGTGCCTGT